>NC_083588.1:11374611-11989611 GCF_027579695.1 Neoarius graeffei
TCTGAGGATCAACTGTCCCCATAAGGATTGTAAAATTGGACAATTTTGATCTTTTTGGGGACATTTGGATGGTCCCCACAAAGAAAGCATTATGGTTGTTGTTGTTGTTGTTCACAAAAATATAAAAAATAAAAGCACCAAAAAGTTTCCATTTCATGTTTCCTGAGGACCAAATGTCCCCAAAAGGATAGTAAAATCAGACAGTTTTGACCTTGTGAGGACATTCGAATGGTCCCCGCAAAAAAAGTGTTGCTGTTGGTGTTGTTGGCGGTGTTTTTCCACAAAAATATCAAAAATAAAAGCACCAAAAAGTTTCCATTTCTCTTTCCTGAGGACCAAATGTCCCCAGAAGGACAGTAAAATCAGACAATTTTGACCTTGTGGGGACATTTGGATGGTCCCTACAAAGAAAGTATTGTTGTTGTTTTCACAAAAATATTAAAAAATATAAAAGAACCAAAAAGTTTCCATTTTATCTTTTCGAAGGACCAAATGTCCCCACAAAGGTAGTAAAATTGGACAGTTTTGACCTTGTGAGGACATTTGGATGGTCCCCACAAAGAAAGTATTGTTGTTGTTGTTCTCACAAAAAATAAAAAATAAAAAGAACCAAAAAGTTTCCATTTCATGTTTTCTGAGGACCAAATGTCCCCATAAGGATTGTAAAATTGGACAATTTTGATCTTTTTGGGGACATTTGGATGGTCCCCATGAAATGTTGTTATTGTTGTTGTTGTTAACAAAAATAAAAAGAGCCAAAAAGTTTCCTTTTCATTACTGAGGTTAAGGTTTGGTTTAGGTGCAGGCATAGCAGTGATTAACTGCACTAATAATTATGTCAATGGAAAGTCCTCAAAAGGAGAGAAAGAGAGAGAGAGAGTGTGTGCTCAGTAAATCAGAGGACAGGAATGGAAGACTGCAGTAGAAACAATCATATTGGCCGTGCAGAGAAGGCGTGTAATCGGACAAACACTCCATGAACGAGGGATGAGTGAGGCAGAGAGACAGAACAAGAGAGAAAAAGAAAGACAGATTAAAGTATTTACAAGTATGCATGTAACGTATTCATCTCATCTAGGCTTGTGTGTCAGTGTGTTTGTGTGTGTTTATCCAGTCTGTATCTCTTCTCTGCAAGTGTTTTTGTGTGACACACAGGTAAAGCATGCATTAGTGTGAGTTGTGTGTGATGTGCCATTACACACTGTGTATTGTTTGTGGTTATCTGTTTGGAACTGTTTAATGTGTAAAGCATCTCGAGGCGAGTGTGCATGTGTGTGTGTAATGTGTGTTTACATGAATTCACATTTTTGATCAGCCAAACACAATACACTCGCTACATAAGTGCTTAAATTTACGAGGGTATTGTTGCTAGGCAACCGGGAAGTATAAGCTAGCGAATAATGGAGGCTAACAATGGGCAGAATCATGAAGTCTTAAACAGTCAAAGTAAAGGCACAGTGATTGCGAAAACCAGACAAACCCTTTCAGAAGATCAACATTTACCTCAGATGTGTTGGAAAATTATGGAAAAAAAAAGTATTCCTGCTTCTCTGTGACGAAAACTAAACTGTCTTTACATTTAGCCTCAAGCGCTAACCAAAATCACACACGTTCTGCCATATTTAAAAATGTGAAGTCAAAAAGGTTGATTTATGTGAAATCTTTTCAGAAACATGACTGAAAATATGACTGAATAGTGAATTCATACTTTTAAAAGTATGTACTGTACACTACCGTTCAAAAGTTTGGGGTCACTTTGAAATGTCCTTATTTTTGAAAGAAAAGCACTGTTCTTTTCAATGAAGATCACTTTAAACTAATCAGAAATCCACTCTATACATTGCTAATGTGGTGAATGACTATTCTAGCTGCAAATGTCTGGTTTTTGGTGCAATATCTCCATAGGTGTATAGAGGCCCATTTCCAGCAACTCTCACTCCAGTGTTCTAATGGTACAATGTGTTTGCTCATTGCCTCAGAAGGCTAATGGATGATTAGAAAACCCTTGTACAATCATGTTAGCACAGCTGAAAACAGTTGAGCTCTTTAGAGAAGCTATAAAACTGACCTTCCTTTGAGCAGATTGAGTTTCTGGAGCATCACATTTGTGGGGTCGATTAAATGCTCAAAATGGCCAGAAAAATGGCTTGACTATATTTTCTATTCATTTTACAACTTCTCATCTCATCTCATTATCTGTAGCCGCTTTATCCTGTTCTACAGGGTCGCAGGCAAGCTGGAGCCTATCCCAGCTGACTACGGGCGAAAGGCGGGGTACACCCTGGACAAGTCGCCAGGTCATCACAGGGCTGACACATATGGCCCTTTTCCACTACCCTTTTTCAGCTCACTTCAGCTCGCTTCAGCTCACTTCAGCCCGACACGGCTCGCATTTCGACTACCAAAGAACAGCACGACTCGGCTCGCTTCAGCCCTGCTTAGCCCCTAAAACTTGCACGGTTTTGGAGTAGGGCTGAAGCAAGCCAAACCGAGCCGAATGAGGCTGGGGGCGTGAGCAGACACTCCCCTGTGCACTGATTGGTGAGGAGGCGTGTCCTCACATGCCCACACACGCCCCGCGAGCACGCTGAGATCTGTAAACACCGTAAACCCGGAAGAAGAATAATTACGAATTACGAGAATTTCTGAAGCCTTATGCACCTCGCCTCATCTATACGCTCTTGCCAGTATCTGTTGGCATTGTCGGTGACAACAAGCCACAGTACCAAGACCAGCAACACTAACGACTCCATGTCCTCCATGTTTATTGTTTACTATTCGGGTTGTGAGACTACCGCTTAAAAGATCACTGATGTCACTGTTTGCGCTGCCTAACGACATCACGTGACGTCCACCCGCTTTCGCTAACTCCACCCAATGTGTCCACCCACTTCCAGCCAGCACGGTTCAGCGCGGTTGTAGTCGAAATGCAACTTGAACAGCCCCACTCAGCTCGACTCAGCCCAACTCAGCACCGCACGGCTCAGCCCAACTCAGCCGCGTTGGTAGTGGAAAAGCGGCAATAGACACAGACAACCATTCACACTCACATTCACACCTACGGTCAATTTAGAGTCACCAGTTAACCTAACCTGCATGTCTTTGGACTGTGGGGGAAACCGGAGCACCCGGAGGAAACCCACGCGGACACGGGGAGAACATGCAAACTCCGCACAGAAAGGCCCTCGCCGGCCACGGGGCTCGAACCCAGGACCTTCTTGCTGTGAGGCGACAGCGCTAACCACTACACCACCGTGCCGCCCCCATTTTACAACTTATGGTGGTAAATAAAAGTGTGACTTTTCATGGAAAACACAAAATTGTCTGGGTGACCCCAAACTTTTGAACGGTAGTGTATGCGTGTATGGGTGAGAGCATATGAAAGCTTGTGTGTGTGTGTGTGTCTGAGAGAGAGAGAGAGTGGCAAGACAGGCAGGGGTATAGTGGTGGCTTAGGTGATGACTGGTTCTGTCTCGCAGTGGATCAAGTGTGTGATACTGTGAGTACTCTCTGTGTGAGTGTGTGTGTGCGTATCTGTGTGTGCTCAGTACGGACTCTGAAACGCTCAACCTGTGTTGAGTGATAACACACAGACTAAGAAAAGGCACTTCTCCATCTCTTTTTCTCTCACTATCCTTGTAATACTTTCTCTCATAAATGAACATTTCAGACACCACCATTTTATATAACGTGCGAATCCATAGTATATAATATGGATCCTATACTTCCTGTGTCTTTCTGTCTTGGTCTCCATCTCCTTGCCTTTCTTTCGCTCTTGAAACAAGTTGTTTATCTTGTTTCATTCTTAGCTCTTTGTGTTCGCCAATCTGTAAGCATCGTAAAGTCAACATGTTTGTACGTCTCCTGTAAACGAATGCTTCCCTCTGACCACTTCAGCCCAAACAGTACTTCTACACTCCAGCACTGTTTACATTGCCGCGTCAATGTTGTATCGAGGCGGGTGTGTGTTTTTACATTGTGTTTGTGTTGATGTGAATGGTGAGATTTGATCTGTGTACATTACAGCCACTTTCCCTGTCTGATGTATTGATTTAGTGGCGTGCTCGAGAGAGTCCGGCTATAGATGGTGCTTTGGATGAGAATTGCACATATGTTTTGAAAAAACATGTTTGACAAAAAAAAAAAAAAAAGTTACTCAGTTTGCATGTTATCGTTGGTGTTTGTGTCCATCGTGTTTTTCAAACGTCAATCTGGTGAAAAGAATGACCTGATTGCAATCTCCAGGAAGCTTGTTCACATGTCTCCAAATGAAGATCTTCATTTGAAAGACAGCTGACTATGTGCTACCTTCGACATGGAACAAACTTTTTTTTCAATCTCAAAAGCCTCCTTCTGAGCTGGATAAGGTGTCGGAAAGTCACTTTCAGAAACAGAAACACGCGGTACCTGTTTCCCTCGCATGGTTGACATCACATAGCGCTTTCCTGTGTGTATTTCCTGCCCCACCTCCTTTATACAATGAACAGCTTGCAAATTTAAGAAGAAGAAGCCTTTGTTTGTCACATGCACACTCAAGCACAGTGAGGTTTGTCCTCTGCATTTAACCCATCTGAAGCAGTGAACACACACGAGTGAGTACACACACATACCCAGAGCAGTAAATGGGGAGCAGTTGAGGGTTAGGTGCCTCGCTCAAGGACACTTCAGCCCAAGGCCGCCCTTGGGGGAAACCGGAGCACCCGGAGGAGGAAACCCACGCAGACACAAGGAGAACATGCAAACTCGACACAGAAAGGCCCCCGTCAGCCACCGGGCTCGAACCCAGAACCTTCTTGCTGTGAGGCGACAGTGCTAACCACTACGCTACCGTGCCGCCTGTGCCGTGAATAAACAGGAGCATTCCAGATGTTTCATAAGTTGTGAGTGGCTATTAGAAGGACTTTGGCATATGAGCTATCGAACTATGCTACCTTTCAGACCATACTACAGTAGCTAGCGACTCCTAGATGGTACCCCTACCCATTACAGGACACCATGTTCCCACATTCACACTCAATCACATCTTTCAGCAATTTGGAGTCACCAATCCACCCAGTTTTTCAGAATTTTGAGGAAACCTGAGAACCCAGAGGAAAACCATGCAGACAGAGCAAGAACGTGCAAAACTCCATACAGACAGTAACCCAAGCTCAGGAAAGAACCTGGTACCCTGGAGTTGTGAGACGGCAATGCTACCGTAACCGATTGTAACTCGGTTTTTCATCATAAACATTGACATCCCATAAACAACATGACCTTTGTGATCTGTGAATACCATCCAAAGCCCAAAAACATCTTTCCTCAAACATTCTTTTTGTTCATTTCAGCCTGGTTGCTTCACTAGCATAACTAGCAGTTTAAGACTTGATCCGACTTAGGTGCCAAAAAGGAAACGAGAAGAACAGAAGACCTTCAGCTTTCTTTCCATACAACAATAGCACTGAACAACGGAGTCATTCATCGTGCACTTATCCCTCACTCTATGCTTGTCTCGAAGGAGGAGGAGAGTGAGTAGGACACAAAAACAAGATGTCAGAGCCGCATTACAGCTTCTCTAACTAATGACTTGGCAAGGTCACAACCTCAGGGACTCTGGTAACTTCCAGTCCGTCACCTCTCAGCGGGATAAATCATCACCTTTTCGCCTTCAAGCTGACCCCAAAGCACGAGAGAAAAAGTGAGGAAGTGAGAGAAACTGGTGTAAAAGAAAGACAGCTCGCGTGTCTGCGACATACAGGTAAAGCTCTGAGGATGTATTTGTTCAGCTCTACTGTGTATTGCTAAGTAAATCTAATTGTGCTACGCTACACTAATACGCTGTCGATAATCTTTGGACAGGTGCATCATTTGATCTAAAGGGGTATAAATTTTGGGTTTCTTCATTGTTCTAGCAAACTCCTGAAAGCGTAACATGCTGAACATCTCATCTCATCTTATGATCTCTAGCCGCTTTATCCTGTTCTACAGGGTCGCAGGCAAGCTGGAGCCCATCCCAGCTGACTACGGGCGAAAGGCGGGGTACACCCTGGACAAGTCACCAGGTCATCACAGGGCTGACACATAGACACAGACAACCATTCACACTCACATTCACACCTACAGTCAATTTAGAGTCACCAGTTAACCTAACCTGCATGTCTTTGGACTGTGGGGGAAACCGGAGCACCCGGAGGAAACCCACGCGGACACGGGGAGAACATGCAAACTCCACACAGAAAGGCCCTCGCCGGCCATGGGGCTTGAACCTGGACCTTCTTGCTGTGAGGCGACAGCGCTAACCTCTATGCCACCCCCATGCTGAACATGTCAGCTTTAAAGAATATTCGACCAGTACTCTGTTAAAATGGGAATCAGTTGCTCTGGAACTATGGTCAAATCTATTTTACATGGGTAAGGTCACTAAAATTAATCATCCCCTGGCAAAAAATCTTGATTTGCAAAGACAAACGACTAGGAACCGGCTAGTTAGCTTGTTAATAGCATTGGCTATCATACTGATGATCACCGATCTAGTTTTAGTGCTTGTACCGCCATTTCAAAACCTTGGCAAAACAGTTTCAGACAACTTAAATGACATCACATAAAAAACACGAATCGAAACTGAATAAAGAAAACCACGGATGAAGGCTTTCCAAAGGGGTGATTTTAATTTTTGACAGGATCCCCTTGGATGCCTCTTCAAACTGAGCACTACATGTAC
The DNA here is from genome assembly GCF_027579695.1 of Neoarius graeffei. NCBI lineage: Eukaryota > Metazoa > Chordata > Actinopteri > Siluriformes > Ariidae > Neoarius > Neoarius graeffei. Next base: position 11,381,312 of record NC_083588.1, read on the forward strand.
CTCTAAAAAAATTATTGAGACTGCAATACCCAAGTTATCTAAGAACCCAAGTATCTGTGTGTTTCTTGGTTTCTTGCTGTATCTGCCCTCTTTGTGACGGGTTTATGAGCAGCGATCATTCACATTCAGTAGTGCTCTCACCATTCAGACCAAATGCTCCTCTGCTATTGAGTTCTACTGAAGCGTACACTTAAGAATACACCCAGCTTAAGAGAGAGGGAGAGGGAGGGTGGGAGAGGAAACAAGAGAACATTACACTCAGTCTGAGAGAGAACACTATACCCAGCCTGGGAGAGACAGAGACGGAGCATCTAAAGTGAACGTGACTCAAATTGCATCACAATAAAGAGCTTTTCGAAGCAGTTGGTTTTAGTTGTTGGAGACAATTAAAGAGAAACAAACCAGTGATCATGAAGTGGCAAGCTTAAGCATTGATTTTACAAATCATCGTCTTAAGATCTAACCCAGTAATCCATCCAAAGAGCAACATGAAGACTAGAGATCTCCAGAGATCACAGCCAGCAGTTACCACAAACAATAGCTCAGTCTGTACTCATATATCAACAGCCAGTTGCTTCATATTATGGAAAAAGAACTCTTCAAGACAGAGGCTACATCCACACGACAACGGCAACGAGATGTTATTTAAAAAAAATATCGCGTCCACATGGGCAACGATCAGTAAAATATCAGGTCCATATGGCAACGCAACACTTGCTGAAAACGATGCAATACACATGCCACACCTCTAGGGGCGCTGTAAGACGGTCCCTTCGGAGACACCAGAACAATAGAAGAAGTAAGGACGCATGCGCATAAACTATTATGTGCGAGACTTCATATTAGCCACAAAGTCAGGAAAATCTGTTCGTAAAATTACATTATAATGACCAAATACAATGAAAAGTATTTTTCCAGTCTCCCCTGTGAAAGGTAATCCCGTTTGTGATCTTGTTTGGACGGTAAACCTGTTGGTACAGTTAAACGCAGCACATGAATGAGGCATCTTTATTCTCCACTTTGACCCATCCAATATGGCGGCGAGGATGACGTATGATTCTACGCGGAAGGCGGCGTCTTTAATGGTCCGGAATAAATTGAATGCTACACGTTGATGGATTAATTTGTTCTTCTACGCCCTTTTTGAGGAATGTATTGTAGGACTTAAACCAACATCTGAAGAGGTGAGATCGCTCCTTTTTTTCCCTATTTTTGCTGGCGGGATTGACTCTGCCCTAACTCTCTCTCTCTCTCTCACTTTGCACCATTACACAATAAATATTCACAGTGAAAATATTTTGTAAGCGCGTTTCATGAACCAAGTTATAGGATTTGTTGACAACTCGCATCGAGTTCGTTACACTTCTACCCGGCGTGAAGCACTGACAGTCATGTGGTTGTGACGTCATCGTAAACAAATCCGTTCTACTCATCCAGACGACTTCGCAACGGCAACGTTGCCAGATCTTTCCACTCTGGAACCCGTTCTCAAAAAGATTGCGTTTTGGGGCACCCAAAACGCCGGTGCCGTGTGGACGCCAGGCCGAAATGATAAACAATTGTATCGGATTCACCTGAATCCGTTGCCGTGTGGACAGGGCCAGAGTGTCACATATGAATGACAGCTTATGTAGTCCGGTCTTAAAAGAGGAAAGTCATGCTTTCTGCTCAAGCATAACTTTAGTAGTTTCGCTGTTAGACTTCTAAGTTTTAGATCATTAAGAATAAGTTCCACCAGTGGTATACCATTATATGTTGGAATTGAATCTTCAATTATTATTCCCCCCGTTTTGGACATTCTCCAGTGTGTTTTGGAGCAGTTTTAGACCTTCCCGAAGGTTCTTCTCATTTGGATTCTTCAAGTGTTTGACTGAATTGGTGGACTTTGACTTGTTAGGTTTTCCAGCAACTTTCACTTGTTCTACCTGCAACTGTGGTAGCTTAAAAATGTTAGTTCTTTCTCCACTGATCCTTCCAATGTGAGCCCTTCAAGTGTTGCCCCTTGAAGTGTTCGACTTTGCAGTTCACGGTTATGTGTCAGACCGTCAAAAGCTATGACTTCCAGTGCTGTTCATCTTTCAGGTGTTTGACCTTCGAGCATTCGAACTTCAAGTGTTGTACTTCCAAATTTGGTGGTCCTTTCAGTCTTAGGCCCTGTCCACACGGCAACGGATTCAGGTGAATCTGATAAAATTGTTTATCGTTTCGGCCTGGTGTCCACACGGCACCGGCGTTTTGGGTGCCCCAAAACGAAATCTTTTGAGAACGGGTTCCAGAGTGGAAAAATCTGGCAACGGCGCCGTTGCAAAGTCGTCTGGATGAGTAGAACGGATTTGTTTACGATGACGTCACAACCACATGACTGTCAGTGCTTCACACCGGGTAGAAGTGTAACGAACTCGATGCGAGTTGTCAACAAATCCTATAACTTGGTTCATGAAACACGCTTACAAAATATTTTCACTGTGAATATTTATTGTGTAATGGTGCAAAGTGAGAGAGAGAGAGAGAGAGAGAGAGAGAGAGAGAAAATAGCCCTTAGGGCAGAGTCTTTAGTCCAAACACTGCGGAAGCAGTACCAAACCGTGCACCGCCCATGCGCTTTCCAAAAACAAAAACAATCCCGCCAGCAAAAATAGGGAAAAAAAAGGAGCGATCTCACCTCTTCAGATGTTGGTTTAAGTCCGACAATACATTCCTCAAAAAGGGCGTAGAAGAACAAAGTAATCCATCAACGTGTAGCATGCAATTTATTCCGGACCATTAAAGAATTCTGGAGGATATCAGAATGTTGGCGTACCGGCTTCCATCTACCCCCATTCATTCCTCTTTCCACGTCTTTCGTTTTACGCTACTGATTAATAATCAAAACTTTATGTGGCTGATGCTACAGAAGAAGGGGTTTATGCGCATGCGTCTACTTCTTCTATTGTTCTGGTGTCTCCGATGGGACCGTCTTACAGCGCACGTAGAGGTGTGGCATGTGTATTGCATCGTTTTCAGCAAGCGTTGCGTTGCCATATGTACCTGATATTTTACTGATCCGTTGCCCATGTGGACGCGATATTTAAAAAAAAAAATCTTGTTGCCGTTGTCGTGTGGATGTAGCCTTAGACCTTCATCTATTGACTCCTGAAGTGGTAGACTTTCCAGTTCTAGGCTATAAGTTTCAAGCCTTCCAGGGCTAATCTTCCAATACTGTGTCTTCCAGTGTTAGGCTGCTTTTACACTGGCAGCGGAAACAAGTTGCGCCTGGAACAAGTTGCACACACTTTGTGTTTACATGATCACTCTCTATCGGTGGCAAACCGGAGGTTAGACAGGTAGACACAAAAGTGCACATGTGCAAATTAGTGATCAGAAGCTTGTTTTTAACTTGCTTTATTGACCTCTCGCTGCTCATTTCTGTTTAAACGTTCCGCGATTCTGTGGTAAATCATCTCATCGTGGCCTGATTTCTCCAAATCCAACTGGGTATCTGTATCTCCCCACAACTGGCTGAAGATAAGAACTTCTTTAATCCAGTTATCACTGCGATGGGCTTGGAACTCGCTTGACTCTGTCATTTAAAGGCAGAGATGTTTGACAAGGAAAAGCACTCGAGAAGAACCGACCACTGATTTTGCCATGAAGCAATCTTGTCCGGATATTAAACAACCCGGACGAACGGTACCACGCACGCCTAAACCCTCCTATTTGCCACCGATTGTGTTTAGACAGTAAGCGAGAACAAGTTGCGCCTGGAACGAGATGTTCCGGAACAAGTTGCACCACCTCATAAAGTGGAGCAAATTGTGTCCACTGGTGTCAAATTGTTCCGGAACAAATCATATTTAGATGGGCAGTTGCGCTGGATCAGCTTGTTCCGGGAACAGTTTGTTCCAGCACAAATGCCCGTGTAAAAGCAGCTTTAGTCTTCCTTGAAGGGTTTGAGCTTCAAGTGTTAGAAGATCTTCCAGTGTTGAAAGATCAAGTGTTTGTCATTTAATTGTTGAACCTTGAACTCATATACTTCTTCCAGTGTTCCTCTTCTACCAGACCAAGTACTGGTTTTCCTACTTTCAGCTTTAGACCTTCAAGTGGCATTTGTCCTTTAGGTGTTTTCCTTTAATTGTTCCAAAGTTGGAACGTCCCATCTTTGTTTTGGATTTTCTAGTGATAGATGTTCAAATATTGGAGGTTCAAATGTTGCCTCTTCCTGTGATAGTCCAGCTATTACTCTTAAAATGATATTTAATTGTGTTCCAGTTCTTACAGTGTTAGATATTCAAGTGTTAGTCCTTCCAGTCTTCGTCGAGTATCAATCACACCACTGCTATGCCAAAGTTGGTTGTTCCAGTGTTGGGAATTGTGGTTTCTGTTTCAGTGGCAGCAGCTTTACCAGTGTTAATCGTATTATTCCTGCAGGCAGTAATCCTTTTAATCTGGCCAGTGTTAGTTGTGCCAGAAGTTGTCGAATGTGAAGGTACTGTTTTCTCTGCCAAATGGACAAGCATGAAACCTCTCTTTAATGAAGGAAGTCTTCTGAGAAGACACATGCTCTTTAAAGACACACATCATCAGATAAACACACTTTCCTATACCGTTTCCAATACTTTCACACTCTTACATGTGGTCTTACCTCACGTACTGTAGGATGATTGACTTGGAGCATTTTTAATGCATTCTCTGAAGGTCATAGGATAATGTATTTTTTCCTCCATTTGGGTTTGTATTTGGCATAAGTTTGGATCAGTTTTGGACCACATCATAAATCTGGATGAGGTTGAAGCAGAACGGAATCCCAAATGCTCAAGGAAACAAGGTATTCATGAAAGCATCCGAAATCGAAATGTGTTTTTGCTATTTCTTGTGCTGTTTTTCACTTTTTTTTTTTTTTTAAATCAGTCACTTTACAGACGGTTTTAGTCTTGTAAAGACCCTGCAAGATATCTTTTTGTTTCACCATGCATCAACTTATCTCTTTTGGGTTTGTCTTGAATTTCACATACGCTTTTTACATCGGATCAGGGGGTCCCAAAACACTTCAGGAAACAAGCGGACGTGAAAGCATCCTAAATTGCCGTGTTGTGTTTTCGCTATTTCTTTTCCTATTATTCATATACGCTTCCAGTCACTTCCTCTGTCTGTCTCTTACAATTTCTTTCCCCATCTCTCTTTCTTGCTTTCTCTCCTCCATGAATGGCCTCAGTAAGGGGAACAGGTCTGTTATAACTGTGCTCTTTGGCAGAAATATGCTTTATGCCACCTCATGTTAAACGCATTAGCGTTTCTGCTCCATTCTGCTCGGCCCGCAGCCCGCCAGACGCTTCCTGCTCCTCTCCAAACGACACACACAGATGGAGAGAGACAGAAAGAAAGAGAAAGAGCAAGGGAGGGGTGATTCTATGGATCAGGGATTACCAAGTGGAGTTTTATGATTTGAAGCAATGTTTTAACCCAAATCCAGTTCTTTGTGTTCCATGAAGATTTGATCGAAACTCGTGGCATGTGTCGAGTTTTTCTTTCTCCGATTCTGGTTTGGCCCTTAGTTCAGTGCCTTGTTGAAATGATCCAATTGTTAATTCTGATGCTCATGCTAGCTGCTGAAGTTTCTTGAGTTTTGTGTGAGCATTGGGAGAAGGTTTCGTGTTTGCTCAGAGCAGTGGCGTTTTAGCAAACTCTAAAACTGGCTTTACTTGTATTTTGTGGTTGGAATGTTGGCTGGAGAGATCACGGCAAACAGGAATTGTAAAAAAAAAAAAAAAGAAAGTAAGTGTGTGCGTGTTAAAGACGCAGGGTTGTGAGGTAATGTTTAGATGTTTATGGTGTGTAACGAGAAGTTTGTAATTTCGCTTTGCTGGGGTTTGGTTTGGTCTGTTTCTGTGTGTATGTATACGAATGCAAACCATTGTGTTTTGTTTAATCTCCATCCGAGACACTTTAACTGTCAGGGAGTTCTGGGAGCCGCTGTGCACAAAAATTAGCGATTATGTACCAACTGCTGAGGTCTTATTCGCATACACACACACACACACTCTCGCTAAGCTAGTCGCGCTCTCTAATTCTCACAGTCCGTCTCTCTCTCACACACATTTATTGTGTCTTTTTGTCACTGTTTTGGGCTTTTCTCATTGAGGCACTCAGCAGGGGGGCATAATGGGGGGTTCACACACACAGTTTCAGCCTGATTAGACTTTTAATCACACACACACACACACACACACACACACACACACACACACACACACACACACACACCGTACTTCTCTCGTTGTGGGGACTTATTGATATCATGCATTCCCGAGCCCCTTACCCAACCTTAAACATCACAACTAAATGCCTAACCCCAACCCTAATCCTAACCTGAACATAATTCTAACCTGAACCCTAAAACTGAGTCTGAACCTTCAAACAGCTCTTTGAAGAAGTGAGGACCCACCAGAATGTCCTCACTTTCCATCAGTGTCCTAACTCAGAGCCCCTTACCCAACCTTAAACATCACAACTAAATGCCTAACCCCAACCCTAATCCTAACCTGAACATAATTCTAACCTGAACCCTAAAACTGAGTCTGAACCTTCAAACAGCTCTTTGAAGAAGTGAGGACCCACCAGAATGTCCTCACTTTCCATCAGTGTCCTAACTCTGTTGGTAAAAAAAACAAAAAACAAAACATGTTCTGGTCCTCAATATGTAACAAGCACACACACACACACACACACACACACACACACACACACACACACACACACACACACACTTCTGTCATTGTGGGGACTCACTGATATCATGCATTCCCTCATGCCTAACCCTAACCTTACCCATCAACACTAAATGCCGAACCCCAACCTTTACCCAAACCCTAATTCTAACCTGAACCCTCAAACTGTTTTTACTCTCAAACAGCCATTTGAAGAAGTGAGGACCAGGCAGAATGTCCTCACTTTCTTGCAGTGTCCTCACTCTGTTGGTAAAAAACGTGTTCCGGTCCTCAATATATGTATAGCAAGTACAACACACACACACACACACACACGAAAAAGGCTTTTATAGCCATGTGTTTGCAATTCTCAGGTGTCAGCAGTTCTCAGCAAGTCAAATGAAATGTTTGGATATTAGACAATATACATTTGGACTGATTCGTTATTATTGGAGGAACAACATCTAAAAACAAGTGATTATGCTGTCATTTAATTCTTCTACCAAAAATCAGCTCAATACGTTGATATGGTACACCACATAGAACAGCTGAGAAAGCTAAGCTACTTCAAAAATGTTCGAGCTGCTTCTCACGAAAGATGCACTTACCCTAAATGTTAGCCAAAATTAATTAGTTTGGATTTGATAACACTGTTTAACTCCAATTCTGCTCCTGAGATTGCAAGTAGTATAATCAAAAGAAATGGCCACAAGAGACCAATTGGTCTCTTGAAGCTGGAATCGGTGATGAAGTTTCAACAGTAATCCAAAGGAAACCCAAGTGGATGAGGACAGATCGTGTGAACTTCCACACAGGCAATACCTTGAGCTCAGGATCGAACAGAGGACCCTGGAGCTATGAGGTGCCAATTCCATATGTTGCACCACAGTGCCACCCTTTCAGTTCAATAAAATCTAGAACTCTAGATTGCAGAATCAAGGTTTTCTTGCAGAAAACATGGTAGCCTTTTTTATTCCTAAAGTTTCAAAGCTTCAAACCATGTCCAAAAGATCAAATGTAAGTATCATCAGCTGTCCATTGCTAGCGATGATGACTGCTTCATGAGGATGCCCAGAAACGCAGATGGGCCACGAGGCCCGCACCAGAGCGACAGAGTCACCCGCACTAGAGGCACGAATGGACCGGCCAAGCCGCCACGAAATGTCTGGCTTTGTGAGCTCTCACATACTATTCTCCTCTCCTAACAAAGCACCTTGCACAGTAAGGTAAGACAAATGATGTCGTGCCCCCATCGTGTTGTTTCTCTGGACCTCCAGACCTGATGCCAAGTGGTGCACAAAAATACCACAGACCTGACAGGTATGGAAGTTGCCACGCAGTGACAACTGACTTGCCGAGTGATGCCATCCATTGGCCATTTGAGTGGCTCTTCCACATGCCATCTGGTGGTGTGCCATTGACTCTGTTGGGTTCATCTGCCACATTGCACCGAAAAGTGCCCCGCTGCCAGCGCCTTATTGGTGATGTACGATTTAACCCATCGCTGGAACCCAGACAGGTGCTACCACTCCGAGTCAGAGCGGACCTGGGAGCAATGGTGATTAAGGGGTCACTCCACTTTCCCCAACACTCAAGTCCTCCTGAGCCTGAGACTCACCACTGGTTGCAGTTTAAAGTAATACCCAGGACTAGTCAGTATAAATGGTTAAAAAGTATGAATTCATACTGGCAAAATGTTGCTGTTGTATCAGACTGACAATAGATTGGGTGATATGACCCCATCAATGACTGTTTTCTGTCACATCATGGCTTTTTTGCCACCATTTTGTCCCCAATTTGGTCACCTGACAATGCACCTGACAACTTCTGCAGACAGTCTACACTGTTGGTACAGTATAGCCGCATACCCTACACCAAGGGTCTTCAATCCTATCCGCAAAGGGCCGGTGTAGCTGCAGGCTTTCATTACAGCCAAATTGGAGGCTCACTTGACTGTTGATTGGAGACGAGGGTGAAATGATTAAACAAGTGAAATCAGGTGTAGCTCCTGCTTGGTTGGAATGAAAGCCTGCAGCCACACTGGCCCTTTGCGGATAGGATTGAAGACCCCTGCCCTACACCATCACCTGATGCGCACCTCCCCAGAAATGTGATTGGTCAACTTTGTCGCATCACATTTCCCCGTACGCATTTCCGGCTGCCCCTTCTTCACTGTGAAAATTGGACATCTACTATCACGATATTGTGTGAATACAAATATACACTTGTATATTTGGTAGAGTGGATACCTCCGCCAAGCCACATATTTGGATTTGCATCAAAATCAAATCAGTTGTTCCTTGGCCCATGGCTCACCTTTCCTCAAAATTTCCTCAAATCCATTCACTACTTTTTGAGTTACATTCGAAACAGACAAACAAACGGAGGCAAAAACATCACCTCTTCCAACACAGTTGGTGGAGGTAATAAAGTGTGAGGCTCTATTGCGGCTGTCGTTAATTCTAACTACCAGTTTAATCCTGCACCTAATCCTGTGGATTAGTTACACCAAAGTGCTTTGAACTGCTCATACTACTGAATATAGGTCAGTATTTTCTGTTTATGATTCCTACAATGAAACACAGATCTCACGTTGTTTTCTTCCGCTCTTCTTCTATGTGTAAAATCTGCAAATTCTGGTGTGTTTCATGCAACAGCACCCCTTAGAGGAAACATGCACCTTACATGCAAGTTAATACTTCACTCAGTGTGAGAGTCGAAGCCATACCGAGGGTGTAAATTCTATGCAAAAGTATAAATCTCCCTGATTACGTGATGGCTACAAATTTGGGAGGGTGGCGCAAGCATGTTTACTGTGAGAAACTTTTTTCAAACTGTTGCTGGTGCTGCATCAAAGCGCAGCATAAAACACTCTGAAGAAAGTGCTTTCTACCCTCTTCCGCATACATGAGCACACAGATGCCCATGATTGGCTCATGTCCCTGTGATTAACAGGAGACTGAGAGAGTGTGCTGTCCCTTCCACCCAGAGAGCATGGCCAATTTTGCTCTGTGGACCCCCAGCCGTGGATGGCTGCGGAGATTCAGACTCGCGTTGTCCTGATGATAAGGTGAATGCTTTTCTGTTGAGCAAGTCATGTTTTAATCTCGATGTAAAGAATTAAGGTACCAAAGGACTGTTGAGGGCACGTCTGATTAATTCAAGGAACCATTTTTTTTAGTCTGAGGGTCCATATTACAAAAAATACTTTTAACCCTTAGATGTACTTACAGCTTTTCTCTCAGAGCAGAGTCGAGTTTGTTTCTAACATACCGTACACTACCGTTCAAAAGTTTGGGGTCACTTTGAAATTTCCTTATTTTTGAAAGAAAAGCACTGTTCTTTTCAATGAAGATCACTTTAAACTAATCAGAAATCCACTCTATACATTGCTAATGTGGTAAATGACTATTCTAGCTGCAAATGTCTGGTTTTTGGTGCAATATCTCCATAGGTGTATAGAGGCCCATTTCCAGCAACTCTCACTCCAGTGTTCTAATGGTACAATGTGTTTGCTCATTGCCTCAGAAGGCTAATGGATGATTAGAAAACCCTTGTACAATCATGTTAGCACAGCTGAAAACAGTTGAGCTCTTTAGAGAAGCTATAAAACTGACCTTCCTTTGAGCAGATTGAGTTTCTGGAGCATCACATTTGTGGGGTCGATTAAATGCTCAAAATGGCCAGAAAAATGGCTTGACTATATTTTCTATTCATTTTACAACTTATGGTGGTAAATAAAAGTGTGACTTTTCATGGAAAACACAAAATTGTCTGGGTGACCCCAAACTTTTGAACGGTAGTGTAAGCATTTACTACATTGTTAAAATAATGCATGTACAAATGTATACTCTCTCTCTCTCGCTGTCTTTTTGCCTCATCTGGGTCTTATAGGGATTCCTGTATGTGTGTGTGTGCATACCCTTAGTGTCTCCTTTTTTACTGATCCTGGCAGGTATCCACGCCCCCCTGTGGAGCTCGTTTCCACCCTGAGAAATTTCCAATTCGCTCCATGCCGAGTGTGTGTGTGTGTGTGTGTGTAGGATCAGGAATCTGTGCTTAGACTCCTAGAGTAATGACCTCCTAAATCTAATGCATACACCAAAGAGACAAAAAAAAAGAGCAAGGTAGGAAGATAAAAAAAAGAATGAGAGAGGGAGGGAGAGAGCGAGAGAGATTGTAATGTAAAGATGGTCTTTGTGTATGGAGGAAAGTTTAAGGAAATGAGTTACATTGAACATACCACAGAAATCCGTTCTTAGACGTACACACACACACGTGTTTGCACACACACACACACACCCAGCCTGCCATCCGGAGTTCAGATTAGAGCCGCCAACGCTGTTCTCGGACTCCCATGTAAACCTTAACGTACTCATAACCTTTTTCCACCAACACTAACTCCATGTTTTGCTTCTTCTTCTATTTTTGATTAACGTTCATTTCTAATTATGGATCTAATTCTAGTTCTTACTTTTCGGGTTGTCTATCCGTCCAATCATCTTTCCTAGATTCCCATTGTATCTCAGTACCAAGGCTGACTATTAGCAAGATTTACGGAGATGAACTGATCAACATCATAACCAGCAAATGAACTGATTAGCTGCTGGAATTGATTCAGAGTTAAGGTCACAGCAAGTCAAATCTCGGAAATAGTTTTTCTTCAATCGCTTCCTTTCTGTTTGAAGTATATTTTAAGGGTATGTCTGGCAGATAAATTACATTGCAACGCCGCTATCACAAACTCCTTGGAGGACGTCCAAATAATTTGTTATTCTGAAAAGTTCATCAGGGTGAAATGGACCCACTTGTCACACCAAACACTCAGGTTATATGCACAATTTTAGGCACATTCTCATTATCATGAATTTATCCTTCCGAGTCACGATCGCAGTTCATTGGCTGAGTTAAAGGATCACGAATGGAGGCGATGACTGATTTCTTCATCTGTTATGGAAATGTCGGAGGTTACTGGTGTATCGTTGTCAACGTTCACCCACTGACTCACTATATTTTCAAAATCTTCACCGTTCAGTTCATTCATGTGTTGCAAATCACTGATGTCATTCATGTTGTGCCGCGGGGCTGGGCGAGGCAGGGCGAGGCAGGGCGGGGGATATAAAAACACCAATGGTATGCTTTAACTAGATGTTAAGTTTAGCGGGATCAACAGTTATTTCATCCTTTTATCAATCCTTTGATCACCGTTCTCGATAATTGTTTGTGATCGACACCTAAGCTCAGCGAATTAAGTCTTTGTTTTCTGGCACTAACATGTATTGTTAACTTGCCTGCGGACTTGATTACTTATTTTTTGTCTCTGGTGGGAAGAAGAAAACATGGCTCAGTGTCGTGTAAGCAGGTGAATGACAGACATAATTGCAGGAAGAGTGTTTATTTACAAACAGGCAGGCAAACAGTTCAAAAGCTAAGACAAAGGCAGGGTCATGAAACGGGCAATGGGCAAGCGAGACAGAAACAGAATGGTGGACGCAAAGACAAAAGGCAGAGTCCAAATACACAAAACAAAGTCAAAACCAGAAAGGCAGTACACAGATAATAAGGCTTGGTAATGTGAGACACCCGGTACAGCACTATACTTCATCAAGTCTGTGTTTTTAGAGAGTCCTTATAAGCACACGCTGTGATTGCACTCTAATCTGGAACAGGTGCATAGTAATTACTCCGAATGGCGCTGCACACGTGCTCCGAGCCCCAATGCACATGGACATGACACAGTGATTTTTTTTTTTAAGATTCCAACTCGTTGTCACGAAAGGTGGGGGACACAAACTTAGAAAGTTTGTAGTAAACGAGTTTGTTATAGCGGGGTTGCAGTGTAGTAAACAGCAGGACAAGAGTTGGTGGCGATGGAGGCATTCTTGTCATTTTATTGTTAATTTTATTTCTGGCTCTAAATGATTTCCCATTTCTTCTCTTTAGTCTTTTCTGGTCCTGAATCTCTTTCTCTTGCTTTTTCTGGTTCTTGTTTTTGTTCTGATTCATTCTCTTCCTCCTCTCATTCTGATTGTTTTTGTTCTGGTACATGTTTTGGTTCCTCTTCTGCTATTGATTAAAGTGAGACTACCTTTCAGATTTTCAAGTGTAGGTCATAAAAAGAATTTTCCCAGACACACAATTATTTTTGTTTCGTGGACCGAAAGCTATTGAATTCGAATCCCAGACTTCCAATTTTATTTGTTTTTTAAAAAATAGAACAATTAATGAATTTAGGGCCATGTGCCCCTAAATTCTCCATTATTTTTTCCTGCTTCACCATGACCCAATTCAAGATACTACGTCATGTATCAGGCGGTGGGCTTTCCTCGTTCGCGCAAGGCATTGTAGGGATACAAATTTGAAACAGGAGAGAAAAATGGAGGACGTGAGTATGCAAATGAAACGTGAAAGACCGACTACAGTAACGGAAAGAAAGCGAGAAGAAAAGACGTTATGTTATATACGAATGAAAGGAAATGCAGGACCAAACTAATCAATATCGGGGTCAGCGAGCACCTCGGTGTGATCAGCTGTTTGTTTAGCGATGATGAATGATGCAACCATCAGTGCACGGTCAAAGGTAAACCTGCACATGCACACATGGACTTCCTCTGTCCGCTTGACTGCGCGAAGCGAGCGATTTCATGAATATTATTTGCTCAGGAATCCCCTCAAATTAAATAACTTCCCAGCCACAGAATGGCCTGATATTTTGTGAGATATTACAGAAATAAATATACATCACAATGACCAAATTTCAGAAGGAACTAAATTTCACCAATTTTATGAAATCGAAAGGCTGTCTAGCTTTAAAGCTGACTTTTATTTCTGGATTTCATTCTAGTTCTTTCTCTGGTTCTTTTTTAATCGCTGAATTCAGTACCGGTTCTTGTTCTTATTCTTTTCAGAGTCGGTTTCCAGTTCAGTTTCTGCTATTTTTTTTACCTTGGAGATTATTGTTTGTTCTTGTTCTTGGTTATTTCTGGGTTTAATTTGACTTCTTACTCTGGTTCTTTCTCTTTTTTCCACTTCTGAATCTTGTGCTCGTCCTTTCTTCTGGCTCAGATTCCGTTTTTATGCAGATTTTCTCGCTTTATTCTGGTTTTAATCATTTCTGGTTCAAATCTTGGTTCTTTTTCTGCTTCAGATTTAGACTAAATTGTGGATTAAACTCTCGTTTTTACTCTGATTCTTTTTTTTTTAAATGTTGATTTCAGAATGCTTCTATGTCTGCTCCTGTCCCCCCCAGATTCTTGTTTGTTCTCGTTCTGATTATCGTTTGTATATTTAGGTTTTGGTTCATTTACTTGTTTAATTCTTCTTTTTTTTTGTATATTTCAAGTTATAGTTCTGATCCTGCTCTTCGCTCCACTTCTTCTCCTTAATTGTGTTTTGGTTCACGTTCCTGGTTCTTTTTTTTTTCCCCTTCGACAATTACACATATTCCATTTGTGCAAATTTTCAGCTGGTTTCATTTGCCATTCCCTCAAACCCGGGCGTGAGAGAGAGTGTAGTTGTGTTGATGGTCAGATAGTGTTCAGGTATGTGTAAGTCAAGAACATCAGTTTAACACATACACACACCCACACACACAGACACTATTTACGGTAGCTGTATGTGTCTGAGGTCAAAGGTCGTGGCTTTGCCCAGGTGAAACACATCACTTTTCTCGAAGGGGGGGCTCAGCTTTCTGAGCTCCTGCAGCTCTTTAACCCTGACGGAGTGTATTATTCAGCATGACTATCAATGATTCAGGACTCACACTCACCTCTACCTCTCTCTCTCTCTCTCTCTCTCTCTCGCTCTCTGCTGTACATCCACATCCACATCCCTCGTTCCCTCTCACACATTCCTGTCCTTCCCGGCTTCCTTTCTTTTTTAACATTGCAGTTTTTGATCTCCTTCTCCTCAGGGATTGTGGGTAAATCCGTGGCTGTAATTATTTATCATGACTGCATCTCTGTCCTCATTAAACAGAAAACAAGAAGAGACGCAAAATTATTTACACGTCAAGGGGAAACGAGAGACACTGGACATATAAATATATAATATCAATGTGATTTTTTTTTTCATTTGCTTTACTTATTCTTAATATTTATACACATCAAAGCACTGTGGAACGTTCAGTTCAGTTTCTTGGCCAGAACGTGATGATTCATTTTCTACTACACCAGCTCTGACTGCAGCTCCATAAACTGATAAAAAAAAAGCATAATTGTTGATCTGATGAAATTTTATGTGAGAACATGTTTATTATTTAATATTTTTGGAAAGGAGGCTTCTTCAGTGTCAGTGCTTTCGAACAGTCAGAGTTAAAGCCACTCCTTTTCGTCTTCTTTGCCATCGCACTTATGAAAGCCATTTTCTTATTGTGCTCTTTGGTCAAAATAGGTTTTAAATAAAGCAGGCTTTAATAAAATAATAATGTTATGGCTTTATTATAACATAAATCTTTCATATTAGCATGGCTCCACTCTTAAAGCTAGATGGCATTTTGATTTCATAAAATCAATGAAATTTAGTTCCCTCTGAAATTTGATCATTGTGATATGTTTTTTTCTGCAATATCTAAAAAAAAAAAAAAAAACAACCAAACAACCAAACAAACAACCAAAAAAAAAAACCAGGCCATTCTGTGGCTGGGAAGTTATTTAATTTGAGGGGATTAAAGCAAATAACGTGCATGAAATCGCTCGCTTCACGTAGTCAAACAGACAGAGGAAGTCCGTGTGTGCATGTGCAGGGTTACCTTCTTCTTCTTTTGGGTTTTACGGCAGCTGGCATCCACAGTGTTGCATTACTGCCATCTACAGGTTTACCTTTGGCGGTGCACTGACAGTTCCATCATTCTGTCGCTAAACGAACAGCTGATCACACCGAGGTGCTCGCTGAGCACCGATATTTAGTAGTTTGGTCCTGCGTTTCCTTTCCTTTGCATATAACATAACGTCTTTTCTTCTCTCTTTCTGCTACTGGAGTCGGTCTTTCACATTTCATTCACACCCTCATGTCCTCCCTTTTTCTCTCCTGTTTCAAATTTGTATCCCACAATGCCTTGCACGAACGGGGAAAGCCCACCACGTGATGCATGACATAGTATCTTGAATTGGGTCATGGTGAAGCAGGAAAAAATAATGGAGAATTTAGCACCATGTGGTTCTAAATTCATTAATTGTTCTATTTAAAAAAATATTAAAATTGGAAGTCTGCGATTCGAATTCAGTAGCTTTCGCTCCACTAAACAAAAATAATTGGGTGTTAGGGAAAATTCTTTTTATGACCTACCGTACACTTGAAACATCTGAAAAGCAGTCTACCTTTAGTAAGTAATAAGATAATATATATATTTATACAGGCAAAAACAGAAAATATGGCTTTTCAATATCAGTGGTCATACTCATGACTTACAATGTAAATATATTAAAATGGAGGTCTATGGAGGATTGAATGAAATGCATCTTCAGAGGGTTTGTGTTTGACTCAGAGGAAAATATGTATCTCTGCTGTCTCCTTTTCAGCTTTGTTTCTGTCTCGAGGGGAATTATATTCAATCACAAACACCATTAATGCGGACTGTGGATGTGGGGAACTTCTAAACACGCGCTCTGCATATTTATTTTAGCAATAAACAGCAAGATGCAAAGCAAATGCCTGTTTTGCTTTCGATCATAGCGTGTTTATTAGCAACGGGTTGCGGGCAGTTAGGGGATCAAGTGTAGGTTGACAGTGGTGTGTGTGTGTGTGTTTGTGTGTGTGCGTAAGGAGTGGATGCAATGCTGACAATGTGTCCAAGTTGTGTTTTGGTGTGTAAAGTCTGAATCCAGGAGGAAAAATTGTTTTTATTTCATCAGTAGTGTGAGATGAAAATGCATAACACTCAATTCTCTTTGTGTCGCTCTCTCGTTCAGGTGGAGATCACGCTTCAGGACATCAACGACAACCCTCCAGTTTTTCCCACTGACATTCTAGACGTGACTGTCCAAGAAAACGTTGGTGATGGATTCAGGATAATGCAGCTAACAGCAACTGATGCAGACGAGGTAGGAAATTCCCTGCGGAAAAATCTGGAATAATAGCTGCCTCGGCTGAAGGTTTCTGCTAAATATACCCGTACGTTTAAGTGATATTCCGTGTGATAAATTCTGCTCTGATTACAGTGAGGAATAAGTCTGACATAAGTCACTTCTAGGCTAAACCTGACGAGCGGCGCTCTAATGGATCGGTCTGGGTGTGTGATGGATATCAAGGTGCTGATGGATATCATTAATAGCGTTAACAGAATGTTGAAATTTGCCAAGAAGAGAGAGAGAGAAAGAAAGAGAGAGAGTTGTGGTTGGAATCGAATTGGACCCTGCAGAATGCTGTTGTCTCGCAGCTGAATGAGATTTAATCACTAAAGACGGAAAGGAAACCGTACGTTTGGCTGATGATCTGGGAAGGTATTTGAGAGGGAAAATGATTTTAAAAAGGAAAAAAGGTATTGAGTAATGGAAATCCGCTTTCTCACTCCCTTCCTCTCGAGTGCATTTTCCATCCACCTGTTTTTAGATAAAATTTGGATGAATAGAATGAGCTCAGTAAGCTTAATAGATCAATAAATACTTCTTGTCAAAATAATACACAACTATGATACTGCGGAGTCCATCCATCATCCGTAACCGCTGATCCTGTCCAGGACTGCGGGCAAGCTGGAGCCCATCCCAGCTGACTATGGGCAAGAGGTGGGGTACATCCTGGACAAGTCACCAGGTCATCGCAGGGCTAACACACAGAGACAAATAACCATTCACACTCACATTCACACCTACGGTCAATTTAGAGCCACCAGTTAACCTAACCTGCAGGTCTTTGGACTGTGGGGGAAACCGGAACACCCGGAGGAAACCCACGCGGACACGGGGAGAACATGCAAACTCCACACAGAAAGGCCCCCGTTGGCCACTGGGCTCGAACCCAGAACCACTACACCCCCGTGCTGCCCCATGATAGTAACAGATTTTTGGAATAAACTATAATATAGCAAGCGTGCTTTTGGCAGCTAGGTGCTCTTATAATGACATCATCATGCTGTTCTTCTTCAAAACTTTCAACATACTGTAACGGTAGTTAATAGGAACATGATAATTCACAGTACGTTTGCTGAGCGTTTCAGAAACATTTGGATGCAAAACACGGAACAGCTGTGCAGACTGTTCGAGTTTGGGTTTGGTCCTTCTTTGCTTGTCTCTTTCTGCTTCTTTCCCTTCTTCCTGACTTCATGAAGTCACTTGGGACGTGTCGATGAGTCCCGGCGAGGCTGCTTGAGTTTGTATTACATCCCTGGCTTCCTCTTGTGCTATAAAACCTCTGCTTCTTTCCCATCTCACACAGGAAATGTGTAAAAATTCCGGCAGTTGCGCAGCTCTGTTACAATACTTAAGCATTACACCCTCACGCAGGACTCTTGGCCCCTCCTCCTCACCCTGAACCCTGAATTTGTGATGTATCACTTCAAATTCGTTTGTGTTAATAAACGAGAAACACTCGTCTATTCCCAGATCACTGAAATCACCAGAGTTTTTTCCATCAGCAGGGCAAAGCAGCATTTACTTTTCTCCAGGTGTTCTCAGATTGGAAATATAATGCAGACCAGTGCCAGGGTGGATGGACGTCCTTGGCTAACATGAGTCCAATCAGATATATCTGGAACCTTTTTCAGCCAAAGCCACATGTGTAAGAAAAGAGTGAGCCAAGCTCTATAACAACAGACCAGCAGACTGGAACATGTTTTTGGTTTCTGCAGGGTTTCTCAGGTCTGAAGGTCTGGCTTTCCACAAGTTGGCACAGAATGGTGTCAGCTTCTCTTAGGTTGTTTCAAGTTGGCGTAGACAGGCTCCAGGTGGAGTAGAATAGGTGACTCTGGATGGGTTGCAGGAACTTAGGTCTGAGTGAGGGGGTTAGTTGTCCTCAGGTGAAAACAGATCTGGGTCAGCAACGCTTAACTCTCTTCACGGTGACACAAGTGGTTGAGATCAGGTGAAATTTTGAAAGGTTTTGCTCTTGAGAGCTGGTGGAGATTTCGTTTTCTATAGGCCACAGGTCTTTGCAGCATTTTCGCTCTTCTTGAATTGGCCAAAAGGGACTCAAAATGTTGAGACAGACTTACGTTGGTACAGATGGGTATGAATTGTATATTAGTTCTCCTTAGGTGTGTCCAAATGCATGACATGTCCAACAGTATGTTGACATCTGACCATCACACTTATATGTGTCCATTCCAAAACCGTGGGCAATTTACACAGTTGATCCCCTCCTTTACTGTAAAAATAGTCATCACACTTATGGGAAAGCTTTCCACTTTTCCAGGGATTTGTGCCCATTTAGCCACAAGAGCATTAGTGAGGTTGGGCACAGAAGTCAAGTGAGAAGGGCTGGTATGCAGTCGGCATGCCAGTTCATCTCAAAGGTGTTCAGTGGTGCTGATGTCACACAGGACACTCGAGTTTTTCCATATCAAGCTTAGCAAACCATGTCTTTATAGATCTCGCTTTATGCACAGGGGCATTGTTATAATGAAACAGGCTTGGACTCTTTGTTCCAGTGAAGGAAAATCTTAATACAGTACTACAACATTAAAAAAAAAATCTAAACAATTGTGTGCTTCTACCTTGAGGACAACAGTTTGGAGAACACCCATACATGAGTGTGATGGTTGGGGTCCAGATACTTTTGGCCATATATTGGAGGTCTGGACAGGGTCCTGGTGGTCTGGTTGATCTGGACAGAGTTTTAGCTTTTCTTAGGTTGGTCCGGGGCAGTACAGTGGTGTAGTGGTTAGCACTGTCACCTCACAGCAAGAAGGTTCTGGATTCGAGCCCAGTGGCTGACGGGGGCCTTTCTGTGTGGAGTTTGCATGTTCTCCCCGTGTCTGCGTGGGTTTCCTCCGGGTGCTCCGGTTCCCCCCACGGTTCAAAGACATGCAGTTGAGGCTAATTGGTGGCTCTAAATTGACCTGAGATGTGAGTGTGAATGGTTGTTTGTCTCTGTATGTCAGCCCTATGATGATCTGGCGACTTGTCCAGGGTGTACCCCACCTCTCGCCCATAGTCAGCTGGGATAGGCTCCAGCTTGCCCGCGACCCTGCACAGGATAAGCGGTTACGGATAATGGATGGTTGGTCCAGGTAAACATGGACTGGGTTTGATCTCTTCTCTGATTGGTCAAGGAAAGTATTTCAAAAGTTTATTTAAAGTGGTAGAGCTGGAACTAGCCGTGGTTGTAGTGGAATTATATGATTATCCTTTCGTACTATTACGGTTTCTTTGGTCTGGTAGGTCTGGGTAGGGTTTTATCTCGACTCAGGTTGGCAGCGGCAACTCTGGATTGGGTTCTGTTCTTCTCAGGTTTGCAACAGTGAATATGGATTGGGTTATAGTTCCATTCAGGTTGGTGCAGATAGGTTAGCTCTACTCAGGTTGGTACTGGTGGGTCTGGATAAGACATTGGCCTCGAACAGATTCAGGTGGAACTGAACAACATTCTTGTTAAGTTGGTCTGAAACTCTGGATAAGGTCTGAGTCGCATTTGGCCCATTGTTTTAAGTGGGTCTGGATAGAGTTTAACTCTTCTCATTTTGGTTCAGGTGGATCTGGACAGGGTCAAGTAAGTGTACAAATCAGCTTCTGTTATAGTACATTCTTCTTGCCTCAAACCCTGTTTTGATGTACATGTGAATTCATGGCCATTTGGATTAAAATATGGGAAACACTTGTCTTTTCACCATCATCTGTTAAAAACCTCATGAAATGTTTCAATCAGCAGAGCAGAGAGAGGTTTACTTCGCCCCAGGTGTTCTGTAGTGTAGACCAGTGCCAAGGAGGAAGGCTGGCCTTGGCTAACATGGATACAATCAAGAATATCTGGAGCTTTTGCAGTTAGAGCCACATGTGTTACAAAGGAAGGAGTGAGCCAAAATCTGAAACAACAGACCAGCAGACTGGAACAAGGATCCAGACATCCTAACGATCTCCAAGGTTTAACTATTGAACATGTGGAAATTGTGTGGAGGGGATGAAAACAAAGTTTTCCCTTTATCCCTCTCCCCTTCTTCTTTTCTGATAGAGAAGGGCAAAGAAAGAAAAATCGGAAAGCTCGAAAACTCTTGTCGTTGATTTTCACTATGACAGAAATCTTTTACGTTTTAAAAAGTAATGCTAAGTTCATGAAATACACCATTTTTGTATCACATTATTTATATTTATGAAGAATAAAGAGTCAAACAGGCTCAACATGGTCTCAACTAAAGGCCTTCCGAGAAGCCCAGACAGATACTGCAAGTTTGTTGTGTGTCCATTTAAAGTGACGTTAATTAAGCCTTTGTGTTGTAATTTGACTAACAGCTTGTCAGCGTCTGAGTTCTATCCTGTTACAGGAAACTGGGATTTCCTGTAAGAGCCAATGTACCTCCCCGAATACTCGCCCCCTACATTTGTTCTCATCTTTCTCCAACTCCATCCACTGCTCCCTCGTTTTCTCGATTTCTCAAAGTTAACTGAAGTTCCGTATGCCCTCTGCATCCCATCATATCGTGTCTTAATTGCTCTGGTGGCCCCGTTCAGAAAGAACTATAAAACCTCTCAACATTTTAAGTGGAGATCAGACAGACGGAAGCCTTCATTCTCCTTCTCCATTCACAGCACTTAAAGAGTTTGAATTGATTAACAGATTGAGGAGGTTTTGACCCAGGTAGTTGATGGGAAATCCAGATCCAGAGAAGGGGATGAAAAGACACACTCTTTTGGAGACAATTGAATTAATAGTTTCGTGAAAAAAAAAATAAATTTACCCGATCTTCCTTTCACCCCCAATTGTACTAGTATTCAGTCCATCCAGGGCATGTTTGCTTGTTCCTTTAGATTTGTGCTAGAGTTCCAAGGCTTATGTCACTTCCTACTAAGTGAAGCATAAAACCATCAGTTTAGCATTGTGCAAAATGCATGCCTAAAACATCACTTGCTCACCTCAAATCATTTTCAGTTGTTTACTGATGTTTACTTGCCGATGTGGTTTCGGACATTTGGCTGTACGTTGTGCATTTCGTTTTTACTGCAGACACAGAGTTCCAAAGCAACAGAACCTCAGGTGTTCATGCTACTGGTAATTAAACAGACAGTTTCAGTCCCATGAGTGCCAGAGAGTGCTTGTTGGTGCCTCGAACAAGACCCTTAATCCTCAATACTCAGCCATAGGCTTGGATAGGATTCTGCCACACTTTGTAAGTCACATTGTATAAAATGAATACACATATAACATTGAAACGACACAATTTCTCTCAAGTTGTAAAGAGTCAATTCCAGTGTCACTTCTTTATTTTGTATGAAAACATATTTGACAGCATGTTGAGTGGTGTTCTTTGAATCCTGTCGTGCATGGAGCCAGTCGTCTGGGCCTCCATTGTTTTTCACTTTTAAATAGACCCATCACAGTCCGTCTGCACAGTTTTTCTCCTCTGGCTTGCGATAGTATCACATGTGTAGCGCTTGTGCTCCATGCAGGTATCAAGGGATCTATTAGCTGAATTTATGGAGGAATGCAACACCAGTCCAAGTTCAAAGAGCAGGGCAGTTCCTCTGAGATCATACACCATTTGACTGCTACCGAGCTCTGGTTCTGCTTTTTACACTCCCTGTCTTCAACACGATCTTTGTCTCTCTCTTTGTCTCATTCCCCACATTTTTCAAATAGTTTCTTGTTTATTTGGTTTTCAGATTCAAATAATAGTCATCAAGAGAAGATGTGGTTTAGGACATTGTCACAAAAGAAAAAAATTGAACGCCATTACTTTGTACTATTTTAGCCTTTTCAGTAGCAAAATTTGTGGTTAATGTAAAAGACTACATAAATCAACAAACTCAGATTAAGCCTCAGTGCCGTTCTTTGGAACTGGAGAATAACACCACATACAGTAAATACTTTAAAATGAAATAATGACCACCAAGGAATCTTGTTAAAGTGAAATCTGTGCGTTCATACAATTGAGGCATTTGTTAGTATTGCTACATTACCTCTGACTCTGTTTCTTGCTGTCTTGTTGCTAGTGCCAAGTTCTTGGCAATTTAATGACAGTAATTGATTTTGACCCTATCTCTTGGATTTACTGACTTGCTTCAGGCTCTGACCATGATTATTGGATGGCTCCCTGCTGTTCAAATAATAAAGTGTTAAGCTAGTGAAACTTGAACACTTTCTCACCAGTTTTTATTGTTCGAAACATTGTTAGAACCTCCACCAACTTGCTTGTTACCTCTGCTAGCTTTGTTGGAGAAGGTTATGTTTTCGCCTCCGTTTGTTTGTTTGACTTTTCCCAACGTAACTCAAAAAGAAGTGATTAGATTTTTATGAAATTTGGAGGAAAGGTGGGCCGTTGGCCAAAGAACAATTGACTCAATTTCGATGCAAATCCGGTTACATATACGGATCCAGGATTTTTTTTTTTACCTGTTCCCAACGTAACTCAAAAAGTAGTGATCGGATTTTGATGAAATTTTGAGGAAAAATGAGCCATGGGCCAAGGAACAATTGATTAGATGTTGATGCAAATCCAGATATGTGACTTGGTATAGGTACGGTATGCACTCTACTGAGTGCCCTACTAATTTCTTGTGTTCTTTAGTGCAATACGTGTGTCTAATTCTGAATCGGAAGTCATTTGATCTTATGCTCATCCATTCAACATGATTGAAACCCAACACTTGAGTTAAGAAATGAAATACTTAGCACTCTCGCTAATTGATATCAATAAATTCTGAAGGTTGGACAAGAGACATAGGAAACCTAGAGGTCAACACACCCACTAGAAAGACCTCGCTGATAAAAATCATCTGTAACTTTCACAAAATTGGCTTTGTTACATACATTAGAACTTTAATTTGAGAGAGTTGTGCGACCCAGCTAGCTAATATCAGCTCACAGGACAGAATTTGTGACAGGAGTTTTTAACAGTCTTCATTACTAAAACTAGTCAATGAACTAAAATAATTTAACTTGATAGAATTTTTGAAGGGAATTTTTAAAGTTATACTCATAAATGTTAAAAATCTTAGCTGCTATGCACTCACCAGTTAGCAAAGCAAGCTAACGTAATACTGTGAATAAATCTCAGTATAAAGTTAAGTCGATAAATGTTAATCTCCACTGCTAACAATATCCAGTGAGCTAAAAGTTAATTTATACATATTTAGCTACCTTCAAGCTAATTGCTACATATTTCTGAGAGGATTATTCGTATCAACATTTATACGTATAAATGTTGGCAATCTTTACTGCTCTAGAGTTGAAATAATTTGTATGACAGTATTTATGAGAGGTTTTTTTTTTTCATATACAGTATATTAACAAACGACAGTCTGCTAACACTAGGTACATACCTGAAATAATCTAAGACGATTTGTGAGAGGATTTTTAAGTTATAGTCAGAAATATTAACCATAAATCTTCATTAACACTCACTAGATAGCTAAAATAAATTAACTTGGCAAGATTTCTGAGAAAAGTTTTGACTTTTGTTCATGAACATAGCCATGAACATCTTCACTGCTAACTCTAGTCTGCTAGCTAAAATATTCAAAGTTGGCTGGCATTTCTGAGGTAATTTTTGACTCTATTTAAAACAGTTTTTACATGCGCAGGTTGCGTAGCTCTGCCAACAAACCCTTGTCTGTGTTTATCGACTGTATGTCAACATATGCTCCATATTGCATATTTCCAGCCTCGGGCTTGCTAGCATGTGAAATAGTTTGGATAGTGAGACAAGTGAGACATGCTTTAGCAGGTGATTCAAACAGCTCAGGACGCACCTGTTCAAACAAACCAGTGTAGATGAGTGTTTTCCAGGAGAGTAAGGTTCATTGATGGCAGACCTGGGTGAAATTGTGAAAGTCTGTGAAAAATATTATCACATACCCGTAGCTGCTTCACGAGTCAGCAGTAGATGTCCACATGCTAGTCTTTATGGTTGTACTGTGATACAGTCTCAAAGTGTTAGATCATGAACACTTTGGTGGATAAACCAAGTTACCCAAGTCTCAGAGGATGTCTAAATACTGTACGTTTAGAGAATGATGTCAAATGATACAATTTTTCATTGAATTCAATGTTGTTCTTGTCTTTTTTTTCTTTTTCTCGATATTCATGCGTATTTAGTTTCAGACCACACAGGCTGTTTCAAGGCAATATTTGAGAAGGTCAGGTCAAATGTTCAGGACTAGTTTGTAAAGTGCTCTTGTTCCTCATCTCATCTCATCTCATCTCATTATCTCTAGACGCTTTATCCTGTTCTACAGGGTCGCAGGCAAGCTGGAGCCTATCCCAGCTGACTACGGGTGAAAGGCGGGGTACACCCTGGACAAGTCGCCAGGTCATCACAGGGCTGACACATAGACACAGACAACCATTCACACTCACATTCACACCTACGGTCAATTTAGGCCAAGTTTACATTAGACCGTATCTGTCTCGTTTTCTTCGCGGATGCACTGTCCGTTTACATTAAACCGCCTGGAAACGCCGGGAAACGGGAATCCGCCAGGGTCCACGTATTCAATCCAGATCGTGTCTGGTCCGGTGCTGTGTAAACATTGAGAATACGTGGATACGCTGTGCTGAGCTCTAGCTGGCGTCGTCATTGGACAACGTCACTGTGACATCCACCTTCCTGATTCGCTGGCGTTGGTCATGTGACGCGACTGCTGAAAAACGGCGCGGACTTCCGCCTTGTATCACCTTTCATTAAAGAGTATAAAAGTATGAAAATACTGCAAATACTGATGCAAATACTGCCCATTGTGTAGTTATGATTGTCTTTAGGCTTGCCATCCTTCCACTTGCAAATGGAAAGTGATATGCGCTGGGATCACACACACAGCGGCTCAGTCCCGAATCACAGCTTGTGCACTTCACTCGCGTGCTCTGTGAGCTGCGCAAGGCCGGAGTGCGCACCCTCCAGAGGGCACTCGCTGTTCAGGGCGGAGTGATTTGGAGCGCAGGATGCCTGCGGAGCCGAGCGTATCCGTGTATTGGTGTTGCTGTGTGCACGCAAGTCGTGTATTGGTGTTGCTGTGTGCACACTAATCGTTTTAAAAACGTTAATCTGATGATCCGCTGATACGGTCTAATGTAAACATGGGCTTAGAGTCACCAGTTAACCTAACCTGCATGTCTTTGGACTGTGGGGGAAACCGGAGCACCCGGAGGAAACCCACGCGGACACGGGGAGAACATGCAAACTCCGCACAGAAAGGCCCTCGCCGGCCACGGGGCTCGAACCCGGACCTTCTTGCTGTGAGGCGACAGCGCTAACCACTACACCACCGTGCCGCCGCTCTTGTTCCTCCTTTTCAAAATATTTGACAGAACCACAGCTGATGGAAATACAGCATTCTTTTGCTGACTTTTTCAAAATTCATTTGACATTCATGAAATATTAAGATGTGTGTTCAACCATGTGTCTCATCTCATCTCATTATCTCTAGCCGCTTTATCCTTCTACAGGGTCGCAGGCAAGCTGGAGCCTATCCCAGCTGACTACGGGCGAAAGGCGGGGTACACCCTGGACAAGTCGCCAGGTCATCACAGGGCTGACACATAGACACAGACAACCATTCACACTCACATTCACACCTACGGTCAATTTAGAGTCACCAGTGAACCTAACCTGCATGTCTTTGGACTGTGGGGCAAACCGGAGCACCCGGAGGAAACCCACGCGGACACGGGGAGAACATGCAAAGTCCGCACAGAAAGGCCCTCGCCGGCCACGGGGCTCGAACCCGGACCTTCTTGCTGTGAGGCGACAGCGCTAACCACTACACCACCGTGCCACCCTGCTTCAATATTGCTAACTTTATTTCATCATTAATCAAACCACACCAAATATTCCAACACACTGTTACTGTTTTCAGTGCATCATAGAACACTATAAGTATGATGTCACATTAACGGTATTAGAAATTTTCTGATCATTGCCAATTTTCTACAAATTACTCTTTTAATTCTGTTGCAGGGTCCAAATGCCCTGGTGACTTACACCATCATTAGTGGAGCAGACGACAGCTTCCGTGTCGATCCCGAATCAGGTGACCTGATTGCCACAAAGCGACTGGACAGAGAACGACGGTCAAAATATTCTCTGCTTGTCCGAGCAGATGACGGACAGCAGTCCTCAGACATGCGTGTCAATATCACCGTCAGTGATATTAACGATCACACGCCGAAGTTCTCTCGCTCGGTGTACTCTTTCGATATCCCAGAGGATATGGCTCCAGGTAAATCCATTTAATACTTATTAATCTGTGTATTGGAATGCAGTAATAATAATTATAACACCACATGCAGGTTTTGTACGTTTGTACCTTTACTTTTGGCTGAGTTTTTTTTTTTCATGGATATTGATAGAAGATCAGGTTCCAGTCTTATTGCTAATTTTTTTTACCGGTACCAAATGACTCAACATAATGATGAAGTGATGAGTTTATAGATCACTGATAAAAGATGCCTGTGAGTTGAAGGTGAAACACACTTTACTAGACACCACACACACGTTTTCACACACATAATGATAGGGCCATAAGAACATTTCCCTCAAAACATTGGTCAGATACAACAGAGACATAATGAGTACGAGATCTGTTGGGAGTAGATTAGACAACACTGATTTAGAGTAACTCAATCTAGGACCTAGGGCATGGGTTGCGTGTACAGTACTAAAACAGGATCAAGCCTCTAAACCATCTAGGAGTGGTCATGCCAGACTAAATACAACAAGCGGGTGACTCTCAGCATTTATCCTGCAGAAAATCAAACCCACACTGCCTGTTCATCGTCAAAGCCTCTGCTAGGGTTTTATACAGAATGAACACGACGTCTGCGTTTCCCAAAACCGCAAAAAAAAATTCAAACTGCACAACAATAATAAACTCCACTGGGAACAGGGAAAAGTACAAGTCAGCATTCATTGTGTGTTTTGTAAAATGTGGTTCAGCTTTGCTTTGATCCATGCCATGTTGTGCTGCCTCTTGTTTCTCACTCTCTCTGCATTTTCTCTTCTCAGGCTCCATTGTGGCGGCCATTCTGGCGAGTGACTCGGATTCCGGGTCGAATGGTGAAGTGACCTACTCTCTCGAGGAAGACGATGATGATTCCACCTTCCTAGTCAACCCTGTCACCGGAGTGTTTAACGTAACGAGGCCGCTGGATTATGAAACGCAGCAGTATTACATCATCACTGTGAAGGCAGAGGATGGTGGAGGCCAAGCCAGCCTTGTTCGGGTGTATTTTAACATCCTGGACATAAATGATAACAAGCCAACCTTCAACGCGTCTGTTTATAGCACGTCTGTCTTGGAGGACTTGAGTCTTGGATCGCCTGTTCTTACCGTAGCAGCAAGCGACGCTGACGATGGTAAGATATGCAAGAATACTCCGGGAAAGAAGGCATGGCCCATGTGGTGGTTCGTCGCCGTGACAGAGTGGACTAACTGATTCTGTCAGTTAGACTCTATCCACTGACTCTGTCAGTACCAGGGAAGAAGGTGTGGCCTCTGTTTTCATTTGTACCAAGGAAGAGGACATGGGTTCTGGGGTTGTTAGTCTTACTGAAGCAAGGGTGACCTGTTTCTGCCATGACCAGGAAAGAAGGCATGGTCTCTGCATTTCTTAGTCCCAGTGAAGCAGATGTGACTTCTGTTTCTTTCTGTACCAGGGAAGAGGGCATGGCCTCTGCACTTGTTAGTCCCAGGGAAGGAGGTGTGGCCTCTGTTTTCATTTGTACCAGGGAAGAGGACATGGGTTCTGGGGTTGTTGGTCCTCTTGAAGCAAGGGTGGCCTCTGTTTCTGCCATTCCCAGGAAAGAGGACATGGTCTCTGCACTTCTTAATCCCAGTGAAGCAGATGTGACCTCTGTTTCTTTCTGTACCAGGGAAGAGGGCATGGCCTCTGCACTTGTTAGTCCCAGAGGGAAGGAGGTGTGGCCTCTGTTTTCATTTTGTACCAAGTAAGAGGACATGGGTTCTGGGGTTGTTGGTCCGATTGAAGCAAGGGTGGCCTCTGTTTCTGCCATTACCAGGAAAGAGGGAACGATCTCTGCACTTCTGAGTCCCAGTGAAGCAGATCTGACCTCTCTTTCTGTCAGAACCAGGGAAGAGGGTGTGGCCTCTGAGCTTGTTAGTCCTCATGAAGCAAGTGTGGCCTTGGTCTCTGTCAGTTCCAGGACAGAAAAGCTTTCACTTTCCAGGAAAGAGGGAATGGCCCCATTCACTTGTTACTCCCAGTGAGGAAAGTGTGGTTTGTCCCTTTTCATCAATTGCAAGGAAGAACATGTGGCTTCATCACTTATTTTTCTGAGTGAAGTAGGTGTGGCTTCTATCAATGCCAGGGAAGAGTGCATGATCTCCGTGCTTGTTAGTCCTAGTGAAGCAGGTATGGCTCTGGACCAGGGAAGAGGGCATGGCTTCTGTTCTTGTTATTCCTACTAAAGAAGATCTTGCTTGTCGGTTCAAGTCGAAGAGGTGTGATGCGCGTTTCTGTCAGTTTTGGTCAAGGGGATGTGGCCGCTATCCCTGTTACTTTACCCTTGTGTGCATGTAGAAAATGATTAAATTGGATTAGATTACGAGCGGTTAAATGAACAGCCATTTTGAAACAAACACAAATCTGAGTCAGCAGGATCTCTCAAACCTTCACTTGCTAAAATTTATTGAGGACTCGTGGATGGATTTGTAAAGGGAAAGACTTTATATGTTCCATTTTTATGTCATCTCTCAGCCTCAGATACCTTGGAGTATGTTGATCTTTGTCGGATTTCCATTTGTGCTGAAAAATGTGGCTTTTGTAATGTTTGCTTCCACGTGGCTCCAGCGAGACTATAGTATTACGCCCCAACTTCGATGCTGGATATTACGCATACATACTCGGCAAACAGGGCAGTGTTATTCGATGCCAGAGAGCTGAAAGATGGAGCAGATCTGGCTTCGTTAAGTGCTCTAGCCTTAGCACATAACCCTGCGTGCATTTTTTAAGCAGCGTAGCATTACATCTCCACACACATTAGGTTGGGGCTACTCTTTTTTTAGTTCATTAGAAATGCTTTGTCCTACTGACCTTAGTCATCTGTTTGGATGGTTATGTTTTTTGGACCAGTTATGCCCTATCTAGCTTAACTTCATCTCGGTATAAATAATCCTGATGGAAATGGAGTTCCAAAAGACCTTCCCATGCATGGGCAGGATGGCATGTCATTGAAAACCCTTTTGACGCTTTTTCAGCCCCGACAGCAATCAGAAGGAATTGTGTCAAATTTCTCGATAGTACTAATTTTTTCATTCCGATTGTTTGCATTTTTATTGATTTAGCTTTTAATATCCTCACCTGACACACTTGTTAAACTACAATGAGCCCTCAAGTAGCTTCAAGGACCTTATCTGTGCTGAAAAAAAATATATATATAAAACGCTACATTTGATTTGAAATAGGGACATTTTAAGCCCTCAAGTAGCTTCAAGGACAAAATACATAAAAGGGCCACTTTTTGGAATTCAAAATGGCCAAAAATATACATAGACCTCTGAGAGTTAAACCAGTAAAGAAATAATCACTCCAAAAATGTCTCGATCTTGACTTTAGAGTTGGGTAATCTGGGCCCAGATCACCATCTCTGTAATATAAATACTTTTTTTTTTCTTCATTTTTTAAATTTTTTTTAGGGTCAACATGAACAGATTTAATTTGCACAGAACTGTATGAAACTAGGACCATGGCTCGGCTTGCACGGCAGCGTTAGCATAGCGCCAAGCCGCCTTTCTCAGACTGCGCGCTAAATTGGTTTCTAATGTGGTTATGGTGACCTACATTCCTCTTTCCACCCTCTCTCTTTCTGTCTTTTTTCTGTCTCTCTATCCATCTTTCTGAGATCCTCATCTGCCTGCTGTTCATCCTCTGAGACCATATCGCTCCCAGAACGGCTTTCCTAGCACTATCTAAGCCATGACCTCTCTGTCCATGGCAGCTGATGAAGAGATGATTTGTTTTTGTAAACAACGGGGAATTGTGGGAAGGTGCCGAGGCGTTTCGCATGAGTAGTCCGGCATGTAGCATTAAACGATGCTCAATTTGAGCCTGTTTGCACTGAGTAAATTGCTCAACACAGCTCACACGGCATCTGATACTGAGTGTGGCACTAATTACCGCGAGCAAATGCACATTTTAGACACCGTAACACGTCACAGGCTTTTAGCACACATTATGCGCAATTCCAGTTTTCTTTTCTTTCTTTTTTTTGCTGATGACTGGATGATGACCTTGTTGACTGTAGAAACAAGAGGGAATTGTGGGAAGGCACTGATGCATAAGAGCTGCTCAATTTGACTTCATCTTGAGCATTCTACAATCTGAATGTAGAACATTCATGACTGACATATTTAGTGCGCATTTTTGGAAAAAAAAAATTACAATGCGTCCACATTTAAACACACTGATTCTATGAAAAATGTTTCTATGATAACCTTATAATACTTACTACAGCAGCGTGAGCTGTGTCAGCTGTCTTGGGAGTTGTAAATTCTCCCATTGTCAAGTAAATCTAGGCTACCTCTTTGAAATGCACTTAATTCTCGAGCTTGCACTGTTATTTATGATTTGCCCGCATTCTTGAGCTAAAAACTCAGATAATTCACAGAGAGGATGTGTATGTATCAGTACCAGATGTTGCAGTAACAATATGTGGAAAAGCATCAATCAAATAAGAATATCAGCGTTTAAGGGTGTTTTTGTTATGCACGGGATGCGGTGTCGACATTTTGGGTAATTTTAGACTTCACGTTTCTTATAAGAGGTTAATCCAAAATGGAGAAATAATACAGATCTAAAAATATTGGATACAATGTTGGATACAAGCCCATGGTTAAAACCCCTGTAATGTAGTTTCATTAATTCTCTGATCTTTCATAACGGCATCGTTTAAAATCATAAAAAATTCATCAAGTCACGAGTAATGGTGGCGCAGTGGTTAAGGTTCTGCGCTAGTGATGGTGAATTCAAATCTCAGGGCTGCCAGAGAGCCTAATATTGGGCTCTAAAGGAAGACCATGAGCTTCCCAGCTCTATATGTTTGGATGTATTGTGTTTTGTTTTATTTTTCTTGGAGAAGAAGCCTGCATGATGATTTGGGGCAGTGATAAGATTCTGTGCTCGTGAACAGAAGACCCCACAGAACTACTTTTGGCCTGACGACTAAAACAACTCATTGGTGTCCTTGGATTATCCTGTATACGGTCTCATTTGTAAACCTCCCCCCCCATTGAGACTCCACCTAAATCACACAGAACCCATACGGACATATCCAATTCACACAGAACACATACATTCAATTCCTGGAGGACATGTAAAGGGCTTCACCCAAATTGAAAAAAAAAAAAAACCCAACCCAACAACGAGAAATTCTATCTAGATCCACCAGAACTACACCGAAGTCTGACAGAATCCCCCACAAAACTCATCCAAACCATGTAGAACACTGTCGAAAACCCATCCAAATGTCACAGAACCCTAGAAAACCCAGCTTGATCCACAAAACCAATAAAGAACCTGACCAAATCTCACACAACTATGAGAGAACCCACCTAAATTACAAATTCAAATCGAGGATAACTCAGAGAACCCATGTAAATCTCAGAGAACCCAACCAACTCTCAGAACCTGATCAAAACAATCCAAATCACACCAATGATTTTTGGTCAGTTTTGTCACGCCAAAAGCACCTGCCAAATAAGCACACATAAATAATTGAAAACTCATTCCGTATTTCTGATTGAAATTGCAATAATAATCTGCTTTTTAAATCATATTTAACCCTTTCACCACTGTGTAGCTTTTTCCAGAAGGGGTTTTCTGACTACAACCGGAATAGCAGTCTACAGTGGTGAAAAGGTTAATAAATACACTGTGTGCACAATTATTAGGCAAGTTGTATTCCTGATGATTAATTTTATCGTTGAACAAATACAGTGCTCTCAGTCAATCCAAATTGTTAATAAACCTCAAACCAGAATGATTAACAAAGGAAAGGGGAGTTTAGGCATTCTCAGGGGAATATACAAGTGTGCAGAATTATTAGGCAACTAAATGAAAAGCTTAAAGTTTCCCATCTCACTTGTTTATTTTAATTTTCAGTGTAACAAATAAACAACTCAGAATTAACAAATAAACACTTCTAGCATTTCAAAAATATTCAGTGACCAATATAGCCACCCTTCTTTTCAATAACTGCCATGAGCCTTCCATCCAGTCTGTTAGTTTTTTGATTTGTTGACGATCAACTTTTTGTGCAGGAGCAACCATGGCCTCCCAAATGCTATTCAGAGTGGTGTATTGTCTTCCCTCGCTGTAAATCTCATGCTTAAGAAGGGGCCACAAGTACTCAATAGGGTTTAAGTCAGGTGAGGAAGGGGGCCATGTCATTACTTTGTCATCTTTAAGGCCTTTGTGGGCTCGCCAAGCAGTGGAGTACTTGGGTGCATGTGATGGTGCATTGTTCTGCATAACAATCATGGCCTTCTTGAATGATGCAGACTTCTTCCCATACCACTGCTTGAAGAATGTATCTTTTAGAAACTGGCAGTAGGTTTGGAAGTTGATGTTAAGTCCATCTTCAACCTGAAATGGTCAGACTAGCTCATCCTTAATAATAGCAGCCCATGCCATTACCCCTCCACCACCTTGCTGGTGTCTGAGTCAAAGTGCCCTGTGTCCATTAGTTATCCAGCTATGGGCCCATCCATCTGGTCTATCCAGAGTCACTCTCATTTCATCCGTCCATAAAACCTTTGGAAAATCTGTCTTCAGATATTTCTTGGCCCAATCTTGACATTTCAACTTGTGAGTCTTGTTTAGTGGTGGTCGTGTTTCAGCCTTCCTTACCTTGGCCATGTCTCTGAGCACCGAACACCTTGTCCTTCTGGACACTCCAGGTCGGTTGCAGTTCTAGAATATTGTGGCACTGGAGGATAATGGGTTCCTGGTAGCTTCATGTTTAATCCTTCTCAAGTCTTTTGCGGTTAATTTGTGTCTTTTCTTCTCCACACATTTTTTGCGACCCTGTTGACTATTTGCAACAAAACGTTTGATTGTTTTGTGCTCACATTTCTATAGCTTAGCTATTTCAAGAGTGCTGCATCCCTCTGATAGGCATTTTACAATTTTTGTCTTTTCAGTGTCTGTTAAATCTCTTTTTTGGCCCATTTTGCCTGAGATAAAGAAGCTGCCTAATAATTATGCACACCTTAATATAGGGTATTAATGACTTTAGGTCACACCCTCCCTCATTACACAAATAAATACCACCTGAGAATGCTTAAATCCAATTAGCATTCAAGTGTATCTAGCTTGCGGTTGGAAAACATGCATAGAAATAATGGTAGGGTCAGAGTACTCACTTGCCTAATAATTGTGCACACAGTGTAAAGAATTCACAGAGTCCGTTCTTTTCCCGTGTGTATATTCGGAGCAATTACCAAAATAGGTCTTGTATTCTGGCGCTCATTTTATTAAATTTATAAAACAACCCAATATTTATAAGCCCATCCAATGACATGCATATCCAGTCATTGAGTTTCCATTTGGATCATTTGAACAGGCTCAGTTGGAAGGTTCCTGCTGTGTTATTTCCCTGTGCCCTGAACTCACTTGTGTATATAATCCAAATTGTTCGTGTAGTTAATAGAAGGTTCTGTCATGCTTTTCAGGTATGAATGCCCAACTAGCCTACAGCATTGCATCAGGAGATCCTCAAGCCCAATTCACAATCACTAACTCTGGTGTCCTTCAAACTCGGAAGCTTCTAGATCGGGAGACTCAGTCCTTCTACAACCTTGTTATTACCGTTAATGACCTGGCTCTGCCTCCTGCCACCCGCTTTACCAGTACTGCCCAGGTGTCAATCATTCTACTGGATGTCAACGACTGCTCACCCGTGTTCATTTCGCAGAAGATGGCCTACATCCAGGAGAATACAGCAGTGGACACAGTAGTTTTTACAGCGCATGCGATGGATCCAGATAGTGGGCCCAATAGCTATGTGGAATATTTGCTTGGTGGTGGATACAGAAACAAATTTAGCATTGGAAATATTGATGGTAATGTCAAGTTGATTGGGGAACTAGATCGCGAAGAGATGGCCAATTACACGCTAACGGTCATCGCCAAAGACAAAGGCCAGCCACCTCTGTCGTCAACGATGGAGGTTACCATGGTGGTGTTGGATGTAAATGACAATACACCAAGCTTCTCACAGAATATCTACGATATTGAGATTGAAGAAAACACACTCACTGGCACTGACATCCTTCAGGTGTTTGCTAGTGATGCTGATGAAGGGACCAATGGACAAATAAGGTTCTCCATTGCAGCAGGCATTGGACACTCTGATTTCCGTATTGATTCAGTGACAGGTGCGATCTCTGTTGCCAAGCTGCTGGATCGGGAAACTCGCCCTTCGTATTCACTGGTGGTTCAGGCTTCAGATCGGGGGAGCAGCCCACGGTTTGATCGTGCTACAGTAAACATTGTGCTGCTGGATATTAACGATTGTGCACCTGTATTCGAGCTTTCACCTTACACCATCAATGTCCAGGAGAACCTGGGAAACCTTCCCAAGAACATCTTACAGGCAAGTGCAGAAAGCCTAAACCACACAAAACCAAACAAAAATTGTATGTGTATTCAGCAAAATCCCATTCAAATAAAGTCGAGTGCACAGGGAACTAAGATAGGACCTTTCAGAATCTCAAAGAGTCCCAAGAACATCACCCAAATCACAAAGGATGTTATGAGAAGCTAAGTAAAACACACGACCCATAGAGAGAAATCCATCCACATCGCATACAATCTAACAACAATCACAAAACCCAGACAGAAGAATCCTGCCAGGAATCCATTCAGATCACACATCATCTAACCAAATCACAAAAGCAATACAGAGGAACCTTGCCAGGAACCCCTCCAAATCATACAACCCATACAGAGGACCCCAGCTAGGAGACCATCCAAATCATACAACCCACACAAAGGACCCCAGCCAGATACCCATCCAAATCATACAACCCATACAGAGGAACCCTGCCAGGAGCCCATCCAAATCACACATAACCAAATCACAGAACCCACAGAGAAGAACCCAACCAGGAACCTTTCCAAAATCACACAACCCACACAGAAGAATCCTGCCAGGAATCCATCCAGATCTCACATATTATCTAACCAAATCACAAAACCCATACAATGGAACATTGCCAGGAACCCGTCCAAATCACACATCATCAAATCACATCACCTGTAGAGAACAACCCAACTAGGACCCATTCAAATCACACAAAAATCATTAAAATTACTCCAGGCAAAAAATAAATTCAAATAACACACAGCCTAGCCAGAAACCCAAAGTCACAGCATCTGGAGAGAACCATCCATCCATTATCCGTAGCCGCTTATCCTGTGCAGGGTCGCAGGCAAGCTGGAGCCAATCCCAGCTGACTATGGGCGAGAGGCGGGGTATACCCTGGACAAATCATCGCAGGGCTGACACATAGAGACAAACAACCATTCACACTCACATTCACACCTACGGTCAATTTAGAGCCACCAAATAGCCGAACCTGCATGTCTTTGGACTGTGGGGGAAACCGGAGCACCCGGAGGAAACCCACGCGGACACGGGGAGAACATGCAAAGGCCAGACAGAAAGGCCCCCATCACCCACTGGGGTCAAACCCAGAACCTTCTTGCTGTGAGGCAGCAGTGCTAACCACTACACCACCATGCCGCCCCAGAACCATCCAAACCCAACAGAAATATTCTTAAAGCCATATTATTGCTGATATCAATTTCAGAATGCATTGCTGAAAATGGAGACAAATAAATTTTTTAGCTCTTTTTCCAACATGCACTTGGTCTCTTCTTCCCTTTTGCAGGTTGTTGCTCGTGACGATGATTACGGTCAGAATGGGCAGACAAGTTACACTCTGAGTGGAGGGAACGACGATGGGTCGTTCAGCCTGACATCTAGCGGGCAACTCAGACTGGAAAAAACACTCGATCGAGAGATCCAGGACCGCTATGAACTCATTGTCATTGCCATTGACTCAGGTAAGACTGCCTACTGATGCCGATAGGCCGTATTACCTGGAGTTTGAATTATGCATAGGATCACCTATGTGAGCTGGTTTATTGTACCAGATTGGTCAGGAATTGCCATGCTAAGAGCTGAAGACAGTATGGATGTTTTGTTTTTATGCATGCATGAAAGTGTGTGTGTGTCAGGAGAGAGAATATGAGGTTTAGGTTGTTATTGCTTGGAGGTCTGTAGATGAGTGTGTGTTTAGATCACAGTCTATTCTAGTTAAGTGCAGCCCTCCTGCAGCCAAACCACCGTGGCCTGTGGGTGGCTCCGCCCACATTCCAGCCAGGTCATATGACCCACGCTAATGATGGGTATGTTTTTTTTTTTTTTTACTGCTTCAGCATACAATGAGAAATACGACACTGTATATACAGCTGAGGAACATATCAGTTTTCTGAAGTACAATCTCCTGAATTTTGATCTTGGATTGAGGATGAAGATGTCTTATGTGAACAGAAGATGAATGTATAGAAAGTAGATTAAAAAGTTTGTAAGAAAACGAAACAGGCTTTGATGACCGATCGTCTAGAAACTGACGATCTAGTAAATATGGAAAGGAGATTTTCTGAGGGCGCTTTCACACATTTCACACTTAATTGATATTCTTAGTTTATTTGCTACTTGGTTTGGTTTAATTTCCAAGAGCGCACAATTAAAAAAAAAAGTAAAAAAAAAAATGCTGTTGGATGGGCATACAGGGCTAAACATGTATTCATAGAATTATGTATTCATTCATTCATTCATTCATTCATTCATCAAGTGCATTTGAAAATCTCAAAAGTCGTCCGAGGCGAGAACCGAAAACACGGAGCTGACACCAATTTAATGAACATGTGCATGCATCCACCATTCATTTTCTCTTTCTTTCGTTTGTAGGTCCAAATAACCAGAACACATGGCATTTCTGCAGTGCTAAAACTGTCCTTTGGCTCTGTTTGCTCGTCACGGCTCAGTTTAGCAACTCGCAGCTCCAAAAAACTGCTGCCCACAACCCAAAATACACGGCATGTTTGATTCACTTCCTGCAGTTGGGTCGCTCCAGAGTTGAAT
This sequence comes from Neoarius graeffei, assembly GCF_027579695.1. Taxonomy (NCBI): domain Eukaryota; kingdom Metazoa; phylum Chordata; class Actinopteri; order Siluriformes; family Ariidae; genus Neoarius; species Neoarius graeffei. Next base: position 11,419,247 of record NC_083588.1, read on the forward strand.
CACTTTCTCACTGCAGTCGGACCAGACTAGATTTCACTTCGACTGGTGTGAGAGAGCACTTTGCTTGGTTATTTTGGTCAGCAAAACTTCTCAAACAAAATCTACAAAGCCATGATTTTGTAGACTTCCAAGACTTAAACAATAGATGATAAAAATAAAAAAAAGTCAACGTTCTTCCTATGCCAGGATCTGGTCTTCCCAGGCAGTCTCCCATCCCAGTACTAACCAGGCCCTTAAAGAACATCGGGCGGCGCCGATCTCGGTTTCTATAGCCCTCAGCCTCTCGCCTATACAGCTAGAATTACAGTGGGGGGCTGGTCCTTTGGTAACCGCGCGAGTTTGACTCTCCACTCGCATCTGTGTTGCAGTGTGCCTTGCCAGACGGCAGTAGGTACCATTTTTATGATGGTCTTTGGTATGACCCGACCGTGACTAGAACTCATGATCTCCTGATCGAGAGGCAGACACGCTAACCACTCCACCAGCTCGCGGTAAACAATAAATTATGCTTAAAAACATTAGAATGCAGTCAAGGAAGTAAATTTTAAGGACAGCACCAAGAAAGGAGAGGCTCAAGTTCTAAGGACACAACTTGAGAGCAGTCTTGGAAATATGTCATCTTAGAAAATGCAGACAGTAGGTGCCCCTGGAAAGAATATGATTTGAGCTGCAGCCATTTGAAGAAAAAAAAAATTAGACATGTCTCCTTTGTGAACAAAGATGATGATTGATTAAGTAGATAAACTGAAAGCATAAATGGAATGCATGTAAGATTCTTTCAAAATGTAAAACAAGTGCTGCCAGGAAAAACAAACGTCTCCCGGCAGCACTTATTTTATACCTATCTGTTGATAATGGTAATATTTCTCAATCGTCAGCTGTCAGGTTATAGTCCTAGGAAAATCCATGACCTTGAGTTTGCCATTTCAAGGTCAAAGGTCATGGTGCCAAATGAAAGCCCATATGGCACTTCCGATAAGTTGATAATGGTAAATATCTGTCTACCATCAACTGTTTTCAAGATACAGCCCTCTGAAAATCTGTGACCTTGAGTTTGACCTTTCAGGGTCACTCAAGGTCAAAGATCATGATGCCAAATGAAAGGCCATATTGGAGTTCCAATATGCTCATAATAGTAAACATTTGTCTGTCAGCAAGCGTTTTTGAGTTATAATGGAAAATATGTGGTTTTGACCGAAAGGTTGACCTTTCCGGGACCTTGAACTTCACCTTGACCCGATTACCCCCAAAATTGAATCTGGTAATCAACGCACCATTGCCCACCTTCCCTGAAAATTTGAAGTCAATCAGTGCAACCGTCTAGACGTGAGATTGTTAACAGACAGACACACAAAAACAAAACAAATGAAAGTCTGAAAGAAACGTATGAGAGATACCCCATCATGGAGCATATCACTGGAAGCAGAATCGAAAGATGAACATTTTGGAATTAGTTTGAAAGAAATATGAGGAATATGAAGGAAGATATCATGAAAAATAAAATTGACCTTTTTGGTGACCTTGACCTTAACCGGATGACCCTCAAAATCTTGGAGACCAAGATATTTGAGACCAATGCCCATCTATCCTGAAAGTTTCATGAAGATTGGTCCAGCCATTTTCCTGTAATGTTGCTAACAAAGAAACCCCACTGAAAACAAGACCTCGCCCCCTGGTGGGCTCCGTCCCGGGCGAGGTAACAAACAAACCGCACTGATTAGAATACCTCACCCCGCTTACTCCATCGCAGACGAGGTAAAAAATGATTTTAGCTTTGGAGAAGTGCTGTGGTGTAAAAGGAATAAACCACTTCAGGATTTGCTGTTGTTGGAAAATTATCAACTTCGGATTGGGAACAGTGACTCAACTTTCCATAGGGTTGCATTGCATGACCCTGTTATATTTTTATCCTTATATAAGATTGCTAACACGTGACAGTTCCCCCCCGAAATCCTACTTTTTTCTGCGACAAATATCCCGCACTATGATTGGCTAGGCGTTCTTATTTCCACCAAATGGACAATTGAGAATAAATTGCCAGAATATGGGTGGGGAAAGATAATGCATCTTCAGTGCTCTTTGAGTTGCACAGTTTTGCTCCATTTGCATTGAATGACTTCTTGAACGTCCAATCGGCAGACTGCAATCCAGTAAACCTTGTCTTATTTTCTTTGGCAGACAGTAGCTGTTTTGTTCTCATAAACCCACAATCGCCGGTCCGGAGAATAAATATTTATTGCAGTTAAATCATGACTGACGACACATGTATTTGCACAAAATCATTTCGCTGACTGGCAGAAATGTGAACGTGAAAAAAAGTACAAAAATAGTCAAAAGCAGCTATTGTGTCCTAATAGGGAGGAGAATATCGGAAATCTCTAATGGCTTCCCGGCTGGAACAGTGCAGGATATTTAGCTGAGATATTTGCGGTGTTTTGAAGAAAGGAGTCGGTCGTTCCTTTTTTTTGGACGAGGAGAACAGTTACTTTCGTCCGTCAGGACGGCTGAATCTTCGCTCTGAAAAAGAATTAGTCCGGATTTGGAGTTTAGGAGACTGGATTCGTCATTATTAGAGAACAGATGATGATGAATAACTGAGGCTCACTCAGTGTGACCGTTGTTCACTCCATCCGTCTATTTGTCAGAGCGCTGCTGCATGGGACTGAAGCTGCACTTAGAGGAGTGGAAACAGAAGGAACGTGCCAGCTCTTGAAAGCTCAAAGAGAGAGAGAGCGAGAGAGAGAGAGAAGTCAAGAAGATGCAAAAGAGATAGCGTTTGGAGAATGTACGTATATAAAGAGGGAATGTGACAAAAATAGAAAGAGAAGCAGAAAGAAACTGTGACATAAAAGGAGTGGGGAAAAAGAAAGAGTTGAACAAAGATCGACTGAAAGAGAAACAGAGTGAAAACGAAGGAAGGTGAAAGACCAAAACTGGGAAAATAAAGTGTAAGAGAGTGTGTGAGAGAGGAAAAGAGAACGATAGTGAGAGGTTTTGGTTGGACTCGTCATTAGGTGATGGGTTCTGCATTCGTGGCAGCAGGACGCTGTTTCACAGTCACTGAGCGAGTTCACGGAAAGGAACAGGCGAAGTGAAATAAAGATCGAAAAAGAGGAGAGAAATACAGCTACAGATGGAAAATGAGACTGGGAGCAAGTGAGGAAAGGAGATACAATCCTGGTCCAAATGGAATAATTTAAGCAGACGCGTGGGACATCGAAAAAGAAGACACTGGGTTGGTGTCCAAACGTACGTGTTGAGAGAAGTTCATGGCCGCCTGGTTAGCATGACTAAACCATCACGCACTCACTTCCAGAGATATTATTCTGAGTGTTCTAAGGATCCGTAATATTTGTCTGTAAACAGTTCATTAAATAGAAGAAAGCTGGTTTACAAATTGATCTACGAATCAAATAGGAATTATTTCTCATTCTATTTAGGATATACAAGGGGTTGACAGAAAAAAAAAGGTCATCTAGTCTAGGTAAAGCATAAACTGATCCAGGATATCGCACTTTTCTGTGTTAGGTGCAGCAAAGAGCGCATCAAACCACACTTCAAATCCCAGCCATGCACAGGCTATAAATCACATTTTACACCAGCTTTTCTTCAGGCAACATTGGAAACAACCTGGCAGCAGATGTGGCTCAGTTTAAAACACTGATTCTGGAACTGAGAAAGCGCAGCATGGAAGCTCATGTCCATCAATAGAGCCCTCCTTAGATATAAAACTCATCCCCCTTTTCCACAAAGGCAGTTTGAGGGCTGGATTTGGAGCCGGTGCCTGACCACGGACATGTCCTTTATGTTTTGACAGACAAAGGCCAGGAAAACATGTCCGAAAGTGGCACCAACATTTTGATGGTTGAGGTTTGATTATCATGGCCAACAAGACCAACTTTGAACACCATTTTGTTTTTCCCACCCACCAGATAGGTCTCCCTTATCAGACGACAGCTACCAACCAGGGAGGGTGAAGACCATTACATGGTTCCTTCCTCCAAGGAGGCATGTGATGCCAACTGCCTACATCTTTTCGAGCTGAATGGCCATGATTGGCTAGCGTTGCTGGACTTGACTGGACTTGCTGGTCTCCCTGAGAGGGCAGGCCAGTTTTGCTGTTGCATCATCGGGAGTCAAACTGTCAGAACACTTTTCTGTCATGCCACTTGGGAACCCAGTGACCACCATTTAAAAAACAAACAAACAACAAAACAGAGCTAATGTAGCATCTATTCTGCCTTTTCCAGTAGTCCACCATTGTTGTTGTTGTTGTGCGTGGTGCGAGCGTTGCTGGGAAACTGGAGTCGTATCCAGGCGTATGCAATAAGGTAATGACATGGCTTTATGGTGGCTCCCGAACCCGTGGAAAAGGTTTGCAAGTTGAACCAATTCCAAACTTAGCATCCAATTCACGTTGGTGGAAAGGGAGAATCACTGAGCAGCCCTGCATGGATCCGTGTCTACAGCAGCTTCTAGGACATTTTTGTATCATTTTTTCAACTCCATTCTCAGAAGTGTCTGAAAAACAACTCTGAATCATCATCATCTATAGTGTCTTGCAAAAGTATCCATCCCCTTTGATGTTTGTCCTGTTTTTTGCATGACGAGCCGGAATTAAAATTGATTTTTTGGGGGTTAGCACCATTTGATTTACACAACAGACCTACCACTTTAAAGGCGCAATTTTTTATTTTTATTTTTTTTATTGTGACACAAGCAATAATTAAGATGAAGAAACAGAAATCTGGAGTGTGCATAGGTATTCACTGCCCAAAGTCAATACTTTGTAGAGCCACCTTTTACTGCAGTTACAGCTGCAAGTCTCTTGGGGTATGTCTCGATTAGCTTAGCACATCTAGCCACTGGGATTTTTGCCCATTCCTGAAGGCAAAACTGCTCCAACTCCTTCAAGTTAGATGGGTTGCATTGGGATCCAGCAATCTTCAATTTATACCACAGATTCTCAACTGGATTGAGGTCTGGGCTTTGATGAGGTCAGTCGAAGACATTTAAATGTTTCTCTTTAAACCACTCCAGTGTAGCTTTAGCAATATGTTCAGGGTCATTGTCCTGCTGGAACGTGAACCTTCGTCCCCGTCTCAAACCTCTGGCCGACTCAAACAGGTTTTCCTCCACAATTACCCTGTATTTAGTGCCATCCATCTTTCCTTCAGTCCTGACCAGCTTTCCTGTCCCTGCAGATGAAAAACATCCCCACAACATGATGCTGCCACCACCATGCTTCACTGTAGGAATGGTGTTCTCAGGGTGTTGGGTTTGCGCCACACATGGCATTTCCCATGATGGCCAAATTTAAATTTTAGTCTCATCTGACCAGGGAATCTTCTTCCATGTGTTTGGGGAGTCTGCCACATGCTGTTGGGCAAACTCCAAACGTGTTTTCTTAATTTTTTTTTTGAAGCAATGCTTTTTTTTCTGGCCACTCTCTCATAACACCCCGCTCTGTGGAGTATTTGGCTTAAAGTGGTCCTATGGACAGATACTCCCATCTCCACTGTGGATCTTTGCAGCTCCTTCAGTGTTATCTTTGGTGTCTTTGTTGCATCAATGATGAATCCCCTCCTTGCCCGGTCTGTGAGTTTTGGTGGGCGGGGCCTTCTCTTGTCAGGTTTGTAGTGGTGCCATATTCTTTCCATTTTGCTATAATGGATTTAACGATAATCCCTGGGATATTCAAAGTTTGGGATATTTTTTATGACCCAACCCTGATCTATACTTCTCCACAACTTTGTCTCTGACCTGTTTGGAGGCTCCTTGGTTTTCATGTTGCTTGCTTAATAGTGTTGCAGAATCAGGGTCCTTCCAAAACAGGTTGATTTCTCCAGACATCATGTGACAGATCATGTGACACTTTGATTGCACACAGGTGGATCTTAATCAATGAATTATGTGACTTATGAAGTGAATTGGGGGCGGCACGGTGGTGTAGTGGTTAACGCTGTCGCCTCACAGCAAGAAGGTCTGGGTTCGAGCCCCGTGGCTGACGAGGGCCTTTCTGTGCGGAGTTCGCATGTTCTCCCCGTGTCCGCGTGGGTTTCCTCCGGGCGCTCCGGTTTCCCCCACAGTCCAAAGACATGCAGGCTAGGTTAACTGGTGACTCTAAATTGACCATAGGTGTGAATGGTTGTCTGTGTCTATGTGTCAGCCCTGTGATGACCTGGCGACTTGTCCAGGGTGTACCCCGCCTTTCGCCCGTAGTCAGCTGGGATAGGCTCCAGCTTGCCTGCGACCCTGTAGAAGGATAAAGCGGCTAGAGATAATGAGATGAGATGAAGTGAATTGGTTGGACCAGCTCTTATTGAGGGGTTTCATACGAAAGGAGGTGAATACCTATGCACACTCCAGATTTCTGTTTTTTCATCTGAATTATTGTTTGTGTCAGAATGAAAAACAATTTGCACCTTTAAAGTGGTAGGCATGTTGTGTAAATCCAATGGTGCTAACTCTCCAAAAAACACGTTTTAATTTCATCTTGTAATGCGACAAAACAGGACAAACACCAAAGGGGATGAATACTTTTGTAAGACACTGTAGAGTAACGGTCCCTGCCAGAGGCTGGCTCTCAACTAGAACAGCGGGATTGTATCGTGACACTGACTGCAGAATTAACTTCATCTTGCCTGAAATATTTTTATACTAACAAAGTACATGTGTATCAGATACAGTACAGTTCATACGACACCACATCCAGAAACAATATATAATCCTGAGGGATTTTAACCACCACCTATTCCGTGAGGCCGAGCTTCAAGCTGGTTGGTTTCAGCTCTGCTACGTCCTTTTGTTCATTTTTATAGACAGCAATATGTCACACAGCATCTGAAACCACACAACAAAGTCTGTTTGAAATATTAAACAACTCCACACAATTTGAGGCGAGTGTTTGATGATTTACATATGCAGTTTGCACAATGCTAAACCGATAGCCTTCAACTTTTATTGCTTGTTAGCATGTTAGTAAATCATGCTCAGGCTCATAGTTCCAGAGCAAAAATAAATAAGCAAACTTCAGACACCAGACGTTTTGTCAAATTAATTTTTTTTTCTGGGACGGGGTTGACTGTGCCCACTGTAATAATAATTCTTGAAAAATTAAAAAAAGATACATTCTTACCATCAAATACTTTTATTCCATATTTTATTGCTTTTTTGTATTTGTTGGGGTTTTCTTTCACTTCTTCACGGTTTTTTGGTCGTTGGCAAACAAACTTAAAGCTAGACGGCCTTTTGATTTCATGAAATCGTGAAATTTAGTTCCCTCTGAAATTTAGTCATTGTGATATGTTGTTATGCTCAGGCTTACCTTCTTCTTTTGGGTTTTACAGCAGCTGGCATCCACAGTGTTGCATTACTGCCATCTACAGGTTTACCTTGACCATGCACTGACAGTTCCATCATCTCATCTCATCTCATTATCTCTAGCCGCTTTATCCTGTTCTACAGGGTCGCAGGCAAGCTGGAGCCTATCCCAGCTGACTACAGGTGAAAGGTGGGGTACACCCTGGACAAGTCGCCAGGTCATCACAGGGCTGACACATAGACACAGACAACCATTCACACTCACATTCACACCTACAGTCAATTTAGAGTCACCAGTTAACCTAACCTGCATGTCTTTGGACTGTGGGGGAAACCGGAGCACCCGGAGGAAACCCACGTGGACACGGGGAGAACATGCAAACTCCGCACAGAAAGGCCCTCGCCGGCCACGGGGCTCGAACCCAGGACCTTCTTGCTGTGAGGTGACAGCGCTAACCACTACACCACCGTGCCGCCCACTAAACGAACAGCTGATCACACCGAGGTGCTCTCTGAGTGCCGATATTTATTAGTTTGGTTCTGCATTTCCTTTCCTTCGTATATAACACAACGTCTTTTCTTCTCGCTTTCCGTTACTGTAGTCGGTATTTCACGTTTCATTCGCACGCTCACGTCCTCCATTTTTCTCTCCTGTTTCAAATTTGTATCCCACAATGCCTTGCCTGAACAGGGAAAGCCCACCACGTGATGCATGACGTAGTATCTTGAATTGGATCATGGTGAAGCAGGAAAAAATAGCGGAGAATTTAGCGCCATGTGGCCCTCAAATCATTAATTGTTCTTTTCAGAAAAACAAATAAAATAGGAAGTCTGTGATTCGAATTCAGTAGCTTTCGGTCCACGAAATAAAAATAATTGGGTATCAGGGAAAATTCTTTTTATGACCTACACTTGAAAAATCTGAAAGGCGGTCTACCTTTAAAGCTGCATTACCACCACCGACTGGGCTGGAGTGTGGAACAGGAGATATTGGGGGGGGGGATTAAAACAAAACAAAACCCTATGTTCTTTTAGCTATTTCTGTTTCTTTTAAATACTTGATAATTTTTGGGGTTTTGTTTTCGAGTAGAGTTTTTATTTCATCCTCGGTTGGTTCAGCAACACGCTCCACCATTTTGTTTTTCTCTACTCACGGGATATAAGCTAACAGCTTCGTCGTAGAGTAGCCAATCAGAGCGCACGATTGCTCATATCCAGTGAATGTGGATAGGATATGTTTCATGATGCGTGGATGCATTTTCACACGCCTGGTTCATAGTAGTGTTCTTTTATGTGCAAGTTAAATGGCAGTCATTAAAGAAGAGCATTAAGTGCTGAAAAATGGAGTGAGAGAGGGATTGAGCGAAAGAGTAAAGAGGAGAGAAGGTATGGGAACGGATTTCATGATGGAGGAATGAAAAGAGCGGTTTAAGAAGCGTGTTTGTTCATGATTATTAAAGAGACAGTGCCTTGCCAATGTGTGTCTATAAAACACACACACACACACACACACACACACACACACACACACACACACACACACATACACACACAGGTCCACAAAGAGCCCCTATAGCAGCACAGTGTTTGCGGAGTGTCTTTTCAGTGTTAAGAAGCATTTAGCAGATAAAAGATGTTAATGGCTCCTTCATTTACTTCCTGTGTGCTCTATCAAGCTGAAGACAGACTGAATACAGCCGACTATAATAAATGTCAGGAAGCAGAGCGCCCCCTGTGGACACACGTTTGTCTGCGTTCGAACTTTCCAGGCCTCTTCAAAGAGAGTTAATGCTGTCTTCGAAATGCACTCGGATTAGCAAGAATTACTTTTATTCTGTTGATATAATTAAATCAATAAGTGACACAAAAAGTATCAACGTGTGGTTGGTGACACGCGACAGTACCATCGACGGAGCATGGCGTCCTGCATCCCATCCAGGCTGGATTCCTGCCTCACTTCCACCACAAGCCGAATGAAGATGAATTAATTTATTTATTTGAGAGGTTTTGTCCTGGCAGGATCATTATTTCCCACTCTGTCTCACCGTCCACTTAATTATGGTCTCCGTGTGTGTGTGTTCTTCAGATGAAGCGTAAATAAGCTGTGGGTGTTAATGGCATTTTTGCCCGTGTGGCAAGCCGTTGCCCTGGTACACAGAGGAGCCAAGGCAGCGGTTACACACAACTGAATGGATGGAAACACACACACACACACACACACACACACACACACACACACACACACACACACAAAAGCTCAGGTTTGAAGCTGGAGCTGTAAGACATCAACATGTTCCACTGTACAACATGTCACCCACAAATACAGACAGACAGACAAACAAACAAACAAACAAACAAATAAGAAATATAGTGTAGTGCCTCCCCCCAAAAAAGAAAATTCGTAAAACTTCATCATATGGAGCACTTGCATGTGACATCACAGCCGATCCAGATTGTGGCAGACGCCATCTTGTCGGTCAAACGCCATATTCCGCCTTCTACTTCTGGTTCTACTTCTGCTTTTACTTCTACCTTTTCTTCTGGAAAACCCTACTATATACAATTCTACTACAACGGCTGCGGCTACAAGCTCTCCCTACCTGTGCACGTTTTTTATGTTTTTTGTGTGTATTTTTGCGTGTTGTTCGTCTGTACCGGACTTCAATATCCACTACAACCGTATGGACTTACTGGGCATTGGTTTCCAGCAGAAAATGACGGTTTGTAGCGATTTCCATCGCATGCACAACATTCCGGACGAGATAGCGAGACCAGCGGGGTCTCCGTGGATTGTTATCGGAAGCAAAGCGAAGGAGGCGGCGCCGGGAGCGGAAGCAAAAGCGAGGCTGCGGAGCCGGCCTGTTGACTAAGCTCAGAAAACAGCCACTCAAACCTCCACTGCCAAGCCTCTACCTCTCCAACGCCAGATCCATGGTAAACAAGACGGACGACTTGGAATTACAGCTGGAATTACCTTATTCTATTCTATAATCGGCTGGTCAGTGCTATACTCAATACTTAAGTGACTTACCCATCCAATGAGGATTCTTGTTTACAAGATGCCACATCTGACTCCCTGACAAATCCTGAATTTCTGTAAAGATAACTGTCCAGAGATTTATAGGCACGCAGTGCTTCACCACTGAACAGCGAGGGAAAGTTAATGAGGTAATTATACACGTCTGGGTATTCCGCTGGCAGTTCAAAATCCGGTCGTGAAAACTCCGTCTGGAAAGCCATAAGGGTCACTAATCTGTAGATCGTTTATTTTAGACATATATCTAGTTATCTGTTCATTAGAAAAATGAGCCGTGTAATCCGTCGGTTGAAATTGATCCATTCTGTACATGAGTGCAGCAGTATTCAGCTGTGTTTTTGACCAACAAGATGGCGGTTGTGTACTTTCCGGTCACGTGACTGCAAGATCTCTATATCGTTTTCACGTTCTTTGAGCTCGACGTACCTCTTAGTATGAAATGCTGGTTGTAATTGCACAATATGACAGTCGAGCAAGCTACCTTAACGCATCATTGTGCTTCGCTAATTAGCAAACGTTAACTAACTACGTAACTAATGTTTATTAACTGTGAATTCAGCCTTAAACCCCTTCAACAATCGCACCGACATTGGATCTAATCAAGCTCACTCGCAAGCTGCGTGGAAGCACGTTCGGTAAATTGTTGTGATGTCAGATCATCAGTCGCCTGACGTAATGTAACTTAGGCCCCGCCCACAGAGCTATGGATGACTGTGAAAATGGGGACATGTGGAAGAGGATTAAACCAAGCCATGTGTTTGTGCTAGACGTTTTGCAACCGGACATACTTACGGGAGGATTACAGAAGTGTGTGTGTTGCCGAAATGTTTACTTGACTTCACGCGAACTGAACAGATGGAAAGTTCCGGCTTTGTGCCATTTGTTATAGACCTGGTGTGTAATTGGATTCCATGTGAAGACTAATCTCACACACTCACATGACCCCTCTCCATGGGAACGGCTAAAGGCTAACCACTAATAAATCGATTAAATTCAATGATACTAAATAGATTAAAATGTCATTCCTCAGGTTTGTCTGCAAAGTTCTTCCAACTTTCTCATGAACAGAATTATGGGATGGCCGGGGATGGGGCATTCCTGATGGGGCATTCTGAACGGATCACTCACAATTTATTCCAGAGCGCTCGCTGTTGGATCCTCGATTCTGATTGGCCAGAGAATCATACATTCATATTGAAGGTTGTATTGGATATTATACAGGCAGCCAATTGTTTCTGACTCACTAGAAACAGAGTTTTTGTTTACTGACCATGTCTTGGCCATTTGTGTTGCTGATCCTGAACAAGTTCTGTCTGATGAACAAGTTTACAAATTCCAAATCTAAGCTCTAATTTCTGACCTTATCAACTAGATTACATTACTTTACAACCCATTATAGCCCAAGAGCATTAGCTCAAAATTGAGTCCAACCCGGAACAAATTAGTAACAAGCTGAATTTTTCAGAATATGTTCAGAATACCCTTAGGAATAACATACTAAAAGTCCCCGGGAATCCACCTTGTGCTCTCTGAGAAATTCAAGATGGCGTCCAAAATGGCTGCCAATTGGAGATTTTTCAATATCTCAGGAATAAAACATAATATAAATGCAATTAAAATGTTAAATTATATGTTCTCTCATACAAGCAATGCAAATTCACCATTGTCACACTGTTAAAATTAAAATTAACCAAGATTACAAGGTCATTAATGTGGAAATTACATGGAATTTGATGGTTGACATGATTGACAGATTAGCTTAGTAGGCTACCTACATACATGAACATAATGTAAGACAACAATTAGACATCAATTTCCTTAATATTTAGTGCATCTTTAAGCTTTGATAAAATATTAAAGGGAAATTAAATTTGAGAACTCTATCTTCTAAAACGACAATGGCAAGCTGTTTCAGTACACTTCTTCAACATTCCGGTGACTTTCATGACAAAAAGGTCTGCCTCAATAAAAGCTCTTGCTTATAAACAATGAGTAGACTTAAACACTTCTCAGTGCCTCAGTTGTAATGCTTGGACCTTTGTTGTACCATCAGTGAAGTAGGGAATTTATTCAAGCTTGTTTAAGGGTGGAAAAAAAAATCTTTGAGTTTCTAGCGCCAGTCTTTACTACTAGCAATGCCAGTGTGTTCGGACAAAAAATGACTAAACTCAGCATGACCTTTTAAAAATGACTGAACTCAGCATGACCTTTTAACATGCCATTTTTCATTTTACACCACCAATTTACTTTAATTAATATTAATGAAAATAAGTGCTCCAACCCCTAGTAATTGTGTTTGTTGTTTTGTGAACAGAATAGGATGATACGGAGTGAACGAGTAACCAATGGATCCACACTCCATAATCGGTAGTGTACATTAAATAGCACATGTATAGATTTACAATTATACGTCTGTAATTATTAGTCCTAAACATTAAGAACTGAAGCCATTTCAAAAACATATGAGATATCTTCATGATACCATAACGATTATTTTGTCATAACAGTCATTGTTATTTCTTCTTGGATGTGAATTTATGGGCCAGGGCGTTTCAAGATTGATACTTGATTCAAGGATCGGACTGGATGAAACCTACACACATTGATAGCACTGTGCACATTCATAAATGTGAACTGGTGAAGTGCCAAAAATATGACAATCTAACCAGACATGGCAAGCGAACACATTATACACAAATATACTGTTATAATAATGTGTACATTGTTATTATATAATGTTAATACACAATGTAATTAATACACACATGTTGGAATTTACTCTCCTACCCTACAAAACATATATTCTGACCTTTTAATTGCATTAATATTTTGTTTTGGGCCTGAGATATGGGCAGATCTCCATTTGGCGGCCATTTTGGACGCCATCTTGAATTTCTCAGAGAACACAAGGGGGACTTTTAGTATGTTATTCCTAAAGGTATTCTGAAATTTTCAGCTTGTTACTAATTTGTTCCGGGTATAACCCTATTACTCCTGGGCTAATTACATTCCAAGAATTTAGCAGATACTCTTCTTATCCAGAGTGACATACTACAACATATCCAGAGTAGCCTGGGGAGCAGTTGGGGGTTTGGTGCCTTGCTCAAGAGCACTTCAGCCATTCCTGCTGGTCCAGGGAATCAAACCAGTCACCTTTTGGTCCCAAAGCTGCTTCTCTAACCACAAGGCCATGGCTTCCCATGATATTCCCTAGAAATTGACCTAGACATTGACTTGATCCCATAAAGCTCCTTTATTGGATTCATCCTCTTCTCTCGAACAACCTTGTAGCATTTTTCTTTTTAAGTCCTGGGTATGACTTTAAACTGCAACTGGTGGTGAGTCTCCAGTCGTGGAGGACTTGAGTATTGGGGAAAGTGGAGTTACCCCTTAATCACCATTGCTCCCAGGTTCGGTCTGACCCGGAGTGGTAGCACCTGTCTGGGTTCCAGCGATGGGTTAAATAGAACATCACCAATAAGGCACTGGCAGCAGGGTGCTTTTCGGTGCAATGTGGCAGATGAACCCAACAGGGTCAATGGCACACCACCAGATGGCATGTGGAAGAGCCATTCAAATGGCCAACGGATGATATCACTTGGCAAGTCTTTTGTCACTACGGGGCAACTTCCATACCCGTCAGGTTTGTGGCACTTTTGTGCACCACTTGGCATCAGGTCTGGAGGTCCAGAGAGACAACACGATGGAGGCACAACATTGTTTGTTTTACCTTACTGTGCAAGGTGCTTCACTAGGAGAGGAGAATAGTATGCGGGAGCTCACAAGGCCAGACATTCTGTGACGGCTCAGCCAGGCCGTTTGTGCCGCTGGTGCGGGTGACTCTGTCGCTCTGGTGCAGGCCTCACGGCCCATCTGGGTTTTTGTGCATCCTCATGAAGCAGTCATCATCGCTAGCAATGGACAGCAGATGATGATGAGCTTTTGTTTTTGTTATTTCATACTTTTCGTGTGTACAGTATGTCTGCTTCCAATTCTGGCACATAATGTCTTTTAATTTTGTACAACCCCGATTCCAAAAAAGTTGGGACAAAGTACAAATTGTAAATAAAAATGGAATGCAATGATGTGGAAGTTTCAAAATTCCATATTTTAGTCAGAATAGAACATAGATGACATATCAAATGTTTAAAGTGAGAAAATGTATCATTTAAAGAGAAAAATTAGGTGATTTTAAATTTCATGACAACAACACATCTCAAAAAAATTGGGACAAGGCCATGTTTACCACTGTGAGACATCCCCTTTTCTCTTTACAACAGTCTGTAAACGTCTGGGGACTGAGGAGACAAGTTGCTCAAGTTTAGGGATAGGAATGTTAACCCATTCTTGTCTAATGTAGGATTCTAGTTGCTCAACTGTCTTAGGTCTTTTTTGTCGTATCTTCCGTTTTATGATGCGCCAAATGTTTTCTATGGGTGAAAGATCTGGACTGCAGGCTGGCCAGTTCAGTACCCGGACCCTTCTTCTACGCAGCCATGATGCTGTAATTGATGCAGTATGTGGTTTGGCATTGTCATGTTGGAAAATGCAAGGTCTTCCCTGAAAGAGACATCATCTGGATGGGAGCATATGTTGCTCTAGAACCTGGATATACCTTTCAGCATTGATGGTGTCTTTCCAGATGTGTAAGCTGCCCATGCCACATGCACTAATGCAACCCCATACCATCAGAGATGCAGGCTTCTGAACTGAGCGCTGATAACAACTTGGGTCATCCTTCTCCTCTTTAGTCCGAATGACACGGCGTCCCTGATTTCTATAAAGAACTTCAAATTTTGATTTGTCTGACCACAGAACAGTTTTCCACTCTGCCACAGTCCATTTTAAATGAGCCTTGGCCCAGAGAAGACGTCTGTGCTTCTGGATCATGTTTAGATACGGCTTCTGCTTTGAACTATAGAGTTTTAGCTGGCAACGGCAGATAGCACAGTGAATTGTGTTCACAGATAATGTTCTCTGGAAATATTCCTGAGCCCATTTTGTGATTTCCAATACAGAAGCATGCCTGTATGTGATGCAGTGCCGTCTAAGGGCCTGAAGATCACGGGCACCCAGTATGGTTTTCCGGCCTTGACCCTTACGCACAGAGATTTTTCCAGATTCTCTGAATCTTTTGATGATATTATGCACTGTAGATGATGATATGTTCAAACTCTTTGCAATTTTACACTGTCGAACTCCTTTCTGATATTGTTCCACTATTTGTCGGCGCAGAATTAGGGGGATTGGTGATCCTCTTCCCATCTTTACTTCTGAGAGCCGCTGCCACTCCAAGATGCTCTTTTTATACCCAGTCATGTTAATGACCTATTGCCAATTGAACTAATGAGTTGCAATTTGGTCCTCCAGCTGTTGCTTTTTTGTACCTTTAACTTTTCCAGCCTCTTAATGCCCCTATCCCAACTTTTTTGAGATGTGTTGCTGTCATGAAATTTCAAATGAGCCAATATTTGGCATGAAATTTCAAAATGTCTCACTTTCGACATTTGATATGTTGTCTATGTTCTATTGTGAATACAATATCAGTTTTTGAGATTTGTAAATTATTGCATTCCGTTTTTATTTACAATTTGTACTTTGTCCCAACTTTTTTGGAATTGGGGTTGTACTTATACAGTATCTATGAACCAGAACGTCTGTTTAAAAAAATACACAAATTACCAATAATCGTCAGCTGTAATTGTTGGCAATTACAACTATAAGGCATCTATGGTAAGAGGCATTTGCATCATTGTGGTTCAACTTTGTCCCTATTCCTTTTGGCAAATCACTTTACTCTGATGGACTCACAGTTTGAAAAGCCTCTTTTCAAACTTTCCAAGTCAGCAGATTGGCTCGGCCATGCAAGGCCTTCGTGAGTTATTCTGGCTGCATGTTTGAGGGCATCGTCTCATTGAAGCGTCCATCTTCTCATCAAATTCATTTTCTTGGATGATAAGGGTCAATTCTCCTCGAATATGTCCTCTTACCTCACCTTCAATGATGTCAGTATCATTTGCTTATCATGATGCTCCCACCACCATGCTTCACTGCCAGTATGGTGTTCTTCCAATCATACCCACAACGTTTCTTTCTCCTGTCATGAATATTTTTGTTTTGTCTGTTCAGAGTATATTGCTCCAGAAGAGTTATGATTTGTCAAAATACCTTTAGATGTCTTATTTAGCAGAGGAGTTTTGTATGAGATGCAGGAACAGAGGTGCTCGCAGTGCACTTGATTGCTTATTGTTTTCTGTGTCAGCCAATCTTATTCTTGCTGCTTTCAGGTCGTCCTGCAACTCTTTTCAAATGACTGCTAGCTTGTTTCATACCTCGCTTGTCATTAGTCTGAGTGCAATTGTACTGACAGGGATCTTTACTCTGGTTTTGTAGCTTTGAAGCTATATGGCCTTTTGATTTCATAAAATCGGTGAAATTTAGTTCCCTCTAAAATTTGGTTCTTGTGATACATGTTTATTTCTGCAATATCTCAAAAAAATTTTCGTGGCTGGGAAGTTATAGTCTGGCTAACGCAACTTCAAAGCTCTGCGAGCATTTGGTCTGGCAAAGATATTAAGCCCAACCGCCTCCCTGAAATGCCTCAGTTTGCTACTGGTCGAAGCCAGAAAAGGCTGTGACGAAGCTTAAACCAATCACATCACTCTTTCCTCTGATGTATGTGACGCAACGGAAACTGCTTGAGTAACAGGAAGAAGATAAATACCTCCAGGGCTGGTCTTTGCTCCATTTTCAATGAGAACTTCCCGTTGAATGCTTTCAATACAGCATCTACCACTGTGTCAAAGGCTTGCCGCTGCTCCATGTTCGTAATGTTTCTAGTGAATGAAGCGCTTACGGCATAGATTCTGTAAACAATCTATGGCTTCCGGTCGCAGTTCTACTATGTGACTGCCTTGAACACGCCTCTACCCAGGGCCGTTGGAGATGCTCAAAGTTGATTGGCTCCCAATTTTTCGGGAGCTTGGAAGAGCTGGAGATAGCTTGCCTTGCCAGACTAAGCTCGCAACAGGCCCCCGTGTTGCGTCACACTTAGGATGGGCGGGCCCAGGCTAGGGAAGTTATTGAAATTGAGGGGTTTCCTGAGCAAATAATGTGCATGAAATCGCTCGCTTAAAGCAGTCAAGCAGACAGAGGGAGTCCGTGTGTGCATGCACAGGTTTACTTGCTTCTTCTTCTTCTTCTTCTTTTGGGTTTCACAGCAGCTGGCATCCACAGTGTTGTGTTACTGCCATCTACAGGTTTACCTTTGACCGTGCACTGACAGTTCCATCATTCTGTCGCTAAACGAACAGCTGCTCACACCGAGGTGCTTGCTGACCGCCAATATTTATTAGTTTGGTCCTGCGTTTCCTTTCCTTCGCATATAATATAACGTCTTTTCTTCTCGCTTTCCGTTACTGTTGTCGGTCTTTCACATTTCATTCACACACTCACGTCCTCCATTTTTCTCTCCTGTTTCAAATTTGTATCCCACAATGCCTTGTGCGAACGGGGAAAGCCCACCATGTAATGCATGACATAGTATTTTGAATTGGGTCACGGTGAAGCAGGAAAAAATAGCAGATAATTTAGTGCCATGTGGACTTAAATTCATTAATTCTTCTATTTAAAAAAAACAAATAAAATTGGAAGTCTGTGATTCGAATTCAGTAGCTTTCGGTCCGCGAAGCAAAAATAATTGTGTGTCAGGGAAAATTCTTTTTATGACCTACACTTGAAAAATCTGAAAGGGAGTCTAGTTTTAATTGATCTAATTGAGTTTTTGTTGAGTAATTTTGTCCTTGAGAAGTATAAGAAGCTCTTTGAGCATGATTAAGTGTCACGTGTGTAAACCTGAATTGGATACATGCACTGGAAAGATATATGATGAGTAGCACAATAGATGCACAATGGTGTAACATAGGGAAAAAAAAAATTCAGGTTTTGATTTTATGTACTGAAATAACTATTAGGCACAATTTTTACAATATCTATATAAATTAGTTGTTTTTACCCATTTTAACCTTGAAATCAGCATTTTAATGATTACCCATAATGCATTGTTTATCGCGCTAAAACAAGCAAAAATGTCATAAGACAGTGGAAATACTACCTTTACTACCTTCACGTGGCGTCTTTCTCGATCGCACGTGCCTAGACACGTACCTTCTAGAACATTCCTGGGTGGTCACGGACTGTCATGTAGCCTAGTTTGGTTGTGAAACTCGCTAGGATGGAGTATTTTCGCAAGTTTAGTGGCAAACTTTTGCGCCGCAATTTCTCTATTCTCGAAATTTGTAACTTGAAACCCTACAAGAAATGTTTCATAATGTTTGAGATTTTGAAAAATGCTTCTAGCAAGTTTATTTCGCTGTATTTTTCCGTGAAACTTGGCATAAATCATCCTTAAGTGATGAGCATGACATTGTTATTTTGGTATGGGTCACGGAGTTAGTTGGAAGCAGGAGGAATGAGAGTTTCTCAACTACAGCAGCACTTCTCACCATAGATGGCTGGCGTGTTTCACAGTGTTTGGGATTTACTAAATCGACTAAATCTCTAGATCTACTGAAGCTACGAGGATGTAAATCACCAGGATTCTAATTTACTGGGTGAGAAGTATTTTATATATATTTTTTGAAAGGTTTATTTGCGCTACAAGTCCATGAAAGTTGGAATTGTTCGTGAAGGGGTTAGTTAGATTTTGGTAGCGTGACGCGCACAACAAGCAAAAGAAAAAACAAATTTTCTTCCGAATTTCCTTGCTTTATCAAAATTATTTTTTGATACATTAAAAGACTGTGTTTATAATATTTAAGGGATTTTTTATTATAGAGAATATTTGATCAAAACTTTCAAAACAGCATTCAAAGTGATTTTTCACGGGTGTAAATGTTACGCGTGACGTCCATAATTACGTTAAGTTTTAAGAACTAAAATTCTGTTAAAAATTCTAGATTTGTGCTATCATTCTGGGGTTTTGCTGAATAATACTTTAGGGAGTTCTCTTACAATGCTGAAAATTCAATGAGTTTTGGTGAAATTCTAGAAAAGTTATTTACATTTTAACGCGCCTGATAGCGATTGTGCTCACACAGCGTGCTACTCATATTACGCTTTCACCACTGCGTAACTTTTTCCAGAAGGAATAGCGGTCTGCAGTGGTGAAAGGGTTAAACAGCACCAACAAAGGGTCCAAATATTTATTTGCCTGACTGTATATTATTCAGTGAACTTTTTTTTTTTTTTTGAGAAGCGTGTCAGAAAAATAGCTGCTGCTTGTTCGCGATCCATCATCAGCAAGGACAATAAACTCGCGAGTATTAGTTAACAAACAAATGTCATGGAGCAGTTGCACTAAAATTTAGGACCTATGATGACCCTTTAATGTAACATCTGCTAAGATTCCTTTTATGGATAAAATGTGGCAGAATTAAGCAGACGTCTTTGGAGGATGGTATAAATTTTGAGCATGTTGAATGAAGCTCTGTAATGTGATCAATATTCGGCATCTGTGTGGATGATAAATAAGTCACACACACACACACACACACACACACACACACACACACACACACACACACACACACACACATGCTGCCTGATGTGTTCAACTGATTTGTTGGCTAAACATTTGCTATTAAACCCTTCTGTTGTTATAGTTTACACCCATAAGTGCTGAAGTAAACATGCAAAACACACACACACACACACACACACACACACGGTCTGGGTTTCCTGAGTGTTCTCGTCGAATGTGAGTGGTGATTCAAGGTCAATGGTCAGACACAGTGCGTACTTCTATATGTTTATGTGTGTGTGTGTGTGTGTGTGTGTGTGTGTGTGTGTGTGTGTGACAGACCCAAGATGTTTTGTCCTGGATTAGCTTGCGAATGAAGCCGGTCACTGAGAACCGTGTTCAAGTGTAAAGGTTATTCAAGTCCACTTTGTGTTACGTCAAAATACCTGAGCCTCTCTCCTGCTCATAAACAGGAAATGACATCACTTTCTACTGGAAGGGAGCCAGGAGTATCCAGGAATAAAACAAAAGCAGCTTCCTCGAGTCACTGTGTGTGAAACAATGGCATAAAAACAACAGCGTGACTTCTCCTGTGGTCACCATCTCTCTCTCTCTCACACACACACACACACACACACACACACACACACACACACACACACACACACACACACACACACACACACACACACACACACAGAACAGAGACAGAGAACAAAGAGAATCAAATGGGGACATATGGTGAGAGAGATGGAGATGGAAAACACCTTTTTGAACTTAATGCGGAACAATGAACAAGAACGAACGACAAATTAAGAGAACAAAACAAGGAAAAGCAAGAAAATACAAAAAAAAAATTACATATCAGGAAAGGAAGAAAAGAACGACGCGATGAAAAAGATCACTGTAAAGAAGAAAGAGTGCAAAAGAATGAAAGTGTGCATCATGAGCACGTGTGTGTGTGTGTGTGTGAGAGAGAGAGAGATGTCTCAAAAGCTGACAGAGAGCTTTAACACGCACACATAAGCAAAAGTGAATCAGAATCAGTCACATGACCATGTAATCTACTCAAAACCACGAATCCCTGCATGTGAGTGTGTGCTGAAGGAAACAAGTTACCGCGTCCATATTTGACGAGTCAACTTTTCTCGCACCTCATCACCTTCAGAACATTTGTTCAATATGTGTCTAGTTTCAAGAAAACCAAGACAAATAAACATGAAACTGAAGAAAAAATAAAGGCAGTGACTCACTCTGTTGGTTGGCCTTACAGTGAGTGCTAATTGTGTTCTGATTTGAAGTGTTGACTTTTGTTTGTATTGTGTGCATGTGTGTGTGTTCGCCGTTTTATTCATTACACACACTCGGCTAGATCTAAGACGTTCCCTGTGTGTGTTTAATCACGTTTCCTGGATGTAGACCCACGTTTCCTTACATGCTGATGCTAATCTGGCAATGCGAGAATCCCTTTGTCATCCAAATGAGGAGAAGAGCTGATTTAGCTTCACGCTTAAGGTTTATGAACTCGTTATTAATTACACTAATCCTCAGTAATCCTTCTTCGACCTGGAGCTTCGGCTTCATCTCGAATTCTCTCCGGTCTCCCTTGTTGCTTTCCTTTAAGTCGGCCTCTCGCTTTTTTTTTTTTGTAGTTTTGATTGTTTTTAAACTGTAGCTGTAATGCGAACAGCTTTCTTGGTTAATGTTCATCAAGTTCTGAACACAGATTTCAGTTGCATTTGTAAAACCTCATATTCTCATCTCATCTCATCTCATTATCTGTAGCCGCTTTATCCTTCTACAGGGTCGCAGGCAAGCTGGAGCCTATCCCAGCTGACTACGGGCGAAAGGCGGGGTACACCCTGGACAAGTCGCCAGGTCATCACAGGGCTGACACATAGACACAGACAACCATTCACACTCACATTCACACCTACGCTCAATTTAGAGTCACCAGTTAACCTAACCTGCATGTCTTTGGACTGTGGGGGAAACCGGAGCACCCGGAGGAAACCGACGCGGACACGGGGAGAACATGCAAACTCCGCACAGAAAGGCCCTCGCCGGCCACGAGGCTCGAACCCGGACCTTCTTGCTGTGAGGTGACAGTGCTAACCACTACACCACCGTGCCGCCCAAGAAATATACTATTAAAAGTTTTTTGATTTGCAAAATGGCTTTATTTCTCAATTAATCAATATCGGTTTATACTCGCACCATTTCTGAATGTCTCGGCTTTAATAAAAGCACTTGTTTCAAGCCACACTCGGATCTGAAAGTGAACAGTTTCTTCTACAAATATTTAGCTTCCCCTGTTCAATTTTCTCTCTCCTTTTCTTTTTTTAGGTTATCCTGTTTTTTATCTGTCCATTTGTTTCTTTTTCATCCTGTTATCCAAAAGGTCGCCAGTTCAAATCCCAAGTCCAAGGGGCAAATCTGGCTGTGCTTTCTTGTCCAGCACTGTTGCCAGTTCGAGGTCCATGTGGACCCTGTTGACCCCATCATATTAATTGGAGCATAGTTTTATGCTGGGCGGCACGGTGGTGTAGTGGTTAGCGCTGTCGCCTCACAGCAAGAAGGTCCGGGTTCGAGCCCCGTGGCCGGCGAGGGCCTTTCTGTGCGGAGTTTACATGTTCTCCCCGTGTCCGCGTGGGTTTCCTCCGGGTGCTCCGGTTTCCCCCACAGTCCAAAGACATGCAGGTTAGGCTAACTGGTGACTCTAAATTGACCGTAGGTGTGAATGTGAGTGTGAATGGTTGTCTATGTGTCAGCCCTGTGATGACCTGGCGACTTGTCCAGGGTGTACCCCGCCTTTCGCCCGTAGTCAGCTGGGATAGGCTCCAGCTTGCCTGCGACCCTGCAGAACAGGATAAAGCGGCTAGAGATAATGAGATGAGATTTACGCTGGGACCCTCACATTTCTGGGCTTGGGAAACAACCATTCACACACACATTCATACCTATGGGCAATTTAGAGCCTCCAATTAGCCGAATGGCATGTCTTTGGACTGAGGGGGAAACCGGAGCACCCGGAAGAAACCCACATAGATACGGGGAGAACATGCAAACTCCACATAAAAAGGCCCCCATCAGCTGCTGGGCTTGAACCCAGAACCTTCTTGCTGTGAGGTGACAGTGTGAACCACTACACCACCATGCCACTCCATACTCTCTCCCCTATCAATCACAGCAGCACTAACCAGCCAATGGCATCTGTGAGCTCATGTATGCAGAAGGGGGCAGATCGAGCTTTCCTCTGAATGTGTTACACTGCTTCGTGATGCAGCATGAGCAGCAGTTTGAAAAGAGTGGTCAATGACTGGTGAGTGGGAATCGACCAAAGTTTAATTAGATTGAAAATTGTGAATGATAAACAAGGAAAATGTATAATTACTGCTATGGTGAAGATTTCTATGAGGAAGCAGTTTCAGCGCTTGCTCAGATTCAATTCTTCAAGCCAGAGGGCTTTGTTTTGTGGTTTCTTGATAAAATTACTGCTTTTTTTTGTCTTATCAACTGTAAAAGTGAGAAAAAGGAGAGGCGGGTGAGGGAACAACTGCTTAGAACTGTTCTACAAACCTACCCTGTGGTGATGGTGTGTGTGGGTTGGGTTGGGTTGGGGTGGGATCAGTTTTGCGTAGGAAGGGAAGTGCTTTGTCCCTCTTCTGAGACTGCTCTGAGTAACGTGTTGAAGTTTACGGTGTTAAACAGCTGCAGATGCTGCATGATTAGTGCAGCGCTTTTCTGCAGCCTCCCGTCGTGACGGTCACATTTACATTCAGCTGAACGACCGAGGAGCGTCTTTCTTTTCAGAATCTTCTTATTATGGAGATTACGTTGTGTAGGATGATCCTCTGGCATCAGAAAAAAAACCACACACACACAAAACGCAACAGGTTTTTTTAAACACCTCAGAGCCTGTCAGGCAAGAAATATCCAATCAATAGCAGTGCTATGGTCAGAAACTGACACTGATGGCCTGATGTCTGATTCACTCACACCACCAGGTCACACACTTCCTGCTGTGCTGAAAGTAGTCCACCATTCCAGTCATATCTGTTCAGTGGGGGATCTATGTACAGTGGTTGCTTTTGACAAAGGGATGACGCATCCATCTGTCGCAACAGACAGACAACAGTCAAAAATTCTACATCGATGACGTGAACTACTGTAGGTATTAGGTGTGTAACGCAGTGACACCGCTTGTATCTGTTTCGTCCTCGAAATATCCATCGCTGTATTTGGATGTAAAGCCAAAGTGGACCTAGCCTAAACCAGAAAGAAGGTTTCTTTTTATACATGACCCTTGAAACACTTGTCGGCTGTCCATCGCTAGCGATGATGACTGCTTCGTTAGGATGTGCAGAAATGCAGATAGGCCACATTAGGACGCAGCGGTGACACGAACGGCCCGGCCGAGCCGCCACGGAATATCTGGCCTCGTGAGCTCTCGTATACTATTCTCCTCTCCTTGTGAAGCACCTTGCACAGTAAGGTAAGACAAACAATGTCGTGCCTCCATCATGTTGTCTCTCTGGACCTCATACATGTCAACCTTTGGTCAATCAAACCTGTATAACCAACCTCCAAAATCCGTATTTCCCTTATAAAATCCGTATAAGATGCAAATTAAAATAATTTACCTAAAATTTGAATGATAATTAACAATGATATATCCCAGTTACTTTTTATTCAATATTAATAACAATAAACCGTCAGAATGAATACAAAGCTCCAATGTTTGACAAAAACACAAAGTGTTATCAGCGTAGTTACGAAGGAAATACTTCGTTGTTTGGAGACAGGTTTCACCGAGCGGCTATTATGCACGAGACTTCATATTAGCCACAAAGTCAGAAAAATCTGTTCGTAAAATTACGTTATAATGACCAAATACAATGAAAAGTATTTTTCCAGTCTCACCTGTGAAAGGTAATCCCATGTGATCTCGTTTGGACGGCAAACCTGCTGGTACAGTTAAACACAGCACATGAATGAGGCATCTTTATTCTCCGCTTTGCCCCATCCAATATGGCGGCGAGGATGACGTATGATTCTACGCAGAAAGCGGCATCTATGTTTGTCTATGACTTCCCGGTTGGCGGGATTCTCGCAATGCGGTGTGTGTATGATCAAAGGTGGAACGAAGTCTCGCTACCACAAGATAACGCGCGATTTCATAAGACTCTTTACTGGCTGTCTGTGGTGTACAGTACGTTTGTAAATGTTATGCGCTCTTTTATCATCGTGGGAATTGATTATAGCTCTAAATAAATATTGAAGTTTTTTTAAAGAATCCGTATAACTTTATTTATACGCCCGTATACTACGTTTATTGAATCAAATCCGTATAAAATACGGACATTCCGTATAGGTTGACATGTATGGGACCTCCAGACCTGATGCCAAGCGGTGCACAAAAGTGCCACAGGCCTGACGGATATGGAAGTTGCCCCACAGTGGCAACTGACTGGCCGAGTGAGACCATCCTTTGGCCATTTGAGTGGCTCTTCCACATGCCATCATGACCCTGTTGGGTTCATCTGCCACATTGCACCGAAAAGCGCCCTGCTGCCAGTGCCTTATTGGTGATGTACTATTTAACCCATCGCTGGAACCCAGGCAGGTGCTACCACTCAGAGTCAGAGCGGACCTGGAAGAAATGGTGATTAAGAGGTAACTCCACTTTCCCCAGTACTCAAGTCCTCCCGGACCTGAGACTCACCACCGGTTGCAGTTTCAAGTCATACCCAGGACAGTGTTTCCCCTTGAAACACTGGGAAGTATGTGAAAAAAAGAGGTAGAAATACTTGCACTGTCAGCATGGTGTGTAAATTTTGGCTCTGACTTTTCCTCAACTTCAGCTACGTCACTCGAGTTGATCATTGATTTTGATTTTATAACTAATTTTGTTCCCAAAATATAAACAAACTATTAGCCTAATCAATACCACCATGACCCTGACCAGGCAGTTACTAAGGATGAATGGATAACTGCTGGAAAAAAGTCATGCAGGTCTTTCTTTGGCCCATAAGCTTTTATATTGCGCCGATGTGAAAATAAAAACCTTCCACCACTAGCCTCAACCAGATGCACTGTAGAAAAAAAAAAAAAAAACAAGCAAAGAATAATATATTCATATTCAGTTACATCCCTGGTAAGCGTGCCTGATAAAATGACAACTCAATGCGTTCCTGTTTCTGATTCTGACCTGCTGCTGCTACTCTGACTGAAAAGCCACATATAAGAAAGATGTTTCAGGTTATATGACTTTTTCCCCTGAAGCGTTTTGACCGTGTCATCTAAAGAAGAAACCAACAGGAGATTCCACTGCCAAAACTGAGAAGTCACGATTCATTAAAACACTGTAACGCCAATGAACTCGTCCTGTCCCGAATTTCCACCATGACGATCACATTTGGCGCGTTTTCGTGGCGAAAAAAAGGACGGCCAAGTACCGACTGGAAAAATGGACTAAACTCTGTATGGCTGTGGTCTTTCAATTCATGAGAAGTGTATGAAATGATTACTTTGGAAATGAAACAGATCTTTGTAAAATTGGCCACTGGCACACAACACCATGTACCTACCATATTTGGATCCCAAATTTTGTAATATGTCAAAATACTACAACACGATAATTTACCACTGCTAACACAGGTGGCATCGATGGTAGGATAAGGTTTGGGGCAGAGCCCAGAGGAAATGCAAAAGAACACAAACTTGCTATGTCACCTTTCCTTCCTTCATAAATGCGAATCTCTCTCTCTCTCTCTCTTTCAGGTTCTCCATCTCTGAGTGGATCTGCGACAGTAATGGTACTGGTTGATGACGTAAATGACATGGTACCACTTTTCTCCTCTTCCTCCTATCACACATCCATATCAGAGAATGCCCCAACAGGAAGTGATGTCATGCTGGTCAGTGCCTCAGACGGAGATGTGGGTCAAAATGGAGTTATTAGGTACTGTATATCCTCGTATGCATTTGAAATACCCAGTGTAGAGAAGCGACAGAGGAAATGGGGTGCCACTCACATCACTTTTGGATGTTTGCGCTTTCTGGGTTTTTGGTAATATGAGACAAGCTGCACTTTTTTTCTGATTAACTCTAAAAAAATAAATAAATAAATAAATAGAGTGTGGGAACAGTTGTTTATCCTGGGTTTCATTTGAATGCTCCGGTCTGGACATTGTTGAACTTTTTGTGTATCATTGTTTTATCATAATTAAGTCCATTATGTAGTCCATAGTCCTACTTTAATTTACTCTTGTAGCACACATAGAATTGTATTCATGTTCACATACTCTCATACACAAACCCAACCCACTCTAAACCGTCCCGCTCCCTGCTGGGGGTGAGAAGCATGCTCCAGTTCTCCAAAAACACGCTAATGAGGATGATGATGGACAGTGACAGACAGACCAGCACGCAACAGGGAGTTTCAGACTGATTTCACCCCTCAGTCCTGTTCACATTAAAAGTGACCTGTTTTAAATTGTCACTAAAAGTGAAACAACACTTGACATTTTTTTCCAATGTAAATTTAAATAAATTTTTATTTTATAAGGCCTCTTTTTTTGTAAATCTGAAGCTGAATAGTGATATTAATAGGATCCCATTTTCTGCATCTTTTGTTAAAAAAAAAATTCCTAGAAGAATGCCTGTAAGAAATCGTCAGGTATCATTGGGTGATATACGGCAGTCACACTTTTCTCAAGAGATAGACTATATCTATATTATATAAATTACATGTGCTATACATATTAAGAAATGAAATTTTCAATGTATATGAGTATTTCTATTAAGCTGTCCGCTGTTGAAAGCACTATATAAATAAAAATTAATTGAATTGAATTGAATATATTAATGCTGTATGGTGTGCTTTCGTCCACAGTTATAGCCTGAGTGGAGGAGATGGGCAGTTTTCCATAAATCCTGCTACAGGGCAAATAATAACCAGTTCAATTTTGGACCGAGAAATACAGGCCAGTTATGAACTGTTGGTGGTCGCATCAGACAGTGGACTTCCGATACCCCTGTCCAGCTCAGCCACAGTTTCTGTCGTTATTAACGACATTAATGATAATCCACCTCGATTTCATCATCACCCCTACGTCACACACATCCCTGCCTCTACTGCTCCAGGTAGGTGATGGAAGAATGTTGTTTAATGAATTTATTATTACAAAAAAAAGTGTTATTGCAAAAAGACCCAATAAACAATTCGAGTTTGTGTAATGCATTGCATCGTCCCGTATGGGGATGCTAGTAATTTATGAAGAAAACATTTCTGATCGGGCGGCACGGTGGTGTAGTGGTTAGCGCTGTCGTCTCACAGCAAGAAGGTCCGGGTTCGAGCCCCGTGGCCGGTGAGGGCCTTTCTGTGTGGAGTTTGCATGTTCTCCCCGTGTCCGCGTGAGTTTCCTCCGGGTGCTCCGGT
Source organism: Neoarius graeffei (assembly GCF_027579695.1). Classification (NCBI taxonomy): domain Eukaryota; kingdom Metazoa; phylum Chordata; class Actinopteri; order Siluriformes; family Ariidae; genus Neoarius; species Neoarius graeffei. The sequence continues at coordinate 11,447,570 of NC_083588.1, forward strand.
TTCCCCCACAGTCCAAAGACATGCAGGTTAGGTTAACTGGTGACTCTAAATTGACCGTAGGTGTGAATGTGAGTGTGAATGGTTGTCTGTGTCTGTGTCAGCCCTGTGATGACCTGGCGACTTGTCCAGGGTGTACCCCGCCTTTCGCCCATAGTCAGCTGGGATAGGCTCCAGCTTGCCTGCGACCCTGTAGAAGGATAAAGTGGCTAGAGATAATGAGATGAGATGAGACATTTCTGATTTCATATGGTTGATTCTCTTCTGTTGTTTGGTTTGCAGGTTCACTGGTGTTTGCCGTCACCGTAACAGATGAAGATTCAGGCTCCAATGCTCAACTGCACTATTCTCTGAGTGGCCGAAACTCTGAGAAATTCAAAATTGATCCAATCCGGGGAGCCATAACGGCCAGCGAGAAACTCACCGCCACTTCTGAAGTCACGTTTACGGTTCGCGTCAAAGACGGAGGAAGAAATCCCAAAATGGACAGTACGACTGTAACCGTCCGTTTCGTGTCAGGTGGAGACTTCCCGATCATCAGTATCAAAGAAAAAAGCTTCACTTTTCCAGAAAACCAAGCCATCGACACTGTCGTGACCAAAGTTTCAGGATCATCTACAAGAGCTGGACCATTATCATTCTACATCGCGAGTGGCAACTTGGACAACGCATTTCATGTAGACCAGCTTTCAGGAGAACTGTCTATAAAAAAGGCCTTAGATTATGAGAACATTGACAAGTACGTGCTCTGGATCGAAGCACGAGACCAAAGCTTTCCCCCATACTCGGCATATGAGAAGATTGAAATCACAGTGTTAGACATTAACGATAACAGTCCTTTGTTTGAGAAAGAACCATTTCATGCTGAGATTCTGGAGAACCTCTCACCTCAGAGAGTACTTGTGGTGTCAGCTCTTGACGAGGACAGTGGCCCTAACGGGCAGCTAGAGTACACTATCACTGATGGAAACAAGGAAAATAGCTTTAGTATCAATCGGGCCACGGGAGAAATTCGCACCACTCGACCCTTGGACAGGGAAAAGGTAGCTCAGTATATCTTGAGGGTGAAAGCTACAGACCGTGGTCCATCACCAAAAGGCACTGCAGTCAAAGTCATCATTAATGTTCTGGATGTGAATGACAACGCTCCAAGATTTTCAAAAATTTTTAGTGCTACAGTACCAGAAAACGCACCTGTGGGTTACACGGTCACCCGCGTGACAACTACTGATGAGGACGCAGGTGCCAACGCCGTTAGCCGCTACACTATTGGCGACACGAGTCTTCCCTTTAGCATCAACCCGAGCACAGGAGACATAACCATAAGCAGGCCTCTGAACAGAGAGGACACTCATCATTACATTGCCAAAGTCTCTGCTCATGATTCGGGCTGGACCGTTAGCACTGACGTCACTATATTTGTGACTGACATAAATGACAATGCTCCTAGATTTAGCAGGCCATCCTACTACCTTGACTACCCTGAATTTACTGAGATTGGGTCAGTAGTCACTCAAGTCTCTGCTACAGACCTTGATGAGGGATTTAATGGTAAAATATTCTACCTCATTCGGTCTCAGTCTGAATACTTTCGCATTAATTCGAGCACTGGGGAGATATTTATCAAGCAGCAACTCCGATATCAAAATTCAACTGGCCACAGTAATGTTAATTTAAACAGGCATAGCTTCGTTGTAACAGCATCTGACAGAGGTGTCAAACCTCTGATGAGCGAAACCACAGTGATTGTAAATGTAATTGACAGTAATGATAATCCTCCCATATTTGAGTCATCCTCCTATTTCACCCCAGTCACGAAGAGCGTCAAAGTTGGCACCAAACTCATCAAAGTCACAGCACATGACAAGAAAGACTACGGTGTCAACTCTGACATCGAGTATGGAGTATCAGGAGGCAACGGATCAAGTAAATTCCGTTTGGATAAGCAGACTGGGTGGGTCACTGTTGCCTCTTCTCTTGCTTCTGACGTTAATAAAGTTTATCTGCTTGAGATAACAGTGAGAGATAAAGGGTCCCCACCTCTTTCAGATAAAGCTACTCTTAAAATTGCTGTTACAGAAGAAAATCATCACACTCCAGAGTTTTCTCAAAGCCAGGTTACTGCCACCGTCTCTGAAAGCCTGACTGTTGGTACAGCAATCCGCACTCTTTCTGCAAGAGACAAAGACAAGGACAAACAGATGAACGGACTCATTACATATGACATTTCTTCAGGCAACGATGATGGCCTGTTTTCCGTCAACAGTAAAACAGGGGTCTTGTCCTTGGCTAAACCTTTGGACTATGAGAAAAAACAAAAGCATGAGCTTAGAATATCAGCTACAGATGGAGGATGGATAGCCAAGACCAGCTACGTTACAGTAAATATCCACGTTACTGATGTGAATGACAATCCACCGGTGTTTGACCCTGATGAGTATTTCCCTGTTGTGCAGGAAAATGTGCCAAGCGGTACCATTGTGGTTAAAATGAACGCCACAGATAAAGACACTGGCCCCAACGCTGTTTTGGCTTATGTCATCCAGTCCTCTGACAGTGACCTTTTCATCATAGATCCCAACACGGGTGTCATCACGACACAAGGTTTTCTTGACTACGAGGCCAAACAAGTATATCATTTAACCGTCAAAGCGTTCAACATTCCTGACGAAGAACGCTGCAGCTTTGCGAATGTTAACATTCAACTCAAAGGAGCCAATGAATACGTTCCTCGTTTTGTATCTAAGCAATACTACTTTGAGATTTCAGAGGCTGCACCCAAAGGCACCATTGTCGGGGAGGTGTTTGCAAGCGATAGGGACTTGGGACAAGACGGTGTTGTTTATTACTTGATTTTTGGTAGAAGCAGGAGAAAAGGTTTTGGCATCAACAAAAACACTGGCCAGATCTATGTCACAGGACCTCTTGATCGTGAAAAAGAAGAAAAAATCTCTTTGAAAGTCCTTGCCAAAAATGCAGGCAGTATACGCGGGGCCGATATCGATGAGGTGTTTGTGAATATCACAATCCTTGATGCCAATGATCCTCCAGTGTTTACCCAAGAGTTATACGATGTTCAAGTGAGCGAAGGACTCTCACCTGGAGGTCTCGTCACCTTTGTGAGTGCTGAGGATTCGGATTCTGTGCCAAGCTGGAGCCGATTCACCTACTCCATTGCTGCTGACTACGAATCACCTGCTTTTACGATCAACCCACAAACTGGACAGGTTTCTGTGGCAGCTGAGCTAGATCGTGAAACCACACCCGTGTACAACTTGACCTTGCTGGCTATAGACTCTGGCTCACCCGCAGCTACCGGTACTGCCACTTTGATTGTAACTCTAGAGGACATTAATGATAATGGGCCCACATTAGTGACCATGAGTGGAGAAGTCATGGAAAACCAGAGAGCAGGAACAGCAGTGATGACCCTCAGGGCCACCGATTCAGATCTGGCACCAAATCAAGGTCCTTTCTCCTACAGTCTGCTTACATCATCAGTTGCAACTTATTTCACCTTAACTTCATCAGGGGACCTTAGCACCAGTCGGGAAATAGACCGAGAACAGATCAGTGATTTCTACCTTCCTGTGATCATCAAAGATTCTGGCATTCCTCAGATGTCTTCCACAGGCACCATCCATATCAAAGTTAATGACCAGAATGATAACCCGTCTCAGCCTCGTTCTGTTGAGATTTATGTCCATTATTTTGGCAACATGTTTCCTGGAGGGTCCCTCGGGATTGTGAAACCTCAGGATCCAGACATACAGGACACATTCCATTGCACCTTGATCCCCCCTGTTGCCAGCCTTTTTAGTATTCCCAAAGGAACCTGTGACCTCAGTTCAAATTCCCGATCCACAGATGGAACTTTTGACCTTTTAGTGCGCAGCAGTGATGGTGTACATGGTGCTGTCAATAGCAATGTGCGTGTTTTCTTTATTGGGTTCAGCAATGCTACGGTGGACAACAGCATACTGATCCGTCTCAATTCCCAAAGTATCAGCAACTTCCTTAATAACCACTACCTCAGTTTCTTGCGTATCGCAAACTCACAGCTAGCAGGTCTTGGTACTGGAGTTCAGCTCTATGGGGCATTTGAGTTGAACAACCAGACCTTCCTCATGGCAGCTATCAAACGTGGTCATGGACAGTATGTAAACCCAAGTGGTGTGACTACTTTTTTCCAGAGTATCAAAGAAGCGTTGCACAGACAAAGTGGCGTTAAAATAGATTCTGTGGACCATGACCCCTGTACTAACAACCCTTGCCAGAATGGCGGCAGCTGCAAACGGCGCCTTGGTGTCAGACCAGACATGATGACTGTAGAGAGCGTCCCGATCATTCTCGTCTCAAATCGCCCCCTACAGCCCTATGTCTGTAATTGCAGGCCAGGATATTCTGGTAGTCTGTGTGAAACCGACATCAATGAGTGTCTTCCATCACCTTGCCACAATGGAGGAACCTGCCATAACCTTGTAGGTGGCTTTTCATGTTCCTGTCCAGAAGGTTTCACTGGCATGGCGTGTGAAAGGGATGTCAATGAGTGCCTGTCTAATCCATGCAAGAATGGGGCACTGTGCCAAAATTTCCCCGGTGGCTTCAGCTGCCTTTGCAAATCAGGATTTGCAGGTATAGTACAACATGTCGTCTAGATCTTATGAGCAACACCTTTTACGCTATTGGTCAAGTCACTGCATATTATCTTTTCACACAAATATCGCAAAGTTTTGATCCAAGAGAAATATTTGCTTCTGAGAAATTGGAGAGGTGTTGTAACTCTAGCATTCAGTCACGACTGCCAAAAACCAATTGCTGTTAGGGTTACGGGTTGGGGGGTATCAGCATAAACATGATACATATCAACTTGTCATGTTTATGTTAAAGTAAATGGGATGACACAGTTTGACCCTAATAAGGACACAACTACGGGCTGACCTGAAGTGCACTTGAGTCAAGTTTCACTACCTGCTTTCTGTGAATTTCCATGTGCCTTTCCATGTTTATGCTTTGAAGAGCTCTGTAAGTTAAGAGTTCATTTGGCAAACTGCTTAATGAATTCTTGAAAGGGAAAATACTTTAACAATGCTCTTCTGTGAACTGTTGAATGTAGCAAGGATCTGAAAAGTGATCTAATTAGAATGGTTGCTGTAGTGTCAACACACAATGGTGTAGATTAACCCCTACTAAATGTAACGGCTAGTTGAAGACTTAATAAATGTAACTGAGCAAGTGTGGAAAGGGAGTGAATGCGTTTAACTGTTTACGATAACATTACATTTGAATCAGCTCTGTTTGGGCAGCTGTTGCCTGTAGCTTTTGGAAAGGCCTCTTCATATGGAGCTACAGCAGACGGTTTGTTTCTGGCACGCTCAAGCTTTGAGTCATTATTGTCCTATTTTATTATGACCATAATAAATGATTGTGAGCATTCATGTCTGAGGCCCCAGATAAATGGGGGCTGCAGAAGTATTACACCTATTGACTTACAGTAGTTTGCCTGCCCTCCTGCTGAACCCCCAACTTCCTGTTTTTTAGGTCCAATTGTAGAGAAGGAATTAACGTCCCTCAAGCTTTTTGTCTTACATTTCTGCAACCATGGAGAGCAAATGAGCAAAGCAATTCTTAGTTCTGCACATTCATGAATTTGCATGTTCGCTACCATCTTGTATTGATCACAGTGTTTATTTTGTTCGTCCCATTGTATCATGTTCATGTTATTGGCCTCCCAGATCTCGTGAAGATAGGGTACGTATGTTGAGTTAATGCTGTCATGACAGGTATACGCTTTCACCCCCTATTCTTTTAGACACTTGGGTGCATTTACAAGGTGAGAGCCTTTCAGAATTGTTTTGGCTGAGGAGGTTGAAGTAGACCAGAAGTAGAGAGAGAGTGCAAATGCACAAAATCCCCTGTTGGTTTCTGGGAGCCCCATACATGAACAGCCCTTCACCATATGCCTATGTCATCCTCACCTCATTCATTTTCATTTGTGTTGTTTCATGAACTCAGGGAAAACCTGTGACTCCCTCATCAATTACTGTGAGTGTAACCCCTGTTTCAATGGAGGCTCCTGCCAGAGCCGTGTGGAAGGCTATTACTGTCACTGTCCGTTTGGTAAGTCATCATTCCAGCTGCAAAAGCCAGGTGTTTCAGGCTTGTTCTTGAGCAGTGTTTATCAGACATGGCCATGATTCAGGCCATACTGGAAAATATCAACATGCACGAGAAGTGAAAAACCCATGTGTGAAGAATGTAATGTGTCATGTCTTGTTTTTTTTTTAATTCCCAAAATCATCTGATGTTGGGGAATGTTTGTTTCTCATTGTGTGCGCATAACATTTGTTCAGCTTGGATTCATGTAAGAAAGAGATGCAAAGTCATCATACCAGTCGAAGAAATAGTCATATCAATGTTATTTGTATCGTACTTTGAACAGCAGACACTGTCGCAAAGTAGCTTCACAGAAATCATTATTTCTTCCTGTTTTACAGGCGTTTTTGGGAAACATTGCGAGCTTAACAGCTATGGATTTGAAGAGCTGTCTTATATGGAGTTCCCAAGTTTGGATCCCAACAATAATTATATTTACATTAAGTTTGCTACGCTGAAAGAAAACGCCCTGATTATGTACAATCATGACAACCAGACTGGTGATAAAGCTGAGTTTCTGGCACTGGAGATCTCCGAAGGTCGGATAAGGTTTTCCTTTAACCTGGGCAGTGGCACCTACAAGCTCATGACTATGGTTCGAGTTTCAGATGGTCAGTTCCACACAGTCATAGCCAGGAGAGCTGGAATGGTAAGTCATGTGTAGGTTTGGAAAATAACATCCAACCATGGTTGTAAGCCATCTAGATAATTTTGAAACGTCTACTCAAAAATGTCTACGAGCCCTCAATAGGCCATTGGTAAACTATTGACGCTCTGTAGATGAGTGGAAACATGTCTTAATAATCATAAAGATTATGCAGAACTTGTCCACTGTCCTTGACCGCTATTACCAGACATTGGACATCATTTTTTTACTGTATGATTTTCTCTTAAAAATATTACAATCAGTGCAAGGCCAGTTTGATGTAACGTGAACCTGCATTGGGGGAAGCTGAGCGTGAAAGATATGGAGGTTGTTCTAACATTGAAATAAAACACTCATCAAATGGCTTACAACACTTGCTCAACTTGTTCCTTCTTGTGGTTCGTCTTGACCAGCAATCGTGTTCGAGCTCTTTAATATTTGAAGATTCCTTCAGATTCTTTGGATTTATCTTGTAGATTTTTGAATCGCATCAAACAAAAGCTGGAAACTTTATCAGTCAGTTTGCTTTGGTGAAATGTGAGGTGAAGTCTGTCATCACCATCGGGCTTCCAGGAGAATAGCAGAACCAACAAAAATGATAACCTTCAGGTTTCTGAGATGGCTGGTACTGTGAAACAAATGCAAGTTGGTGCGATTTGCATGTGTGACAGTTCTAAATCTGGTCTGAAGCTTATTGTGGAGTGAAAGATTAAAAACTGGGCTTTCAGCACATCCCTATGGAGGTGTAAAGAACACCCAATCTATGTGTTTGGAAAAGTTGTTGTGGGTCATTTAGATGGGTCTGTGTGTGTTTTTTTGGACATGGATTTTGAGCAGATGTTAAAGTCATAAGCAACCCTTGGTTGTCCCTCTGCGCTTAAGGTCGAACTATGCGAGTCAAGGCTACTTTTGTTTAGTTAAGACGTTCCAGTTTCTGCCCGGAGGCAGCTGCTGACTTTTTTATTGCCCTGTTATGACTTAATGTTCCCTCATTTCTACCAAGGAGAGAAGATACGATCAGGGGTTACAAAACCAGCCAAATAATGGCACCTTTTTAAAGAAAGTATCCAAACGGTACCACTGAAATGGCACTGTGGCTGAGTTGGTTGAAGAGTCTGCCTATTAAAAAGGAAATCCTGGGTTTGAATCCCAGTAGTGCCTTTCCTTTCTGAAGTTTGCCCCAGGGCAACTAAAGACAGGGCCTTACGTTTTTTTTTTTTTTGGGCAGTAGAACTTGAGTGGTTAAGATTTATTTAAGCCCCAGCATTGCCAAGATGTCAAGGTCTGGGAAAAGACATAACTTTGTCGTGAAAATTGTTGGTGGCAAGTTTCCTTTTATATGTAGACCAGTAAGTTAGGCAACAAACATGTTTGGAAGAAATGAAAGTTGTATGTGCCCCAGCTGGATTCATTTTAGAAAAGAGAGCTCACAAACACACACGTCCACGCGCGCATACACACACACACGCACGTACACTCTCTCTCCCTCTCTCTCTCTCTCTCTACTGTGCAATAAGAGTCTGTGTTGTATAAAAACAAACTTCATATAATCTTCAATCTTAAAACAACACAATTTTCTAATAGTCTGAAACAAGAGCTCGGTTATTTTTACGTCACACTATGTCTGGGATTCGTCGCGTTTCTATACTGTACATCTTCGGGGTCCAGGTCTTTGCCTTTCAAATCTTAACGAATGTGATTCTGTCGACTTGGAGAGCCAATTGTAGATCAGTACGCTTGCTGTGCGAGGTCTTTCTTTGCGGCCAAGGTTCTTTGAAGTGTAGAGCCGCAGTAATAAAAAGCCCAGATGGTCGAGCCATGCGGTAACTCAACTGTATCAGTGTACACCAAAGCTGCAGAAGACAAATGCGTCTTGTTTCCATCGTTGGTTTATTTTCTCGCAGCCGTATTTCACTCGCCCAAGCCACAGCTCTGCGTTAACGATTAGGAACGGGGGCTTTTTGCGGGTTTTTGCTGTGTTTACCCAGAGGCCTGTGTGGGCGCCAAGTATCGCCCCCTGTTTTTCAACACCTTTGCGCTCTTTCCATCTCTCTTGCCACGACAGTCTTTCCTCCCTCTGTTCATAAACCACAGAGTTGTGGGTTTGGACACAATAGCAGTGAGGAGCCATAGTGTGTTTGTTTAACAAGAGAGAGGAATGATGTTTCTATTTAACTCACTGTAACTCTTTATTTCATTCACAACAATTCTGCCTGATCTCATTTCTCCTCATGTGAACTTTTAGTTTGGGATCTTCTCAGTTTAGAAGGATAGAAGAAATAGGAAACTCCAAGCAGCCATGTTAGCTAATGCTTTCTACTGTCTGTGCTAGCACTGTTTACACCAGGGGTCACCAAACTTTTTTCTCTGGGGGCCACATTGTCGTTCCTGACTGTGATGGGGGCCGGGGTCGGGTCAGCTATATCGCATAGAATTGTATGACCCAGACAAATATGACCACCAGCAGGCCTCATTGTGTAGTAGAGATTACTAGCCTGGCACGGCCATCCCCACTACTATATCCCCCACTACTATATCAACACTTGATTCCTGGCACATATTTGTTTATCTTTACTAGTGGTTTGCAAAAGTAGTAATCGAGTCTTCACACTTTGTTTTAATTTGAAATACCACAGATATTCCATTTATTTATTTTCTAATAAAAATAATATCAAAGCTGTCAAGGTAAGAAACATCTGCCTAGTTGAGGTGATTGACACTGGCAAAGGTGAGTGGAAAATTATAAATTGTAGGTAGGCCTGTTGATATTATTAATAATATAAATAATAATTGTATGCAGCACTTAATAAAGGTCAAATAAATAGGCCTATAAAATAAATACATTTTAAAAAACAGTGAAATTATAATAATATGAGCAGTAGATCAATAGATCAGCAGTTGTGCTGTGTCCTGCACGTCATTGCTCTCATCCATGGCCAAAGCAAAAAACTCAAATTCTGACGCTTTCTCATTCAGCTGGTCATACACGTTGTCCCCCAAATCTTCGGTTCGCCTGGTCATAGTAGGTGCAGAGAGACTCACCGCGTTGAGCGCATCCTTCTTGTCGGGACACACCTCCTCGGCCACAGCAAGCATGCATACTTTAACAAAGTCCGCATCGGTAAACGGCTTTCCATGGGTAGCTAGTAGGTGAGCTACCTTATAGCTAGCTCGGACAGCAGCCTGGTTGATCTGGGTTTGGTGAAGGAATACATTCTGTTGTGCAGCCAGTCCGCATTTCATCCTCCGAATCCTGTCTTCTCTTGTTTGCCCTCGCAAACTAGCATACTCTTTGTGGCGGGTTTCATAGTGACGACGCAGATTATATTCTTTGAAAACCGGCACACTTTCTTTACATACAAGACAAACTGCACGGTCCTTACACTGAACGAAAAAATAATCGGTGGTCCACTGTTCTTTAAAAACTCTGCACTCTCTGTCAGCTTTTCGCTTACCGCTCGCCATTTTGCTGTCCTGAACACTGACAGTTCTCTGCGCGTGCGCTGCCTGTCACTGCTTGATCGCGAGCATATGACAAAAATTCGGAAAATATGAATAGTTCATTTTATAACTAAATATCAATTTTAATTGATAAAATCAACAAAATACAAGATGCAGACATGTTATTATTTGCCAAAAAGCAATTTAAAAAAATAGGCCATGACCACTTTTGGGGATTGCCTCATAGGGCCAGTTCAAGTGATGGGGGGCAGAGGGGCTGGGGGGCTGGTCAAAGGGGGGTGGCGGGCCGGATCTGGCCCGCGGGCTGTAGTTTGGTGACCCCTGGTTTACACTGTTTATCTTTATCCCAGTGGCAACTATTACAGTAAGAAGGATACAAAGGAAAAGAACATCCTCGCAGCCATGATCACTGGTACTTAATTGGTTTCCCGGATTGTTAGCATTGTTTTTCTTTTCCTCACCTCAAGTCACTGCAGTAAGCAGCCATGCTAACTGATCCTGAATAGAGGATGTGCAGTCACGTGACCCGTCCGTGTTTACGCCGCCATATTGGACGGCTTCAGGATTGTTTACCTTGCGCGAGCGTAATGGATCCAGGGAGTAATCCCCAAGAAAATTCGGAAAATACCCCGTCTACATCGTGCGATAACTTGTCTAAGTTTGTTCAGCATCTTGAAGGTGACGTGAGGCAGCGTTACGTGGAAAAGTGTTCCAGGTTGGGGATCGCAGATCCGTACAACTTGATGCAATCCTTGTTCAGGGAAATTCGGAGCTGCGGTGCCGGCGATTTGCCCGATCTGGCCTACCGCGACATTTACAATTTTCTTGTTAATCGTGAATCGTGTTACACTGGCAAAGCCCTCAAAGCTTACAAGAGCCTGGAAGCTTATAAATATTTTGTTGCGGGATGGGTATCCCAACTATACCTCTGTAAGGTTACGAAGAAGAATGTCTACTTGATAACCTCACGGGTACCGTAAGTGGCATTAAGACGTTTATCATAAAGAGACTATGCAGGACGTTTTATCGTAAGAATGTTCGAAATCTAAACTCAGTTCCAGATAATGACAGGGTTGTAAATATGTATGTTTTTGTCTGAAATAAAAAAGATAAAACATTGTCATAGACTAGGCCAGGGTAGTAGGGCTAGGTATAGCTATTTTAAACGTTCGAGATCAAGCGGACTGACGGCCACAAACACTGTACTGTCTAGTTTCTAAAGGCCCGGTCCCACTGCACTTACGGATGCAAAGAGGATGTAAAACGTAAAAAAATCTTTGCCATCCGTTGGAAAACGCTATGCATCCGTTGTGTACTCATTGCATACGTGCTTCATACGCTCTATCCATCGAGCATCCGTCCACTGTGATTTCATCCGCGCAAAAAGTTTTGAGCTGCACAAAACTTTTAGAACAGATGAACTTTCCGCCGTGTACGATGTAAATCCGCGACATATACGAGCAACAAACGTTCTATGTCCGTTATCATCCGTTAAACGTCTGCTGTATCCTCTCTGCATCCTCTGGGCATCCTCGCAACTCACATCCGCTGCAGCTGAAAACGGAAAGAGGGAGGAAAGATAAGGTACATGAAACGTCTATTCATCGTTAGTAGCACGGAAATAGAAAGGATGTAAAGGCCCGGTCCCACTGCACTTACGGATGCAAAGAGGATGTAAAACGTAAAAAAATCTTTGCCATCCGTTGGAAAACGCTATGCATCCGTTGTGTACTCATTGCATACGTGCTTCATACGCTCTATCCATCGAGCATCCGTCCACTGTGATTTCATCCGCGCAAAAAGTTTTGAGCTGCACAAAACTTTTAGAACGGATGAACTTTCCGCCGTGTACGATGTAAATCCGCGACATATACGAGCAACAAACGTTCTATGTCCGTTATCATCCGTTAAACGTCTGCTGTATCCTCTCTGCATCCTCTGGGCATCCTCGCAACTCACATCCGCTGCAGCTGAAAATGGAAAGAGGGAGGAAAGATAAGGTACATGAAACGTCTATTCATCGTTAGTAGCACGGAAATAGAAAGGATGTAAGCGTATGCATCTCGTATATAAAGTATTCAAAACGGACAAAGCGTTTATATCTGGGATGTATCTCGTATATTTAGGATGTCTGGAGTATGTCTAGAGTATGTAGAAGGACACCTAGCGGACAATCGATATTTTGTATAAAAAGGGGGAGAAAATCATCTAGTAGTAGAGATGTATCGATGTAGCCGCCAGCACGTCTTTCCGCTTTATGCTGACAGCGTGCGTGCTGCATCCCTTTATATCCGCGGAGCAGACGCAATTCATACCCCCCGCATGCGCAGTGAACGGTCTGCATCCGATATACATCCGCGCAACATCCCCTTTGTTTCCGTTAGGCGTACGTGATGCATCCTCTTCATCCGCTATGCATCCGCTCTTTCTGCTATGCGTCCGCTTCTCAGTTATCACCGGTAACCCCTTCGGAGCTGTCATCCACTTCCATCCGCTTTCACCCGCTAGGCTTCCTATGAACATGCGTTTAACATCCCCGCTATATACTACCCACGACCGTTCTTTTCCTTTCTGTTTTCGCAAATTTTCGCCATTTTTGTCCATTTCTGGAGCGGATGAAAACGGATAGAGCCACCCCCGAAATTTTGCTCGTCCGCTGTGTCCTTTTTGCATACGTTTTGTGTCCATCGGCCAGTGGGACCGAGCCTTAAGCGTATGCATCTCGTATATAAAGTATTCAAAACGGATAAAGCGTTTATATCTGGGATGTATCTCGTATATTTAGGATGTCTGGAGTATGTCTAGAGTATGTAGAAGGACACCTAGCGCAGTGAACGGTCTGCATCCGATATACATCCGCGCAACATCCCCTTTGTTTCCGTTAGGCGTACATGATGCATCCCCTTCACCCGCTATGCATCCGCTCTTTCTGCTATGCGTCCGCTTCTCAGTTATCACCGGTAACCCCTTCAGAGCTGTCATCCACTTCCATCCGCTTTCATCCGCTAGGCTTCCTATGAACATGCGTTTAACATCCCCGCTATATACTACCCACGTCCGTTCTTTTCCGTTCTGTTTTCGCAAATTTTGTCCATTTCTGGAGCGGATGAAAACGAATAGAGCCACCCCCGAAATTTTGCTCGTCCGCTGTGTCCTTTTTGCATACGTTTTGTGTCCATCGGCCAGTGGGACCGGGCCTTAAGTATGCAGTTATCATTCAATCCGAAAATCAACTTAACAGATGTACTAGGAGTATTGAATTAGAAGATTACACCTACCTGATATGAAGTGTTCACTACAAATTCGGCTGGTAGAACTGGGGTTCCAGTTTTCTCTTCGCACAGCGGACACCCATTTTGCGCGTCTCTCCTCGTCTGCGGGGAATCTATAAAATGACAGGCCCTCCTTTTGGCCCTGTCTATTGGTACAACCAAATGCTGAACAAGATATAACCATTCTCGAAAGATCTACTCCCACACACTTGATAATTAGAACGGGTTCGTCTAAGTTCTATGCGCGGCCATGCCGTCCAAGATGCCCGATAAACAAATATCACGTGACCTCGTGACGTCACGTGCACGCTCTCTATACGGTTTGCTAGTTGATAGCATTGTTAGCATTGTTTTTCCTTTACCTCATCTCACTTCCTTGCAGTCTGAAAGATACAAAGAAAGGAAACCTGGAGCACTCAAGCGAACTTCTCCTCCATGGGTTTTATCGATTTGTATTGTGAGCATTGTTTGTTAACCTTACCTCAAGTCATTGCTGACTAGTCCTCAGGCGTTGTCATTTTGTTAGCATTGTTTTCCTCACATAATTGCAGTCAAGGCTAATTTGGGGCTAATTTTCCCTAAAAAGTCATTGAATCTCTTTTTCTTTTGGAAGGCTGCATCGCTCACGGTTGATCTGTGTGGAGAAGAACAGGAACCTGGGTACTGCGCGGTCAGCAACGTGGCTGTCCATACTGACTGGTGAATACACATTGATCTCTCCTGTGGTAGCTGGAGGAAATGCACGTTTTATATTTTTTTTGTCATTTCCTTTCTGCATCAAATTTACTAAATTAGCTTAATTTGGTAATAAACCTATATGTAGCTAATTTAATTATATTTAATATCATCATTTATTGTGATGGTGAGGTTTATTTGGACACAATAGCCTGTGTGTCCTTCCGGGAGTTACTAATCTTCTCAGTCTCACTGCCTTTCTAATTTTCTCTGTCTGGTTTGTCTTTATATTCTTTTCTCGGTCTCTCATTGTTTTTCTTTCCTTCTGTCTCCATCTCGTATTTCTGTCGAACTGTTTCTCTCGGTCTCCCTTTTGGTCTTACTCTGTCTTTCGCCGTCTCTCTTTTTTTTGTCACTGTCCTGCATTTTTGGTATTCTGTATTTTTTTTCTATCTCTCTTTTTGCCTTCTTACTCTGTCTGCCTTCATCCATCTTTTGCTCTCTTTGTTTCTCTCACTACCCCCCCCCACCATCTTTCTCCCTATCCTCTCACTGTCTCTCATTTATTCTCACAGGATTTTGGACGTACAGCCAAATCGTTTGTCGGTCGGAGGTGTTCGGGCGATCGAACCACTCCTACAGCGCAAAAATCAAGTGCACACACATGATTTTGTCGGCTGCATCATGGAATTTGCCATCAACGGACGTCCTCTGGAGCCGTCGCAGGCTCTGTCATCTCAAGGCATCTTAGACAGGTGCGTTACACATGCACTTTCTCACACACACACACACACACACACACACACACATAACCATAGTTATAGGTAGACTAAATCCATTTCACGTATTTCACTTGCAGAAAAAAAAAGAATGCAAGCAGACTCATCTTTCCATTTATTTTACTCCAGTTGCCTTGATTTCTGGATTAAAATTGGGTTTTTCATCTTCTACTGTACTATTGAAGTGATGGATGCTAATCACGTTTTTCCATTTTATAGTTTTTCTTGGTTGTTTCAGGTATTTACAGTTGGCCTACTACTCTGGTAGTTGCGGTAGTAGTTTACTACCCATGATTAGTGGTTAGATATGCTCGCGAAACTGCAATAACTACTACCTTAATATCACATCACAACAAATGTGTTTACCTTTGTTATGAGATCAGAGAGTACCTAAAAAAGCAGTCAGGCAGGTGAACCTAAGCTGAAAATGCTCACGATGGAAATAATAAATGATATTTTAAACGAGGGATGTATTTTTCACAGCTGTGCATGTTGACTGGCACACCTTTGATTAATTGTCTTCAATCTTGTTTGACACAATATCTTTGTCTGTGGTTTATTTATCACGACTGATCTGTTTGGCAAAAGGCAAGATGTTGACGAAGCCTAAAAGAAAACCAGAGCTCATCTGTGCATACTGTTAGCTTGGTCGACGGAGGAGAACTCTGAAAGCATACACACTGTCTCAGACAGTCAGCAAGAGGAAAAATTACTTTACCATGTATGTTTCATATGGAGAGAGAGAGAGAGAGAGATACAGTAGTATTAGTGTTTTGATAACTGTTCAAATCAAAACATTTCTTAGTACTGGACTCTTGGGCTCTACTGTATTCATACACACTCAGTGAACCCACTACCCTCAACAGGCAGCTATTGAAGATCACACTTCACTGAACCGCCCGCTGTCTGATGCACTTTTATTAGTGTCCAAACGTCTGTTTTTGTAAGCTAGAAAAAACATGCAGTGTTTTCATGGATTTATAAAATGGAGGCGACAGATCTTTTGCTAATATGCTAATACAGCTCGCTCTCTTTCCATTTATTTTTGTTAGTGGTGGGATCATCTCATCTGCTTCTCTGTCTGTCTGTCAGTACATCAAAATGTTGTCTTTATGTGTGTGTGTGTGTCTTGCAGATGCCCCAGGATGGAAGGAGCATGTGTCACTAACCCTTGCAGGCATGGTGGGACGTGTTTGGACATGTGGTCATGGCAACAGTGTCAATGCAATGAAGGACTCACGGGCAAATACTGTGAGAAATGTAAGGAAAATGATTCAGTTGGGGCAATTTGGATGGATTGGGGAAAATTGGTCAAAGAGTGTAGTTTGATAGAGATTGATGTGGTAAAATGGGTCAGGGACCATTTGATATAGATTGATCTGGTAAGATATGTCAGAGGAGGCAGTTTGAGATAACTTGACGGGGTAGGACAGGTCAAACAAGGCAGTTTAATGGAGATTAATGGGGTAAGACAGGTCAGAAGGGGAAGTTTGATAGATCGATGTGGTGAAACAGGTTAAAGGGAGCAGGTTGACACAGATAGATGAGGAAGATGGGTCAAAGGGGGTGTAGTTTTACATTGATCAACAGGATAATATTGGGTCGGAGAGGGTAATTTGACTTGATTTGTATACATTGTGTAAAACAGGTCAGAGGGAGCAGCTAGATTTGGATCAATTGGGTAAGTTTGGTCAGAGGAAGCAGTTTGATTTGGAGTAACTGGGTAAAATTGGTCAGGGAGGACAGCTTGATTTGGATCAGTCAGAAAGGGAAGTTTGATTTCGAGCAGAGTTTCTCAGTCTTCCTCCTGGAACCCACCTGGACTGCCCATCTTCTGTCTATCCTTGCTCCAAGCAAAACACACCTGATTTAAATGAGTGTGATTCACATGTTCTTGATTGAATCACTTGTGCTCAGCTAATCAAAAGTGCCATTGATGAGTTCAGTCAGGTTCCTTAAAGCAGGGAAAGATGGAAAACATGCAGAACAGGAGGGATCCAGGAGCAGGATTGAGAACCAGTGGGTGAAATTGGTCAGAAGGGGCAACTTAATTTGGATCAATTGGGAAAGATTGATCAGAAGATGCAGTTTGATTTAGAGCAAATGGGTAAAATTGCTCAAGTCTCTCTTCCCAGAGTTTAACCCTTTTGGAAGATGCACTGTAGTCTAGGGGTTGGACAGAAGATAGAAAGCTTGCCCGTGATTTCAAACGCTGGGGTGGCAAGGGATGGTCATAAAGGTGGTGTGAGAAATTTCCAGAGGACAGTCAAATATCTATCGATCCCTCAGAGAAACTCCCTCCTGGTTCTGACCAACCATGGATAACATGGCATAGTCTCAACTGCTGACACACATATGGAGATGTAAATCTAATATGGTGAAGTAGAGATAGACCAAAGATGCAGCAGATTGCGAGCACGGACAGGGCCCCCAGACTATGGAACATCTCCTGAGCTGTGGCATGCTGCATGACACATGCACTGTAAAGGACCTGGCAGAGGCCAATGACATGGTGCTCAAATTTGCTTGCCATTGGCAAGCAGTAGTGTGAAGGCACGAAATGATGACTGGGTAAAATTGGTCAGAAGGGGCAAACTGATTTGGATCAACTGGGAAAGATTGGCCAGAAGGTGCAGTTTGATTTTGAGCAACTGAGTAAATTTGGTCAGTGGGTGATTTTAGATCAACCAGGTAAGGCAACTCTGGGGGGGGTGGGATTGAGCTGATCTGGCTCAATTGAATAAGACTGGTCATCGAGGGCAGTTTGAGATTGATGGGAGAAAAAAGGGTCAGAGGTGGCACTTTACAGAGAGATCAGTCAGGTAAGAGGGGATCTGAAATGGTAAACTGATAAAGGCTGATAGGGGAAGATGGGTCAGGAGGGAGTTTCACATAGATCAGGAGTGTAAGTACAGGTAGATGTGGCAAATTTGGGGGGTTAGGAATGTCAGAGGAGGTAGTTTGATATATTGTGGAAAGTTGGGCAAGATGGCCCAGAAAAGGAAGATACGATGGCTCAGGTTTGATTGGTTTCATGGTATCATGGTTTGATTGGAATAATAGGGTAGAAATGGTCAAACAGGGCAATTTGATTTCAGTCAGTGGTATATGATGGGTCAGAAAGTGCAGTTTGCTTGAGTTTGACAGGAGGAAATGGGTCAGAGGGGGCCATGGAAATGGGTGGCACGGTGGTGTAGTGGTTAGTGCTGTCGCCTCACAGCAAGAACGTTCTGGGTTCGAGCCCAACAGCCGACAGGGGCCTTTCTTTGTGGAGTTTGCATGTTCTCCCTGTGTCTGCGTGCGGGTGCTCCGGTTTCCCCCACAGTTCAAAGATATTGTAGTTAAGTTAACATGGGGCGGCCTTGGGCTGAAGTGCCCTTGAGCAAGGCACCTAACCCCCAACTGCTCCCTGGGCACTGTAGCATAGCTGCCCACTGCTCTGGGTATGTGTGTGCGCTCATTGCTCACCTGTGTTCACTGCTTCAGATGGGTTAAATGCAGAGACGAATTTCACTGTGCTTAAGTGGACGTGTGATAAAGTTCTTCTTCTTCCTCATTTCATAAGGACCTGTGGGGTGAAATGGGTGATTAAGCAGATTGATATCCATCAATGGGATAAGAAAGGGGAAGACAGGGCAGATCAATGGGGTAAAAGATATTCAAAGGAGGAACTCTGATCGAGTTAAGTGGTAAGATGGACCAGAGGGGGCAGTTTCATATACAGTAGATCAGTGGGATAAGTCTGGACAGAGGGTGCAGTTTGATATAGAAAATACGAGGGTAGAAGTGGTAAGACGGGGCAGGATAGGTCAGTGAGGTAAGACCAGGCAGAGTTTGGTTTTATCTACAGCGGGGAGAGTAAGAGGCCTCAGAGAGGGCAGTTGGATAAATTGATGAATTCGGACGTATCTGAAGAGGAGTTTAAAAGGATTTTTCTCTTTTTCTCTCCTAGTCATTTCTGCAGATTCGGCTTTATCCCTTGACGGTAGCGGCCGTTTGGATTACTCTCTCCGTCAAAGCTGGAAGAGAGACGTGATGATGCAGCGGAATTTGCCGAGCTTCTCACACACATACCCACAGTCACAAACACACTCGCATACACAATCCGACAGCAGCAGCCTGGAGCTGAAGTTTCGCACTCGCAGCAAAACTGGAACAATTTTACACGTCCAGGAAATCTCTAACTACACTACTGTCAGGGTGAGAAGTAACACACACACACACACACACACACACACACACACACACACACTCTCTCTCTCTCTCTCTCTCTCTCTCCAGCTACACTACTCGCAGCCTGCATTCATCTTTGGAAGTGATGAGTTGCTGAAACAAGTGAAGCACATACATGTATGATGTACACACATTGTTATGGATGAGTTAGTGTGTGTGTGTGTGTGTGTGTGTGCACGCGCTGTATTTCCTCACTCAGCTATAGTTTAAGTTTGACTAATTCTGGGCACAAAGCCAATCACTCATCCCTCTGCATTTTTTCATTTCTCTGTACCAATTTTTTCCTCTTTTTTTTTTTTAGAGTTCTCTCTATCACACCTTCTGTCTCACCAACAATCTCTTATTTATTTCTCTCTCCTGCTTCATCTCTCTATTCCTCTCATCAGTCCTTTTTCTCTCTCTTTCTTGCCATCTTCCTCTTCCTCCATCTGCCATCCCTTTTTTACTTTACTAATCTCCCATCATTTAATGTTCTTCTCTCTCTCTCTCTCTCTCTCTCTCTCTCTCACACACACACACACACACACACACACACACAATATCAGTACATGATACTCGAGTCAACGGTCAAGATTTGTTCCCCAGATTGATTTTCACTTCATTTTCCCCCCTTGGTAAGATGGATTTTCCATTTCCAGAGTTTGTGACTGTTTTAAATCATACAACCTGCACAGTGTACACTCTTTCCTCTCTCCCCCTCATACTTTACCTCTCTTCTCTCCTATTACATGTTACTAGAGACATTTCTCTCTCTCTCTCTCTCTCAGCTCTCATTGCCTTTCTCTTTCTCTGCGTCTACAACCAACAACCTTTCTTTCCTTTATCTCTTTTCCTTTGTCGCACTCTTTCGTCTTCTGCACATTCTCTCTCACTTACACACACATACTTACCGTACTCTCCTCCGAGATATTTTCACTCATGTGTGTCTTACCATGTTTAAATATTTCTCTAATCCTGACCTTACCCTCAGTAACCACATGCTTTTCCTTGTTCCTTGCACCAGCTGAAGAACGGGAACCTGCAGTATGTGTCCGACGCCGGCGTGGCGGGGAAGGTGGAGAGGATCGTGGGGGATGTAGGTTTCTCAGACGGTCAATGGCACACGCTGCTGTTACAGAAAAACATCTCCTCCACCACAATCCTCATCGACGAGTCGATCCTGCGCGTCATCGCACACACCACGCAGGATTTCGGAGGTCTCGACGTCCTCACGCTGTCGCTCGGAGGAGAGCTGTCGCGGACCAACCCGCAGAAGAACACACCAGGTTCTCCAGTCATATCTTTTATATTAGCTTTATGCTTTTGTTCTATGAGCCATCAAAGGCTAGCTGAGCATTATTATTCAAGAATCTATTATTTTATCACTGGGACAGAGCTGTACTCTTGCTGTGTGGGACTGTCAGGTGAAAGGAACATCGCTGTTTCAGCTCGATAGCTGTTAAGTTTTATTCAAAAAATGGAAAAACAGACTGACAGTAGAAATCAGGAATAAACAAGAAGACTCAACCAAGATGACGAAAATTGTCATGTAATTCCACTCAGCAGGATCTAAACCAGTTCTTCCACTGAGATGCATCACGTTATTTCACTCGTGAATTTAGAGCTGTCCCAAAAATTTGGGAGGAAAGGAGTAGGAGGAGGAGAAAAGATACACATGATGTGTGAACATGCACTCAGTTTTTTATATGTAACCAAGTTTATCATGGATGTATTACATCATCTTCAAGAAACCTTCAGAACCGTCTGCGATACTAACTCAGACATAATCTTGCTAAACTTTTTGATTATTTCGAAATAACTCTATATAGAATTAAACCAGCAAAAAAAAAAGGTGGATCAGGTGTCAGAGAAAACGTATCAAATAGAGGATCAGATAACAAATGGCAAAGACAATGATTGGATTTGAACTGGAAAATGTTGGCATCGTATAAAAAAAGACTTCCCATGTTTTTGTTTTTTTTTCCTTTTGTTAGGATTGCTTTTATTACATTTCTACTTTAGGCTTTATTATATTTGCAAAGTAAGAGTTTTTCTATGAAAAAGTCAAACGGAAACGCTTCATCCCATTCCCATCTCATCTCATTATCTCTAGCCGCTTTATCCTTCTACAGGGTCGCAGGCGAGCTGGAGCCTATCCCAGCTGACTACGGGCGAAAGGCGGGGTACACCCTGGACAAGTCGCCAGGTCATCACAGGGCTGACACATAGACACAGACAACCATTCACACTCACACTCACACCTACGGTCAATTTAGAGTCACCAGTTAACCTAACCTGCATGTCTTTGGACTGTGGGGGAAACCGGAGCACCCGGAGGAAACCCACGCGGACACGGGGAGAACATGCAAACTCCACACAGAAAGGCCCTCGCCGGCCACGGGGCTCGAACCCGGACCTTCTTGCTGTGAGGCGACAGCGCTAACCACTACACCACCGCGCCGCCCGGAAACGCTTCAGTTTAAAAAAATATATATTTTAAAGCTGACGAGTAAGATAGACTGGTACCAAAATCCAGAATTGTAACACCCAAAGGCATTTTTGAGACAAAGTCGGCAAACAGTCTTATTTTGTCAATTTGGGTGTGCCGAATTCAAATCTGCAATATGCCGAGCTCTATCTGACCTCTGTTGACCTCTAGAGGTCATTGAACTTTGGGCCTGTAAACGTCTCAGCTGAACCCAGTTTCTCCGCTTTCTAAGGAATGAAATGTACTAAAATGATTAATGAAGTTAGCAAATGGCCTTGTTTGTTAAATGTTTGGGTGCTGAATTCATTTTTCATTTGTAAAACGACATATGACCTCTGATAACCTCAAGGTCATTAAACTTGGCCTATAGGCCTATGCATTTAACGGCATTTTTAAACTGACTTTACTCCCCCAAAAAGAATATGAACAGACAAAAAACAAATAGAAAGGAACAAATACAACATTAAATGCCAGTCCATGTACATGTGACTTACTTTGTTTATACAAAGCTCCTGAAAAAAGGACAGATTCAGCAGCATACAAAATGTGGGGGCATACAGGGTATACAGGTTAATCAGGGTTAGTATATATAAGTTTTTTTCTTTGTTGTTTGTTTTGTTTTAAACGGGGTAAAGCCTTTACAAAAAACAAACAACAAAGAAAAAAACTCTCATATATACTAACCCTGATTAACCTGTATACCCTGTATCCCCCACATTTTGTATGCTGCTGAATCTGTCCTTTTTTCAGTAGCTTTGTATAAACAATAACCGCTAAATGTAATGCAATGTTATGTAAGGTGATCGCCTCGGCATTCTCATTGTGAAAAGTAAGTCACATGTACATGGACTGGCATTTAATGTTGTATTTATTCCTTTCTATTTGTTTTTTGTCTGTTCATATTCTTTTTGGGGGAGTAAAGTCAGTTTAAAAATGCCGTTAAATGCATAGGCCTATAGGCCAAGTTTAATGACCTTGAGGTTATCAGAGGTCATATGTCGTTTTACAAATGAAAAATGAATTCAGCACCCAAACATTTAACAAACAAGGCCATTTGCTAATTTCATTAATCATTTTAATACATTTCATTCCTTAGAAAGCGGAGAAACTGGGTTCAGCTGAGATGTTTACAGGCCCAAAGTTCAATGACCTCTAGAGATCAACAGAGGTCAGATAGAGCTCGGCATATTGCAGATTTGAATTCGGCACACCCAAATTGACAAAATAAGACTGTTTGCTGACTTTGTCTCAAAAATGCCTTTAACTCCTTAAATAAGCACTTTTTTGAATTTTGGTACCAGTCTAAGAGATTACTCATTTTACTCAAGGTTTCAGTATCCATATCGGAAAAGAAAAAGTGGAATTGTGTGATGTTTATTCATTGCAGAATTTCGTCCACTGAACTGCTTCTGCAAATTTAATATATGCCCTTCGCATGTGCTAAAGTGACTTTCAGGCCAATTCCATCGACACCCATCTCATCTCATCTCATTATCTCTAGCCGCTTTATCCTTCTACAGGGTCGCAGGCAAGCTGGAGCCTATCCCAGCTGACTACGGGCGAAAGGCGGGGTACACCCTGGACAAGTCGCCAGGTCATCACAGGGCTGACACATAGACACAGACAACCATTCACACTCACATTCACACCTACGGTCAATTTAGAGTCACCAGTTAACCTAACCTGCATGTCTTTGGACTGTGGGGGAAACCGGAGCGCCCGGAGGAAACCCATGCAGACACGGGGAGAACATGCAAACTCCACACAGGAAGGCCCTCGCCGGCCCCGGGGCTCGAACCCAGGACCTGCTTGCTGTGAGGCGACAGCGCTAACCACTACACCACCGTGCCGCCCCCCATCGACACCCTATTTTTAAATTTTTATTTATTTATTATTTTTTTTGTAGAAACACCGAAAATGACATATTTGCCTTGATAATTTCTAAAATTCAACCAGGTCCTGGTCATACTTATGAACCCAATGGCTAGAGTGTTTGCAAGCTAGCATGCGATTAAATTACTATGTTAGCATATACAGCAGCTTGTTCAAAGAAACATTTAAATTAACATTTGTTCAGAATGACATTTTTTTTTTTAAATACATTTTTGAGAAGTTCTTTACCAGTCAACTTTTATGAAAACCAAGAATGTCTGGAGATATTTATTTATTTATTTATTTATTTTAAAGATAACATCTTTGGCCTCATATATTGAGTTCAGGACCATCTGGGTGAAATGGTGATGTGACTAATCAGAACACGAGCTATCGAATTTCCTCTTGATGTTGCTTCACCAACGTAAACAGATGTTTATTGAATTTACCCACCCCCACCCCCACCCCCCATGTAAATGGAGAGTGTTTGGTTTTGCTTTATTAGAGACAAAAAGGCCAAGTTGGCTTGGCTGAACCTGATCTCTCGAACCTGCACGCAAGGGAAACTTTTATGCTCCCATATTTCACATGCCGTTAGTGCATGTTTAAGTTTGTTGCAGTCACATAAAAGGAGCAAATTTGACCAGATGTTGTTATTTGTGCGTAATGCTAGAAACAGAGACTGTACAAGAAATAATGTGGTCTTGAAGAAAAATGGATTTTTCCATTCTCTCGTACTGCTGATAATATCTTGCTCATCCTAAAAATTATGCTAGTAATCCTCATTTGCTCATCGTAATGCTAGATATTGTGAGTAATATGAAAAGCAGTGCTGATGATTCTCTGAGTATAATCATGTTATATGCATTATTAGTCGTAGTATATTATTAGTATGATAATTCTAATCGGCCTACTCTGCTAATGCAAACAGTAATCTTCATTAAGTATAATAATAATTACAACAACAACAACATGAATGCTAAAAGTAATACCACTTTCCAAATAATGCTAATAATATTCTTTCTGGGCGGCACGGTGGTGTAGTGGTTAGCGCTGTCGCCTCACAGCAAGAGGGTCCGGGTTCAAGCCCTGTGGCCGGCGAGGGCCTTTCTGTGTGGAGTTTGCATGTTAACTGGTGACTCTAAATTGACCGTAGGTGTGAGTGTGAATGGTTGTCTGTGTCTATGTGTCAGCCCTGTGATGACCTGGCGACTTGTCCAGGGTGTACCCCGCCTTTCGCCCGTAGTCAGCTGGGATAGGCTCCAGCTTGCCTGCGACCCTGTAGAACAGGATAAAGCGGCTAGAGATAATGAGATGAGATGAATATTCTTTCTTTCGCTAATGTTAAAAAATTGCTCTATTGTAATATTAGGCTTTTCAAGACTTTTAAGAGTTTTAAAGTATCATCATAATGCTCTAATGCAATAATACTCTCTTTACCTCTTTTCAGATTTTGATGGCTGCTATTTGTATGTAAAGTACAATGGCGAGCTCCTGCCATTCTCCGGTGGCCACCGAACTGTCACCATCTCGATTTCCGGGCCAGACGAGTCAGTGAAAATTGGTTGCCGTGGGCCGAACATGTGTGCCAGTGCCCCCTGCTTGGATGGCAAGATGTGCGTCAACCAGTGGTTTAGCCACCAGTGCGTTCCCCCTGGAGACTGCGCTTCCAGTCCCTGTCAAAACGGGGGCAGTTGCGTCCCTTCTAACCGTGGTGGATTTAGCTGCGTGTGCGATGAACTGTACACAGGACAAGTGTGTGAAACCCTGGTGGCATGCCTGGGTGTCACTTGTCTACATGGCACAGTATGCCAAGTTGGAACCAATGGAGGTTTTACTTGTGTTTCTGACTCCAGTAACGAAGAATTCGTTTTGCCAATTTGGGCGGTTCCAGCAATTGTGGGCGGCTGTGCCACGATTCTTGCTCTGTTGGTGCTTGGCCTTATTTTACACAATCACTGTAAAGGTGGCGGAAAAACAGCCGTACCAAAGGAGGAAAAGAAAGCAAAGAAAAAGAAAAAGAAGAAGAAGGGAAGCGAGAACGTGGCATTCGATGATCCGGATAATATCGGGGATGTTGACATGACGGTGCGAAAGCAGCCAGAAGGAAATCCAAAGCCAGATATCATTGAGCGTGAGAATCCCTACCTGATCTACGATGAGACAGACGTCCCAGAGAGTGGTGATACGATTCCAAGTGCGCCGGAAATTGCAGAAATTGAGCACTATGACATTGACAATGCCAGCAGCATCGCGCCATCTGACGCCGACATTGTCCAGCATTACAAGCAGTTTCGAAGTCACACCCCCAAATTCAGCATTCAAATCCAACGCCATAGTCCTCTTGGCTATGCTCGCCAGTCGCCACTAACCTTAGGCGCTGCTAGTTACACTTACCAACCTTCCTACACTCAAGGACTCCGCCAAACACCACTTAGCCATGCCCCCTGCCCTACACCTACCCCTTTGTCCCGCCATAGCCCTGCACATTTTAGCAAACCAGCCTCATTTTACCGCAACACACCAACAAGGGAGATGAATCTGAATTTGGCAAGGCGTGATGGAAGCCCACTGGACCTTCATGGAGACACTTGCCAGTCAGCAGCTATCTTTAATTACACAGCGTCGCGTCTTGGAAGGCGCAGCAAGAGCCCACAAACGATGGCGGGTCACGGGTCAAGACCCGCGAGCCGCTTGAAACAACCGATCGAGCAAATTCCATTGGAGACCGGGCCTCCTATTGGACTGTCCATAGAAGAAGTGGAGCGACTCAACACTCCACGACCCAGAAACCCCAGCATCTGCAGTGCTGATCACGGACGCTCGTCGTCTGAGGAGGACGCCCGACGTCCTCTTTCTCGTGTGCGAAATCCTGCAGATGGAATTCCAGCACCGGATTCGTCCTCCGAGAGCGACTCGCATGACTCCTTCACCTGCTCAGAGATGGAATATGACCGGGAGAAACCAGTCAACTATGGTTCTCGAGTTCCAAAACTATCACAAGTCAACGAATCTGATGCTGATGATGAAGATTACGGCGGGGGAAGAATCAAGCAAAGGAGGTACTCGAGCCGTAGGGCAGAGGGCGGGGCCAGTGGAGGCCACGCCCCCTTTGGGGAATATCAGCATCACACACTGCCCCACAAACTGGGCCAAGGATCTGGCAATTTCAACTGGGACAGCCTACTAAACTGGGGACCAGGATTTAGCCATTACGTTGACGTTTTTAAAGATTTAGCTATGCTTCCAGAAAATTCTAATGCTGCTAACGACGTTGAAATGAACAGCGGCGATGGTTCGGTTACCATCATTGCCGAGGGAGAGGCAGAGCAATACGTATGAGATATTCTCTCTTGGACCAATCAGGACTGGACGGACTACGGACAGAGAGAAGGCAATCGCTTGCAATAATAAAATGTTCTTCATTTTTGTCTTTGTTTTTTGGTACTTGTATTTGTAAGAAGACGAGCTTAAATGCAGTAAGGCAGAGCGATACATCTGTGATGATTCTCTTGATCCCTGTTAAGTAAGAAAGACTTTAAATAGTCCAATAAGTCTGAGTCCATGACCAAAAACTGTTTGTATTTCATTGTTGATTCTCGTCCAAGATCCCGAATAAAAACATAAGCAGTGGAGCTACTTGTTCAACAAACCTCAGCAGGAAGTTTGAATTTTACAAATCAGAAATTGATGAGTATCCTCTCCAAGCACTTTTTTGTCTTTTTTCCCTCCAAATTGACGCAACACCATTTTAGGGCTGGACAATAATAATACTGTATATTACAAAAAATTTAATCATCATCTGTACTTTTCTCGCAAAATGACCGTGTCCGGTCAGTAACAAGTAGCTGATCGAGCTCACAGAAAAATGGTTTCATTTCTCCTCGGTTCCATGTAATAACTTATTTTTGTGGATGTCAAATAAAAATAACATTGAAACCAGGTTTTGTATCGACTCAGACTTTTGGACTGGAGCTTTTAATACTTCTTCATGGATCCCATAGACGTCCATAAAATCCGAAAAGTCCTTGATGACCCCATAGAGTTTCATTTGCGTTCTTCCGTACAGCAGAAAGCCAAGGGAGGATGTGGCTGTTTTAACAGCATGACCATATGAACTTCATCAAAAAAAAAGAACGAGCTCCTCTCATTCCAGCTCTCTAAACATAAAGTAGGGTCCAAAAGTCTGAGTGCACTACTGAGAACTGTTCTCACAAACTAATATGGTTTGGTCAAATGATATTTCTCAATATTTGGTTTGACATTTAAAAAACATGAATGGTGTACGCACAGGACGTTCTGATAGATTTCCGTTTCACACGCAGCTGAACAAAGGATCCGTCTCAGTTCTAATAACTGAGGTTATTACATTATAAGGATTGACTGAAGAAAAATGTTTTAGTGATTGATACCTGATGGAATAGAAACAGTTTCTGGGGCACTCAGATTTTTTTTTTCCCCCATTTTACCAGACGCCTCTGGCCTGCTTCTCGTGTGAAAGAGGAGTGTATGCGAGTGTGTGTAACGCGATAATACCTGCAGGTGTCTGGGACCGCCATCATTCTTGAGGCTCGTTTCACTTCCTGTCCTGTAGGATCCATCACTCGTGATATTTGACCGAAAGCAAAATCCTCATCAGACTATGAACTTGTGTACATTTTGTATCAATGAAGGAAATTCAATGTTCTCTCTTGTTGCGTGTGTGTGTGTTTTTTTTAAGATGAACTGTTTCTACTTTTTTATTATTATTAACTTAAAGTACTTAAGCAGTGTTTTTATGGATGTTTTTTTCATATGCTGGAAATGATCTTACTTTCAGGAGAAGTAAGATTGAAGAACTTAATTTTTTTACATTTGTTACTTATGTAACATCAGTATTTTCCACTTTTTTTTTGATAAAACTATAACAAACTGTATGCTTTATGTGTGTAAGAGCCAATAACAGAATAAAAAAAAACAATATTTATTTAAAAAGACAATTTCAAGACTAATGCAATAATACTTAACAAAATTAAGAGTTAAAGTAATAAAGTAGGACATGACGCCAGAATGCCATCCAGTTAGCGTTCCTAGTGAGGAGTTGAAATAAAGTTTGGATGAGTTGAATAAAGTGTTTCAAAGACCGATTAAGAGTGTGTGTCAAATGGAGGTCGGCGAGTCATGAGCCAGAGATGAACTCGAGCAAACGATGAAATCTGCTTTTTAGGGCGTTTTCCTATTATTGTGAATCGGAGTGAAATTGATACTTTTATGCTGTGTTCACACTTATACCGGTACGAAAGTGGTATAACTGTATCGATACAAAGTATACCGGTACAGTTTAGTGCATCTGTCCACACTAGCGAGAAATGTTTGTGGTTTTCTTTCACGGTAGTTGAAATGCGCGTGCGCGAAATGTTTCCGTGGTTACCGAGTAACTTCCTTCCGAGAATATATGGCGGATGAAACAACGTGTGTGTGCTTTTTGTTGTCAATGTACAGTCTGGTGGTCATTTATTCAGTCGAATCGTATAAAACGCGCGAGGCAGTTGAGAAAGAAACAAACGAATCTCCGTTCTTCACTATTTTATTCAGCGAAGGCATAGATTGAGGTGTGTGACTTTGCGCATGCGCATTATATTTGTATCGATACAGAACCGCTTCATCTGTCCACACTACAGCGAAGCGCTACAGTACCGATACTGTACCGGTAAGAAACCCATACATTTGTGGGTTTCGTACCGATACAGTTATACCGCTACCGACTAGTGGCCTAGTGGTAGCGTGTCCGCCTCTCGATCGGGAGATCGTGAGTTCTATTCACGGTCGGGTCATACCAAAGACCATCATAAAAATGGTACCTACTACCATCTGGCAAGGCATGCTGCAATACAGATGTGCATGGGGAGTTAAACTCTTGTGGTTACCAGAGGACTAGCCCCCCGCTGTAACCCTAGCTATGTAATAGGCAAGAGGCCGAGGGTTATGGAAACGGAGATCGGCGCCGCCCGATGCGCCACCATACAGATTGGGCCTGGTTAGTACTTGAGTGGGAAACTGCCTAGGAATACCAGGTACTGTAAGGCATGGGAAGGACTTTGACTTTTGACAGTTATACCGCTACAGTACTGGTATAGTTGCTGGTATGGACAGGTGTTGCGGTACGAAAGTAGTTTCGTATCGGTACAAAATCCCTAGTGTGGACAGGGTATTAGTTTGCTTGCTTGTCTTTTCAAATGGCACATAATGAAAAAAATGGCCGAGGGGCGTGGAGGACTGAAAATGTACTTCCTGTACTCACAGTGTCGGGAAAACAAAACAAACTTTTTGCCAAGAGCTTGTCGAAATCACAAAACTCATCTGAGCACGGAGAACACGCTAAGTAAATCATGAGTTAATTGTAGAAACAGCTAGCTTAAAACGTTGCAGGGATCTCATCCAGCATGTATTTTCGTTCTCTTCCATGGTCCAAATACTCAGAACACATGGCACTTATGCATCGCTACAGCTTTGTGCCTTGGCTCAGTTTAATAGCGCACATCTAGGGGAAAAAAAAGGCATAAAAAGCATCCAGGCTGCAACTGAAAGCACTTCCTGCAATCAGGTCGATTCAGAGTTTTCTCCAAGACACACCTGTGAGACCACCTTGCTCTTAGACAGTTATTTTGGTCGACAGTACCAGTCAAAAGTATGGACACCTTCAGTGGTCGAGTTGTAAAATCAAACCGGGGGGATGGTGACATTTTTAGTCGCGTGTCGACCCATCGGTCGGTCCGTCGGTGGGAAACTGGTTTGCTTTTAGGAAGGTTTGCACACAACGTAGGTCTGTGGACCTTGTTCATTTACCAGACATACAGTATTTTGTGCTGATAAAGTGTGTAGTACACACTGTGTACCCTTTTTATTGTTGTAAAAAACATAATACACTGGTATTTTACTGTAAAACATACACAGTGTGGATGTCATGTGTCATATTTAGTCAGTGTCCTGGCTGACATACCGACCACATTCTCCATATTAGGGTGAAATGCAGATGACAAATTTGAAGTGTAACTTCATAGTCATGGTAGGCTCCTTTTAAATCGTTTGGTAAAAAATTTACTAAAACCTCAGCAGGCGATGTAAATGAACAACTGAATCTTTTCATATCAAGTCAATATAATTTTTATTCAAAGCTGAACACTGGGAACAGGCAGCACGGTGGTGTAGTGGTTAGCGCTGTCGCCTCACAGCAAGAAGGTCCGGGTTCGAGCCCCGTGGCCGGCGAGGGCCTTTCTGTGCGGGGTTTGCATGTTCTCCCCGTGTCCGCGTGGGTTTCCTCCGGGTGCTCCGGTTTCCCCCACAGTCCAAAGACATGCAGGTTAGGTTAACTGGTGACTCTAAATTGACCGTAGGTGTGAATGTGAGTGTGAATGGTTGTCTGTGTCTATGTGTCAGCCCTGTGATGACCTGGCGACTTGTCCAGGGTGTACCCCGCCTTTCGCCCGTAGTCAGCTGGGATAGGCTCCAGCTTGCCTGCGACCCTGTAGGACAGGATAAAGCGGCTACAGATAATGAGATGAGATGAGACATTGGGAACATTGAGTTAAATACAGAGGTAGGTAGGACAAGCAACAGTAAATTGTAAATCAGCCTTACATGTTGTGACCGGCTCTCTAATGAGGCAATGAAGCCTTCAAAACTGTTAGTGTCGTTTATTTTAGCCTTCCTGTCTTGAATAACACTTTTTGTTGCCTGAAGAATAACAAACGAACGTCCAGGCTGATTAATTTAATGGCCTTATACAAGAAATCAAAGCTAACATGAACCTGAGTAAGCTATCGATAGCTGGCTAGACTCCAAACTAACATTCATTATGATAGCTGTGTTGTTATCCGCCGCCCACAAATTAGGCTACATATCGGTAACTTTACAGCATGATAGCGGGCTCACAGAAAGTGTGACTGATATTCGTAACTCTTGACTTAAGGCCTCTGCATGCTCTTGCGACAAGGCTTTCGCAGATAGCTTTTCGCAGACAGTTGTAATTTATCGTTGAGCGGGGAGTAATAGGCGTGCGCGATGTTATTCACCGGCACAACGCAAGGGGGCGCGAAGTCGCGAAATCGCTAGGAGTAGTTGGTGGGTGTGGTTAGTGGAGTGTTTATCCTCCGGTTACTTATAATGACTAGAACTGGAGTCGTATAGATGTACGTACTTCCTCACTTCCTCGATCAACCGCTCTTCGTGCTGCTCCATCTTCGCTCGTGTTTTTAAAAATGGCGGTCATGAAAACAAACCAAACCGGGAAAGTAGGGAAGCGGAAGTGCGTGTACAGCGGATGTAGAGTGGACCAATCAGAGCCCTCTTGTCTGCGATGCTGTCTGCGAGGCTGTCTGCGGTGGTCACAATTTTTGGGAGGTGCGTGCAGAGCGTCTGCGAAGGGGGGGGCCATCTGTGACGCCATCTGCGAGGACTGGGTTGTCAGCATAAATTGGCCTTTACCTCCTGAAATGTTTTTTCTTGCGATCTTAAATCCGAACTTGCTTAGGTCTTGCTGTCCACTCCGCTTGGCCATGATGCTGCAATCCGCTGCTGTCACTGACGCCGAATGAAATAAAAAATAACGAAACCCCAACTGAATGTCACCTCCTCAAACGCTTCGCTTGCGCGTGCCCTCTCTCGCGGTAGCTTATTGTATGCTCAGTTTCAGCAAAGCTACGTGGAATGGCATTTCTAATTCCAAAGTTAAATAGAAGTAATGTCCACATTTATTGATAAAATTGCTCAAGGGAAGGGAGGGGGGATGCCCGTTTTAGAGGGGGGATGATTTTGACCATTTTTTATTCCAGGGGGGATGGCATCCCCCCCATCCCCCCTCTACTCGAGTACTGGACACCTTCGAATTCAGGAGTTTTCCTTAATGCTTCTTCATTCAAAGTCACTTCATGTCTTAAAGTAATGACGGCTGTCGTTTCTCTTTACTTCGTTGACCTGTTCTTGACATCATATGGATTACGACAGTTGTGGTATGAAATAGGGCTGTTTACTGTATTTTTTATTACTTACTAATTGATCTCAAATGCATTAAGAAGGCAAGAAATTGCACTAATTAACTTTTGTTAATTGAAAAGTGTTCCAGGTGACTACCTCATGAAGCTGGTGAAGATAATGCCAGTAGTGTGCAAAGCGTTATCAAGATCAACAGTGGCTACTTTGAAAAATCTAAAATATGAAACATTTTGGGGCGGCACGATGGTGTAGTGGTTAGCGCTGTCACCTCACAGTAAGAAGGCCCGGGTTTGAGCCCCGTGGCCGGCGAGGGCCTTTCTGTGCGGAGTTTGCATGTTCTCCCCGTGTCCGCGTGGGTTTCCTCCGGGTGCTCCAGTTTCCCTCACAGTCCAAAGACATGCAGGTTAGGTTAACTGGTGACTCTAAATTGACCGTAGGTGTGAATGTGAGTGTGAATGGTTGTCTGTGTCTATGTGTCAGCCCTGTGATGACCTGGCGACTTGTCCAGGGTGTACCCCGCCTTTCGCCTGTAGTCAGCTGGGATAGGCTCCAGCTTGCCTGCGACCCTGTAGAACAGGATAAAGCGGCTAGAGATAATGAGATGAGATGAAACATTTTGGGGTTTTTTTTCGTCACACATTTTTGTTTAACACATAATTCCTGATACTGTTCCATCTGTTATTTCATAGATTTGATGCCTTCAGTATTGTTCTATAGAGAAATCTTAGATGAGATGAGATTGATTTCTTGGCAATTTCTTCAACTCTCAGTGCAGTCATCCGAACTTGCTAACTTGCTTAAAATCCCAGGAATGCTGTTAAAATATTATACTAAATGTCTGTTCTGAGAAAAGTCGAGGTATGGCCGAATATTTCCATGAGCATGTTTATAAGTAAGGAATAGTACACTCTGGGATTGGCTGATACAGGAAAATAATCAACAAACAGGTGACATGATTGAGTCAGCTATCACCCTGAAGTGGATAGAAGAGTTTTATTCTTCTTACACCAGACTTGGAGTACTCGAGTCCAGGATTCATGCTCTAATTTTAAGGACTCATGACTTAACTTGGACTCGAGCACTGATGACTCAGACTGGTGCATTAACCACATTCTGACTTGTAAATTGGAGACGAGGACTTGGATTTTTTCTTTATTTTTTCTAACATGCCATAATAATTTGGCATAAGATCACACATCACACACATCACATTATCTCTAGCCGCTTTATCCTTCTACAAGGTCGCAGGCAAGCTGGAGCCTATCCCAGCTGACTACGGGCGAAAGGCGGGGTACACCCTGGACAAGTCGCCAGGTCATCACAGGGCCGACACATAGACACAGACAACCATTCACACTCACATTCACACCTACGGTCAATTTAGAGTCACCAGTTAACCTAACCTGCATGTCTTTGGACTGTGGGGGAAACCGGAGCACCCGGAGGAAACCCACGCGGACACGGGGAGAACATGCAAACTCCACACAGAAAGGCCCTCGCCGGCCCCGGGGCTCGAACCCAGGACCTTCTTGCTGTGAGGCGACAGCGCTAACCACTACACCACCGTGCCGCCTTGGCATAAGATATCTATAGTTATATCTACATTAATTTTTATACTAATTTCGTGCAAGAGAAGGCGCATTCACCTGTTCATACGTCATGTTCAGGAACAAACTAACGTTAATGGTGCTAAAATGCCTGGAGAGAACGCCCCTAGGATTGCAGTCATGCAGTTTGAAAAAAATGCACTACTGTGTGTTCCATATGTCGAAGAACTATCGAGGAGCGACGGGGATAACCTCGAACTTCAGTCGTCGTTTGGCAAGACGACATCCAGAGAAGGAAGTGACACACTATGTTCATTGCTCTGTTGATAGCAGGGTTTGCTTTCTGACCGACGAACTAGCTAGTGTTAACCATCCTCTCATGTTATTTGCTCTGTTGATAGTGGGCGGGGCTTGCTGAGCGATGAACATGCTTTTTATCTGTAGCCTGTTAACTAAAACGGGGCAGTCGAGCAGTAACGTTAGTCCAACACGGTAGCAGAGACGGTTTCACATAAAGGCAACAACAGCCACCGTCAAATGGTGCGGGTGGAGTCTTGTTCTTGGACTCGACTCAAAATTTTCTTTAATGACTTGGACATGGGGCGGCACGGTGGTGGAGTGGTTAGCGCTGTCACCTCATAGCAAGAAGGTTCGGGTTCGAACCCTGTGGCCGGCGAGGGCCTTTCTGTGCGGAGTTTGCATGTTGTCCGCGTGGGTTTCCTCCGGGTGCTCCGGTTTCCCCCACAGTCCAAAGACATGCAGGTTAGGTTAACTGGTGACTCTAAATTGACCGTAGGTGTGAATGTGAGTGCGAATGGTTGTCTGTGTCTATGTGTCGGCCCTGTGATGACCTGGCGACTTGTCCAGGGTGTACCCCGCCTTTCGCCCGTAGTCAGCTGGGATAGGCTCCAGCTTGCCTGCAACCCTGTAGGACAGGATAAAGCGGCTACAGATAATGAGATGAGATGAGACGTGGACATTAGGAACTCAATGCTGGACTCGGACTCGAGGTTTAGTGACTCGACTACAACACTGTCTTACACTACAGTGATTTGCCAAGGAATAGAATTTCTAATTTAGTTACGTCCAACACGTCATGCTTTTTAACCTTTTATCGTTACATTTAATTTTTATTGTTATGGAACGTCCGTGAAACAACGTAGTTCCTGTTTATCACTCACTTTATAGCAGATATAAACAATAAGTCGTTCACCAGCCTCAAAATTATTGCTATCGAAGCATTTTACGACAGTAACGATAATGCATTATGAGAACGAGCGTATTGATACCAATCTGTCTTTTACCTTCTCGCCAAAACTAGTGTCAGAGATGCTGTTTTTGAAAATGAATCCACGCCTTCTGATTTGCAAAGTCGCATTTATATATTCAGACTGGGGCAGCACGGTGGTGTAGTGGTTAGCATTGTTGCCTCACAGCAAGAAGGTTCTGGGTTCGAGCCCAGCGGCTGATGAGGGCCTTTGTGTGTGGAGTTTGCATGTTCTCCCCGTGTCTTTGTGGGTTTCCTCCGGGTGCTCCGGTTTCCCCCACAGTCCAAAGGACAAGCAGGTTAGGCTAATTGGTGGCTCTGAATTGACTGTAGGTGTGAGCGTGAGTGATCTGGCGACTTGTCCAGGGTGTTCCCTGCCTCTTGCCCATAGTCAGCTGGGATAGGCTCCAGCTTGCCCGCGACCCTGCACAGGATAAGCAGCTCCGGATAATGGATGGATGGATATTCAGACTGCATATTGTACATTTAACTGGAAGAACAGAACAGTGATTCCTGGTTTAGCATCGCTCTGACTGAAGCATTGACTTCTATGTGAGGTTAACATAGTCTTTCATCTGCTGCATAGCATGTTCATGGTTAAAAAAAAAGTAATAAAGATCACATTGTCTGGTAATGTGGAACATCGAGGGCCCATCACAACAAAATAAAGAACAAGATGTTAAACACAACGTGATGGTCAATGACAGGATGGGGCTTTATTCAGAATATACAGGCATCCATATTCATCTCATCTCATTATCTCTAGCCGCTTTATCCTTCTACAGGGTCGCAGGCAAGCTGGAGCCTATCCCAGCTGAGTACGGGCGAAAGGCGGGGTACACCCTGGACAAGTCGCCAGGTCATCACAGGGCTGACACATAGACACAGACAACCATTCACACTCACATTCACACCTACGGTCAATTTAGAGTCACCAGTTAACCTAACCTGCATGTCTTTGGACTGTGGGGGAAACCGGAGCACACCCACGCGGACACGGGGAGAACATGCAAACTCCACACAGAAAGGCCCTCGCCGGCCCCGGGGCTCGAACCCAGGACCTTCTTGCTGTGAGGCGACAGCGCTAACCACTACACCACTGTGCCGCCCCGGTAGATTTGAATGAAATGTGCGCTGTTGATAAAATCACAAGCTTGGCGATGGGTCCGGATTATCACCAATCCAATTAAAAAAGAAGGAATAAATCACTTCGGGGTATGCCGTTATAGGAAAACTCATCAATGACGAGGTTTCTGATTCGATGCAGATTATTTTCTGAGAAAAACAAGTATTTTATTCCTTATGGAGAATACCACAGCAGTTTGCTGACGAATAAAATTTTTCATTTGCGAACACTCAACTGACACATTGTACTTTTTATCCATTTCTAGTTACATTTAACATTGTAAGTCCCTTGCATCTTAGCAGCTAGAAGCAGTCTCCAGCTTCTTCGAAGCGT
Source organism: Neoarius graeffei (assembly GCF_027579695.1). Lineage (NCBI taxonomy): Eukaryota > Metazoa > Chordata > Actinopteri > Siluriformes > Ariidae > Neoarius > Neoarius graeffei. Next base: position 11,484,372 of record NC_083588.1, read on the forward strand.
AAATCTCCCAGCTCGGAGATACATGCTTCTGCAGATATGCACACGAGTACTTGTAGAAACCAAGCTTAAGATGGTGCATGAGATGGAACCGATGAACTGAGAAGTTAAAAGACAGAAAGTCTGCATTATTCATAAAGCATCTCCAGATCGAAATCCTGATCTAATTTTTCCACGCTGTCGGTGTGCGAGTGTGAGTAAAAGAGCTTTGTAGAGCGAGACTGTGTGTGTGAGTGTACTGTAAGCGAGAGTCTGCGCGAGTGTGTACATGTGTATGATGTGTAAGAGAAAAGGAAAGAATGAGAGGAAAGGAAAAAAATGAGAAGAGGCAGATGGAGTGAATGAAGATGCAGATGGTTTGGGGTCTAAAGTAAATCGCTGACAGCTGGCTGATGGCACTTTGTGGTCTCTCTCTCTCTTTCTCTCTCTCTCTCTCTCTCTCTCTCTCTCTCGTACACACACACACACACACACACACACACACACAACAATGAACTAAATGCTTTTCCTCACCAGTCCTATCACCACTGTAGTGTCTTGACCATTATTTGCATCCTTTGTAAGCCGTCTCCAGATTGGTTTGTTTATTTTTAAAAGTACATATGCTACTATTCAGAATTACAGACATGAACAAATTTGTTGGTACCCTTCCACAAAGAAAAAAAAAAAAGAACCCACAAATATCTCTGAAACAACTTGAAACTGACAAAAGTTAATGGCATCCATCATTGTTTATTCCATGTTTAACACAAATCAGACTTTGCTTTTGATTTTTATATTCAACTGAATATTTTACAGAACAAAACAAATGAAAAAGGCATGGACAAAAATGATGGTGCCCTGAACTTAATATTTTGTTGCACGACCTTTAGCAGCAATCACTGCTAATAAGCAATGTCTGTTGCTCTCAGTGAGGCTACATCCACACGACAACGGCAACGAGATTTTTTTCTTTAAATATCGCGTCCACATGGGCAACGGATCTGTAAAATATCAGGTACATATGGCAACGCAACGCTTGCTGAAAACGATGCAATACACATGCCACACCTCTACGTGCGCTGTAAGACGGTCCCATCGGAGACACCAGAACAACAGAAGAAGTAGGACGCATGCGCGTAAACCCCTTCTTCTGTAGCAACAGCTACATAAAGTTTTGATTATTAATCAGTAGCGTAAAATGAAAGACGCGGAAAGAGGAATGAACGGGGGTAGATGGAAGCCGGTACACCAACATTCTGATATCCTCCAGAATTCTTTAATGGTCCGGAATAAATTGCATGCTACATGTTGATGGATTACTTTGTTCTTCTACGCCCTTTTTGAGGAATGTATTGTCAGACTTAAACCAACATCTGAAGAGGTGAGATCGCTCCTTTTTTTTTTCCTATTTTTGCTGGCAGGATTGTTTTTGTTTTTGGAAAGCACACGAGCGGTGCGCGGTTTGGTACTGCTTCCTCAGTGTTTGGACTAAAGACTCTGCCCTAAGGGCTATTCTCTCTCTCTCTCTCTCTCTCTCTCTCTCTCTCTTTGCACCATTACACAATAAATATTCACAGTGAAAATATTTTGTAAGCGTGTTTCATGAACCAAGTTATAGGATTTGTTGACAACTCGCATCGAGTTCGTTACACTTCTACCCGGCATGAAGCACTGACAGTCTTGTGGTTGTGACGTCATCGTAAACAAATCCGTTCTACTCATCCAGACAACTTCGCAACGGCGCCGTTGCCAGATTTTTCCACTCTGGAACCCGTTCTCAAAAGATTTCATTTTGGGGTACCCAAAACGCCGGTGCCGTGTGGACGCCAGGCCGAAACGATAAACAATTTTATCAGAGTCACCTGAATCCGTTGCTGTGTGGACAGGGCCTTAGACTTCTGCATCTGCCAACAGGTCGTTTGGCCCAATCTTCCTGAACGAACCGCTCCAGCTTTCTCAGGTTTGAATGGTGCCTTCTCCACACTGCATGGTTCAGCTCTTTCCAGAGATGCTTGATAGGATTCAGATCAGGGCTCAGAGAAGGCCACTTCAGAATAGCATACATGTCAACCCCAAATAGGCGTCACCTGTACGACAGTGTCTCAAAATCCTTACTTTCGACAAAAAATCCGTCGTAACTCCAAACATAACCATGCATAAAATAAAGTAGCCTTACCTCCATTTGTTTCAGCAATAACGATGAAACTGTGATATGTTGCACACTGCATTTAATCCAAAATGATGTGTGATAAAATTGCAGAACACAACTTGGGATTTCACTTCATTGTCACTCCCAACTTTACTTGGTTGTTTCTGAGCAAAAAAATGGATTGGCCGCTGATTCCTTCTCTCTGTTACATTTCGCTGATGAAGCGTCGATTTCATATGTTCTTTTAGGCCATACAACTCCAGTGCCACAACCTTAACGTCCCAATTACAAAGTGACCAATTGGCGTCATCACTTCCTCGTTTCGATGGAAGAATAATGCCATCAAACATTTCCATCCATTCTGGAAGAAAATGACCCCCCTGATTTTGTCTTCAATTGTTTCTTTGTTGGAACCTACACCATGACTCGCCTTGTGTGCTTGAAAAATTTGCGCTCAGCCGGAAGGTGACTACTTGTGCAACTGCGCATACAGTATGTGGACATTTGGATCAATTCGTGTTATTCTGGAAATGTAAGTCGAGTCATTCCGAATGTAAATGAAGGCATCTTCTTAAATGTTTGTGTGCTAAAACTTTGAAATTTTTTTTTTTTTTTTTAGGGTAAAGGCATAATTTCTGTAGTATTATACCAACACGCACGTATTCATTTCAAACGCCCAAAATCCATACTAAACAGTTGGGGTTGAAATGTATGGAATAGTCCAATGTTTTGTTCTTCACCATTCTTGGGTGCTTTTCACTGTGTGTTTTGGGTCTTTATCCTGTTGTAGGACCCATGACCTGCAATTGAGGCAGAGCTTTCAGACACTGGGTAGTACGTTTCACTTCAGAATGCCTTGATAGTCTTGAGATTTCATTGTGCTCTGCAGAGATTCAAGGCACCCCATGCCACAGCAAAGCAGCCCCAAATCATAACCGAGCCTCCTCCATGTTTCATAGTAGGTATGGTGTTCCTTTCTTTGAAAGTTCATTTTTTCTTCTGTGGACATCGAGCTGATGTGACTTGCCAGTAAGCTTGAGTTTTGTCTCAAGCTTACTGGCAAGTCACTTTCCGAAGGACATGCTCCCAGAAGCATTGTGGCTTGCATTTAGTAAATTCCGGTCTGACTTATTTTAAGTTTTCTTTCAGTGATGGAGTCGTCCTGGGTCTTCTTCCATTGAGCCCACAGTCACTCAGAAAGTGATGGACGGTACAATCAGACATTGATGTACCTTGACCTTGGAGTTTCTCTTTGGAAGTTGTCCTTAGCTCTTTGTCTACCATCAGCACTATCCTTCTGTTCAATCTGTGATGGATTTTCTTTTTGCAGTCACATCCAGGAAAGTTGGTTCCAGTCCTATGGAACTTAAACTTCATTTGCAACTGTAGTCACAGGAACATTAAGCTGCTTAGAGACGGTCTTATAGCCTTTGCATTTAACATGCTTGTCGATAATTTTATTCTGATCTCCTGAAACAACTTTCTCCTTTGCTTTCTCTGGTCCTTGTTCAACGTGGTGTACACAACGATATTAAATGGCAGAATGATGACTTTTCTCCATTTAAATAGACCGAATGACTGATGATGGCAGCATGGTGGTGTAGTGGTTTGCACTGTCACCTCACAGCAAAAAGGTTCTGGGCTCAAGCCCAGTGGCTGATGGGGGGCCTTTCTGTGCGGAGTTTGCATGTTCTCCCCGTGTCTGCATGGTTTTCCTCGGGTGCTCTGGTTTCCCCCACAGTCCAAAGACATGCAGGTTAGGTTAATTGGTGGCTCTAAATTAACCGTAGGTGTGAATGTGAGTGTGAATGGTTGTTTGTCTCGATGTGTCGGTCCTGCGATGACTTGGCGACTTGTCCAGGGTGTACCCTGCCTCTCGCCCATAGTCAGCTGGGATACTGTAGGCTCCAGCTTGCCCGCAACCCTGCACAGGATAAGCGGTTATGGATAATGGATGGATAGATGGATGGATGAATGACTGATTACAAGATTGAACACACCTGTGATACTCATTAAGGTTCGACAATTAGTTTGGAATATCACTATAATCCAATTATTTATCATCTTTTCTAGGGATACCGACAAATCTGTCCAGACTATTTTAGAATATCTTTGTAAAATAAACAAAAAACTTTTCTTTTCACACTTTTTTTTTGTTTTCCTCTGTGACGTACCAAAGGCATGCAAGTGTGCATGAGAAAATTGCTTTTAATTTCCTTGCTTTTCAAGAAAAATAAAGCATTGTTTCAACGATCTGTAAGGGTACCAACAAATTTATCCATGTCTGTATTACCCATCATGCATAGCGCATGTAGCATTATTAATGAACAATGAGATTACAAATGTAGCTATAATTTCAAAGTGATAGCCATGTTTTGTGGGCATCACTGCGTACGCAACCAGCTGTGCCGTGAACACAGCAGGTAATTTAGGGCTGACTGGCATTCATTCACTCAACAATAAATGATGCCCAGTTGACTAAACCAAGTACAAGACATGACGACAAGATAAAAATGTGCATGAATGAGATGTTCTGCAATAATTAACCAGAAGTAGATGTACAGTAGGGTTTTTCAGGACATAGCAGGAGTGTCTGAAGAGCTGAGTTCTCTTTTTCTGAAGTGCCTATATTTTTTTGACAGATGAGAGGGACTGGAATATGACATAGGCTGGATGGGAAGGGCCAAAGGACATTTTCATGCTCTATGATGGATGTATTTTATGTATAGACACACAGTGCCTTCCAGCGTTTCCATACCAGGCAGTGGCCTCCCTGACGTTGATTATTTTCCAAGAATAGATTGTCGCATAGTGCTTTCTTCCTCTTCCGCTACACGGACAGCATGGGGGTGTAGTGTTGAGCACCGTCACCTCACAGCAAGAAGGTTCTGGGTTCGAGCCCAGTGGCCGACAAGGGCCTTTCTGTGTGGAGTTTGCATGTTCTCCCTGTGTCTGTGTGGGTTTCCTCTGGGTGCTTCAGTTTCCCCCCACGGTTCACAGACATGTGGTGAGGTTAACATGAGGTAGCCTTGGGCTGAAGTGCCCTTGAGCGAGGCACCGAATCCCCAGCTCCTCACCGGGCAATGTAGCATAGCTGCCCACTGCTCTGGGTATGTGTGTGTGCTCATTGCTCACTTGTGTGTGTTCACTGCTTCAGGTGGGTTAAATGCAGAGGATGAATTTCACTGTGCTTGAGTGTGCATGTGACAAAGGTTTCTTCTTCTTACACCAAGTTGTCAATCATTATAAGATATTATAAGACAAGTTAGTTCCTGTTGTCGCTTTATCACGTTAGAGCAGGAGTAATATGTTGTTCTTTCTCCAGTCTATCTTCAACTTAAGCGCAGACTGAAACATTACCAAGAAAACGGACGTGCAATCCGGATGGTATCCATGTAGTACCAGCCACAAGAGCAGAAAGTGAGTTGAAAAAATTGCAAAATACTCCAGGGCTGCAACCGAATTCTATGTCTTAGGCCCTGTCCACACGGCAACGGATTCAGGTCAATCTGATAAAATTGTTTATTGTTTCAGCCTGGCGTCCACACGGCAAACGAAATCTTTTGAGAACGGGTTCCAGAGTGGAAAGATCTGGCAACGGCGCCGTTGCGAAGTCGTCTGGATGAGTAGAACAGATTTGTTTACGATGACGTCACAACCACATGTGCTTCACGCCGGGTAGAAGTGTAACGAACTCGATGCGAGTTGTCAACAAATCCTATAACTTGGTTCATGAAACGCGCTTACAAAATATTTTCACTGTGAATATTTATTGTGGGCGGCACGGTGGTGTAGTGGTTAGCGCTGTCGCCTCACAGCAAGAAGGTCCTGGGTTCGAGCCCCGTGGCCGGCGAGGGCCTTTCTGTGTGGAGTTTGCATGTTCTCCCCGTGTCCGCGTGGGTTTCCTCCGGGTGCTCCGGTTTCCCCCACAGTCCAAAGACATGCAGGTTAGGTTAACTGGTGACTCTAAATTGAGCGTAGGTGTGAATGTGAGTGTGAATGGTTGTCTGTGTCTATGTGTCAGCCCTGTGATGACCTGGCGACTTGTCCAGGGTGTACCCCGCCTTTCGCCCGTAGTCAGCTGGGATAGGCTCCAGCTTGCCTGCGACCCTGTAGAAGGATAAAGCGGCTAGAGATAATGAGATGAGATGAGATATTTATTGTGTAATGGTGCAAAGTGAGAGGGAGAGAGAGAGAATAGCCCTTAGGGCAGAGTCAATCCCGCCAGCAAAAATAGGGAAAAAAAGGAGCGATCTCACCTCTTCAGATGTTGGTTTAAGTCCTACAATACATTCCTCAAAAAGGGCGTAGAACAACAAATTAATCCATCAACGTGTAGCATTCAATTTATTCCGGACCATTAAAGACGCCGCCTTCTGCGTAGAATCATACGTCATCTTTGCCGCCATATTGGATGGGTCAAAGCGGAGAATAAAGATGCCTCATTCATGTGCTGTGTTTAACTGTACCAACAGGTTTACTGTCCAAACAAGATCACAAACGGGATTACCTTTCACAGATGAGACTGGAAAAATACTTTTCATTGTATTTGGTCATTATAACGCAATTTTACGAACAGATTTTTCTGACTTTGTGGCTAATATGAAGTCTCGCGCATAATAGTTTATGCGCATGCGTCCTTACTACTTCTATTGTTGTGGTGTCTCCGATGGGACCGTCTTACAGCGCACCTAGAGGTGTGGCATGTGTATTGCATCGTTTTCAGCAAGCGTTGCGTTCCCATATGTACCTGATATTTTACTGATCTGTTGCCCATGTGGACGTGATATATTTTTTTAAAAATCTCGTTGCCGTTGTCGTGTGGATGTAGCCTTAGTGTCAATGAAGTACCTACTACCTGACTATAACTGTAGTACATTCTTTGAGTATGCAAGCAAGTCGTTAAGGACATAATTTGGACGGACAGTACTCACAGCCATCTTACCTGTCCTCGCGTAAACCCGCATTTTCTGTTAAATAAAAAAAATATATATATGATTCGGAAGTGTAGTGTGGTACTTTTGCATAAACCCACCAAACAGGCAAACAAATACAACCAACAGTCCTCTTTGGTTAATACTGATGCTAACAGGAACACTAATCATCCTTTTCCTGTTGTACAAATGCTAATTATCCTCTTTCCTCATAAAAATTGCTCACAATCCTCTGCTATTAGTCATGCTAACAATAAAAATGTGAAAGTTAAGTGCTACCTTCTTCAGTACACACTATCAGTGTGTATGGAGTGAAAGAAAAGACTCACTTTGGTTCAAATGGCTACAGCATAATTCATTTCCCTCGGAGTCATAAAATAATTGCAGCTAAAAGCTGAACACTTCTTTCCACAACCAGCATGCCACTGGTCTGGGTGCTTTCATGCTCAAATAGTGTGCATGCCATTGGTGCACCCATGTCTCTGTGTGTGTGTGTGTGTGTGTGTGTGTGTGTGTGTGTGTATTAGGAGTTTGAGAAAGCACATCTGGATCTGATCGTGACGGTATGAAGCGCTGTTTCAGCACTCACTGAGACTCACTGCTGACTAGAGAGGCCTCGAGCTAACCAGAGGGAAAAAAAAAACTATTTATGCGTGTGTGTGTGTGTGTGTGTGTGTGTTAAGCCCTTTGTTTGAAGGAATGTAACATTTCCATCAAGAAATTATGAATACTTGTGTATTAACCCCAGCTCCTGTTTTGTTCTGAACAAGATGAAGTCTTCAAACATGCATCAGCCAATCACATCCAGTCACGGAGATACTGGAAAACCCACTTGGCACATTATTGATGCAAAGTAATGTGTTAAAACAGTGCTCCGTAATATACACACACGGCTCTGTCGTATTTGTATATATACACAAATGGCTTACTAAGGCTGTGCCTGTCTTTCAAACATAAAAAGATGTCAATATAAGGTTTCATTTGTGGTATCCAGACCAGATTAGTTGTTGTTGTTTGCAAATATTTTAAGGATTATTTTGGATTTTTTTTTTTTTTTTGTGGACGCAAGCACAACAGCACCATCAATGGTCAAAAGAAAAAATACACAAAATTGAATGATGAAGTGAGATCGGGGCTGATTTCTTTCTAGCCCAGACTGTAGATTCATATAACCTGTCTGTGACACCGACGTGAGGTCTACAGAGTATGAAATTTGATCTGCATATTGGGTCTCATTTCTCAATCTTTTAAAAAAGTTCTAAACCTGTAAATGTTTGCAGAAGTCAAATCAACCTTAAATTTTCCACAGATTTACAAAAGTTTCAGAAACACTGATTTTCTTCATGCATGTGAATATTGGTCATCCATTAAAGGAACAGTCCACCGTACTTCCATAATGAAATATGCTCTTATCTGAATTGAGACGAGCTGCTCCGTACCTATCCGAGCTTTGCGCGACCTCCCAGTCAGTCAGACGCAGTCAGACGCGCTGTCACTCCTGTTAGCAATGTAGCTAGGCTCAGCATGGCCAATGGTATTTTTTGGGGCTGTAGTTAGATGCGACCAAACTCTTCCGCGTTTTTCCTGTTTACATAGGTTTATATGACCAGTGATATGAAACAAGTTCAGTTATACAAATTGAAATGTAGCGATTTTCTATGCTATGGAAAGTGCGCACTATAATGACAGGCGTACTAACACCTTCTGCGCGCTTCGACAGCGCATTGATACGGAGCTCAGATAGCATAGAAAATCGCTACGTTTCAATTTGTGTAACTGAACTTGTTTCATATCACTGGTCATATAAACCTATGTAAAGAGGAAAAACGCGGAAGAGTTTGGTCGCATCTAACTACAGCCCCAAAAAATACCGTTGGCCATACTGAGCCTAGCTACATTGCTAACAGGAGTGACAGCGCGTCTGACTGCGTCTGACTGACTGAGAGGTCGCGCAAAGCTTGGACAGGTATGGAGCAGCTCGTCTCAATTCAGATAAGAGCATATTTCATTATGGAAGTACGGTGGACTGTTCCTTTAAGTGAAAAGTGTGTTCCAATATACCTAATTTGCATGTAGCAATGCCCACAAAACTCCATAAAAGGTCAAATGTACAGATAGCAAGTAGCACGAAATGAATAAACAAGATCAAGACTGAGAAACAGAAGAAATGGAAGTTATTCGACTCACTTCTATGTCAATAAAATAAAATCATTTAATAATATATATATGGGGCGGCACGGTGGTGTAGTGGTTAGTGCTGTCGCCTCACAGCAAGAAGGTCCTGGGTTCGAGCCCCGGGGCCGGCGAGGGCCTTTCTGTGTGGAGTTTGCATGTTCTCCCCGTGTCCGCGTGGGTTTCCTCCGGGTGCTCCGGTTTCCCCCACAGTCCAAAGACATGCAGGTTAGGTTAACTGGTGACTCTAAATTGACCGTAGGTGTGAATGTGAGTGTGAATGGTTGTCTGTGTCTATGTGTCAGCCCTGTGATGACCTGGCGACTTGTCCAGGGTGTACCCCGCCTTTCGCCCGTAGTCAGCTGGGATAGGCTCCAGTTTGCCTGCGACCCTGTAGAAGGATAAAGCGGCTAGAGATAATGAATGAATGAATGAATATATTATGTTCATAAAAATAATTAAGAATAAACGAGCATGAAATCTGGGCGGCACGGTGGTGTAGTGGTTAGCGCTGTCGCCTCACAGCAAGAAGGTCTGGGTTCGAGCCCCATGGCCGGCGAGGGCCTTTCTGTGCGGAGCTTGCATGTTCTCCCCGTGTCCGCGTGGGTTTCCTCCAGGTGCTCCGGTTTCCCCCACAGTCCAAAGACATGCAGGTTAGGTTAACTGGCGACTCTAAATTGACCGTAGGTGTGAATGTGAGTGTGAATGGTTGTCTGTCTATGTGTCAGCCCTGTGATGACCTGGCGACTTGTCCAGGGTGTACCCCGCCTTTCGCCCGTAGTCAGCTGGGATAGGCTCCAGCTTGCCTGCGACCCTGTAGAACAGGATAAAGCGGCTACAGATAATGAGATGAGATGAATGAGCATGAAATCTTCCATCTGTGGAGGTATTTGTTTACGACTTGTGCCAAGAAGCCTTTGTGTGTCACATGTACACTCAAACACACAGTAAAATTTAACCTCTGCATTTAACCCATCTGAACACACGCATAAGTGAGCAATGAGCACACACCCATACCCAGAGCAGTGGGCAGGACTTTGGAGTTTGGTGGGGCAGGTATGCGACTTTTTAAATTTGGAGTTAGGTGCCTTCAAGGGCACTTCAGCCCAACCTCAAGCCATGGCTGCCCTATGTTAACCTTACTGCATGTGGGGGAAACTAGAACACCCGGAGGAAACCCACGCAGACACGGGGAGAACATGCAGACTCCACACAGAAAGGCCTCCGTCAGCCACTGGGCTTGAACCCAGAACCTTTTTGCTGTGAGGCGACAATACTAACCACTACACCACTGTGCTGCCATGGATATGCACCAACAGCCTATCTCGTCTTCCATTTATATGACGGCATTTCCGTTGTTCATAATTGAATGATTTTACTTTTGTTTATTTGTTTGAATGTGTGGGTTTGCGTTGGGTAACTTTCTTAATTTTTTCACATTCTTTAATTAATGCCAATAATATAAACTGACTGGTTTTCACAAAACTTTCTTGATGAAATTCTGAGTCCATGACCTAGTGAACAAGCATGAGAATGTGTTGTAGATAGAGACTACAAAGCACTTCGAAAGTCGTTTTGGATAAGTGTATCTGCGAAATGCTGTAAACATAATAAAAATGCACAATTTAAACTCGACAGGAAATTCCATATCTAAAAGTGCAGTCAAAAGTCAAAGTGTCTCCTGTGCCAGGACCTGGTCTTCCCAGGCAGTCTCCCATTCCAGTACTAACCAGGCCCTTAAGGCGCATTGGGCGTCACCAGTCTCCGTTTCTGAAGCCGTTTCCCTCGCCTATTACATAGCTAGGGTTACAGTGGGGGGCTGGTCCTCTGGTAACTGTGAGAATTTGACTTTCTACTCGCATCTGTCTTTGGTACGTAATGACCCGATGGTCTTTGGGATGACCTGACTGCGAGTAGAACTCGCGATCTCCCGGTCGATAGGCGGACACACTAACCACTAGGCCAGTTCGTGATAGAACAGTGCAGTGATTCATGCAAATTATGATCATGATTGGATGCCGATCATGTCAAGATTGATGTTTGTTAGTTTGCTTATGTGTGCGCACAAGTCGGATATGAATGCTTTTTTCTGAATTTGTAGGATTTTCACGAAGACCAAATGTTGTGCATCAACGCACATACGAACAATTTACGAATAAATCCATTTGTATTCAGCTTGATACCACTTCATTAATGAATGTGTACCACTCCATTAGCAGTGAGAAGCTGCATATGAAATACAGTTGTGCATGTAATGAAGGCGAATAAGTAGAATTATTTTCTCTGCCATTTCTTTTCCCTTAAATGCCTTTAGAGGAGAAACTAGTAGGCCGCTCGGGAGAGCGCTACCTCCACCAAACCACATATCTGGATTTGCATCAAAATCTAATCAATTGTTCCTTGGCCCATGGCCCACCTTTCCTCAAAATGTAATCAAAATCCATTCACTACTTTTTGAGTTTTGTTGAGAACAGACAAACAAATCCTGGATCTGCATACATATCTTTATTTACATCAAAATCTACTCAATTGTTCTTTGGCCCATGGCCCACCTTTCCTCCAAATTTCATCAAAATGTGTTCACTACTTTTTGAATTTTCTATATTCTGAAGAAACATGGCATGACCCCAACAGACCATTACAGACTTGAAACACTTCAAGAATTTGAAAGGTAGTTTGCCAGACACTGTTCTTATCGTGATGACCGATGCATGATGAGAATGCATTATCAAGCGATTAATACATAAATAGGCGGCACGGTGGTGTAGTGGTTAGCGCTGTCGCCTCACAGCAAGAAGGTCCTGGGTTCGAGCCCCGGGGCCGGCGAGGGCCTTTCTGTGTGGAGTTTGCATGTTCTCCCCGTGTCCGCGTGGGTTTCCTCCGGGTGCTCCGGTTTCCCCCACAGTCCAAAGACATGCAGGTTAGGTTAACTGGTGACTCTAAATTGACCGTAGGTGTGAATGTGAGTGTGAATGGTTGTCTGTGTCTATGTGTCAGCCCTGTGATGACCTGGCGACTTGTCCAGGGTGTACCCCGCCTTTCGCCCGTAGTCAGCTGGGATAGGCTCCAGCTTGCCTGCGACCCTGTAGAAGGATAAAGCGGCTAGAGATGAGAGATAATACATAAATATTCAGTCTTTGGTCTCCCATCTAATATCACGCCATCGCTTATACACTATTTAGCAAGCAGTGTTAAACAGGAAGAGTACGATGTCAAGGTTGACTACACACCGATACTCTCCACAGTGAAGCCGCAGTGAAGATTCTCTTGATTTACACCGCCTGTACCGTAGCTTCAGCCCAAACCACACGACAGAAATATAGAATACTCTGTAATAATACAGAAAATTAGTGTAGTGTCCCTGTGTTCCATCAGGGATTTGCTCATTTGAATATTCCCCAGCGTACTTCCAAAATATAGCAGTTAGCGCATAGTTTTATGATCTGTTTAATAACAAGTCGAATTACAGCTTCCTGTTTATGATGAAATGTTTGGAATGTTTATTTTTCAAATAGTTTTAGCCTTGCAGTGTTGTTTTCGTGTGTTTATGTGAATAAAGTGGTTCGGTTGTTCTGTTAGGAGTCGCCTGTTTTAATTAAAAGCTTGAGGTTGCGTGACTTCGGCACTATAAATGATTATGGATTGCTAGCTTCTGACAGTACAGTCAGTTGCTATACTGCCTAAAGTTTATGGATTCTGACAGGAACCTCATATAAAATTCACGTCATTTTCAAGCCAACTTTAACATGCTAACCCACAAATCCTAATGCACTCAAGTTATCCACAGTTTGGCATTTTTTTCTGTGAAAAATTGGCCAGCTTAGCTTGATGGTATTGATAAAAAACATTAGGTTGATGAAACCCCACAGTTTCAGTGTGGCTAACGTAAGTAAATTGAGGCTTAATTTTAGGAATTTTTGAGCGGACCCCATCATAAAAAAATGTCCTCAGTTCAGGCCAAAGTTAGCATGCTAACCCACGAATCCTTGCGCATTCGAGTCAATCGACACAGCCATTTTTTTTTCCTGACAAAAATGTCCAAATGGCTTGATGAGATTGATAAACCTATTAAGCTGTAGGTCAGGGAATCACCACTGGTCCATTGTGGTTGGCAGTGAAATACAAACACAAAGCCAAATACTGTTTGTCAAGTTTTTCCAGTTCTTAGATAGATGTTAACATTTCTGTAGTAAGACTGTGCGGAAAGGTACAATACAGTACATTCCATCAAATCTAACTCGGAGATGAAGAACACAAACGCTCACAGAAACACCCACAAAACAGTGTGCTTTCGAGGATGGTGATGGATAGATGTAAACAAGTGATCTTGAGAGGAGACGATGCAGTCCCGTACCAGGAGGTTTCAAATACGGAACCAGAGGGTTGTACCCACTGCACATTTTATATATGTATATAGCTTTATTAAACTGAAGAATTATATCTCATCTCATTTCATCTCATTATCTCTAGCTGCTTTATCCTGTTCTACAGGGTCGCAGGCAAGCTGGAGCCTATCCCAGCTGACTACGGGCGAAAGGCGGGGTACACCCTGGACAAGTCGCCAGGTCATCACAGGGCTGACACATAGACACAGACAACCATTCACACTCACATTCACACCTACGGTCAATTTAGAGTCACCAGTTAACCTAACCTGCATGTCTTTGGACTGTGAGGGAAACCGGAGCACCCGGAGGAAACCCACGCGGACACGGGGAGAACATGCAAACTCCGCACAGAAAGGCCCTCGCCGTCCATGGGGCTCGAACCCGGACCTTCTTGCTGTGAGGCAACAGCGCTAACCACTACACCACCGTGCCGCCCCGAACAATTATATTTTACACCAAAAGTTAATCCAATCCACTATGGGCAGTGCATTTTTACAGCAATTTATCGGTCTTCATGCTTGAGCCACTTAATCCTGAGAACTGGACACAAACGAACGCAATAAATGTGTCAATTATTCTCCTCGTTAGCTCAATAGCTTGCTTAATGGCCAATTCTTCACCAAATCCCTCTGCTTGCTCTCTGGCAAGTCTGGATTGTACGTACTTCAGATGAAAGACAAACAATGAGACTCTTTTGGCAGCTGGTTCGAGGCACATTAATTTCCACAATAACGCTCATTGGCTAATTGTTGCCTGTAGCTTTTCTGGGTTTTTCGCCTCGGGCTTTTTCCCATGCCCCACTATCTTTTCTCTCCTCCATCTTTTCTCCCCTCTCTGTCCATTCATGCTGTCAGCGAGAAGCGTCCGTGAGTTCAGCTCACTCAAATAGGTGCCTCTTCATGCTAATCGTCTCTCAATGGATCCGTCACCTCCCACTCGAATAAAAACACTTTTTCTTCTGACTGTTTGCCCCCTGCCCTGAACCCATCCCGTTCCGTTTCCAGCCAAATAAAAATTCAGCTAATTTCCGAAAAGACGCAAATGAGAATCATTGTGTTTCCGTCAGCTTCTGTTCTGTTAAATATTCCAAAGAGGGCAAACAAGGTGACATCATAAAAAGTCACTGTCATGGAGATACTGAAACATAATCTCTTTATCCATAATCCATGCATCCACTTTGATACTTCAGACAACTTTTCTATGATTTTTAGTTGGGGTTTTGTTTGTTGTGTTTGCCTTCTAGCTTTTCTGTTCAGGTTGCATGATGCGGAAAAATGTAACATTCACATTAAAACAGATTAAAATGAATGAGCTGACATGAACTCCGAGTGGATCACGCATTTGATTGAACACAAACTTCACAAGAAAACAGAAACACCCCACCCCCCCATTGTGTATGTAACTATGGCTCCAGTATCGCCAGATTACTGCCAGGGAAGGTCCGACTCAATTTGGTACCTTCTTCTGCGTGTCGAACACAGACAGGTCAGGCAACAGACTCACAAAATTGAGTGACATGATCCGAGTCAGAAATTAATCAACCACACGGTCAACCGAGAGTCATCTGGCCACCAATGAATGCTGTTCTCCCCCTCATCAGCAAAAATGCAGTATTTAAGAGATGCCCATTTCAGTTTGACATTTTTGTAAGGGGAAGCCTTAAGGAACTCAATCTCAGTGATGCGATCCCACACCAGGCTCTAAGGTGGGGTTTACATTAGACCGTATCAGCGGATCATCAGATTAACGTTTTTAAAACGATTCGCGTGCACACAGCAACGCCAATACACGATTCGCGTGCACACAGCAACGCCAATACACGGATATGCTCGGTTCCGCAGGCATCCTGCGCTCCAAATCACTCCGCCCTGAACAGCGAGTGCCCTCTGGAGGGTGTGCACTCCGGCCCTGCGCAGCTCACAGAGCGCGCGAGTGAAGCGCACGAGCAGTGATTCGGGACTGAGCCGCTGTGTGTGTGATCCAGTGCATATCGGGCATGCGCGTCACTTACCACTTGCAAGTGGAAGGATGGCAAGCCTAAAGACAATCATAACTACACAATGGGCAGTATTTGCATCAGTATTTGCAGTATTTTCATACTTTTATACTCTTTAATGAAAGGTGATACAAGGCGGAAGTCCGCGCCATTTTTCAGCAGTCGCATCACATGACCAACGCCAGCAAATCAGGAAGGTGGATGTCACAGTGACGTTGTCCAATGACGACGCCAGCTAGAGCTCAGCACAGCGTATCTGCGTATCTCAATGTTTACACAGCACCGGAGCTGACACGATCTGGATTGAATACGTGGACCCTGGCGGATTCCCGTTTCCCGGCGTTTCCAGGCGTTTTAATGTAAACGGACAGTGCATCCGCGAAGAAAACGAGACAGATACGGTCTAATGTAAACTTGAGCAAAGGGAATCATGGTGGATGGAGGCACATCAGTAGGCTGTAATAGGTATACAGGCCCCAAGAGAGATGCCATCTATAGACCCCTTTCACGTGACGTCACCGCACCGCGACATTTTGTTAGGCGCCATATTGGAAGACCAAGTACATGCGCTCACAGTATAAAACAAACTATGAGCGAGAGTAAAGTGACACGATGGATAATAATTCGGGTTATGTGAGTACATTACCAGCTGCAGAAAGGGCATGGTATATGGAGAAACTGGCTGTGATTGATGGGTTTGACCCATATGATAAGACTCGCGGCAAGGGAGAATGGAAACATAAGGAGGACCTGACACCAATTCTGCCATCTGTTTGCTACCCGGACATTGTAAACTATTTACTGTTTACACCCAGTGCCTACACTGCTGATGACTTGAAAGCCTACAAAGGGCTACAGGCTTACAATTATGTTGTTAGCGGCTTGGTTCGTGATATTACAGCTGTTATTACGAATAACCTACACATAGTTATGGCCAAGGTAAGCTTGTTGATATTTATCTTTTAATAATATATCTTTTCAGTTTCAGTTGAAAAATTAATACTTTTTGTTACTATTAAGCTAGCCGCACACTACCCCGATTTTCAGCGTACCGAGCCAACTGAAGTCGCGAGTCAGGCGTAAAGACTAGTTTTCGATGGTACCGACTCATCTCACAGCCGATTCGAAAAACTAATCGGGAGCCAGACTGATCGGCGAGAGTCGCTAGCAATAGCCAATCATATCTTTCGCATATAACACGTGACATCATTAAACACAATTTCTAGCGCGAGAAATACGCGTTGGTAGCACCTAATGCAGGTATATACTGTAATTCCATAGACTGAAGCTTTATCCATAGACACAGTGGGCTGGAAAGCCACTTTGCTCAAGTTGTGTGGCTGAATTCCAAATCGCTTTAACTCCCCTATATAAGTGCACTATTTAAGTTTGGAAATAATAGCTCATGCAGCCTAGATAGTGCACTACATATTCCATGTTGTGTCATTTGTAATTCAGCCTGTAGCATCTTCAAGTGTTGGATTTAACAGTAACTATATCCAATAGCCAATCACAAAGCTATTAAGTTGTCACGTGTCGCTTCAATCGCGACTGCACTCGTCAACAGTCGGGGGATATGTGCGTGCCCTGTCGGGAGTCGGCTCTGAAATGGGTCGGTTCGGTACCGCGTGGATCGCCGTAGTGTGCGGCTAGCTTTAAGGTATCCATAATTTAGGTTAGTTTATCCAAATTATACATATGTATTTATGATATATGCCTACACAACTATGCTTTATTTATAATATAGCCTAGTGACTTACCAGTAACAAAATGGTCTGAGCATATTCTGTACTGTTGGAGACGAGAAGTATTCAGATCCGCTCTGCATAAAGCAGCTAAATACTCTCTCTGCCTCCGGGCAGAAAGCTCTTTAGTTTGCTCCCCTTGTGTCCCAATCACAGCTGGTATTCTGAAGAAAGACTTCTTTTCACCTTTCCCATCAGCTTTGTTAGAACACCCTAACACAGCACAAAAGTTTACCATTGTAGGTTTTTGATTTTCGTGGGTTTAAATTCCGCGCTGCCGTTATTTTCCCCTAATCACGAGTGTGTTGGTCTTCCAATATGGCGCAGGGCTTGTTGACTTCCGGTTTCGGGTGACGTCAGTGAAAGGGGTCTATTGTGCTGTGGTGTGCCTTGATGCCTGTCACATAGGCTTGTAATGAGGTTGGGTCCTTGCCACTGTCTTGTAGACGCTGAAGAAAAGTTCATATTGCGGGTTTTGGGAAATGCCAGTGCACCAGATCCAGCCAAAAGGGTGCACGCAACTGTACATTTGTGGTACAGCTTCCACCTAATGGCATACAAGATCCTTGTGCTAGGGGCCAATGTATTCAGGAGTGTTTCCTGAACCCCTGAGTTGCAGTCATTAGTTGATGATTCGCTCTGACGGACTAAATCCACAAGCACAGATGAATGAGCTGAGAGCGCAAATACATCTGTCCATTTGGGGCAGAAAATATGTTGTGTGAGGAGGCCACTATCTGCCAGGGTGCTCTGACCATTCACCAAAGTAGTAGTGGAAACTAAGATCTTTGCCATTTCAAGGCCACAAACAGGACGGTGTCTCAGTTGCTGAATCCTGTGCAATAGAGAATCAGCACCATCGGAGGAAACTGAATAGCAGATAGTGAAGCTAGTCATGGGCCAGTCCTGTCCTGGGCAAGTGTCATCCAGTTCTGCCAAAAAGGGCCACAAATAGCAATGTCTTGACTTGGCATTGGTGAAGAGGTCTGACTATATCTCACCAAACCAGTCCAAATCTGTACCACCACCTCCAGGTACATGCAGATCTTCAGACGTATACCGTCTACAGCAGTGATGTCCAGCCAGAGCAAATGCACTGCCCTCAGTGAAGGTATCCGTGGATGGACCCATGAGAGAAGATTCCGTGAAAAGTGAAGAAAGCTGATTGGCCTCATCAGTGGTTGATGTTACAGAACTAACATGTGGCTCCATCTCAAAGCTGGTAAGAAGAACTTGAGGGCCAGATGGACCAACACCAGCTGATTGGTGTATTCCTCTGTGGTAACACACTACTACAACGACGATGGCGACTACTACTACTACTACTACTACTACTACTCTTCAGCCAATAAGAGAAGCATTCATGGTGAATGTCTCTTTCTGTTGCTGAGACAAGGAGACACATACCGTACATGTCAACCTTTAGTTACCCATGCCCTTACAAAATTTATACTTTTCTCTTATATACTGTACACCCATGAGCCCTTATACACAAGAAAAAATTCCAATATATAATCCAAAGCACTGATTGTTTTATTCCACATTATACACTCCTACTGTAATAGGCATATTTACCACACTGCATCAAGTTAAAGGGATCAAATAAGCACGTACTGAATAAAAAGAAATTTTAGATCCCAGAGAAAACAACTGAATTAAAAAGGGCTATATGTACAGTCAAGTAAACAATTATCTACTAAACAGAATGACTGAACTATAAACTTAATTATTTAATATACATTGTATCTGTAATACCAGAATTATTGATGTAAATTTTGCAAATAAAATGTATTAATATTAAATAGTTCATAAAAATACACAAAGTTCATATACTTTTATACTTCCTCTTTATACTTGAAATATAACAGCAGTACTCAGTAGGTATGTTAATTAAAATAGTAGGTTACATGTAATTAATTATATATAATCATGTCAAACAGTAAATGAAGGTTCGTAAAAGTTCCATTTGAGAAAAAAGTGTTGACACCACAAGCAGTGTTAGATCCGACTAAAGATGACTGAACCACATCGAGTATATTATGTAAACAAGGATAAGTGAAAATATTAATAAATTATGAAGTTAAATCGAAAATCTTCCCAGTAATTTATAGCAAGAATTGAAATCTTATTCCTTTTTGGAGTGTTCTTTGTTGTACAAAGGTGTTGCAGATTTGTCACTAGCTATAATATCACTGCTTGGGTAGCAGTTGTAGCTCCTCATCACGGTTCATTTTAATTTGCAGATATGCAGTTAATGTGTCTGCAGCCATATTTTTTCTGTACTCAGGATGAATTTTCCTAACCAATGAAAAAGCCCTCTCACTATCTGCATTGCTTTGTGGGAGGCACAGCAAAGCAGTAAAAAGTCGTTTCAGCATTGGAAACCTGGCAACACCCAGAGCAGTTTTTACATCGAAGAACTTTCCCCAATATACATCTATTATTTTCCTGGTCAATAAAAGAAAATCAGAGCACGGCAAACATGCAGATGGTGTTAAATTGCTTCCATCACCTACTACACGTTTTGGAGACAGGTTACCAACGGTCGTTACCACCATTACTCTTCATTCAATACTTTTCCAGTTTACTGACGACTGATGGTAGTAACGAGTGTTGGTCATCTGTGTCTACATATAATGTCTATCAGCAATTAAAATGTTTAGGGAAGCGAAACCAGAAATCACCGGGTAACTCCAGTTGCCGTTGTATAAACGGCGACTCCCAGTATCGCCTCCCGAAATTATCATGATAATGGAGGAAGATTTCCTACATGCAAAGAGTAAAAACCTTTTTTTTAAAAAAAAAAAAATGCTTAACTGTGCAGTCTTTGAATCGTGAAACTTTTTTTTTTTTTTCGCTAGTTGCGAAAAATGATCTGCCACAGTCGGGGGGATGTTGTGTTCCATGAGAAACTGGCAAAACATAACTTCTGCAGCCGTCACAGAAGTCTGGGCAGTCCGAGCCAATGGACTTAAATGACCGAGAAAACCACGTGCAACTATAAAACCACATAAATCAAAAATAGTTCAGTTTCATTGGGCATGCATGTTTGAAAAAATAAATGGTGGATGCTAAGAAAATTCTCGGAGTAACGGAAAAAAATCTCTGGTACAAAACGGAATTTTCCCGTATGAAAATCAGTGCCGTATTAGCCAAAAAATTTCATTTTCCCATACAAAATACGGGGAAACCGTATAACTTGACATGTTTGGAGACATGACCATTACTGGGGTTTGGGGTCCATCTATAGACTGAAAGCACAGTCTTGAAAAGCCCATAGCGCCAGCAAACCGAGAGGAGTTACTCCTGTGGCTGCCAGTCCTAGTATCCTCAACAAAGGAAGTTATCACTCATTGTTGCCCAGCTGAATCTCCTTGGCAAGTGTAATAATTAAATATGTCTGTCAAGTGTTGGAGTGGCAGAATAGCTTGTATTCCCAGTGAATTTTTGCCAGTGCTGATGAATTTTGTGGTCTGCTTGAGAGCTCATTTTTAAGTCCACCAGACTTGAGACCAAGCACTACAAGTTCTGCAAGGAGGATGGATGTGTCCTGAATGGCCTGCCTCTTGGTAGGGCACATAATAAGGTAGCCTTACTCAGTGAGGAATGCATGGTTTTGAAAATCCAAGCTTAAAAGCTGTGTTCTAGGCCTATTTGGACGTTAAAATATGCACTGAACAGTCCCGATGACACGAACCATCCCTGTAGTTGCATGGCATGAACTACATCTGATGCACTTAGCATGCAAAAAGGACACGCTTCAAATCCAGTGCAGCCTTCTCAAATGGAATTGGATGAAAACCTCTCCTCCTTTTTATGTCTTTCTTGAGTTAAGTGAAACTCCTTGTTTTGGGTTCTACCTTTTAAATTGTGACTTCTTGTTTAGACAACATTTCTTATTTGGTTGAATTAATAAAGTGCCCTTGACGCAGCTTGTGGATTCCATTAATTGTGTCCATGAAGACTTGCTGTTTTGCTGCCGGTTCAAGAATCTGAGAAATGCTTCATTAGGGTCTGAAGCTTTTGATCATCATCATCATCACCATCATCATCAATTCAAATGTGCCCAATTAGTGAACCTGAAATAAAAAGCCTACTTAGCATAAATTACAACCATACTGTTGCTATTTTGGTGTGTATCTGCGTGTGGAACGTTTGCTTTGTGTTATTATTGGCGATGGTGTGTTGTGTACTAAAATTGCAGGCCTCATTAAAATGGTGGGTAAATATTATTCTTTTGTCCACATCTGCTGATGTTTGGGTGGGCTGAGTGTGTGTTTGTGTGTGGTGGTCACTGTATTGGTCACTGTGGTGGGTAGTAGTCGTATTCGTGTTATATTGGGCTGTGTGTGTATGTTTGCACATGCATCCACAAGGTCTTAGCCTCTCAGTATCTTGTGCACTTAGCTGACCACTATCAGAGTCCATCAGAGATCTCATTACCTCTGCTCGTACACACAAATCAAGCACTGGTTTGGAACAGAGAAACAAACATTTGAACACTCTGGCAACAATGAGCTTTTCAGAGCAAGAAGAGTCACTGGACTGAAAAAGGTCTGTGAAGTTCAAGGCAGCCAACTCTCTAGGAATCTGGCTTGTGAGACGATAATAAACCATGCTGTTTTTAAGTTGTTGCACACTGGTCTGTTTTGGTTGGCACCATTTTTACGATTGACCAACCACCAAGCCCCTTAATGCTTAGTTACTGTCACTATGTAGCTCAAGCTTTTGAAAAATAGAGCTTGGACATTCAAGAGCAAGTTAAGCTGAGCAATCTCCATGCCACCAGCTTTACGTTAACACATTTGAAGTGAACAATTTGGATAATTCAGCCAAAACAAGCTAACTAATTGATACCATGCTGGATAACGCTTCGATGTTTGACAGGAGTGTTTTCAAACAAAAAGTATTATTTCGTCAAAGTCATAGACCGAGTGAAAGCGCTTGTCAACTTCGGGCCTGTCGCTTGACCATATCTGGAGCTTCGAATTCAAAATATGTCCATGGTAAACATTTGTTCACCTGCCACAGTGCTGAAAGCTTGACAGAGGTAATAACAAATTACTTCCATCAGCTAATCAGTGCTTGGAGAGCCAAGAAAATAAAGTGGGACTTGGGATCAGTCAATTGCCTCGGTTGTATGTCGTGCATTTGTTTTTCAGTCACATATTGAGTGATGAAAACTACAAAACTCCCTCATGATAGCTATAAGAAAAGGGTCTGATTTTGTGAGAAGAGTATAGCACAGATGCATGTTTGAATCCATATATGGCCAGGAAAAAGAAGCCTGAAGTGTTTTATTCCTGTTATACCACAGCAAATTGCCAACACTAACAAGTTTTTATTTACAAAATATAAATCCATTTATCCCTGCGATAACCTGGTGACTTGTCCAGGGTGTACCCCGTCTCTCACCCATAGTCAGCCGGGATAGGCTCCAGCTTGCCTGCGACCCTGTAGAACAGGATAAGTGGCTACAGATAATGGATGGATGGATGGATGGATGGATGGATATCCATTTATGTCTTCATTTACGGTTATGGAACATCCATAAGCTTCTTTTTTTCTCTCTTGTGAAGTTAATAATTCAAAAAAAGCAGATTTTTCCTCCTCTACAACATCTGAAGGATCCGCCCTTTTCTTACCACCTACTCTACTCAGCTCCTGGTCCAAGCACTGATCCTCTCTCGCCTTGGACTACTGCAACGCTCTTTTTACTGGCCTTTCAGCTTCTGCCATCAGACCCCTGCAGCTCATCCAGAACACTGCCCCTCATTCTTCCCATGTCACCCCTCTGCTTGCCGACCTGCACTGGCTACCTATTGCAGTTCATATCAAATTTAAGACATTGGTACTAGCTTACCAGGCTCTCAAGGGGTTAGGGCCAGCATACCTCCAGAGTCTCAGATCCCTATGCTCCGCTACTACTGGTCACCTGGCCCCTCCTCCTCTCTGCTCCTACCCAGCCCGCTCAAGACTGCTGTCAATCATGGCTCCCCGTTAGTGGAATGACCTTCCCATTGAGGTCACAACTGCTGACTCCCTGACCACCTTCAAGCACAGACTGAAGCCTCATCTCTTCAGGCTGCAACTCTCCCCTTCTTCCCTGCCCACTGTGTAACTGTGTTTTGGTCTTGACCAACCCAGGCTGTGTACGGTCTAGCCTGGGGTTAGCCGTTTTGAGTTCTTTAGTTGTACTTTATATGGTTGGTTTGTTTCCTTGGCTGTTTGTATATTGGGATTTCAACAGCATATCACACAAGGTATTGCTGTCACTTGTTCAGTTGGCACGAGAACTTTTTTGTCTAGAAGTTCAGCACTTTGTGTACCTGACTTTTGCACTCGTTGTATGTCGCTCTGGATAAGACCGTCTGCTGAATGCCATGTAATGTAATGTAATGTCATGTATAAAACTATAAGACGCCTGTCCTAAAAACCGACAGCAAACAAAAGTTTCAGTTTTATCGCTGACTGTTACAAAGCACTGGCACTGGAGACTCCTTCCACAAATGCAAAATAATCTTACTTGTATGAGAGAAATACTATAGAAACATATTGCAGTACTGGATTAGAATGACCATATTGTGGTAAAGCTTTGCAGCTGGAACTATTGTGAAAGCAGCTGTAAATTAATCAACACCTTTTGACCAGTCAGAATCAATTCCATAATGAGTCCATAATTCTTACCCTAACCCTATCCAGGGAAGTCTGTTCTTCGTGGTATTGAAGGCACTAGGGACAATAACACACAAATGTATACTAACTGGGTCAATATAATGAGTCATTAATTCCGGTTATGTTTCCACCTCCATTTGTTTGTTTGTTTGTTTATTTGTTTGACTTTTCTCAATGTAACTCAAAAAGTAGTAAATGGATTCTGATGGAATTTTGGGGAAAACTGTGCCACGGGCCAAGGAACAATTGATTCAATTTTGATGCAAATCCAGTTATGTATGTGGATCCAGGCTACAGATATGTATGCAGATCCAAGATATTTTTTTTGTCTATTCCCAATGTCACTCAAAAAGCAGTGAATGGATTCTGATGAAATTTGGAGGAAAGGTGGGCTATGGGCCAAGGAACAATTGATTAGATTTTGATGCAAATCCGGATATGTGGCTTGGCGGAGGTATGTAATCTACCGAGTGTTGCTGTCTGAGTGACATACTTTGCTACTCCATATTTTTTCCTCTCCCTGCCGTCTCTCTTTCCGTTTTTCACTCCCATTCAGACTCTTTTCTCTTGGTTTGTCTTTTCCCCTCTCGCCACTGTTCCCAATCTCTTTTTTCTGTCATTCGTTTGCTATCTAATTTTTGTATGTTTTGCTCTCCATCTCTCCCTCATGCTTTTTTTTATTTACCTTAATACATGTACATATCAGAATTGTGTATCTATCAATCCCACTTTTATATCTGTCTCTCTGCCCATCATTTTTTGTCTGTTTTCCTCTGTCACTCTCCATATTCTTTTATCTCTCTCGCTCTCTCAGTCTCAGACTGAGACACATTGAACTCTCAAGACAGGTTTAGCAATACAGTGAGAATGAACAGCATTTGTGGAATTCACTCCATCCTTCCGGCCCCCTCCATCCATCCCTCAGCCACTTTGCTCTCTAATAATAATAACCGGCATAGTGTCACAGGACTCGCCTTTAGTGTGTGTGTGTGTGTGTGTGTGTGTGTGTGTGTGAGAGAGAGAGAGAGAGAGAGAGAGAGAGAGAGACTTCATTCTGGATTTCCTATATTCATCCCAGTTGTCTGATTCTGACTGGGACAAATTTCTTACCTCTGTTTTTTCAGCAAAAATTAAATACTTACACATTCTATAACCAATGACTATGATTCGCATGGAGCACAAAGGCTAGCCCATATGGTCAAATCCCATTGAAGAGCTACTGTTGCACAAACTGCTGAAAAAGTTAATGCTGGCTAAAACAGAAAGGTGGGATTGGACCATATGGGCTAGCCTTCGTGCCCCATGCGAATCAATGAGCGTTCGATACCCATGACCCTGTCACCGGTTCAACGGTTGTCCTTCTTTGGACCACTTTTGGTAAGTACTAACCGCTGCATACCGGGAACACCCCAAAAGATGTGCCATTTTGGAGATGCTCAGACCCAGTCATCTCGCCATCACAGTTCGGCCCTTGTCAAAGATGCTCAGATCCTTACGCTTGTCCATTTTCCTGCTTCAAACACATCAACTTCAAGAACTGACTGTTCTCTTGCTGCCTAATATATCCCACCCCTTGACAGGTGCCATTGTAATGAGATGATCAAATGTTATTCACTTCCCCGGTCAGTGGTTTTAATGTGATGGCTGATCGGTGCAAGTATGTTTTGTTGCTAGAAACAGTTGTTCCCTCACTAGCATCACTTTTCCTCTGTCTTGAAGTGAATTAGACCAAAAAATAAATAAATAAATCAGCCAGAGCAGCAAAACATTAAACATCGGGTTGAAATGATTGTTGAAGTGCTTGTGGAGTCTTTTTCCAGAAATACTGGGGAAAAGGTCGAACTATACTCCAAATGAGCACCATACACACACTCGTTCACAAACATAGATACTTAATATACTTCCATTGGCATTGAAATGCACTGATGGGATGTCAGAATGGAGCAGGACTCAATGGATGCCCACAATAAGCTGACATTTGGATGACAAATCATGGAATTTGACAAGCATTGGAAGAGGAAGTTGATTAATTTTTTCCAGGAAGATAAAGCAAAAGCAAAATAAGCAGCATATTACAGCCCCAATTCCAAAAAAGTTGGGACAAAGTACAAATTGTAAATAAAAATGGAATGCAATAATTTACAAATCTCAAAAACTGATATTGTATCCACAATAGAACATAGACAACATATCAAATGTCGAAAGTGAGACATTTTGAAATTTCATGCCAAATATTGGCTCATTTGAAATTTCATGACAGCAACACATCTCAAAAAAGTTGGGACAGGGGCAATAAGAGGCTGGAAAAGTTAAAGGTACAAAAAAGGAACAGCTGGAGGACCAAATTGCAACTCATTAGGTCAATTGGCAATAGGTCATTAACATGACTGGGTATAAAAAGAGCATCTTGGAGTGGCAGCGGCTCTCAGAAGTAAAGATGGGAAGAGGATCACCAATCTCCCTAATTCTGCGCCGACAAATAGTGGAGCAATATCAGAAAGGAGTTCGACAGTGTAAAATTGCAAAGAGTTTGAGCATATCATCATCTACAGTGCATGATATCATCAAAAGATTCAGAGAATCTGGAATAATCTCTGTGCGTAAGGGTCAAGGCCGGAAAACCATACTGGGTGCCTGTGATCTTCGGGCCCTTAGGCGGCACTGCATCACATACAGGCATGCTTCTGTATTGGAAATCACAAAATGGGCTCAGGAATATTTCCAGAGAACATTATCTGTGAACACAATTCACCGTGCCATCCGCCATTGCCAGCTAAAACTCTATAGTTCAAAGAAGCCGTATCTAAACATGATCCAGAAGCGCAGACGTCTTCTCTGTCCATTTAAAATGGACTGTGGCAAAGTGGAAAACTGTTCTGTGGTCAGCCGAATCAAAATTTGACGTTCTTTATGGAAATCAGGGACGCCGTGTCACTCGGACTAAAGAGGATAAGGACGACCCAAGTTGTCATCAGCGCTCAGTTCAGAAGCCTGCATCTCTGATGGTATGGGGTTGCATTAGTGCGTGTGGCATGGGCAGCTTACACATCTGGAAAGACACCATCAATGCTGAAAGGTATATCCAGGTTCTAGAGCAACATATGCTCCCATCCAGACGACATCTCTTTCAGGGAAGACCTTGCATTTTCCAACATGACAATGCCAAACCACATACTGCATCATGGCTGCATAGAAGAAGGGTCCGGGTACTGAACTGGCCAGCCTGCAGTCCAGATCTTTCACCCATAGAAAACATTTGGTGCATCATAAAACGGAAGATACGACAAAAAAGACCTAAGACAGTTGAGCAACTAGAATCCTACATTAGACAAGAATGGGTTAACATTCCTATCCCTAAACTTGAGCAACTTGTCTCCTCAGTCCCCAGACGTTTACAGACTGTTGTAAAGAGAAAAGGGGATGTCTCACAGTGGTAAACATGGCCTTGTCCCAACTTTTTTCAGATGTGTTGTTGTCATGAAATTTAAAATCACCTAATTTTTCTCTTTAAATGATACATTTTCTCAGTTTAAACATTTGATATGTCATCTATGTTCTATTCTGAATAAAATATGGAATTTTGAAACTTCCACATCATTGCATTCCGTTTTTATTTACAATTTGTACTTTGTCCCAACTTTTTTGGAATCGGGGTTGTACAGTAGGTAGGCCAACTGTCTTGTTTATCTTTGTTGGCAAAATGAATGTTTAATAGCTGTGATAATTTTTGAAACTGGTGTGAAAAGTGTTGTTGAAGAAACTCAATAATAAGCAGTGACTGGTTTTTAACCACAGCTAATTAACAGTTAATCCATGAAATAGAGTCGGACATGAGCTGGTAGCTGACTTGGCACGACGCGCATCATTGACTATGAGCTATATACGATGAGATTGCGTGGAGTAACTTTTATTATATCCACATTCACTGGATCATGAGAATCAGAACATTTTTATTTTTTGCAAATTTCAGAAATAAAAACTTTATACAAAACATCCAACAAAATAATTTCTGCTTAGAATGTAAACAAACCAGCGAAATGACAGTAGCAATTTGTGAAAAATGCAAAAATAATAATTCTTGAAAAATAAAAAAATATACATTCTTACCATTAAATACTTTCATTCCATAGTTTGTTGCTTTTTGTATTTTTTTTTTTGGGGGGGGGGGGGGGTGTTCAAGGAGAGTTTTTATTTTGTCCTCGGTTTGTTCAGCAACATGCTCCGCCATTTTTTTTCTCTACTCATGGTATATGAGCTGATAGCCTAGTCATAGAGTAGCCAATCAGAGTGCACAATTGCTCATATCTAGTGAATGTGGATAGAATAATAGCATTTATATTGGCAAACTTGCACAAAGTGGATCTTTATTGGGATTTTAAATCTTCTAAATCTCCATTCAATGTTTTTTTTTAATTTATGAATTAAAAGACACTTCATGTCTTAAAGTAATGATGGATGTCCTTTCTCTTAACTTAGTTGAGCGGTTCTTGACATAATATGGATTAGTGCAGTTGTGGAATAGGGATATTTGGTGTATTTTTATTATTTATTATTAACTATTTACTGTTTAATGATCTCAAATGCATAAAGAAGACAATAAGCTTGTCCAATTAATTACCTTTTGACGAGGCACACCTGTTAATTGAAAAGCACTCCAGGTGACTACCTCATGAAGCTGGTTTTTAATTTTATATTTTTGTAACAAAACCACTCGTCACTATAATTGTCACTCAGAATTTTGTAACGAGCAAAATATAACTGAAGAATGTTCCGATTATATATTTGACATTTTTTTAAAGTTCATCTGAGTGCTTAGGAAGTCTGAAGCAGTCATCTGTCACATCTTGTTTCACTGGAATATAAATATGAGGTGAAGCAGAGGCCAAATTCCTTTAGTCATTCATCAACATGGAGAAGGTTACAGAACACACAAATGAATTGAGAAAAGTCTGTTGACCTTCATAAATCAGGCGAGAAAATAGCTACATGTCTGAAAATAGTCACACATGCTGTTAGTGGCAGTAATTAAGGTGTTTAAAACAAATGGAGCTGTAATGAACCTGCCTGGAAGAGGATGAAAGTACAGCATATTTTGACCCCACAGCCAGTGAGGAAAATGGTAAGCGGGGCAAAAAACCTCCTGCAAGGATGACAGTTGGAGCCAAACAACTATCTGGAAGCCATGCAAAAAGAAAGTCCTTTGTTTGATTGAAAATCAAGAGTTGGCACCAATAGATGCTCCAGGAACTTTGAATGGAATCTGGTTCTGTGGCCAGATGAGATGTTCTAGGTTGTACTGTATGTTTGGCATAAAAAGAGAATTGTTATCGAGAAAGGAATCTAATCTGCACTGTAAAAGTGCAGTGGCAGACCTGTGATGTTGTTGAGCTGTTTTTCCTCCAAAGGCCCTAAAAACCTTCTGAAGCTCCACCTGCATCCAGTTCCAGCATGAAAATGATCCAAAACATATGAACACAGAATCAAGCCTTGGACAATCCCCTGAAAACTTGAGGAGAGTCAACAAGAGAGGACCTAGGACTTTGGAGGAGGTGGAGAGAGATTCCTTGCTCTGTGGTCTCTCATACCATGGAGCATTATAGGAGAAGAATGTTCTGTCAGCAAAGGGGGATATTGCCACCTCACGGTGCTTTTAATCTGGTTATCTACTCCTGGGTATGACGTTAAACTGCAACCGGTGGTGAGTCTCAGGTCTGGGAGGACTTGAGTATTGGGGAAAGTGGAGTTACCCCTTAATCACCATTGCTCCCAGGTCCACTCTGACCCAGAGTGGTAGCACCTGCCTGGGTTCCAGCTAGGGGTTAAATAGTACATCACCAATAAGGCACTGGCAGCAGGGTGCTTTTCAGTGCAATGTGGCAGATGAACCCAACAGGGTCAATGGCACACCACCAGATGGCATGCAAAAGAGCCATTCAAATGGCCAAAGGATGGCATCACTCGGCAAGTCAGTTGTCACTGCAGGGCAACTTCCATACCCGTCAGGTCTGTGGCACTTTTGTGCACCACAGCATCAGATCTGGAGATCCAAAAAGACAACACGATAGGGGCACGACATCACTTGTCTTACCTGACTGTGCAAGGTGCTTTATTAGGAGAGGAGAATAGGATGTGAGAGCTCACAAGGCCAGACATTCCATGGCGGCTCAGCCGGGCTTTTATGCCACAGCCGCAGGCGTTCCGGTGTGGGCCTCACAGCCCATCTGCATTTCTGTGCATCCTCATGAAGCAGTCATCATTGCTCGCAATGGACAGTTGGCAACGACTCTGGTTATTCTGTGCCATTTCACATGATTTTCCCATGTTGCTTTGGCTTTCCTTCAGGTTCCTCCCACCACCCAAAAACATGCAGGACTGACTATGCTGAAATTGCCCCTAGATGTGGATGAGTGTGCGACTATGTGTGAATGGTCCTGAGATCGGGTGAGACCGGCATCCCACCTGGGGTGAATTCCCCCCTCATGCAACCCTGACCAGAATAAAGTGAGTGCTTGAGTGAAATTAACCATTTTTCAACCCCCTCCCCCCAAGAGATGCCAATACTTCTGAAGCTGACTGTAAATATAGACGTAATTAAAAAGTGATTAATTTTTGTTTCTGCGTTCAAAGCTTTATTTATTCCCTGATAAGGTCGACATTTACACAGAATTACACTGCAAGGCCAAACCTGTTTGATAGTCCAAGTTTTGTTGGGACATTTGGTGCCCACCAAGATAGAAAAACATAAAAGCACACACACACAGTCAACACCAGCCGTTCTCGAGTTCCAAAGATCCAAAACACTGCACTTGCTGTGAGGCTTTTAGGCTTTTGATGGAAAATGAGCACCGGATGTGTTTGGATTGGACTGATGCATCAACCATCCGTTCTTCCAGTTAGCATTCACACACTCCTTTTTTTAACCTCCACCCCCCCGACACACACACACACACACACACATACAATATTTTTGCTCATCTACTTTTATTGTGTATTCTTAGGAGTGAGACGAGCTTTTGCCATCCTAAACAATCTAATCACTGCCAGAGAGAGAGAGAGAGAGAGAGAGAGAGAGATGAAAGAGGGAGAGAAAGAGTTTATCCGTCTCCAGTTGAGTGCAGAACTTTGCGTCCACTTCCAAATGAGGAAAACAGCAGGATATTCAATGTGGATTAGGTTTTACAGATGTTCTTTTATTACCTCAAGGAACAAAAAAAAGGTTAAAAAAAAGTGTGAAGAATATTAACAGCAAAACAATCCAAACGAACAAACTTTATTTTCATAGCCTCAGGGATTTTTGGAGCTGCTTCAACCTTTCAGGCTTTTATTTATCGATCGATCGATCGATCGATCGATCGATCGATCGATCGATAGATAGATAGATAGATAGATAGATAGATAGATAGATAGATAGATAGATAGATAGATACCTCAAGTAAATGCACCAGCTGTTTTGAGTCATTAGGAGTAAGATTGCTAATAAAGCTCACTACAGAGGTAGCCTCAGTGAAATATTTGAGTTGAATGTAGCAGGGTTGGTTTTTTGTCAAAGATCAACTTTTTTTTTTTTTTGTAGATCAAATAAAATAGTTAGATTTTCTTATTTTTCACCCAGAAACCAAGAGGGATACAAGTAGCTTCCACTAGCACCAGAAACCACAATCAAGTTTGTTTTCAATGCCGAACAACATCAGCTGTGACTGTGAGCTGGCCTAGTAGTCCGTGTGTCCACCTCTCGACCAGGAGATCACAAGTTCTACTTGCGGTCAGGTCATACCAAAGACCATCATAAAAATGGTACCTACTGGCGAATGGTACCATCTGGCGAGGTATGCCGCAATACAGATGCGAGTAGGGAGTCAAACTCTTGCGGTTACCTCCCACTGTAACCCTTGCCATGCAATAGTCAAGAGGCTGAAGGCTATACAAATGGAGATCGGCGCCACCCAATGTGCCTTCAGCCTTAATGTGCCTGGTTAGTACTCAGATGGGAGGCTCCTTTGGAAGACCAGGTCCTGGCATGGGAGGCAGGACACAAGTCGACAAAGTAGAATAATCCATGATCAACCAACCAAGAAACATATTACTATGCAAACACAGCCCAGATCTGAAGACATAAAAGGAAATATACGATGCAGCTTCACAACAAGACCAAGAAACACCAAAGTGTAAGTTGACAAAGTAATGCATAAAACAAACAAGAAACAAACCAATAATAAGACAAGGGTCGAGATAGGGCCAAAATATAAACAAAAACAGATGCACATGGTGTTTGTTGCCACGGGAATTGTTCCACAAAGCATGAATCGGTGAGCAAAGCATGCCTTTAGCTAAAAAGCTGAAAAAGAACACAGTATTCTGACTTTGACCATGGTGTGGTTGTTCTTGCCAGATAGGCTGCTAAGACTGAAACTGCCGATCTCTTGGGTTTTTGGTGCAGGAATAAAAAACATCCAGTGACGAGTATGTCAGCAGGTGAAAACACCTTATGGATGAGAAGGCTATGGGAACCCAATCACTTTTTACAACCATGGTGAGAAGAAAAGCATCCCAGAAAGTACATCATGTTACCCTTGAGCTGCATGGGTAACAGTGGAAAACCACACCAGGTTCCACTGCTGTCAGCCAAGAACAGGAATCTGAGTCTACACTGGGCACATGTTCACCAACATTGCCTCGACAAGTTTCCAAATCTTCAACTGTTATATTTTCCCTTTTCTGATGTTTCATATGGGAGGCACCATGGTGTAATGGTTCACACTGTCGCCTCACAGCAAGAAGGTTCTGGGTTCGAGCCCAGCAGCCAACGGGGGCCTTTTTGTGTGGAGTTTGCATGTTCTCCCCATGTCTGTGTGGGTTTCCTTGAGGTGCTCCAGTTTCCCCCACAGTCCAAAGACTAAATAAATAAGACATGCAGGTTAGGCTAATTCATCTCATCTCATTATCTCTAGCCGCTTTATCCTGTTCTACAGGGTCGCAGGCAAGCTGGAGCCTATCCAAGCTGACTACGGGCGAAAGGTGGGGTACACCCTGGACAAGTCGCGGTTAGGCTAATTGGTGGCTCTAAATTGAGTGTGAATGGTAGTCTCTATGTGTCAGCCCTGTGATTATCTGGCGACTTGTCCAGGGTGTACCCTGCATCTCGCCCATAGTCAGCTGGGATCGGCTCCAGCTTGCCCGCGACCCTGCACAGGATAAGCGGTTATGGATAATGGATGGATGATGTTTCATATGAACATTAATTGAAGCTTGCGATGATTTTATGCATTGCCATGTGATTGGTCGACTGGATAATTGCATTACAAGCAGGTGTACAAGCCTTCTAATAAAATGATAGGTGAATATTTGTGCTCAATGTGATTATTTTTCCCTTTGTTGCTTCAAGGTGATTAGTTTTGTAAGTGCAGAAATGAAAAATTAGTGAACTCATGGTTGACCGTCGTCTTTTTTAAAAACTCTACAGGGCTTTGGGACTGTTTGGCGTCGTGTCCAAGTTCCACAGTTCACCTGTTTGCCAACTTCAGAAAATGTCATGAAATATGAAAAGCATGTTTGCATCATCATCATTTTTGCCAAATTGCAGACCTTCTGAAATTTACCCCTTCTCTAACGAGACATATGGAAACTGTGATTAAGTCATTCTTGGCGGTTTAACGTGCTGGTGACATCAACAGTGACCAAGAAAAACATCTGAACTTGAGAAGAGAATTACGGCTTGTTATTATAACCTTCCTCTCCTGGATTGCCGATAATAAATTGGACTTGGATGAATCAGGGCGTGTAACACAAATGAAAGCCAAACCCAGAAAGAGAAACGCCATTTTTTTTCTTTTAAGACAGACCAAAGTGCAGATTTGAGGAGCTGGATCGTTGTGTTGAGTTGATGTTTGGACTGAAAGCGGAGATAGTTAATGTGCTCCTTCTGGGTTCAGATTTTGGTGTGTGTGTCTGTCTGTCTGTTCAGAAAGTTCACAGTAACAACCCTTGTGATGCTTGGATGCTGTTAAGAAGATTATTCGCAAGCTGACTGACATGATGAGAAACTGAAGATGAGGAATGAAGGCTGGTTAAAATTAAATCAAACAAGAGAAACAGAGTTGGAAAATTTCTTCTAGTCTCTGGGACACACTTCTGCCGTTTTTGCGTCTCCATCCATCCATCCATCCATCCATCCATCCATTATCCATCCATCCATTATCCGTAACTGCTTATCCTGTGCAGGGTTGCGGGCAAGCTGGAGCCGATCCCAGCTGATTATGGATGAGAGGCGGGGTACACCCTGGACAAGTTGCCAGATCATCGCAGCGCTGACACATAGAGACGAACAATTCACACTAACACCTACGGTTAATTTCGAGCCACCAATTAGCCGAACCTGCATGTCTTTGAACTGCGGGGGAAACCGGAGCACCCGAAGAAAACCCACGCAGATACGGGGAGAACATGCAAACTCTACATGCAAACTCCGCCCTTGTTGGCCACTGGGCTCGAACCCAGAAACTTCTTGCTGTGAGCCGATAGTGCTAACCACTACACCACCGTGCCACCCCATTTTTGCGCCTGATGGTTCACATCACATTAACGTGGTTACTGAACCTGGATCACTATTTTCTCTCTCTCTCTCATCATCTCTAGCCGCTTTATCCTTCTACAGGGTCGCAGGCAAGCTGGAGCCTATCCCAGCTGACTACGGGCGAAAGGCGGGGTACACCCTGGACAAGTCGCCAGGTCATCACAGGGCTGACACATAGACACAGACAACCATTCACACTCTCATTCACACCTACGGTCAATTTAGAGTCACCAATTAACCTAACCTGCATGTCTTTGGACTGTGGGGGAAACCGGAGCACCCGGAGGAAACCCACGCGGACACGGGGAGAACATGCAAACTCCACACAGAAAGGCCCTCGCCGGCCCCGGGGCTCGAACCCAGGACCTTCTTGCTGTGAGGCGACAGCGCTAACCACTACACCACCGTGCCGCCGATCACTATTTTACTTCAAGTTAATAAATACGATATACGGATACTCGGACTTTCCGAAATAAACAATTAACTTCCTTTAAAAGTGAACAAGCCCTTGCCTTACCATAAAGAATCCTGTTCACACATTGTTTGCTTCTGTTTGTTCACCACCAACCTCATCACTTTTGCTAGCTAGATAAAAAACGAACAAAACATATGCATCTGGTCACCTCCAGTGTGTGTGTGTTTTTTAAATTATTATTATATAATTTCTGCTGTCCTGGTAGTTTGTTATCCGATCAGCAAATGTTGTTATCCTGTTCCTCTGTTTGTCTTTTACAACCGAACTACTGTAGCTGACATTTTAGCTAGCTATCTCACAACCATTAACTCTGAAAAGAAGGATTTCTTTTTAAGCTAGGAGTGTGAGCTATGACGTATGAGCAATGCGTCCATGGACTATGATGTTTGCATCTAGAAACTCCCACCAAATCTGACATAGCAGCTGAGACTGTGAAATGCGAATTACTAGTACATGATTTCCAGCATGACTCACAGCAGGAGTCATCAGGAAGACGAGGTTTTAGGAGTTTTTGTTTTGTTTTTTTAAAAGACTCCCACTGAGGGATTTAGGGAACATCCAAGTAAGATGCACCTTGGAGCATACTGTACCTGCATCAGTAGTGCACACTCTATAAATGAGATATCAAGTTGCGTTATTGTGTCCGTCCTGTTTGTGTTTGGGGGCAGAGAAGAGTGAAAACACAGTATGAGTGGTGAATCATGGATTTCTAATGCTTTGCTTAGTACTGTAATCGTATTTCAAGAAGTGTGTGTGTGTGGGGGGGGGGATTGGATGGGGGTTCTGTAAAGTTTTGTGTAGAAAGACCTCTTGGAGCGTTAGGTATGCTGTTGCCAAAGGTATTTTGGCACGAGTCACAATGTTCTCTATGTCTCACACACAAGACATAAACAGAACGTTAACAAAATATTGTTCTTCACATAGACATGAATATGGAAACGTCTTCTCAGAGAGATCTTAAGATGTGTGTTTTTTTTAAAGAGACAGTAACAAAGAAATCCATTTGAGCTTTCTGTTTTCTCAATGAAATCTACAGTTGCTTTTTTTTTTTTGTCTTAACTTCGATAGAAACCTGCTGTGGTTGCGACTCTTTACAGCTACTATAATGTAACAGATAACAAGAACGAACTTGTTTAACAGATCTTCCACCACATTAAATGCAACTATAAAAGGATCAAATGATATGAAAGAATGGCTCATTAATAAAGTAAGCCTCGTAACTGTTGGTACAGTGCAAGAGGAATTCAATAGCAACACTCCAGGATATGTTGCTGTTGGAAAACCATCAACATTGGAGAGGAAATTGTAATTTCCTTCACAAGGTTATATTGTTGATTATTTTTCCTTTCACAGCATGCACACGTGTGCTTGCATCCATCAACTTTATTGGCGGAGGTCATGTTTTCGGCTCCATTTGTTTGTTTCCCAACGTAACTCAAAAAGTCATGAACGGATTTGGATGAAATTTGGTGGACGGCTTTAGTATTATCTTTGGTTCAAGTGATGTTGATAATATGTGGCTTGGAGGAGGTATGCACTCCACTGAATGCCCTTCTAGTTTATGAATTGTTTCCTCAAACCAAACCCAACTTAGCACTTCTATGTACAAAGCCATCTTCTCATCTCAAAAACTGTGAAGCTTTGTGACACCACAAACTGAGATCATATGTAAAATTTGCTTTTACGGATGTACTGAAATCGTGTTTTACACTGGGCAGACATTTCATAACCTAAACAGTGTCTTCAAGGAAAGTGTTTTGAGATTGATGGAAACAGTTTAAGTTTTTTTTTAGTCTCAGGTAGATTTTGGGCAGCTGATAAGCTTATTAAATTTAGTTGATAAGATTCGCTGTTTATGGAATTAGCTGATAAGCTTTTTGAAGTATCTTTTTTTGTCTGGCCTATCATGTAACATGTTGCTTTTATTTTATTTTACTGAGATACAAACATTGTGGGTGGCACGGTGGTGTAGTGGTTAGCGCTGTCGCCTCACAGCAAGAAGGTCCTGGGTTCGAGCCCCGGGGCCGGCGAGGGCCTTTCTGTGCGGAGTTTGCATGTTCTCCCCGTGTCCGTGTGGGTTTCCTCCGGGTGCTCCGGTTTCCCCCACAGTCCAAAGATATGCAGGTTAGGTTAACTGGTGACTCTATATTGACCGTAGGTGTGAGTGTGAATGGTTGTCTGTGTCTATGTGTCGGCCCTGTGATGACCTGGCGACTTGTCCAGGGTGTACCCCGCCTTTCGCCCGTAGTCAGCTGGGATAGGCTCCAGCTTGCCTGCGACCCTGTAGAAGGATAAAACGGCTAGAGATAATGAGATGAATGAGATGAGACAAACATTGTGTAAGATTTCTCTTTTTTTTTGGTGTAAAAGTAACATTTGAAAATCTAAAATGTTTTTTGACTCAGTAGTTACATTTTTGCACAAAATAGAAGCGATTTAAAAAAAAAAGAAAAGAAATTGATGAAACCTAACTGCGAATGGTCTGTGATTCCACTGAGTGATGTTATGCAATTAAATCTTGTTTTTTTTCCCCTTTCACAAAAGTGACTGAAAGCGAACATGGCACCGGATCACCACCATAAGCGTTGATGCTGTGATTTCGATTGCATGTCATGTGACTGAAATGCGGAAAATGTGTTTCAAATTCAATTTTGCGACATATTGAAATATCGCTTTGTCGAATCATCTGAAAAACCACCTCATCCAAGCATGCAAGTTGTTTTGGAATATTTGAGAGTTTTGTTTTATTTGTCCGAAAGCCATTGCTTGTTTCTGAGCTCTCAATTTCAAACTGCGCATTCAGCAGGTTAATGGAAACCAGTGTCATGATTCAGAAGTTATTAAATTCACATCGATGACTAAATTTGGAGTAAAAAAAAAATAGGTTGCCTAAGACTGTTGCATATACTGATAAACACATTCATGCACTCACTGGCCACTTTAGCAGGAACTTCTTGTTGATTTTAAGATTCCTGTTCTTCGCTGCACGAGTGGAACCCAGTGTGGTCTTCTGTTTTCTGTTGCATGCTGAGATGCTTTTCTGATCACCACGGTTGTAAAGAGTTGCTACGGTATGAGTTACTATATCCTTCCTGGCAACGCAAACCAATTTACCATTTTCCTCTGATCTCTCTTACCAAAAAGCGTTTGTTTCCACCCACAGAACTGTCACTCATGCAGCTCAGTGTTTGTTTGTCGCAACATTCTGTGTAAACTCTAGAGACTGTTGTGTGTGAAAATTCCAGTAGATCAGCAGTTTCTGAAATACTCAAACCAGTCCATCTGGCTCAAAGCAACACCCATGCCACAGTGAAAGAAAGTCACACTTTGAGATCACAATTTTTCCCATTCTGATGTTTGAACAGGGCAGCACGGTGGTGTAGTGGTTAGCGCTGTCGCCTCACAGCAAGAAGGTCCAGGTTCGAGGCCCGTGGCCGGCGAGGGCCTTTCTGTGTGGAGTTTGCATGTTCTCCCCGTGTCCACGTGGGTTTCCTCCAGGTGCTCCGGTTTCCCCCACAGTCCAAAGACATGCAGGTTAGGTTAACCGTTAACTGGTGACTCTAAATTGACCGTAGGTGTGAATGTGAGTGTGAATGGTTGTCTGTGTCTATGTGTCAGCCCTGTGATGACCTGGCGACTTGTCCAGGGTGTACCCCGCCTTTCGCCCGAAGTCAGCTGGGATAGGCTCCAGCTTGCCCACGACCCTGTAGAACAGGATAAAGCGGCTAGAGATAATGAGATGAGATGAGATGTTTGAACATTGTGAACATTAACTGAAGCTCTTGATTCGTATCTGCGTGATTCTATGCATCATGCTGCTGTCAAGGGATTGGCCGATTAGAGAACTGCAGAAAACAGCAGGTGGTTGGGTGTTCCAAATTAAGTGGCCAGTGAGTGTACATACATATTGAAAACAGTGCAATGACTCATACTCTCTCTCTCTCTCTCTCCCCGTAAAATTCTATGAGTTCTTGCCAGACAGTCTTGGGGGATTTGGAAATTTCACGGCCATCTTTTCTCACAGACAGGCCTGCTAACCA
Organism: Neoarius graeffei; assembly: GCF_027579695.1. Lineage (NCBI taxonomy): Eukaryota > Metazoa > Chordata > Actinopteri > Siluriformes > Ariidae > Neoarius > Neoarius graeffei. Next base: position 11,523,495 of record NC_083588.1, read on the forward strand.
CAGTTATAAATCACCATACATCAAGCATAATATCAGGAGTTTAGGATGGCTCTTGAATGTGTGCATGTGTGTACGTAAATAGTTCTTCTTGACCCCTTGTACTTGACCTCTAACCCCCACACACCCTCATGGACACCTCTGATTTATTCTGTTTTGTAAGAATTGCAGCTCTGGGTTTCGACCGGAATGTTCATACTCCTCTAAGACTTTGGTCATCATTTTTAATAAACTATTTTGACTTTATTAATCATTCATAAACCATTTTACACACTATAGAGGATTTCATTAAATGGCATACATTATTTATAAAAGGAATGATACACCCACCATTTTTATCCAATGGATTTAAATATTATATTAAATATTATGGTTACTCATACTTCACTTTCAAGAACTATATGGACTTTATTAATAATTCATCTTTACTTCTATTCGTTTCACATAAGACAGTCTCTCTCTCTCTCTCTCTCTCTCTCTCACACACACACACACACACACACACACACACACACACACACAGTTAAATTAGGAGTTATCCTATTTTTGTTGCTCTTGTTTTGGTTCACTCCAAAGCCAAGGCTTTGCATAAACAAATTAAATTTAAAAAAAAAAAAGTCCAGTCATTAAATAAATATACACTGACCATGATATGAGTAAAATGAATAACATTTAAAAAATACAAAAACTATTAAAATACTACTGATCAACTGATTAAAAAATGATAATGACAGAAAAAAAGAAATAAGTTTTAAAAAGTAATAAAAATAACCAGAATACCTGAAATAAGACAAATTGTCCATCCATCCATCATCCATAACCGCTTATCCTGTGCAGGGTCGCGGGCAAGCTGGAGCCTATCCCAGCTGACTATGGGCGAGAGGCGGGGTACACTCTGGACAAGTTGCCAGGACATCGCAGGGCTGACACATGGAGACAAACAACCATTCACGTTCACATTCACACCTACGGTCAATTTAGAGCCACCAATTAGCCGAAGCTGCATGTCTTTGGACTGTGGGGGAGACCGGAGTACCCGATGAAACCCACGCAGACATGGGGAGAACATGCAAACTCCACACAGAAAGGCCCCCGTCGGCCATTGGGCTTGAATCCAGAACGTTCTTGCTGTGAGGCGACAGTGCTAACCACTACACCATCAGGCTGCCCAACGCAAATTGTATAATTATGAAATTACAGGGGCGGCACGGTGGTGTAGTGGTTTGCGCTGCCGCCTCACAGCATGAAGGTCCGGGTTCGAGCCCCGTGGCCAGCGAGGGCCTTTCTGTGCGGAGTTTGCATGTTCTCCCCGTGTCCGCGTGGGTTTCCTCCGGGTGCTCCGGTTTCCCCCACAGTCCAAAGACATGCAGGTTAGGTTAACTGGTGACTCTAAATTGACTGTAGGTGTGAATGTGAGTGTGAATGGTTGTCTGTGTCTATGTGTCAGCCCTGTGATGACCTGGCGACTTGTCCAGGGTGTACCCCGCCTTTCACCCGTAGTCAGCTGGGATAGGCTCCAGCTTGCCTGTGACCCTGTAGAACAGGATAAAGCGGCTCGAGATAATAAGATGAGATGAAATTCCAGACTAAGAAAAGTAAATTTGACCAATTTTTTTAACCTTTACTTTCCTGTTGTAAAGTAAAAATTAAGATATTACACATTTAAATGAAATCCTCGAATTGAAAACCTGTTCCTTTTTGAGAAAGTACAGATGTCAACATTTTTGCAAAACACAAAGAATCTTTCTGCAGTGCAGGAGAAAGTTCTTCCCTGCTTGTTCACGTGAAGACTCAGGCTTTATATCTGACGTGACAACATCTTAATCCAAATTCCCTCCAGCTGCTGTGTCGAGCTATCGTGTTACTTTGTGTTTCTCCCCCCTGGTGATGAAGGGCACGTGCTCACTTTGTAGTGCTCCCTCTTTTATTTCCCTTCAGAATATTTCCTTTTGGCTGCCTTGTTATTCCTTCTTTCAAAACAACGCTCGTTTTATGTTTAATCTGTCCAGGGTGTTTCTGAAACAGTAGTTGGGTTCCTTGAAAGGCCAATTAGACATCAGATTCGCACGCACAGTGGTACAGCTAACCATTTCAAAGTGTGTGTGGTTTTCTAATCAGTTATGAAAACGACTTGAAAATTTGTGAAATGGATTTTTTTTTTCAAAACAAGGTTCCATCACTTTTCCCTGATATCAGCCCAGAATATGATTGCACTTACTTTCCTGTAAGCTATTATGCAGAAAAAAAAATCACGTTACATGCAAAAACAAAGACGAAAATAATGAATGATGCCACCAGACGCTGAGTATTTTCCTGTACAGTCACTGCGCATCCCAAAGTGTTTTAATGTTGTGTAATGTCATAAAAACAAGTTAGTTCCTTTTTATCACTTATGTTCCAGTAGCTATAAACAGTCGTTCATCTTGGTTTGCTTCTAATGAAGTTAATAAAACAGAAAAAAAAACCTCCCACACATACAAAGATTATTTTGTTACTTAGAAACCTGGAAGCACAACATCCTGAAGACTCTTCCGCAGCAGAAAATGCATTAACTGTTATTAAGTGCTGACACTGGAGTGTCCTTCGAGAAAAGTTAACTAAGCATCTACTTCCAGAAAACAATCACCATATAACGAGTATGTTTGTTAAATAGCAACATAATTTTCATGTGTTAGATAGATAGATAACTTTGTGGGCAGCATGGTGGTGTAGTGGTTAGCGCTGTCGCCTCACAGCAAGAAGGTCCGGGTTCAAGCCCCGTGGCCGGCGAGGGCCTTTCTGTGCGGAGTTTGCATGTTCTCCCCGTGTCCGCGTGGGTGTGCTCCGGTTTCCCCCACAGTCCAAAGACATGCAGGTTAGGTTAACTGGTGACTCTAAATTGACCGTAGGTGTGAATGTGAGTGTGAATGGTTGTCTGTGTCTATGTGTCAGCCCTGTGATGACCTGGCGACTTGTCCAGGGTGTACCCCGCCTTTCGCCCGTAGTCAGCTGGGATAGGCTCCAGCTTGCCTGCGACCCTGTAGAAGGATAAAGCGGCTAGAGATAATGAGATGAGATAACTTTGTCATTCAGAATGCACATTTGAACGAAATTTCGTTCCACTGCCTTACGTCAATATAACTGCTGCATATAACTACTGCACATAATTCAATAACCAAACATATCAAATTTTACAATTTGATGCTTTAAATAAAAAAACACCTTCAATAAAATACTAATTATGCTACATATATTAAATATATTGCACAAAAAAGGATTTAAAGCAGCAGGTAGGATATTGCACATATTCCAAATAGTGAGGTTTTTGTCCAGATATCTTATCTATAATCTTGTCCAGACTATCCTAGACCGCCCAGCCTGGCGATCCCAGCCACGTTCCGAGAGCCACCTGTGTGAGACCAAGCTGAAAACCAGAGACGCAGAGCAGAGACGCAGGCACCATATACGTAAGGGCTAAAAGGGTCCCCCATCGTTAATTTATGATGGGGGACCATATGTACGTATGTGTCCAGATATATCTAGTAGGGGTTTACTTAAAGTTCATGAATCTGATGGGGTGGCACGGTGGTGTAGTGGTTAGCACTGTTGCCTCACAGCAAGATGGTTCTGGGTTCGAGTCCAGTGGCCGACGGGGGCCTTTCTGTGTGGGTTTTGCATGTTCTCCCCATGTCTGCATGGGTTTCCTCCGGGTGCTCCGGTTTTCCCCACAGTCCAAAGACATGCAGGTTAGGTTAATTGGTGGCTCTAAATTGACCGTAGATGTGAGTGTGAATGGTTGTTTGTCTCTATGTGTCAGCCCTGTGATTATCTGGTGACTTGTCCAAGGTGTACCCCACTTCTTGCCCATAGTCAGCTGGGATAGGCTCCAGCTTGCCCGCAACCCTGCACAGGATAAGCGGTTATGGATAATGGATGGATGAGTCTGATGGCTTGGGGGAAGAAGCTGTTACAGAACCTGGTTGTTCTGCTCCAGATCCTGTGGAACCTCTTGCCAGAAGGCAGCAGGGAGAACAGTCTATGATGTGGATTTTTTTTTTTTTTTATAGTGTTCTGAGCCTTGGTCAGACAGCGTTTGACTGCATTTCTTGGATGGAAGGCAGAGACATCCCAATGATTTTTTTCTGCTGTACTCACCACTCTTTGCACAGTCTTCCAGTCTGAGGCTTTGCAGTCCCCAAACCAGACAGAGATGCAGCTGGTCAGTACACTCTCTATAGTGCTCCTATAGAAAATGGTGAGGATGGCAGAGGGAGGGATGCTCTTCTCATCCGGTGCAGAAAGTGCAGGCGCTTCTGTGCTCTCTTCACAAGAGAGGTGATGTTGAGGGACCAAGTCAGATTGTCCATGATCTGCACCCCCAGGAACTTGATGCTGCTGGCTAACTTCACTGTGGGGTCATTGATGAGAAGTAGTGTGTGACTGTGCCTATTTTTTCACTCTGTCCACACCTTTCGCTTTTAAATTGTGTCCAAGTGACCAACCCTAGAACCGCCCCAAAAGAAAATGGCAGCTCCTATTAACATCATTGTAAAAGGACTTTTCTTTGTTTGAACACAGACTTCTGATTGGCTGCCCAATGTGGGTTTCTCATTGTCTCAAGCATATCTTCCACAATCTTGAAAATAAAACAGTCCACAATGATCTCTTGTTTTTTCAACATTCAGGACCAGGTTGTTTCCATTGCACCAGTCCACCAGCTGTCTCACCTCCTCCCTGTAGGCCTGTTTGTTGTCATCTATTGACAGTGTTGGGAGTAACGTGTTACAAAAGTAACAAATTACTGTAACGCATTGCTTTTTGCAGTCACACGGTAATGTAAGGCATTACAGAAAAAAATTTGGTAATATTTTACTCGGTACAAATGTCAGTAATGCGCGTTACAATGCATTTTTAACCTGGAATGAAGTGGGTTTTTTTTTTCCTTCATACAAATTCGCCAAAATCACGCGAGATCAGCAGAGGTGAAACGTCCGTGCAAAATGTTTCACTTCCTTTTCCTTTAGGCTAGTCAGACAGGAGAGAGAGAGATGAGTGAACCTGCAGCTGATCTAACGTCGGAAAGCACATTCTCCAGATGGGCATACTCCCATTACTTTAAGTTTGTGAAAAATAAGGATGTGAAGAACATCGTAGTCAAATACACTTTGTGTGCTAAACCTAAAGAACTGTCCACTTCCCGAAATAGCACCAGTAATTTAACTAAGCATTTACAGAGGTGCCATAGTAACATGAAGTTAGCAAGGAAGCAAGCGGAGGATGAGAGTGGCGATAAAATCACAAAGCAGCCAAAATTAACGTTCTCCCGCTCTGAGATGCTCCTTCAGCCTCAAGAGGTTAGGAGACTTGTGGCGGAGTATGTTGTTGAAGATATGCTGACAGTTTTTGTCCTGTATAACTGAGTTTTTTTTTTTTCTGGTCGGAAGTCAGACTAAAGTGATTGAGCTGCCTTTCCGTTGAGGGCTAATATGCCTAAGCACTTCAATATCATTAAAAGCACTTTGATTTTATTTCTAATTCCGTTTTTCGAAATGTGACTGGGTAGCCTCATATAGCTAATAGTCATTGTCTAGCTGTGATTTAAAAGGCTTGTGGGTTTTTTTTCAGGCCAGTTTTATTGTAGGCTACGATTTGCCATAATATGTTCATTTTTGTTAAATTTCTGAAATGGAGTCATATCCCTTAGGGCTAATCTTTATTTATTTATTTTTTTAATGAAGCATAAACTATGCTTAATGCTGTAAACTTGAAAACAATAAAGGCATAGAAATGCTAATTTTGTATCCTGTCATATCTTTAGACGTTACAATACAATACAGTTCAATTAATGTTAATATGAATAGGCGTCAAGTTACGGTATTTCTATCACAATTTGCCAGACTTTCACCTTTTGTCTGTTCTTGCGATGATTGTTCCTTGTATTGTGCCATGAGCCATCACTGTAGCTATTATATTCTAGTGTTTTTAACCATAAGCCTAGCTCAGTCAGATACAGTGGTGCTTTAAAGTTTGTGAACCCTTTAGAATTTTCTATATTTCTGCATAAATATGACCTAAAACATCATCAGATTTTCACACAAGTCCTAAAAGTAGATAAAGAGAACCCAGTTAAACAAATGAGACAAAAATATTATACTTGGTCATTTATTTATTGAGGAAAATGATCCAACATTACATATCTGTGAGTGGCAAAAGTATGTGAACCTTTGCTTTCAGTATCTGGTGTGACCCTCTTGTGCAGCAATAACTGCAACTCAACGTTCCCGGTAACTGTCGATCAGTCCTGCACACCGGCTTGGAGGAATTTTAGCCCGTTCCTCCGTGCAGAACAGCTTCAACTCTGGGATGTTGATGGGTTTCCTCACATGAACTGCTCGCTTCAGGTCCTTCCACAACATTTCGATTGGATTAAGGTCAGGACTTTGACTTGGCCATTCCAAAACATTAACTTTATTCTTCTTTAACCATTCTTTGGTAGAATGACTTGTGTGCTTAGGGTCGTTGTCTTGCTGCATGACTCACCTTCTCTTGAGATTCAGTTCATGGACAGATGTCCTGACATTTTCCTTTATAATTCGCTGGTATAATTCAGAATTCATTGTTCCATCAATGATGGCAAGCCGTCCTGGCCCAGATGCAGCAAAACAGGCCCAAACCATGATACTACCACCACCATGTTTCACAGATGGGATAAGGTTCTTATGCTGGAATGCAGTGTTTTCCTTTCTCCAAATATAATGCTTCTCATTTAAACCAAAAATTTCTATTTTGATCTCATCCATCCACAAAACATTTTTCTAATAGCCTTCTGGCTTGTCCACATGATCTTTAGCAAACTGCAGATGAGCAGCAATGTTCTTTTGGAGAGCAGTGGCTTTCTCCTTGCAACCCTGCCATGCACACCATTGTTGTTCAGTGTTCTCCTGATGATGGACTCATGAACATTAACATTAGCCAATGTGAGAGAGGCCTTCAGTTGCTTAGAAGTTACCCTGGGGTCCTTTGTGACCTCGCCGACTATTACACACCTTGCTCTTGGAGTGATCTTTGTTGGTTGACCACTCCTGGGGAGGGTAACAGTGGTCTTTAATCTCCTCCATTTGTACACAATCTGTCTAACTGTGGATTGGTGGAGTCCAAACTCTTTAGAGATGATTTTGTAACCTTTTCCAGCCTGATGAGCATCAACAACGCTTTTTCTGAGGTCCTCAGAAATCTCCTTTGTTCATGCCATGATACACTTCCACAAACATGTGTTGTGAGGATCAGACTTTGATAGATCCCTGTTCTTTAAATACAACAGGGTGCCCACTCACACCTGATTATCATCCCATTGATTGAAAACACCAGACTCTAATTTCACCTTAAAATTAACTGCTAATCCTAGAGGTTCACATACTTTTGCCACTCACAGATATGTAATATTGGATCATTTTCCTCAATAAATAAATGACCAAGTATAATATTTTTGTCTCATTTGTTTAACTGGGTTCTCTTTATCTACTTTTAGGACTTGTGTGAAAATCTGATGATGTTTTGGGTCATATTTATGCAGAAATATAGAAAATTCTAAAGGGTTCACAAACTTTCAAGCACCATTGTACCACATCACCTTCCACTGGATGTGTGATGAGCTAATTGAGTGTCTTGAGCTACATTTAGATTGCCAAATCCATACTTCCAGTTATTTTGGTGAGAGTAACTTAAAAGTAATGCAATAGTAGTGTAATGCCTTACATTTTAAATACAGTAATATTGTAATGTAACTAATTACTTTAAAATGACAGTAACAAGTAATAAATAATGCAAAACAGTTTTGAAGCAACTTGCCCAGCACTGTCTATTGATGACAAAATGCGATCAAAAAAAGTTCCAAGACTGTTCCTGTTGTGAACAAACAGAGCATGGAAAGTCCAAACATCAAATTCTGTGTCAAACTCCAGAAATCAATAATGGAGACCCTAGAAATGCTTGAACAAGCCTACGGCAATGAAGCAGTGAGCCGAGCGAAGTGTTTTGAGTGGAATTGTTTGGACATTTTTAAGGGCTGTGCTCTTGAAGCATTTCAAGGGTCTCAGAGTTTGACACAGAATTTGATGTTTGCTCTCTTATCAAGTTTGAGGTCCAAAGTAAAATTGCAAATGCGCACATGCACATTGTCACAAAAACCTGCATTACGCAGGTCCTGATGTTGACAGCATGACTTCACATGGCATCCTGACTCATGAAAGTTACTGGTCCCTCCTGCTGCACGTGCACAACCATGCTGCACTCTGTTCGTTCACAACAGGAACAGTCTCAGAACTTTTTGATCTCACATCATATTCAAGTTTATATGTCGAATTTCTACCATAGAAGTCCCTGTAAATGAGTTGTTCCCATGGAAACAATGTGTCAGGCAGAAGGTGCAAGTTAAAATGCTTTATTTTAGAAATGGCACACAAATCCAAAATGCAAGGCAAGGTCGTAAATATGATAACAGGCAAGATAACAGACTGATGTCAGAAGGACTCGAATCAGGAAACAAGAAATAAAGCAAAGAAAAAAAACTAGAAATGCAATAACAATGAAAAGGTTCGGTATGTTGGGAGAACAAGCTATGCTGAGCAGTACTTTATGTTGAGTGAGTGTCATATAATGTGTTTGTGTGATCCAAGTCCAGGTGTGCATGAGTAGTGTGTTGGGAGTCTGTGGTGGCCATGTTTGTAGGACATGATGCTTCTTGGGGGTTGTATTAAAACACTGATTTCAGCGTCAACCGGACACAACATATTAGAACAAACTCATTCATCTCATCTCATCTCATTATCTCTAGCCACTTTATCCTTCTACAGGGTCGCAGGCAAGCTGGAGCTTATCCCAGCTGACTACGGGCGAAAGGCGGGGTACACCCTGGACAAGTCGCCAGGTCATCACAGGGCTGACACATAGACACAGACAACCATTCACACTCACGGTCAATTTAGAGTCACCAGTTAACCTAACCTGCATGTCTTTGGACTGTGGGGGAAACCGGAGCACCCGGAGGAAACCCACGCGGACACAGGGAGAACATGCAAACTCCGCACAGAAAGGCCCTCGCCGGCCACGGGGCTCGAACCCAGGACCTTCTTGCTGTGAGGCGACAGGGCTAACCACTACACCACCGTGCCGCCAAGCTCATTCATTTCAATCTGAAATTTAAACTACCATGTCAGAGCTGCTGTTATAGAAAATTAATTAACACTTTCTGACCAATCAGAATTGAGAATTCAACAGCACTATGGTAGAGTTTTGTACAATTTATTGATCGTAAAATGTAATCAATCCATCAAAATTTATCACATTGTCTAAGTTTGAGTGTACTATTTGGAAACTTGGGAGGGTGTGAAGAGATCGTCATGCACTAAAAATGCTATCAGGTTGGATGCTTACTTGTGAATTTGTATATTGTTCCAAACCTGGAATGAAACTTGTCACAGGAGATGCCAGGAAAATTGTGTAAAATCAAAGATACAAGAAAAATTTACAGTCCTTTCAGAGGAAAATGTCAACAAAACCCCATCATCTCTGAGTGGTTTTACTTGAGGCCTGAGGTTAATCCTACCGTGGCACTAAATATCCAAACATGTACCACTAAAACGATTTATTATGTTTTTCTAACAGGATACTTTCTGACCCAACAATAAACCATGGTTATTGCAAATAAGATGGCTAAAGATTGCACTGTTGGATTTTAAAATAGTTTTTTTTTTTTCTCAGCAATTTGTGGCATGTAGTTTTACTTGTACTACTTATAGTTAAATCACAGACTATTATGGTTTTCAAATATAAATATACATTAAAAGGTAGGTTGGCTTGCCAAAAAACGAAAAAAGCACAAAGAAATTTCTTACAAGTCAATAACTCAGACTCAGTTCATTCATTTTCAGGAATTGCTTTATCCTGGTCAGGGTCGCAATAGATCCGGAGCCTATCCCGGCAACACCAGGTGCGAGATGGGAATACACTCTAGTTGGCATGCCAGTCTATTACAGAGCACTGAATACACACAGTCACATTTACATCTCTGAGCACTTTAGGTGAGCCAGTCCACCCAAGACGTGGAAGGAAAACAGAGGTCCCATGGACACAAGGAGAACATGCGACACAAGCTCAGCAAGGTCTACTTAATCACTGTATCAGGCAAAGAGATAAAGGGACAATAAGAAGGTACGATAAATATAAATGTATTTCTGTCTGTATTCTGTATCCATCAATCCATATTTGGATACAATTTGGATGTCAAAAATTGTGGTGCCAGTTTTACGACAAAAGGTATTTACAGTGGTGCTTGAAAGTTTGTGAACCCTTTAGAATTTTCTATATTTCTGCATAAATATGACCTAAAACATCATCAGATTTTCACACAACTCCTAAAAGTAGATAAAGAGAACCCAGTTAAACAAATGAGACAAAAATTTTATACTTGGTCATTTATTTATTGAGGAAAATGATCCAATATTACATATCTGTGAGTGGCAAAAGTATGTGAACCTTTGCTTTCAGTATCTGGTGTGACCCCCTTGTGCAGCAATAACTGCAGCTAAACGTTTCCGGTAACTGTTGATCAGTCCTGCACACCGACTTGGAGGAATTTTAGCCCATTCCTCCGTACAGAACAGCTTCAACTCTGGGAAGTTGGTGGGTTTCCTCACTTGAACTGCTCGCTTCAGGTTCTTCCACAACATTTCGACTGGATTAAGGTCAGGACTTTGACTTGGCCATTCCAAAACATTATTCTTCTTTAACCATTCTTTGGTAGAATGACTTGTGTGCTTAGGGTCGTTGTCTTGCTGCATGACCCACCTTCTCTTGATATTTAGTTCATGGACAGATGCCCTGACATTTTCCTTTAGAATTCGCTGGTATAATTCAGAATTCATTGCTCCATCAATGACGGCAAGCCGTCCTGACCCAGATGCAGTAAAACAGGCCCAAACCATGATACTACCACCACCATGTTTCACAGATGGGATAAGGTTCTTATGCTGGAGTGCAGTGTTTTCCTTTCTCCAAACAAAATGCTTCTCATTTAAACTAGAAAGTTCTATTTTGGTCTCATCCATCCACAAAACATTATTCCAATAACCTTCTGGCTTGTCCACATGATCTTTGACAAACTGCAGATGAGAAGCACTGTTCTTTTTGGAGAGCAGTGGCTTTATCCTTACAACTCTGCCATTCACACCATTGTTGTTCAGTGTTCTCCTGATGATGGACTCATGAACATTAACATTAGCCAATGTGAGAGAGGCCTTCAGTTGCTTAGAAGTTACCCTGGGGTCCTTTGTGACCTCGCCGACTATTACACGCCGTGCTCTTGGAGTGATCTTTGTTGGTCGACCACTCCTAGGGAGGGTAAAAATGGTCTTGAATTTCCTCCATTTGTACACAATCTGTCTGACTGTGGCTTGATGGAGTCCAAACTCTTTAGAGATGGTTTTGTAACCTTTTCCAGCCTGATAAGCATCAACAATAATTTTTTTGAGCTCCTCAGAAATCTCCTTTGTTCGTGCCATGATACACTTCCACAAACATGTGTTGTGAAGATCAGACTTTGATAGATCCCTGTTCTTTAAATAAAACAGGGAGCCCACTCACACCTGATTTCAATCAATGGGATGACAAACACCTGACTCTAATTTTACCTTCAAATTAACTGCTAATCCTAGAGGTTCACATACTTTTGCCACTCACAGATATGTAATATTGGATCATTTTCCTCAATAAATAAATGACCAAATATAATATTTTTGTCTCATTTGTTTAACTGGGTTCTCTTTATCCACTTTTAGGACTTGTGTGAAAATCTGATGATGTTTTAGGTCATATTTATGCAGAAATGTAGAAAATTCTAAAGGGTTCACAAACTTTCAAGCAGCACTGTAGATACTTTAAGACCCAAACAGTGGTTAGTACTGTCGCAGCACAGCAAGAAGGTTCCAGGTTCGAACCTCACAGCTGACGGGGGACTTTCTGTGTGGACGTTCTCCCCGCGTCTGCAAGGGTTTCCTCCGAGTGCTCCGGTTTCTTCCCACAGTAAAAATACACCAATACTAACTCTGGACACCCTCAGCACTGACCAGCTGAGTGGATTAGGGATTTAATCTGAGTAATTTATAAATGACAAGTTTAATATTTTTGCTTTTGATGGCAGGGGAGCACAGGAAATTGGTAGCAATATGTAATAATATTTTTACCTAAATTACATATTGAGGATAAGAACAAAACTTCGTTAGGTTGACGTGGGGCGGCCTTGGGCTGAGGTGCCCTTGAGCAAGGTACCTACAGTAACCCCTGACTGCTCCCCGGGCGCTCTGGTGTGGCTGCCCACTGCTCTGGGTGTGTGCGTGTGTTCACTGCTTCAGATGGGTTAAATGCAGAGGATGAATTTCACTGTGCTTGAAGTGTGCATGTGACGAATAAAGGTTTTCTTCTTCTTCTATCTTGACATTAACTTTTACACCTACGGTCATGTGAAAATTAAAGTACATCTCATGGAAATTGTAGACTTTTCTTGACATATTTAAACAAGGAAACATTTCATCCTTTAGATACAGTGCCTATAAATCAATATGATGAACAAAACAGCAATGAAAATTAGCTCTTTCAATCATTTAGTCAACAAAAATATCCATAGATGTAATATTCTTCTGTAGAGGAACCAAGTACATCCTTGGCTTTCAAAGCTAGTACTGCCCCCTTTAACAGAAATAACTTCTTGGAGATGTTTTGCAAAAAAAAATTTTTTTCCAAAATTGAAATTTTTGACCACTCTTCCATGGAAAATTTCTTTGAGGGTTTTATCACATGTACTACCCTTTTCAAATCTCCCCACAACATTTCAATGGGGTTCAAATCTGGGCTTTGACTTGGCCATTCCATCACCCTCCATTTCTTCTTTTTAATCCATTCCTTGTTGGATTTACTCGTGTGCTTAGGATCATTATCTTGTTGAAAGCTCCACCTCTGGTTCAACTTCAACTTTTGAACAGATGGCCTCACATTATCTTCAAACACTCTTTGATACAATGAAGAATTTAAAGATGAATCAATGAAAACAAGTTTCCCAGTCCCTGAGGCAGCGAAGCAACCCCAAACCATAACATTTCCACCACCGTACTTCACAGCTGGCATGATGTTCTTCTCCTGAAAAGCAGTCTTTGGCCTGCACTACAGATTTGATTCATCTGTCCAGAAGACATGATTCCAAAAGTTCTGGTCTTTGCCTGTACTGTATGTTCACTGATAAACTGCTTTAATGCTCCTTTTGGACAGCAAAGGCTTTTTCCTTGCATGCCTCTCATGCCGGTCAATTTTGTCCAATATCTTTCTGATTGTAGATGTTTGCACTTTCACACCAACTGTTGCAAGAGTTACCTTCAGATCCAGTAATGAAATTTTGGGGTTCATGGAGACTTCTTTTTGCATCAAACGGTCTGCTCTTGGGCTGAATTTGCTGGGGCTGCCAGTCCTGGACAAATTGCTGGTTGTTTGAAATCTATGCCACTTGTAGATGGTTTTCCTGAGAGTGGAACTATTTATTTCTAATAATTTAAAGCTCTTTTTAAATTTCTTGCCAGATTCATAGGCATCCAAAACCTTTATTTCTGAAGTCCTGAGAGCTCTTTAGATCTTGGCATGATGACACCAAACACTTCAATAGCAAAGAGAACGCCAGACCCTCGATGTCAGGTTTAAATAAGATAGGTTCCACCTGCACCTCCACCTGCAGGAGGTTCTCATCAATGGCACTGAATCTGGAACAGCTGATTCTCATTTTATGGGACTTGAAAGTGTGATAAATGTAAGGGTGTACTTAGATTTTCCTGTGTGTCTTTAATTTTTTGACTGAATTTTTAAAATTTAAATTATGAAAATGACTACAAAATGTTAATTCTGTGTGTCGTTTGTTTGAGTATATTACCTTTATCTGTAGGCACCGTATCAAAGAGAGGGGAATGTGTGCATGTTTAAATATGTTGAGAGAAGTCTACTATTTCCATGGGATCTACTTATTTTTCCACATGACTATAACACTATCTTTGATCCCAAAACCTAGCTCAAGCTAACAGCAAAATCTGGTTCCAAGTTTAATCCCTAAACCTTCACCCTAAGCCTTCACTTTAATATGTAAATCTAGTCTGAGGTTTAACACTAAAACATAGCCTAAGCTTCAATACCTACATTTAGCCTTAGTTTTAATACCTAAACCTAGAACTAAAACAGGACTTTAAGTTTAATTCCTAAACCTAGCCCTAACTTTCATCTTTGGGACCCAACCTTTGGTTTAATACTTAGAATTTTCCCTAACTTCAATACCTCCACCCAATGCTAACTTTAATATCTCAACCTTTCTCTAACTTTAATACCTAAACCTTAAATTAACTTTTATGTCTAAAACTATGTTTAACTTTAATGCCTAAATCTCACCCTAACATCAATATCTAAACCTACTTTAAATTTAATCGATAAACCTCACCCTAACTTTCATATCTAAACCAACCTTTAATTTTAATGCATAAAACTCACCCTCAGTTTAATATCGAAACTTACCTTAAACTTTAATACATAAACCTAGTCCTAACTTTAATGTCGAAACCTACCTCTAACTTTAAAACATAAACCTGGTCCTAACTTTAATATCTAAACCAACCTTTAATCTCTAAACCTCACCCTAACTTTAATATCTCAACCTACATTTAACTTTATTGCCTAAAACTCACCCTCGGTTTCATATTGAAACCTATCTTAAACTTTAATACATAAACATAGTCCTAACTTTAATGTCTAAACCTCACCCTGACATTAATATCTAAACCTACCTTTAACTTTTATACATAAACCTAGTCCTAACTTTAATGTCTAAACCTTCCTTTAACTTTCATCCATAAAACTAGCCTAAAGTGTAATATCTAAACCTACCTTTCACTTTATTGTCGAAACCTCACCCAAACATGAATATCTAAACCTACCTTTAACTTTAAAACATAAACCTGGTCCTAACTTTAATATCTAAACCAACCTTTAATGTCTAAACCTCACCCAAATATTAATATCTAAACCTACCTTTAAATTTAATACATGAAACCTCGCTCTTGCTTACATCTCTAAACCTACCTCTAAAGTTAATACCTCAACCTCGCTCTAAAATGTATCACTGGAACCTCTAAGTTTAAAACCTAAACATCTCCCTAACTTTAATAACTAACCACAGCCCAAAGTTTAAGACCTAAATCTATCCCTAACTATCCCTAGCTTTTAAATCTATCCAGTTCAATATCTAAACCTAGCCCTAAATTTAATATCTAAATATGAAATTTTGTAAAATTAGTTTGGTAAAATAAAATTGAGTAAAATAGAAATTGAGTTAAAATTCGTAAAGCCTTAATTTTCATACCTAAACCTAGCCTAAATTAAATTTAGTGAAATAAAATTTAGTAAAATTAGAAATTACAAGTTAAAATTAGTAAAGCCTTAATTTTCATACCTAAACCAAGCCTAACTTGCACTTTAAACACTTGTAGCTTGTCCTATCATTACCTCGAATCACAAAATTTAAGTTCAGATGTGTCCTTTTCAAAGTAAATATGTATGACAAATATTTATTAAGTTATTTTAACAGCACTCACATTTCAAGATGCATTTCCCACAGTAAAATGTGCACATTTACAACAGTTAAAAAAAAAGCATTTCCTGACAAACGCGACTTATGAGTCACATGATAGTAAAAAGCGATATTAAATAGTTGAAAGGGTACAGACAATACAGAAGATCCAAGTGAGAGTCAATGTTGAGCTATTACTTTCTCATAAAGACACAGCTAACCATTTTAACAGATGTATGACCTCATGACCTGATTGAGAGACATGACAGCATGATTGGTTATTATAAATTTAGACTGAAGCAAGTTCTCGTTGGACTGTCATTGGGTTTTATTATGGAAGAAGTAAACATCCAGTAAGAGGCGTATTAGGGATGGACAGATCTGTATTTTATGCCTCAGTGGTACGCAGAACAAAAAAATGAATCTCATTTCTGATAAGTGTATTTTATTTACAGCTATCTGTAGAATTTATGATATCCTTTATAGCAATAAGCAAAAAATAAATATATAGCTAACAAATGAATAACATATGGAGTGAACTATATTTCCTGGAGAGGCTGCATAGTTTTAACACAACAGTTTTTCAAAGACAAAATATTTTCATAAGCATTGGTGTCAAAACTGAAAAATTTACATTTAGAAAAGCCTGCTTCATGGAATATTTAAAATATAAGGTTGTAGAGAAATCTTGTATCTCGGTAGGCACATGCCATGCCTTTTAAAATCTTAGGTTTAATTAGAAAACAATTAAAACCCTAAGTTTTTATTTTGATATAAATTTTATAGGTGGCACGGTGGTGTAGTGGTTAGCGCTGTCACCTCACAGCAAGAAGGTCCGGGTTCGAGCCCCATGGCCAGTGAGGGCCTTTCTGTGCGGAGTCTGCATGTTCTCCCCGTGTCCGCGTGGGTTTCCTCCGGGTGCTCCGGTTTCCCCCACAGTCCAAAGACATGCAGGTTAGGTTAACTGGTGACTAAATTGACCGTAGGTGTGAATGTGAGTGTGAATGGTTGTCTGTGTCTATGTGTCAGCCCTGTGATGACCTGGCGACTTGTCCAGGGTGTGCCCCGCCTTTCGCCCGTAGTCAGCTGGGATAGGCTCCAGCTTGCCTGCGACCCTGTAGAACAGGATAAAGCGGCTCGAGATAATGAGATGAGATAAATTTTATATTGTGTATACTTTTTTTCATTTATTTTGATGTCGCATGTTTGAAATCAGCACCTTGTTTAAGTCTTAACTTCCTGGGAGATGTAAGTAACGAAAATGCACAGACTGGTGTAAAGCAAAATGGTACAGTAAGATCCAAGGCATAGGCTGATTTTTTTCTAGCCCAGACTATAGATTCATGCTGTCTATCAGTGACAATCATGTCAGGCGATTCCACAGAATCAAACGCTCCCTAGATTTTGTCTCTATTTGGCTTTGCTGACGCACGCGATCAACCTTGACATGAGACAGTCACATGAGGTGGACTGTTTACGCTACCATTTCTTTTCCTTGCAAAATGTCTAAATAAGTAAAAGTAGACAGACTAAACATGCATTGTCCAATCAAAGTAGAAATAACCCAAAAATGACAAACAACAGAACAGAAAGTTTATTTTTTTGGTTCAAAGAAAAGGGTCACAGCTTTTCTGTTCGCATATTTGGTATTCAGTAGATAAACACAGCATGGACGGTATTATAGATTTGAAACACTTAAGTAAATTCAAATCAAGAATTCCCCATTAATGGAGACATGCCATACACTTTTCAATTATTTTATATTATCTTGAGAGATGCTTTTGTAAAGTTTGGAAGATCCAGATGCTTGTGTACATCTGAAACAAATATTCCCAAAACTAAAGCTCTGGAACAAATTAAGAGGCCACTGCAAAATTATCAGTTTCTCTGGTTTTACTATTTATAGGTATATGTTTGAGGAACATGAACATTTTTGTTTTATTCCATAAACTACTGACATTTCTCCCAAATTCCACATAAAATATTGTCTCTTCGAGCATTTAATTGCAGAAAATGAATAAATGAATGAACCCTTTATTGTCACTGTTACCAGTGAAATTGACCATCAACCTGTCCTTACAGAGGGGGAACAGGACAGGAAGACAGGGATAAAAGAAAAAGAAACACAGTAGTAACATGAGGAAAGATAAGGAAAAAAAGAACACCCCCCCCCCCCCCCCCCACTATGCTCCTATCAGAACAGTGTGGGAGCATTTAAAAACCTCCGCGCAAGCACACAATAACACAAGTACACTTTAAAACATGGGACTTGAGGGGGGGAAAGGGGGAAGGAGGGGGCAATCAGGGGTGGGGGGGAAGGGGTAAGGGGGTAGGAGGAGAGGGGAGGAGGTAGAGGTAACCCAGCGCAAGCAAGCAGCCGTCCGCTCCTGCAGCCATGCAAGCGGCGCTGGTCACGCACCCACTTGTCACACTGGGGGTGAAAAACGGCGACTGCAGAAAATTGGGGAAGGAATGCGAAGAATGCGAGAGTGTCTCCCAGCAGTGACCGTCTGGGGGAAATGTTGCCCCAGCAACGGCCTTGATCGAGGCTGGTGCTGTTCAAGGAGCCGAATGTCAATAAGATAGAGATTGTTTGGTCTTTCGAACAGACGCAGTCTTTACACGTCCACACCACTCGTCCATCTCTGTCCATTTCGTCCATATCTGTCCATTTCTGTTCAATTCAATTCCATTTGGTCTCCAAAATACTTATTCCTTGCAAAGCCGAAAGCGTCTCCGAGACGACAACCATGTTGTGGTTCAAGTTCTGCCACAGTCTGAGTGCCAACAGCTTTGCCCACCGCTCAATCATATCGGGCAGCTTTGTGGGGCTTTGAACAGTTGTCACCGTTGTCTGATTTCCTCGATATACCAGGGCAATGCCTTATCCAATCAGCAAAAGTCTGGTAATCATGGTTCTGAATAGGTAGATATCTCCAATGCCCTCCACAGATGTTCCGGCAGGACAGGTGGGTTCCCCAGAAACTGTGTCAATTTCGTTAGTTTCGACCAGTTTATCAAATCCATGCTTTTTTAGTTTAGAAATTCAATGCGGAGAGAGTCTCTCAAAAAAAAAAGTATAGGCAGACGAGACGAAACAAAGAGCACAAGCAGGAAAAGAGGAGAGGAGAGCAGAGAAATGCGACCGCCTTCCGTGAGAGCACGGAGAAAAAAAAATGATCACTGGTCAAAATAACAAAAAAGATTAAATGTTTTCAGACCTTGAATAATTCAATTTTAAACACCACAATACCAATGTTTGAACTTGGGATGAGTTCAGAAATCAATATCTGGTGGAATGACCCTGACATTTAATCACAGCTTTCAGGCATCTTGCCATGCTCTCCATCAGTCTGTCACATTGCTCTTGGGTGATTTTATGCCACCCCTGGTGCAAAAATTCAATCAGCTCAGCTTTATTTGATGGATTGTGACCATCCATCTTCCTCTTGATCACATTCCAGAGGTTTTCAGTGGGGTTCAGGTCTGGAGATTGGGCTGGTCATGACAGGGTCTTGATCTTGTGGTCTTCCATCCACACCTTAATTGACCTGGCTGTGAGGCATGGAGCATTGTCCTGCGAGAAAACTCAATCCTCAGAGTTAGGGAACATTGTGAGAGCAGAAGGAAGCAAGTTTTCTTCCAGGGTAACCTTGTACATAGCTTGAGTCATGTGTCCTTCACAAACCAAAAATCTGCCCCATTCCAGCCTTGCTGAAGCACCCCCAGATCATCACCAATCCTCCACCAAGTTTCACAATGAGTGCGATACACTGCAGCTTGTAGGCCTCTCTGGGTCTCTGTCAAACCATTCAACGACCAGGTGATGGGAAAAGCTGAAAATTGGACTCATCGGAGAAGACGACCTTAATCCAGTCCTCTAGAGCCCAATTCTTCTGGTCTTTAGCAAATCTCAGCCTGATGCTTCTTTGATTCTCACTGATGAATTTTTTTTTTTCTAGTTTGCATGACTTCAACCCCATCTGGCAGAGCTTGTTTCAAACCGTCCTTGCAATGCACTTAACCCCAGCTGCCATTTGCCATTCTTTTTGTAGGTCACTTGATGTCATCCAATGGTTGTTGAGTGACATTCAAAGGAGTTGATGATCATCCCAGTCAGTGGAGAGTCATTTTCACCCTATGCCAGTCTGTCACACTGTTGTCCCCAGTGTCTGCTGTTTGACCCTGCTCTTATGAACTGCTGTCTTTGAAATTTTGAGGACGGAAGCAACCTGACGCTCACTGCATCCCTCTGCCAGCAAAGCCAGAATTGAACCCTTCTTTTTCTCACTCAGAACTTTTCTTTTTAACTCTTTTGATATGATAAATAGATATTTTTGTATTCCAGTTGAATTTAGGATACTATTAATACTGTTTTTCCATCCAAACTGGGCCTATTGCAAGAGGATAGTGATGACCACAGCAGTGGTTTTTATACTTTTCCTCATTAAATAAAATTTGGTTCAGGTGATCACTGAAATCAGGACCTCCTTTAGTAAAATGAGGTGTGCTTGTGTTGGAATTCCAGCATAGACACTGGAATGAAATGGCTGCCATACATACAGATGCTGATTGAAGTGGTCTCTTAATTTTTTCCCCAGAGCTCGCTATACATATGGCGGCATCGTGGTGTAGTGGTTAGCATTGTCGCCTCACAGCAAGAAGGTTCTGGGTTCGAGTCCAGTGACCTCTGGGGACCTTTCTGTGTGGAGTTTGCATGTTCTCCCTGTGTCTGCGTGGGTTTCCTCTGGGTGCTCCAGTTTCCCTCACAGTCCAAAGACATGTATCAATAACCAATACAGCCTTTAACATTTGATTTTTTGGAAATTTTGAATGTTTTGGGTGCAGTTTGCAGACTGGCAGTTGACTTCAACAGAGTTGACACAGCTCCATCTTCTCTATTCAGATTGCTATGGGTGGTCATATGTTAATGAGGGGTGGTACCATACAAATGAGAGGAGATTCTATGTAAGAAGTATGCACTTTTCGAAAGAATTGGCCTGTTCTCTCTGCCCATTTTCTTTCTTTGGCCAATA
This sequence comes from Neoarius graeffei, assembly GCF_027579695.1. Taxonomy (NCBI): domain Eukaryota; kingdom Metazoa; phylum Chordata; class Actinopteri; order Siluriformes; family Ariidae; genus Neoarius; species Neoarius graeffei. Next base: position 11,544,153 of record NC_083588.1, read on the forward strand.
CAGACCAGGAAGGTGACAGTCCACTTTGAAAGGTGCAGTACATCCCCAAATCGCACTGACATGTCTTATTTCCAAAACAACAAGAAAAAAAAACAGTTTTCCATGTCATGCTGCCTTTAAGTGTGGCATTATTTTTGGAACAGATAACTGGGTATAACTGGGAGGGGCTTTTTAAATGCCTTTATCTTGGATAAAATATTCAACTTCATTCAACTTGTGTCTTCTGAACCACTGCAACATTTTGATTCATTCATGGATAATTACTGGCAGAAGCATGAGAGGAAATCACACACACATTGTCTGAGTTATCGATTTCAATTATTCCACTTTCACACCTGTGAGCAAAATCTAAAAAGTCCTGAAATGTCTTCACAGTTTTCAAGAAGGTGTTTATCTCAATCAGAAATCAACCAGCCTCCTCCTGTTTCTGTTTCCCTGCTTTCATCTTTCCTTCTCTTGCACATGTGCGAGTGTTTGACCCTCATGGAGTTGCTGAAGAACTTAAAGAATGTGGTTTTGATAAGATTCTGGACAGATCTCAAGTAAATCTAAAGCTTTACGTTGCGGGTGTGTTTGCGAGTTGAACTTCATTTACTATGGTGCCCTTGTTAAAGACCTTTTTAAAATTTGTTTACGTCACATGTTAGACTACAAAGTGAGGAGGAACACATGTGAAGATACTAGTATTTGATAAAATGCTGATTTTCAAAGTTCAGGCAAACAAGTATGTTTCAAGATGTGGTTTGGATGTCATTAACTAATCACTCTTAGAAGATTACTAACAGTTTAGATAGAGAACATAAAGCTAATTGAGAAAATGGCAGAAAAGTGTCATGCTAGCTACTTGAGTAATTAGCGATTAGCACTGGAGCAATGCGTAAACTAGAATGGCACTCGGTAGAGTGCATTCCTCCACCAAGCCACATATTTGAATTTGCATCAAAATCTAATCAATTGTTCACTAGCCCATGGCCCACCTTTCCTCCAAATTTCATCCAAATCTGTTCACGATTATTTGAGTTACATTGGGAACAAACAAACGGAGGTGAAAACATAACCTCCTCCAACAAAGTGGGCGGAGGTAAGCAACACCGAAGACATAGTTATGCTCAAGATATGACCACTTGCTGTATGTAGCGAGCATTATGGGCATTTTATCCTGTTCAGCTGACATGCTAACTAGCAGCTAAGAAGACAAGAATTGTATTGATGGAAAAAAAATCCAACCTAGTGAGAGTCTGTGATTCAAAATTCTGCATTCAGAAGTTCCTTGATATTTCATGAAAAGTAGTTCCAGTTGTGACACATACAGTATTATTATGCTTGTAATAATTCACAGGAACTTAATACACAGGAACAGTCTAACACGAATAGTAATTATGTTAAAGGAGTGTGGTGTTAGGGGTGGCATGGTGGTGTAGTGGTTAGCGCTGTCACCTCACAGCAAGAAGGTCCGGGTTCGAGCCCCGTGGCCGGCGAGGGCCTTTCTGTGCGGAGTTTGCATGTTCTCCCCATGTCCGCGTGGGTTTCCTCCGGGTGCATCAGTTTTCCCCACAGTCCAAAGACATGCAGGTTAGGTTAACTGGTGACTCTAAATTGACCGTAGGTGTGAATGTGAGTGTGAATGGTTGTCTGTGTCTATGTATCAGCCCTGTGATAACCTGGCGACTTGTCCAGGGTGTACCCCGCCTTTCGCCCGTAGTCAGCTGGGATAGGCTCCAGCTTGCCTGCGACCCTGTAGAACAAGATAAAGCGGCTAGAGATAATGAGATGAGATGAGATTATTAACAAGAGAGGAAAAAGGATGGAATGACTGTTTGTAGCTGCTATAACGTGTGTCTTGTCCAGTTAGCAAGCAAACTTGACGTGTGATGTAATTTGTGCCAATGCTGGTTCAATGTGTGTGTTTCCTGACAAACACGTACATATCTAGCTGTATGTTACAGATAAAGTAACTCGCGATAGCACTAATTTCATTAAATAATAGTTATTTGGATGTATACACTGGCCTAAACGTGCATTATGGGTAATACATACGGTCCCTTGGCCACAGACTGAAAAAATGTGATCTTGAAATCTTCTTCGTATAGTAGCAGTGTTTTAGGATCTTCTTTAAAAAAAAAAAAAAGTCCAATAATCTGCTCGGAACACAAACCAGACACGGATTTTAGCATTTGGGACGAAGCCCAGTCCTCATTGATGGAATGTTTTTCCACTTATTACTGCATGTCTGTAGGTTAATTAGAGAGACAAAGCGCAGAATTACACTTTCACACATGACTGAGTGTGTCATGGTGAGTCCGTCTGCTCTCGGAGGAGAAAAGAAACGAGAGAACAATGCTTTGAAGTGAACAAAACATGAGCGAAACATGCCAGTTCTCACACAGAGATCGAGATGGCGGGGAACTAGAATGAGAGATGGAGGCAAGGAAGGTCAGCAGGAGGTTGTAAGCGTTTGAAAAGCAAATTAATTAGCTCGTATGTCCAGGAAGGAGAAGCATATCCATCTCAGTAGGTTGAACAAAGTGCACACACACACACTCACACACACACACACACGTTTGTGCTTGTCTTACTATCCTTGTGAGGATCTGCAACTGATATAATCTTTAATGCTGCATTAATGCTATGTCGACACCAAAAACACAATAATCTTAATCTCAGTAAGCAAAAGGAAACCTTTTTGGCTCATTTAGTTGTTGTTTTTGTTTGTTTGTTTGTTTTCAATAAAAGCTTAAATTTCTCTTTTAAATAAATCTGCTTGTGGGGACCAGATATTTCACTCCTTGTGGGGACATTTGGTCCCCAATTTCCCTAAAAAAGTTCGATCAACTGTTCAAGTAAAAGAATAGCTATTTAAAGAGTCAGTCATATTCATACTTGGAAAGGTGTTTTGTTTTTGTTTTTTTTACAAAATCAAATCTAAGAAAACACATTTAACTATTAATTAACAATAGTTTGCCGAAGTCGAGGTGAACATCGGTGAATAATAACCGAGACGAAGTCAAGGTTATTATTCACCAATATTCACTGAGCCTGAGGCGGATAACTGTTTTAGTACACAATTTATTTTATACTAAAGTTTTAGAATATAATTTTAGTATATATTTTCGTTAATACACCAGTGATTTATTTGAAAAAATCATAATAAAATATTATTTATTTCAATCTTCAAAAGCGGCATGAAAATGTCATGCGTGCAGACTTGTGTCACTTATCTATGCCGAGTTACATAAAATACTTTGTTTTAGAATCAGTAGAATAAATCACAATTCCACTTTACCTTTGAATAGTTTTAGACCAAACTTCGTAGCATCTTTAGTGCTTTTAGGAACAGCGTTTTCTTTCGTCACTTGTAATTCTTCCTCATTTACGATGACAAAGCAATTGGCCGCCATTTTGCCGAGTCGCTTGAGGTGATTTTTGAGAAATAGTCCAAATTTCCTGACCGATAAGTGCGCATGAGTTCCGATAATCACCTCTGTATTTATACTAAAATGCATCAATGTATTAAATATGCCATCTCATGTGCTGAAAGAAACAGCATTGAGCTTTGATAGTATCGAATTAGCAAAAATACACAAAATGTGGTTACCTCGCATCCATGCTAATGGCATGAGAACAATAAAGACATTCTAATGATTTACTTTGATTTGTGACTGCAGTTAATTTGAAACGTAGACCGCCTTTCAGATTTTCAAGTGGACCGAAAGCTACTGAATTCAAATCACAGACTTACAATTTTATTTGTTTTTTTTTCACAGAACAATTCATGAATTTAGGGCCACATGGCCCTAAATTCTCTGCTATTTTTTCCTGCTTCACCATGACCCAATTCAAGATACTACATCATGCATCACGTGGTGGGCTTTAAAGCCCACCACGTGATGCACAAGGCACACGTGGCATTGTGGGAGCCCACAAAGCACAAGGCATTGTGGGATACAAATTTGAAACAGGAGAGAAAAATGGAGGACATGAGTGTGCGAATGAAATGTGAAAGACCGACTACAGTAACGGAAAGCGAGAAGAAAAGACGTTGTGTTATATACAAAGGAAAGGAAACGCAGAACCAAACTAATAAATATTGGCGGTCAGCGAGCACCTCGGTGTGATCAGCTGTTCGTTTTGTGACAGAATGATGGAACTGTCAGCGCACGGTCAAAGGTAAACCTGCGCATGTGCCCACATACGGACTTCCTCTGTCTGCTTGACTGCGCGAAGCGAGCGATTTCATGCACATTATTTGCTCGGGAATCCCCTCAAATTAAATTACTTCCTAGCCACAGAATGGCCTGTTTTTTGAGATATTACAGAAATAAACATATATCACAATGACCAAATTTCAGAGAGAACTAAATTTCACTAATTTTATGAAATCAAAAGGCCATCTAGCTTTAAATATATAATTTGGGTAACAGGACTGAGGGTGGGAATTAAAAAATATTAATTTTATTATGAACTACAGTATTATGCAAGACTCCATCCATCCATCCATCCATTATCTGTAGCCGCTTTATCCTTCTACAGGGTCGCAGGCAAGCTGGAGCCTATCCCAGCTGACTATGGGCGAAAGGCGGGGTACACCCTGGACAAGTCGCCAGGTCATCACAGGGCTGACACATAGACACAGACAACCATTCACACTCACATTCACACCTACGGTCAATTTAGAGTCACCAGTTAACCTAACCTGCATGTCTTTGGACTGTGGGGGAAACCGGAGCACCCGGAGGAAACCCACGCGGACACGGGGAGAACATGCAAACTCCACACAGAAAGGCCCTCGCCGGCCCCGGGGCTCGAACCCGGACCTTCTTGCTGTGAGGCGACAGCGCTAACCACTACACCACCGTGCCGCCCCTATGCAAGACTCACCTCAAAAAAAGGATGTTTCAATCACGTGATGTTAAAAGGACTCACACATTAATACAAGGAAAAAGATACTTTAAAAGTATTTTAATGATGACACTGGAAATTTGGCAGGTTTTATTAATTTGCATGAAGGCATTTGCTGTTACTTTCTATCCATGGTGTACTTGTAAAATAAAATATCAGTGGCAGACAAAGCGTACACCAAGTTATTTCGATTAAAAAAAAAGCAAAACCTTTTTCTTCAGGACATTTGTTGCAGTATAAAGGAAATGATTGAAGCCGATGCGACGGACCTTAAAGTGAGAACACTCACAGCAGCCATTTGTAAAACTGCTCCCGAAACTCTTGAAAGCAGTTGGTTTAAAGCTCCCTTTTAAACAGACTTGACTGAAGAAAACTGATTGATGAACGCATATTTGGTGTGAAGTTAACTATGTAGCGTCAGTGCTAAACTAATAAAGCAAACTTCCTGACTGATTGAGTACGTTTGAGGTAAGGATGGAAACAGGATACTTTTCCTATTTTTTCATTGAACTGTTTCATTAATGAAAATGGTGCGCTGATGTTGGATGATGATCAAAGCAGGAATTGTTCAAAATGTTACACATCTAAAACACAAGTGAACAGCTTTAGTGAGTGTGAAACTGTTTGAGATAGTGAGACGCTTTATCTTGCTCATAAAACGAGAGAATGCTGCACAGCATTTCCACAGTCGTTAACTTTAAAGCAAGAACTGAAGACACACTGAAAGAAATATGCCCATGACAACTGTTTGAAACTGAATTTTATATGTTGGTCATGTAATCCGTTTCTCTGTATAACTTCTGTATGAGTTTACATTGGTTTAGGGTTTGATGGCTAATGAAACCAGAAGGGCATTGAGAGAACGCAGACCTGCACCGGGGCAAGAGTCAACTCTTCGATGAAATGCAAATCTGCAACTGCAGCCACTTTATATGTCTGGATATATTTCCAAAATTATTAGAATTATGTTCCTATACTGTATGTGTATCCCAGAGCAGGCTTGTAGTACTCGAGTCCGACTCGTGCCCTAATTTTAAGGACTTGTGACTTGACTTGGACTTGAGCACTGATGACTCGGACTTGGGCATTAATTGCATTCGGACTCGTAAATTGGAGACGAAGACTAAGATTTTTTCTTTATTTTTTGGAACACTCCAGAAGTGGGAGAAGATATTTATATCTACATTAATTTTTATACTAATTTCATGCAAGAGAATGCACATTCACCTGTTCATACGTCATATTTAGGAACAAACTAACGTTAATGGCGCTAAAATGCCTGGAGAGAACGCCCCTTTTTTGAAGGATTATCCACTTTGCTTCTACAGACTTCTCGTGCAGTGGGAAAAAATGCACTGCTATGTGTTCCATATGTAGAAGAACTATCGAGGAGATGACGGAGACAACCTTGAACTTCAATCATCATTTGGCAAGACTCCACCCAGAGAAGGAAGTGGCACGCTATGTTTATTGCTCTGTTGATAGCAGGGCTTGCTTTCTGACCGATGAACTAGCTAGTGTTAACCCTCTCTCATGTTATTTGCCCTGTTGATAGTGGGCGGGGCTTGCTGAGTGATGAGCAAGCTTTTCATCTGTAGCCTATTAACTAAAACGGGGCAGTCAAGGAGTAATGTTAGTCCAACACAGTAGCAGAGGCGGTTTCACATAAAGGCAGCAATAGCCATCGTCAAATGGTGCGGTTGGAGTCTTGTTCTCGGACTTGACTTGGATTCGAGGTTTAGTGACTCAACTACAACACTAGCCCCAGAGGATCACCAGTACCCACGAATGTTATGGAGTCACTGTCTTTCTACACTGGTTATGTTTTGTCACTATTGAACTTTACTGCCATGAACTGGATTTGAAGATGCATGGCATTGTTGAGCACAGACTTCCACCAAGGCCAAATGTTCTATCGTCCAACATTCTCGAATCTAAAGTCCTTCCCACGCAATATAATGCAGAGGGTGGCACCAATCTCCATTTCTGTAGCCCTCAGCCTCTCGCCTATTACATAGCTAGGGTTACAGTGAGGGGCTGGTCCTCTGGTAACCGTGAGAGTTTGACTCCCCACTCACATCTGTATTGCAGCATGCCTTGCCAGATGGCAGTAGGTACCATTTTTATGATGGTCTTTGGTATGACCCCACCGCAAGTAGATCTTGCGATCTCCTGATTGAGAGGCGGACATGCTAACCACTAGGCCAACTCGCGGTATCGTCCAACATGAGTGAAAGTGAAACTAGGGTTGTAGATCCACCCTGAGATAACTCAGACCCACTCCAAAATTTAATGGGTTCTTCCTTCGACCATATTATACCCTTCCACCAAGTTTCATGGAAACGGGGTTGGTAGGTTTTGTGCAATCCTGCTCACAGACAGACAAACAAACTACACCGAAAATATAACCTCCTTGGAAGAGGTAATAAAATAGTTGGTCTTCTGTGGTCAGTTTGTCTGTCTATCCATCTGTCTGTCTGTCTGTCTGCCTGCCTGCAGTATTCAGACCTCAGACATAAATACAGACTTAAGCATGACTTGGACAGTTACATGTGCAGGGTGGAGTTTGTTCAAAATAAGCCCATGTTTCTTGTGTGTGCAGTGTTAAGTCCAGTGCCACCGTATGACAGTTTAACGTAACCACAATATATCATGCTGAAATGTATATTTTGGGCTGTAAATATACTAGAAAAAACAACTCTGGAATACCACTTGAGGCCAATAAAAAAGCATAAATATCACATAATTACTTAATTAATCATATTATTTTTTTCCGACATGAGGACATTGGATGTGAGAGCATATAAATCACACAGATTGCTTATCTCAAGGACCATTTTTTTATGGATACGAATGATGAACACCACCATAATTAAAGTGAGCCAAAAGTAGAGCAGATGACTGCATGTATAATAATAATAATAATAATAATAATAATAATAATGGCTTTTTTTGTGATATATCAGATATATTCCATTCAGCGAGCATGATACTGAACTCTTCTTTGACTCGTTCAATATCATGTTCACTGAATGGAATATCTCTGATATACCACTCAACGCCAGCCAATATTATTGAAATATGTCACTCAGATCCGCGGTGCATTTTGTCTGAAAAATGCAAGTTTTTCAACAGAAGAAGATAAACTTCACATCTTCGAGCCAACATGTGATTATCTTTTTATTATATCGACACATTTACAAACAAAAATTACCCAAATTTTTTCAATACAATTCATTAATTTCCTCACGAGTGACAAACAGAGATTTGTCACGGTTTTGGTTCTCCATGTCCCGGATAGAGCTCGTATGAAAAATACAAGTGGTGTATTTCCGAGTAAAATACATGTCTCTATGATATTTAAAAAAATATATAAAATGCAGAAGTAATTGTGGGGCGGCACGGTGGTGTAGTGGTTAGCGCTGTCGCCTCACAGCAAGAAGGTCCTGGGTTCGAGCCCCGGGGCCGGCGAGGGCCTTTCTGTGTGGAGTTTGCATGTTCTCCCCGTGTCCGCGTGGGTTTCCTCCGGGTGCTCCAGTTTCCCCCACAGTCCAAAGACATGCAGGTTAGGTTAACTGGTGACTCTAAACTGACCGTAGGTGTGAATGGTTGTCTGTGTCTATGTGTCAGCCCTGTGATGACCTGGCGACTTGTCCAGGGTGTACCCCGCCTTTCGCCCGTAGTCAGCTGGGATAGGCTCCAGCTTGCCTGCGACCCTGTAGAAGGATAAAGCGGCTAGAGATAATGATATGAGATGAGAAGTAATTGTAATGACATTCTGAGGAACTGTGCTGGATCAAGTGTCATTTTATAAGCTGACAAATAATTGATTAATGTAATAAATACAACTCAGACTATTCATGCAGCGATATACTTGACTCCTATTGCATGCTTATTTCAGTGTTTGCCATCTTCTCATTCATACATCATTGGATTAGAATTTTTTTAGATGTTTATGCTTTATGATGTCATAAGCCATTTGACAGCAAGTTAAAAAAAAACACATTTCTTCTTCAGTCCGTATTTTCTATCCCTAAAATTCGTGTACCTGCGTAACTCAACTCTGAATACGAGTAACTTTCCCTTCGTAAAAATATCTATATAATCTCAGTCACCAGCTGTGCATAAAGCCCTGTCTATCAAGTCGGAACATTTCATCTCCCCTTCTCCATTGTGTAATTTTTTGCAAAATTATAGACATAATTCCATCCTGAATGAACAAGATGAAAATACTGAGACAAATGTGATTGAATGAAGCATAAATCATGGCTTTATGGAAATAAAGATATTTACTTATGAAATTAATCTTTCACAAAACTTGCACTCTCTTTCTCTCACACACACACACACACACACGCACACACACACACACACACACTATAATTCCCATATAGACATGTTAATGTGTCAAATGGCAAATTATGGGAGCGGTTATCATCACCACTTCTTCCATACACTTGATGTATTCTTATATATATATATATATATTTTTTTTATTACTCCTTAAAACTGAAGCAAGGATTTGGCAGTACTGTCCTCTTCTAATTAGCATCGGTTCACTGCACGGCTTTCCCTTTTATTTCCCTTAATCGCCATTCCAGAGTAATTGGTTCAGGATGCTGATGCGGGGAGAAAAGAAGCACAAGACGTCCATAAAGAGCGAAGAACGTCAGAGAAGTGATTCCTGTTCTATTATTAGTTTCCCCTGGAGGACTCGCTGACCTCTGCAAAACATGAAAGAAAGCTTGAAAATGCCAGATAAAGACGTAATTAAATGCTTCCTCGTGTCTGACGTGTAAAAGTTGTTGTGTGGACAAAGAAGAGTTGTTAGAAAAGGTGGGCGGAGACTTGGTGTTTATTCATGGAAGAAATCGATGAGTATGCAAGTTGAGACACAACTATTGTACTATTGAAGAGCTTCGAGTTTAAATGACAGTAAATGTATGTACCAGCCTAGTCTAAATGTAGCACAGACCGTTGAAAACGTGAATGCTGAGACCTTTCTGTTTTAACCAGCGTTAACTTTTTCAGCAGTTTGTATGACAGTAGCTCTTCTGTGGGATTGGACCATATGGGCGAGCCTTCGTGCCCCATGTGAATCAATGAACCTTTGACACCCATGACCCCGTCTCCGGTTGTCCTTCCTTGGACCACTTTTGGTAGGTACTAACCACCACATACCAGGAACACCCCACAAGACCTGCCATTTTGGAGATGCTCAGTCCCAGTCATCTAGCCATCACAATTTGGCCCTTGTCAAACTCACTCAGATCCTAACACTTGCCCATTTTTCCTGCTTCCAAGACATCAATTTCAAGAACTGACTGTTCTCTTGCTGCCGAATATATCCCACCCCTTGACAGGTGCCATTGTAATGAAATAATCAATGTTATTCACTTCACCTGTCAGTGGTCAGAATATTCTGGATGATCAGTGTATACAGTAAAAGGCCACTGTTTACAGACTATCCATCCATCCATTATCCATAACCGCTTTTCCTGTGCAGGTTCGCAGGCAAGCTGGAGCCTATCCCAGCTGACTATGGGTGAGAGGCGGGGTACACCCTGGACAAGTTGCCAGATCATTGCAGGGCTGACACAGACAAACAACCATTCACACTCACATTCACACCTACGGTCAATTTAGAGCCACTAATTAACCTAATCTGCATGTCTTTGGGCTGTCAGGGAATTTGGAGCACCCAGAGGAAACCCATGCAGACACGGGGGGAAGATGCAAACTCCACACAGAAAGGCCCCCGTCAGCCACTGGGCTCAAACCCAGAACCTTCTTGCAGTGAGGCAACAGCACTAACCACGACACCGCCATGCCACCATTTACAGACGTAAATATGTAACAGTGAGATCGTTTCTACAAAGCCTTACACAGGTTCCAACTTACTGCTAGCATCTAGATGCAACACCTGTTGTAAAAAAAAACAACTGCAAGCTATTGTATCATGAAATAAACATATCATATACAATAGAAATGCCAAAGGTCATCGAATACACACACTACAAACAGGCACTTTTTTATACAACTCAAAGTGTTATACATCAAATATTTAAATTATTACATTCAATATTGGCGGCATGGTGGTGTAGTGGTTAGCACTGTCGCCTCACAGCAAGAAGGTCCGGGTTCGAGCCCCGTGGCTGGTGAGGGCCTTTCTGTGCGGAGTTTGCATGTCCTCCGCGTGGGTTTCCTCCGGGTGCTCCGATTTCCCCCACAGTCCAAAGACATGCAGGTTAGGTTAACTGGTGACTCTAAATTGACCGTAGGTGTGAATGTGAGTGTGAATGGTTGTCTGTGTCTATGTGTCAGCCCTGTGATGACCTGGCGACTTGTCCAGGGTGTACCCCGCCTTTCGCCCGTAGTCAGCTGGGATAGGCTCCAGCTTGCCTGCGACCCTGTAGAACAGGATAAAGCGGCTAGAGATGATGAGATGAGACATTCAATATTTAAATTTAAAATTTGCAGCTGCAAAATTGGTTTGTTATTAAAATGCTATTGTTGCACAAGACCCCAAACTAGGACTAGTGCGTAAAATGTAAATACAATCTATGATGTTAAAATTAATAAATGTTACACGATGAAAAACAGATGCTGACCTGCATGTTGATCATGGTATTTACATTCGTATTTACTGTTTACATCAGATCATGTTTTTGAGTGGCTGGTGATACAAAAGTTTTGATCTACGATCTTTTTACACACCACTAGTTAGGATGTACATTAACTATTGGTTCATACTAACAAGTGACAAGTTGCTTGTACCACTTGTAGTTGTATGTATCTCTTGTAGGCTGGTACAACTGTTGATTGTTGAGAAATGGTAATAGCCAAAATGTACAGCCAGCAGTTACCGAGTTTAACACAAATTCACTCAGTGCGTTTACATGCACATCCAAATCGAGCTACTGTCGGTAATCGAGCTAAGGGTCCCAGCAGGGGTGCCAGAGAAATCCAATCCTACATGCACACGAGGAAATCGAGCCATTGTGTGAGGTGCATTGTGCACCTGAGCCACAGGTGGCACTACACGCCCCATCATGTTGGTACACTTCCGGTTGTTGTCATGAAGAAGAGCTATTCAAGAGTATAAACAAAGTTATCAGCAGTGTTGCCAGATAATGCTGACGTTTTCCAGCTCAAAACATGTTCAAATCCGCCAAAATGCACTTAAAACCGCCCAATCTGGCAACACTGGCAGTTCTGTGTTCACAAGTTCCGTGCTCAAGCTGTTAGGCTTGCTCTAACAGACTGTATGGCTACAAACTGTCCTGCGCAGACCACTGTTTTGTAAGACAACTTATTTTGCACACTTGTATATTTTTCTAAAGTCCATTTTTTGCTTAGAAAATTTTTTTTTTTGCTTACAAAAAATATTTTTCTAAAGTCCATTTTTTGCTTACAATTTAATTTGTCTTAATAAACACACAAAAAGTTCAATTGTTTTGTTTTTATTGACCTTCTTCAGATGTTGGACATATATACACACACACACACACACACACAAATACAGTGACTTGTTTATGTACACAATTCACAGCTATGCAACAGCTGTACAGATGTATTTGGTGATACAGTAAGTGAGCTAAATTTTAACAGTGCAAACAATGCCACAAAAAGAAAAGATTCATGCCATTGTCATGATTCGTTGTCATGCCGACCGAAGCTGTTGTGTTTCCCGCTTGTGGTCTCGTCACTTCCGGAAGGGGCAGTGCTGAAGTAAGTAGCTCGAATACGTAGCTCAATAGGGTATACATGCACTAAGTAGCTCGGCAGAAATCGCATAATCTAGGTCGTGTAGCTCGATTCCGAGAAATCAAGTTCGGTTCAATTTCAGCCGAATTAAGGTGTATACATGGCATTTTGAACTTTGATTTCAGTTGAACAATGGCAGAAATTCGATTCTCTCTATGTGCATGTAAACGCACTGACTAACACACTAATCATCTGCTGAAATTGGTTGCTTGATGGGTAAATGTTTGGCTTTGTCCTCGCTTCATTGGCATATTCACAAAGAAACTGAACGAGCAAAGTATACTCACCAGAGACACCTATAATCTTTGTTACTTCCTGTCAAGCTTTATTACCTCCACCAAATTTGTTGGAGGAGATGAGGTTTGAGCATCCGTTTGTTTGTCCGTTCCAATGTAACTCAAAAATTAGGGAACGGATTTTGATGAAATTTGGAGGAAAGGTGAGCCATGGGCCAATGAACAACTGATTAGATTTTGATGCAAATCCGGATATGTATGCAGATCCAGGATTTTTTTTTTGTCTGTTCCCAACATACCTCAAAAAGTAGTGAATGGCTTTTGATGAAATTTGGTGCACAGCTTTAGTATTATCCTACGTTCAAGGGATTTCATTTTGTTGCCGATAATATGTGGCTTGGCAGAGGTATGGACTCTTCTGAGTGCCCCTCGAGGTTTCATTCATATTGTCTTTCGACAGATTTCCTGAGAGGTCACGTTTTATAAGACTGGATAAGAAGAAACAATATTTATTAGATTTTTGTCCAGTCCTTGGGCGTCAAATTGCAATTGTTGGAGCTGTTGGAGTTGTGAAAATGGGGAACTGAAAATGTCATATCACACATGCCATAGGACTGGTCCAAGGAATCATTCAAGTCCGTCGTTTGTATTCGTCACTATCGTGTCATACTTAATTTGCGTAGAATTGAGAAAACGTCCATTCAAAGGTCTCGGTCTCGTCTCAGAATCAACCGCATTTTTACTCAGTCTTGTCCCAGTCTCAGACATCGAGGACTCAGGATTTTATTTACAAATCCGGTCAAGACCACAACTGCTGGGATTTCTATGAATTGTCTGATTTATTTGTTAGGATGCAGTGCTGCAGCACAGCAACCTATGGGCTCCCCTAGGGGAGCCCATAGGTTGCAGTGCAAAGCACTGCAACTATTGTTCTTCTACGTATTTCTTCTTCTTCTTCTTCTTCTTAATCTTATTCCTACGCAAATTTCGATTTCGATTAACTCAATAACCGTACGTCGCACACAGACAAACAATATATCAAAACGTGCGGCTCGATCGGACTCGCTATGCTATTACTTTTCTCTACAGAATACGATTTTTTCGCGACGTAGTCGCGAAAAAATCATCCAAAAAAACCCCATTCATTTCTATGGAATTAATTGAAAAAAAAGCACTTTTTCAACGTTTTTCAAATGTCCGCTGCTCTGGCATGCTTTCACCTAGAGACGTGATTCAAACTCTAAAACGTAGGAAAACTTCTCCTCTGTGGATCTGGCATTCAACTTTTCTGCTAGGTTCTACACTTTCGGATCAGTCCCGGGTCAAACGCCATGTGGGTTCTGGGAGAAAATCCGGCTTTTGAATGGGTGTCTATTGCGTTACACACCAGTGGACCTCGTTAAGCTCAGAGTGGAGAGAGGTTAAAAAAAAAGGTCAAACTTTCTCGCTTAAACTCTGTTTTCAGCCACAAATTTCACTCTACAGACATGATTTTCTCAAAAGTAGTAGGAAAACTTGTCCTGATTCACACAATGTGTCTACCTAAACGATAGGATTTACGGTTTTTGAATGACAAGCCTCAAAGTGAGGAGAGCACAGGTGAGCGGCCTCATTGACTCCCATTATAAACGTTGCTGAAAAGTCACTCGTTTTTAACTCCCTGTAGCGTCCTCATTTTTAACAATACAGACAAAAAAATTACATCAGTCTATTCAGGAGACCCTTCTAGCGCTCACTGTGAAAGAATTTTGTGAATAGCTGCTTTCGTTGTCGAGTTATTTGTCATTGTTTGAGGTCTGGTCCGTAGTAAAACACAGCACAAAATTCAAGACCTTGTGTGTCTTAGCTCATTGACATGCATTATAAATGGGATAGAAAATTCACTCGTTTTTAAATCGCTCTAGTGTCGTTATTTTTAAGACTACAAGCAAAAAAATACATCATTTTATTCAGGAGACCCTTCTAGCGCTCACTGTGAAAGAATTTTGTGAATAGCTGCTTCCGTTGTCGAGTTATTTGTCATTGTTCGAGGTCTGGTCCGTAGTAAAACACAGCACAATATTCAAGACCTTGTGTGTCTTAGCTCATTGACACACATTATAAACGTGAGTGAAAAGTCACTTGTTTTTAAATCGCTCTAGTGTCGTTATTTTAAAGAGTACAAACAAAAAAATACATCATTTTATTCAGGAGACCCTTCTAGCGCTCAGTGTGAAAGAATTTTGTGAATAGCTGCTTCCGTTGTCGAGTTATTTGTCATTGTTCGAGGCCTGGTCCTTCATAAAAAAAACAGTAGAAAACTCCAGCCCTTGTGTGTGTTAGCCTCACCTTAGCCGCCCACTTTATTAGGAACACTTCTGTTCGTACATACAAACTACAAACACTCTTCTTAGAGTTTAGAGTTTATTTTATTTTTAAAAGGGACAGTGCACAAATTAAACATTATCCTTGTGGTAAGGACAGATGTCTGTCCCAGGTTATAGCAGTACATGCTAATTTCCGCCTGTAGTCACTTTGTTCATGCTCTTGAATAGCTCTTCTTCATGACTGCTGCTGTCTCGAGCACACACACAATCATTGCATTGAAACATCATTGCGGGTCACACATTCACGGCCAGCGAACATGCGTGACCGAATTGCTTCGCGCACTGCATCCTCTCACAATTTCCCCCGGGGAATTGTCCGGTCTAGTTAACATTGTTACTGTGATTGGATGTCAAAATTCCTGCTTCAAATGCGACCAATAACGTGACTCAGTGCCAATTTGAAATTTTTGTTCCCGTTAACAGCCATCACCCCTCCCTCATCCCCCTTCACACACACTGGTCTGGTCCTGGTCTTGACTTGGTCTCACTCTGCCTTGGTCTTGACTTGATCTCAACCCCTCAATGTCTTGGTCATGACTTGGTCTCGGTTGAGGTGGTCTTAACTACAACACTAGTTCTGTTGCTTCGTAGCTGAAACCTCAGCTCGGTGTCACTTTATTGCTTTTTTTCCCCATTTTTCTCACAAGACAAGTGCACACTCGACACTTAAACATCAGCTAAGAACATTTATTCTCTTTCGACTATTCAAAAGAACTGTCACTGATTAACATTTCTAAACTTTTGAGGGAAAACTCAGATGGAAACTCAGCTACTGTATCAGCGAGGAAAAGGGAGCACAAAGTGGATCGAATAAACCATGTGAGATTTGCTCCATTTTTCCAGTCACTACTTGGCCGTCCTCGGTTTCGCCATGAAAATGCGCCAAATGTGGACGTCATGGTGGAAATTCAGGACAGGACGAGTTCAGCTGCGTTACAGAATCTCTATTTTAATGAATCATGACCTCTCAGTTTGGCAATGGGATCTCCCACTGCTTTCTTTTTCAGATCACACGGTCAGAACGCCTCGGGAGAGCAGGGTTTTTAACCTAAAACATCTTTCTTATATATCACTCTGTCTGCCTGTCTATCTGTCTGTCTGTCTTTTGGACTCCAGAGAGGAAGAAGCTTCTCTTCAGCTCAGAATGACCAGCTTTAATTTTTATGACTAAAACGGAACAATACCAAACATACATTTTTCACCATAAAGCTTTATGCACTTGGCTCAGTTTCTCAATTCTGTTTTACAAATGTTGCTCTATTACACAGATGATGTTCAGGTCCTATGAGCCGAAAGGAACAAGATGAAATAAGTGTTCAATAAAAACGTCTGGTGTTTCCAAATGCGAAACAGAAAGGTGATGTTTGTCCTATTTTCTCCATCTCGCAATCAATTTCCCTCATAACTCACTTGTCACCCAGCAGGAGGACGTGGAAGTGTTTCAGCGACTCAGCGTTGAACTTCACATGTTTTATATTTCACAGATTTTTCACATGTAATGGACATTCACATTTAATGTGACGTGTTGATGTGTGATCGTTTCGACGATTCATTTACTTTCACATCTGGATTTTTTCATGCACTGAAAGTCATTTAGGTTTCTTGTGTTCCCGCCGCCCATGCTATTTTCAGATTTTGTGTGTGTGTGTGTGATTTTTTTTTCCCCACATGATTCACTTATTTACACAGGTGATATTTTTCATGATTCATTTGTTGTGATTTTTCCACATGACTCACTTATTTTCATAATTCATTCATTTTCACGACTCATTTTTCACGTGATTCATTTTCACTTGATTCATCTCATCTCATTATCTCTAGCCGCTTTATCCTGTTCTACAGGGTCGCAGGCAAGCTGGAGCCTATCCCAGCTGACTACGGGCGAAAGGCGGGGTACACCCTGGACAAGTCGCCAGGTCATCACAGGGCTGACACATAGACACAGACAACCATTCACACTCACATTCACACCTACGGTCAATTTAGAGTCACCAGTTAACCTAACCTGCGTGTCTTTGGACTGTGGGGGAAACCGGAGCACCCGGTGGAAACCCACGCGGAAACGGGGAGAGCATGCAAACTCCGCACAGAAAGGCCCTCGCCGGCCACAGGGCTCGAACCCAGACCTTCTTGCTGTGAGGCGACAACGCTAACCACTACACCACCGTGCCACCCCACTTGATTCATTTATATTAATATCTGATTTTTTTCTTACATGTGATCCCTTCCCCTTCTTCATTTATTCACGTGATTTTTTTTTTTTTTACAATTCACATATTTTCACATGATTTTCCCACATGAATCACTTATTTTACACATGATTAATTTTTCACATGATTCACTTATTTTCACATTGCTCAATTTTCATTTGACCCCCCCCCCCCCCCCACCGATTCATTTTTTCCCCCCAAATGACTCTTTTCTTTTCAGATGTGTTTTTCACCCCACATGATTCTTTTTTTTTTCACATGAAAATATTTCAATGGAATTTCAGGGCATGACATTTTGAAATACACCTTACATATTTGAAGCCAAAGTGAAAGAACATAATATTGCTGTCCAGTCGTGAACCCTACAAGACAGCTATCAGAGTAAATACAACGTCTTCCATTAAATCCAAAATAAAAATATCGGGCCGAGCAGATGATGTGGTTGGGATTTTTAAGAAAACAATCTTTATAGGCTCTCCCAAGGAAACAGTATTTCCCCAAAACGGCTCCAAACTGAGGCCTTTCACACCGCAAGCAAAACAGACACGCTGTACTGCATGCAAAAACAGTGAAACGTTCAAACGTTTGCCAGAAGGTTTTCTCTTTTCTCATATTCTCTTCTGTTTATGCAGAAAAAAAAGTGTTAAAAGTGAAAAAAATAAGAAACTGAGTTGAAAGTGGAGTCATTCCCCACAGAATGTGAATTACAGAGTAAATTATATGAACAAAAGCTTTGAAGCCGTTTCCATTTTCAGAAGTAAATTGCAAGACAGAGAGAATTATTTTTATTTAATATTAACCACTTTAGATCTTTTTATTTATTTATTTATTTATTTTGTTGTTGTTGTTGAGGCACAAAAAAGTTTGTAATAATCCTTATGCCTTGGTCTCACATTGCCTGAATCACTTCACAGTAGATGCCGGTAGACGATTTTGGGCATTCCAGGGGTCAACTGGCATGTTCCGGGCCCTTCTGTCAGAATATGTGCGAGCCGGGGAGCTACCTTGATTGACAAACTGGAAGGGTGTGGGTTTCACCTCTGGAAAGTTTGATTATGTTCAAAATTGCCATGGGTCAAATGTAGGATGAATTCATCCATCGCAACCACAGAGGCATCCATAAGCATCCTTGAGGCATACGCAAGGTTTACGTGGGCTACTGTAGCATTCCGTTGCCTCGGGGGCATGGCTTATTTCATCTTACCGTGGCTATACCATCCTGTAGCCGTGAAAACTGTACACACTGCCGTCATTACTGGATGGCCATTTGTCACTGCTGCCATTGGTTTTCCCAGTGTCTTCCGTCGTGATCATTGAGGCTACCGTGGCTTTAATTGCATATTTACTCTGCCCAAAATTATGTGACGGATCACCTCCAAAATCTGCTGGAATGGCCACAGTAGCTCCAGCCACGGTTCCCACGGATCAACCGGCTATGTGTGACCTTAGCATTACAAATCATGAATTCAGTTTTATTTTAATGTCTCCATGCATCAATAAGTTACCAAGTCTTTGCAAAATTTTGATTGGTTATGCAGTAATTTTGAAACCAATTAGCTTCTAATGTCTAGGTTTTGATAAAAAATATAAACTGTTAGGTCCATGAAGTGTGTCAGGTTCCATATTTCGACCTCAGGCAGCAATTTCAGAGTTTTATGTGAAGGAGTGAATAAGTTATGTTGTTAAATTTTTCCTTCTTTTCCTTCCACACACCTGGCTAACACAATGTTAGCTAGCTAGCAACATCCATACTACTTTGACTTGGGGTGTGTCGAAATGGGGAAAATCCTGCCTCAGGATGATGTCGAACAAGAAATCAAGGCACCAAGGACCGTTCAAAACAGATCAAACTTTCATTTTGCATC
Source organism: Neoarius graeffei (assembly GCF_027579695.1). NCBI lineage: Eukaryota > Metazoa > Chordata > Actinopteri > Siluriformes > Ariidae > Neoarius > Neoarius graeffei. Next base: position 11,563,496 of record NC_083588.1, read on the forward strand.
TTCTAAGATGCTTTCAAACTGCACCTTCCTCAAGTAAAAAAAAAGATGGCAGTTCAGAACTTCACAGTAAATTGATTTTGTATAAAAGTAATCATTTGGGGCTTTTTTCACTTTGATTTTTGAAAATTTCCCAAGAAATAAACATTGCACTATCTTGTAACCCCAAGACTATAAACAAATAAATTTGTTTACTATGATTTGTGAGGCGGCACGGTGGTGTAGCGGTTAGCGCTGTCGCCTCACAGCAAGAAGGTCCGGGTTCGAGCCCCGTGGCCGGCGAGGGCCTTTCTGTGCGGAGTTTGCATGTTCTCCCCGTGTCCGCATGGGTTTCCTCCGGGTGCTCCGGTTTCCCCCACAGTCCAAAGACATGCAGGTTAGGTTAACTGGTGACTCTAAATTGACCGTAGGTGTGAATGTGAGTGTGAATGGTTGTCTGTGTCTATGTGTCAGCCCTGTGATGACCTGGCGACTTGTCCAGGGTGTACCCCGCCTTTCGCCTGTAGTCAGCTGGGATAGGCTCCAGCTTGCCTGTGACCCTGTAGAACAGGATAAAGCGGCTAGAGATAATGAGATGAGATGATTTGTGAGGTATCTGTTAGCCAACTCGCTAACTCTTTGGTTTAATTACAGAGTTTGCTGATGTCATAGGTAACCATACCCAGATAGCATTACAGTCTGCGGCTGATGTTCTAAGGTCCACATTGGCTCCATCTGACAGGCCAACCCTTTCCCTGGATCAGCATTGGATGTGAGCAGAATGACACAGTTTTATACACCCATGGGGCGGGACCGTGCGGACGCGCTCTTCAACAGACACCAACAATTTCTTCAACAGTTTCAAAAGCGCGGGTGAGCTCTTCAATAGTTTCAACAGACACCACTTCAGTCCAGTCCACTTGCTGTATGCAGCACTTGGCAGACTTTTTCAGTAAGTGCCTTTTCGACATTAAAGGCCTCTGCATGCTCTTGCCACAAGGTTTTCACAGATAGCTTTTAGCAGACAGTTGTAATTTATCGTTGAGCGGGGAGTAATAGGCATGCGTGATGTTATTCACCGGCACAACGCAAGGGGGTGCGAAGTCGCTAGCAGTAGTTGGTGGGTGTGGTTAGTGGAGTGTTTATCCTCCGGTTACTTATAATGACTAGAACTGGAGTCGTATAGATGTCCGTACTTCCTCACTTCCTCAATCAACCGCTCTTCGTGCTGCTCCATCTTCGCTCGTGTTTTTAAAAATGCTGGTCGTGAAAACAAACCAAACTGGGAAAGTAGGGAAGCGGAAGTGCGTGTACAGCGGATGTAGAGTGGACCAATCAGAGCCCTCTTGTCTGCGGCGCTGTCTGCGAGGCTTCTGCGGTGGTCACAATTTTTGGGAGGTGCGCGCAGAGCATCCGCGAAGGTGGGGGGGGGGCTACGCAGACACTGTCTGCGACGCTATCTGCGAGGACTGCGTTGTCAGCATAAATTGGCCTTAAGTTGTTTTATGATACGATTCTTTTGGATGAATAACCATAGCATTTTATGGAATGAAGCTAAGGTTGTTTGGGATAAGTTATTTTGTGTGTGAGGCTGTTTTGGCATGGCTGGGATTATTTTCCACACGGTTTATTTTGTTAATGTGTTTTTATATTAAAACAGTACAGTTGTAGTTAATGGTTAAATATAAAACAGTAGTGTTGTAGACACTGTGTGTTTAGACGAGTTCCTGTATGTACAATCTTAAAGTAAATGGCTGATAACTGGACGAAAAAAGGCAGACTCTGCCGCGTTAGCTGTCGGACCGGAGCTAAGGCTGAGTAGCATTAGGCTAACATCACTGACTCTGCACAGTTAGCAATGTTAGCCTAATGACTGAAATTGATTACTAAAATAATCAATGGCTTCAGTTCTAATTGCCAGAAGTTTTGGTTAAATCATTTACACCAATCATGTAGGGAAGGACTGCTGGATATACTTGTGTTTGAATCATGCCATTTTGAGAACTGATAAATGTTTTTCATCTTCAGGTACAAGGGGCTGAGCACAAGGCTAATGATGATGTGTGATTATAGAGAGGGCTGCTCTCAGAGGGTGCAGTCACACCACATACATGTCAACCTATACGGAATGTCCGTATTTTATACGGATTTGATTCAATAAACGTAGTATACGGGCGTACAAATAAAGTTATACGGATTCTTTTAAAAAAACTTCAATATTTATTTAGAGCTATAATCAATTCCCACGATGATAAAAGAGAGCATAACATTTACAAACGTACTGTACACCACAGAAAGCACAAACAGCCAGTAAAGAGTCTTATGAAATCGCACGTTATCTTGTGGTAGCGAGACTTCATTCCACTTTTGATCATGCGCACACCGCATTGCAAGAATCCCGCCAACCGGGAAGTAGCATTTTGTTTGAAACGTGTATTTCCACCTGAGCGACTTTCAATAGCGACTGAAAAGATTCTGAATGGGCACTCCGGCAAGATCAACACAGACACTTGCTGTGACATGCAGCCTCGTGAGGTATTGGTGCAGACTGCTAAAAAAAAGCTGTCATGGAGTACAATTCAGAACATTAGAGTGACACTTTGTGTTTTTGTCGAACATTGGAGCTTTGTATTCATTCTGAAGGTTTATTGTTATTAATATTGAATAAAAAGTAACTTGGATATATCATTGTTAATTATCATTCAAATTTTAGGTAAATTATTTTAATTTGCATCTTATAAGGATTTTATAAGGGAAATACGGATTTTGGAGGTTGGTTATACAGGTTTGATTGACCAAAGGTTGACATGTATGACACCGGGAAGTTTGGTCAGTTTCCTCCGTTGGTTTGGTTCGTTTGTAGTGGTGTGATCGCTGATTAAATCACATGTGTGAAGACTTTGTACCAATACCATACACCGCCATTTTCTTTCTTTTCAACCCAATTTTTAAAGCCATGGTTCACTTGACATGCTGGGCCTGTGTGAACTTCAGGACATTCTGGTGTGAAAGCAACCTCTCTTACCTCAGCGACAGCATGCATAAGGTTCACTTTACAAGCCTGGACCATGAACTTGAGTACATTTTGGTGTGAAAGCCGTCTGTTTTATATCCATGTTTTGCTTGTATGGTGTTTATAATGCAGTTCAGCACTTAATCCATGTTTTACATATATGGTGATGTATACGATGCAGTTCAGCACTTTGAACATTGTTGACATTGTTTAACTTTTTTTTTTTTGCACTGTTCATTATTGCACTGTGCCAGAAATTTTGTGAGCTGATACCAATTACCAATGTGAAAATAGCTGATCTACAAAGTCACATGTCAATAAAAGCACTTTGTGATTGAAGATTTTTCTTAACATTTGTCTTATTAATGCTAATGAAGCAAACTTGGGGGTTGGGGGTTGACCTCAGACGGTTGTTGTACATATCTGGACTACATCCGGCACTGATCCAACTCTCATCTGTACCTGATTTGGGCAGTGCAGAGAGAGGTTTTTAGTGACCCGTGCCAGACCTGGCCCACATCCGTTCCAGATCCAAAAATTGTATCTGTGCCGGATACGGGGCAGAAAGCAAAAGTTATGTGGGACGGATCCGTTTGCTGTATTCAGACCGGACTTTGGGGTACATCCGGTGCTGATCCGTCTCAGATCAAATTGCTATCTGGGTAAATGCTGTCTTAAAAGGTCATTCAAAATGAACATCCTTTGAATAGGGTGACCAGATTTCCCTAGTCTGAAACTGGGACACTTTTGCGCGCGACCATGCTCGTGCACGCACACCTTTTTTTTATATAAACGTGACACTCAGAGAGGTGCTCTTATCATTTTGTTGAAGCTCACATTTATCAACATCTCATCTCATTATCTCTAGCCGCTTTATCCTTCTACAGGGTCGCAGGCAAGCTGGAGCCTATCCCAGCTGACTACGGGCGAAAGGCGGGGTACACCCTGGACAAGTCGCCAGGTCATCACAGGGCTGACACATAGACACAGACAACCATTCACACTCACATTCACACCTACGGTCAATTTAGAGTCACCAGTTAACCTAACCTGCATGTCTTTGGACTGTGGGGGAAACCGGAGCACCCGGAGGAAACCCACGCGGACACGGGGAGAACATGCAAACTCCACACAGAAAGGCCCTCGCCGGCCCCGGGGCTCGAACCCAGGACCTTCTTGCTGTGAGGCGACAGCGCTAACCACTACACCACCATGCCGCCACATTTATCAACATCTCACATGAAATAAAACAAACAGGCATTTTGTTATCTAGTAGCATGGTGGTATACAGATCAGTTAAATTATGGTCAGACAACAGATTTTGTAATGGCTGAGAATAGGCCAGGCTATGTCCATAGGCCAAATTTAAACTGATTTATTTCACCTGTTTGTGAGAACACCAAGAAGAATGCACATGTAGGCTATATCTCTAAAATTGTATGCACTATAGCATGAACTTAAAAAGTAGATATGTGACCTCAACATAGCCTAGGTCAGAATCAACCTTACTAACCATTCCCCACAACTGAATGAATAAAGCAAGAAGATGTGTACAAAAGTGAACACTTTAATGGAAGGTGCAACAAGCTGTTCAACACAGCAATATGGCCAAACTGTCAGAATGGTGTGTTAAACAGAAACAAAAAAGAGACAAGTGATTTGAGAATATATACTACGGAAACCGAGAGAGGCCCTTCATATAATCCTTTTTTTTAATTCACCTTGTTATCCCGAGATAACGACATAATTAATTCAGGATCTCGAGAAAACAACACGACTAATTCGAGATCTCGAGAAAACAAAACCGTTATTCCGAGATCTCGAGAAAACAAAACAATTATTTCATGCTCTCGAGTAAACAGCTGAGAAATGGTTCATTCAGGTGCGCCAAGAGACTTGTGATATGCTGACTTTGGGGCTATTTCTCATTCTGTATAGACGCATCTTTGGTCATTAGAATGTCTGGAATAATCGATCACCTAATAAGGCAATATTTTGATGAGGGGTTGACACAGGGAGAGATTGCATTAAGTCTTTTAATAAGGGATAATTTCAAAATTAGTCCGCGGCACCTCCGCAGAAGACTGGCCCGGCTTCATCTCTACCGACGGAGATACAGTGATCATGAAATAATTGTTTTGTTTTCTCGAGATCTCGAAATAACGGTTTTGTTTTCTCGAGATCTCGAAATAACGGTTTTGTTTTCTCGAGATCCTGAATTAATTATGTCGTTATCTCGGGATAACAAGTTGAATAAAAAAAGATTATATGAAGGGCCTCTCGTGGCTTCCGTAAATATACACTCAAACAAAACAGCAGTAAAGGAGGAGAGGGGCGACAGCCCGAGGAAAGCCCCCACAGGAGCGCACAGCATTTGCAACATAGGCTACCCAACTCAGTACAAGAACAAAGCACTTACAGTGCGTGCAGTAGGCTTCGTGCGCATTGTTCTGCACCTCTCGGAGGAAGGGGTAGGTGCCCTGTAAACCTTTGGAAAAGGTACATTTTCTTTTCGGCATAATTGCTGCGGCATTACTGCTGCTATCTGCTAGACAAAGAACATTCGCGCCAGTTAATGTTTATTTTATTGTTGCATGGCAACCCGTTCTGTTGTCTGGAATAATGTGGCTAAATAAACACCCATGCCACAGGGCCAGGGGGCAGTAACCAGGAAAGTTTGCGATTCCAGTCAATTCATCAAAATAGTAAATGCAGACATTTCTCCGCTAATGATTCCCACGCTGCTCAGTCGCAAACGTCGCGAGTGGCGAAAACCGGGACATATCCGTGTCCCGACAGACTTTTGTCGGGACTCGGGACACACAACCCCAAATCGGGACTGTCCCGGTAAAACCGGGACGTCTGGTCACCCTACTTGAAGATGCCTTCAGTTGAAAGTCCTGGTTTATGAGACACCTGTCTATTACGGCAGCGAGGCAACAAAGCAGCAACTTTCTGTTTCAAATGCAGCTGAGATGAATAGCTGTATTAGCATAGCTCCTTCACTGTCACACAGATGTTACTAGCTAGCGAACTCTGTGTTAGCTGACTGCATGGAGGAAAGGTAAGGAGAGATTTACCAAGATGAACTCACGACTTCAAGTGAATGTTTGAAAATTTCAATAATCAGTGAAGGAAGCATGATAATACAGCTAGTAACCTCATCCATGAAGCAGAAATGTTGCAAGCCAGCTAGCTAAAACAGGCAAGCTAACACAGGAAAACGGTTATCTGTGTTTGCTGGCTGTGTGGAGGAAAGGTAAAAACATTTACCTTGATAACAAACTCACTATTTCATGTGCATGCTGTGAAGTTGTAATAATCAGTGAAGGAACTTTGTGAATACTCATAACCTCGTCCAAGTAGCACAGATGTTGCTCAAGCAAATGGTGAGCTGTATTAGCATAGTTTCTTCAATGACTATTACAACTTGAGAACTTTCACCTGGCGTATCTAGCTAAGTGTCTCTTTACTTTCCCTCCACACAACAGCTAACACAGCTAACACTTTGTACCTAGCTAGCAATATCTGTGCTCTTTTCTTCTGTGAGAATAACAAGTTTATGAATTAAACGAATATGTTCTGAAATAAAGCTACTGTGGTACTTATTCTCGGACTTGGTTTGTTCTTGTTTTACACAAAAACAATATAGAAACTTTGAAAACAAAACCCCACACTCTTTTACTTGTTTGCTACGTTAGCCTCATAGCTCCAGCACAAAACTAAACAAGCAAACTTCTGCCAACAATAAAAGACCGACTATATTTGGAGAAGTCGATGAGATGTTCATATTTCTGGTCATGTGAGCACTTTAACCTTCATCCTACCAAGTGGGTCCATCTGGACCCCGCACCTATATGTTTGTTTGCCATTTTAAAAATATGTGACATACTGCCTCACCGTTTTATGAATTTGTCAGAATTTATGTCTTAATTAAAACACTAAAGCACCGGAAGATCAGCTTTTTGCATTGTGAAGGTATAATTAATTTGTTACTGGGGTCCAACCGGACCCCAGAGTAAAGTTTATCTGTCTTTCATTTTATAATTGAATAGCACACTGAAAGTTAACTTCTTTTATTTCTTTTATGTTCCATAATGAAACTACCAAGGCATTCCTTCTTGGGGTCCGTGTGGACCCCACTGCTGCAATAAGCACAGGCTGCAAAACAAAAGCCCTAAATTATTTTACAATTACTTTTTTGTTTTAAATTCTGTAAGAAAAGACCTAAGTTGTAATCTAGAATGTTTTACAGCTGCATGAGCTGCAAAAATCATGTATATAATGCCAATTTTTTTTGTGGCGCTATAATTTGCTACATGTATGCTAGTTATTGCAATATTATTGCAATGTTATTGCATTTATAATACATCATTGATATTCAGCCATAGTGGATTTTGTTCTTCAATAAAGTTATGTCTGTTTGCTGCATTGAATTGGTTCTTACTGCATTGATTTCAAGGTATTCCCTCCTGGGGTCCATACGGACCCCGCCTGGTAGTTTGTGTATGTAAAATTGGCTGGTAGGATGAAGGTTAAGTGTGTTCTTTATGCCTTGGGCCCTTTAGTGTATTGCTGTTATTAATACAAGATGTTCTGAACAAAACATATCTGGTGATTTTGTCTTTATAAGCTTTAATTTTAAAGAAAAGTATTGGGGTCCAAACGGACCCCACATGGTAAGATTAAGGTGTAAAATAGCATGGTAGGATGAGGGTTAAACAAATACAAGGAAAGCTAATATTGTGGTACAGTTCCCACAATGCTGTTATGAGGTGGCAATGCTAACATGCCTCCCTGGATAAAACGTTGAAGCTTTTAGATGGAAGATTTTGTCAGGTATTTTTGCCTTCTGTGGGCAAAAATCTTCTGCCATTGCAATAAATTCTTGATGGACGACATGGAATCACTTTCTGGACCCACGTTACGAAATTTTGCTTTACAGCTGGTGTACAAACAGAACAACTTGTCTGTCAGCAAATTAAAGAACAAATAAATACTTGAAACAATACCCTTTTAAAATGTAATCTGATTGCAATGTCTATTTATAATCCCATCCGGATATATCAGAACGTCGCGGCTTGGCAATTTTTCAAGAGCACTTGTCCAGAAATTTAATTCTCACATTCAAAAGGAGATTTACTAGTTTAATCTTGACAACACACACACACACACACACACACACACACACACACACACTTGCAATCCAGTATATGTGAAGACCAAATGTTCAAATTGTCTAAGAGATTATTTTACACATATATTTAAATACGTTTATATCTCCAATTCTATCATTCAATCTATAAAGAGGATAAGGCCCTAATTATACTTGATAGCAAATCCCTTTCACTCTGATATATTCAAAGAGTTCCTTCTGAACTGATGCACCAAAATGGACTTGAAGCTATAAAGTGACGGCAAAGTTTTGTCTCAAATGAAATGCTTCTTTTTTCTGATTTCACTTCAATAAGTTGGAGGTTGTGTTCCAAATACTGATATTCAATATCAATGTTCTTGCTTGAATTCACAGATTCTGCTGCACATGATAACAGAAGTTTCTTGTGTTCATTACAAGAAAGAAAAAAAAACCCATAAATGTTTAACTGGCATATTTGTTTATATTTGCTGGAATTTTAACAACTGAGTTTATTAGAAAAACAGCCTCAAAAATAACTGCTGGAGTACTCAGGCTGGTCTGGGGTGGAAAAAAAAATGTCGATTTCATATGGTTCAGGTTCCAACCCCAACCGTGATTGGATGAACATCCTTTCAGCATTTTCCTGAAGCACAGCAGCACATATTTACATGAAAAAATGAGAAGGGAAGACAGTAGAGTCCATATGTCTGCCAAGTCACATATCAACATCAAAATCAAAAATCACTTGAACCTCGGATAATACTGAAGCTGGACACCAAATTTGATCAACATCTGTTCAATACTTTTTGAGTTACGTTTGGAATGGCCAAAAAAAAAAAAAAAATCCTGGATCTGCATACCTAACCAGATTTGCATCAAAATCTAGTTGATTGTTCCTTGGCACATGGCCCACCTTTCCTCCAACTTCCATCCCAATCCAGTCACTACTTTTTAAGTTATGTTGAGAGTGCCAGTGCTTTGGAAACATTCGTCAATTTTCCAGCATGGAGAGGTGGAACTTTTTTTTTTGCATTTTTCCAATTTCTATGCAATATGACAAGCAGTGAGGGGCAGCACGGTGGTGTTGTGGTTAGCAGTTTCGCCTCACAGCAAGAAGGTTCTGGGTTCAGGCCCAGTGGCTGACAGGGGCCTTTCTGTGTGGAGTTTGCATGTTCTCCCCGTGTCTGCGTGGGTTTCCTCCGGGTGCTCCGGTTTCCCCCACACTCCAAAGACATGCAGGTTTGGTTAATTGGCGGCTCTAAATTGACCGTAGGTGTGAATATGAGTGCGAATGGTTGTTTGTCTCTATGTGTCAGCCCGGCGATGACCTGGCGACTTGTCCAGGGTGTACCCCACTTCTCACCCATAGTCAGCTGGGATAGGCTCCAGCTTGCCCGCGACCCTGCACAGGATAAGTGGTTATGGATTACAGATGGATGGATGACAAGCAATGGCTCCATTCAAATTCTCAGTACATACTTAATGATGGTTAGGTACCAACTACCGCCATCTTACTTGTCATCTGTCATAGATGTTCACAGATGTGACGAATACCCACGTATGCCACGAAATGAAAAAAATATATATATATATATGTGTGTGTGTGTGTGTGTGTGTGGGCGTTATGCCACGGGATTTTTGTCCCAGATGCTCTATTTACAGAATGCATAGAAACGGCGTTGAAAAGCGTGCAATATTTTGCACTGTTTGCGCTGGCTGATCCAGTAACTATCAATAAATAATCACCTCAACAGCACCCCTACGGGATATATTACCACTTTTAACATCATCTACGACTGTGTTGGACTGAGGCTGGTTCGAGAGGACTTGAGACAGGGACTCGTTTTAAATGACTACCGTGTAGTTACTGTCCAAAACCAGAAATGAGTCAACACTTGACAGCGTTCATTCATTGTCCATGTCCTGACTGATTCTGAGTCCTGGTCTCCATGTCTTCTTTCATCACTGCATGTTCAGAGGTTAGAAAGAGTAAAAACACATTTTATGACTCACTATCTTGTATCAACAACAGCTCGAGCTCTGTTGGTAACATTTTGTGCAGGTTAAAGTCAATCCCATGTTTGAGTATTGGCGATTAATATTCTGACATCATTGGCACAGTGCCAAAAATGAATTTGGCATGGCGCCAACCAATCAGGCATCATATTAAATTACCTTTCGCTGTTTTGCAAATCCAGAGTAAAAGTAGTGTCATTCTGGTCCAAAAATACACTTTAGACCAAGATGAAACATCATGGACATCACAGAAGGCTTTCTGCCTGGAAAATGGACCATTTTGGGTTGCGCGCACATGAGCTCATGTCAGATTTACAGGAACTTCCTTTGGTCAAATTTCACTTTGGTTTGTATTTCCTGTATACGGAGGCTTGGTCATGTAATGCACCAGGGTATAACTCAAAATCCATAATCTGAGTATATGGTATGAAAATCTGGTTTCACACATTATATCTATAGATTTCTGGAATTGCAGAAATATTTAAAAATTCCTGATGCATTTCAGCTGAATTATGGGACAGCGTTTTCATACAACAGATGTATTACATCATCAGGGTGCCACAGGACAACAGTTAAATGCCTAAGTATTCGGACATCCTACAGATTGCATCCTAATCATATGCAAGTATGCACATTTGAATGTTTATAAGAGGGAAAAGAGAAGCTGGTGAGGAAATGACTGCTCAATACTGGAACTGCCATACTGTAAGTGATGACATCAAGGATAGTATTTTGTTGTGTGGATGTTTCACTAAAAATGGATAAAATTTATAACAGAATATTCTTTAACTATTGATGAATTGCTGTGGTATAAAGGTAATAAAACACTGTCGGACGTGCTGTTATCGGAAAAGAATCAACTTCGGGGTGGAAACAGTGGATCTCGGTCACATTTTGATGCAGAACATCAACCCAACTTTGATTATTTATCTATAACAGCACGCCCTTCAATGTTTTATTCCTTAAATAGCGAATGTTACACTACTTTATTGCACAACAAAAGTCACAGACATTTCTATGATTTTAAAAATGTGGGACTTGTACGAAAACATTGAGATTGTCAAGGATTTGAAAGCACTACTTTCAAGCATCTTTATGAACATTTCATTTCAAATGTAGACGGCCTTTCGATTTCATAAAATCGGTGAAATTTAGTTCCCTCTGAAATTTGGACATTGTAATATATGTTTATTTTTGGAATGTCTAAAACAAAACAGGCCATTCTGTGGCTGGGAAGTTTTTTAATTTGAGGGGATTCCCAAGCAAATAATATGGATGAAATCGCTCGCTTCGCGCAGTCAAGCAGACAGATGAAGTCCGTATGCGCGTGCTGACCTTAGTCGTCGCCACCTTCTTCTTCTTTGGGGTTTTACGGCAGCTGGCATCCACAGTGTTGCATTACTGCCATCTACAGGTGTACCTTGACCGTGCACTGACAGTTCCATCATTCTGTCATGAAAACAAACAACTGATCACACCGAGGTGCTCGCTGACCGCTGATATTTATTAGTTTGGTCCTGCATTTCCTTTCCTTCATATAAAACATAACATCTTTTCTCGCTTTCCGTTACTGTAGCCGGTCTTTCATGTTTCATTCGCACGCTCACGTCCTCCAGTTTTCTCTCCTGTTTCAAATTTGTATCCCACAATGCCTTGCACAAACAGGGAAAGCCCACCATGTGATGCATGATGTAGTATCTTGTATTGCGTCATGGTGAAGCAGGAAAAAATAGGAGGGAATTTAGGGCCACGTGGCTCTAAATTCATTAATTGTTCTATTTTTTTAAAAATAATAAAATTGGAAGTCTGCGATTTGAATCCAGTAGCTTTCAGTCCACGAACCAAAAATAATTGGGCACCGGGGAAAATTCTTTTTATGACCTAAACTTGAAAAATGAAAATCTGAAAGGCAGTCTACTTTTAAATCGCAAAATCACTGGGAATCAATGAACACATCAAATCTCGTATTTGGGATCTTGCGTTAAAGTAGCTTGCACTCGTTAGATCACTAATTAATTCTAGTGTGAAGGAAGGAACTTTGTGTGTGAATAAATGTGCATATTATTAGAACAAACAGTAAATGTGAAACTCCCAAAAGATTAAATTAGAATGCATAATCAGCATGAGCTTCTAGGTTAAGGCCAAATTATTCTCTGCTTTACTTTCTTTTCATATTTAATTTAAACAATTAAAATTGGTCGCTCGCTAATGAATGCTTTTGATGTTTGTTTGAGTGACAAACTAATTAAAGCCCACATCTGAGCATGAGCACATTCCCAGGGAACGCCCTGTTACTGTGTGTGTGTGTGTGTGTGTGTGTGTGTTGTGTAAAAGTTGTGTATTTGCACTGTAGCGTGTTTCATGTTCACAACTCACTTCATACTGCTGATTGTTTCATCATTACCTTATTTCTTTCCTCCCCTCATGTTTTTTCCTTTATGAACTATTTCTCCTTATCATTGCTTCTTTCACTGAAAAATAATCTCATTCTTCCACATATTCATCTCATTCTTTCCTTTTCACTTTTCCCTTTGTCTTTCACCCATTTCAATCTTTATTTCTCCTTTACCTTCTTCTTCTTCTCTAATTATCTTTGTAGCCCTCCCACCTATGTTCAGGCTCATTATACGTATATTTTCTAAGGGATAGGAAAACACCAGGGGGAGCGGCACATCGAATTTATACCTTTTAACTGCTTACGCCAGAATAGGCCTACATTAAATTACCATATTCATTATGTTTATGACTGACACCACCAATGTCCTTATCAAACAAACACACAATCTCAAAATAGAAATTAGGAATAACAAGATTGAATTTATGAAGTAACTACTCTTTTAACCTTTTAACTGGTACCTAAATTATACCCACCCACAGTCTTTAACCATGACCAGTTTGTAAAACTACTCCCACGAATGTCTCACTGGCAATAGCGACGCTGGTGCACATTCAGAACGTTCGTGCGCATTCGTCGGAGCTCAGGGCCGGCTCTAGGTCTTTGGCTGCCCTAGGCGAGATTGAGTTTTGGCGCCCCCCCCCCCAGAAAAAAAACCCTCTAATAACATCTAAATAAGGGGCGGCACGGTGGTGTAGTGGTTAGCGCTGTTGCCTCACAGCAAGAAGGTCCTGGGTTCGAGCCCCGGGGCCGGCGAGGGCCTTTCTGTGTGGAGTTTGCATGTTCTCCCCGTGTCCACGTGGGTTTCCTCCGGGTGCTCCGGTTTCCCCCACAGTCCAAAGACATGCAGGTTAGGTTAACTGGTGACTCTAAATTGACCATAGGTGTGAATGTGAGTGTGAATGGTTGTCTGTGTCTATGTGTCAGCCCTGTGATGACCTGGCGACTTGTCCAGGGTGTACCCCGCCTTTCGCCCGTAGTCAGCTGGGATAGGCTCCAGCTTGCCTGCGACCCTGTAGAAGGATAAAGCGGCTAGAGATAATGAGATGAGATGAGAACATCTAAATAACACTTTAATCTAATCACTCTATTCTATTACTATTAAACAATGTACAGTGCATGGACAATAAACAAGAAGTCATTTTTATCTTTTTCATTATTGTTATTATTGTTATCATTATTCACATAAAGTGTCACAAAGTAAAATGACCACAGAAATTCAATACATATCTCCATATAATGGGCAAAAACTCTTCTGCACCCTGTTCAAAGTGTAGTGCATGGACAATAAACAAGAACTTATTTTTAGTTTCTTTTTTGCTATTAAAAGTTAAGTCATCTCTGAAGAATTAACAAATTAAATGAATAAAAAATTCTACAATTCTAAATTGTGCAAACTTAAGCACCCTGTTAGGACATCAATGGGCTGTATTTTCAAACAAAAGTGCTATTATGGGTACTTTGTTATTGAAGTAACATTACAATGGGACTCGTCTGGTCTTTCTAATGGCAAATTCCTTGATAATATTATCAAATGATATTTCTCTTGAGATCTCTTGGTTGATGCTCATTAGAGCAAGCCCATTCAGACGTTCTTGACTCATTGTTGACCTTAAGTATGTCTTCAGCAGTTTTAATTTTGAAAAGCTTCTTTCAGCAGAAGCTACTGTCACAGGTAGTGTAACAGCAGAGGTAAGGAGCGCGTATTTCTACATCCCCAGCCGCATCAGAGGTGTTGTAAAAAAGGTTTTCAACCTTTCATGAGCCAGGGCGCACTTTTTTCAATGAAAAAATCTCAAGGCACATCACCAATAGAAAATGTTGACTGAAACTAAAACGCTGTTGCCAATATTTACAATATACAGTCATTCTATAATTTTCCACAGTACACTTGGTGATCTCTCACGGCACACTAGTGTTCCGCGGTACTAGAGTTCGGCAGCACAGTGGTTGAAAACACTGTACACCACTGATGCACTTGGTAACATCTCCATTCAATAACTCCATCCCTCCTTTTTGGTGGGGTTTTGGTCGCCCTTGGCGCCCCTGGGCACACTTTGCGCTCTAGGCAATTGCCGGCACTGGTAAAGAGAACACATCTGAGTGCTTGTTTCGTTTCCCTGCAGTCTTGACGCACTGAGATTGTTTCTTGTTTTCAACGCGTTTATTATATTTTCCTCCAGGAAGCTCTTCGCAACATGGTTGCTTGAATGAGCTGCTAAACTGTCATTTTAATGAGAACACAGATCAACAAAGCAACTTTGTTTTATTAAAAAAAAAAAACGTGCCAGGCACCATTGGAATATCTCGCTGCGAAACGTGTTCGGTGCATAAAAGACCTTTACTTCAGCCCAGACTGCTCAACGACACTGACAGACTGCTCCAAGTGCAGCCATATTCAAAAAAAGCAACAGATCTATGTCAGTTATCTACGTTATGCAAAAAAACTCTTTAGCCAACAACACTTAGGCTATTACGTGGCCAAAACAGAGGATAGCTGCGGATGCGCACTTGAGCGCTTATTGTTTCATGATTAACAACCACCACTACACCCCGCTTTTTTTGACAAATCGCACCCTGACTACATGCTTTGCTGTACAATTAAATTAGGCTAAGACATTATAATGCTGACTCGTTTTCAGAATAGTGGAAGTCATAATTTTTCTCCCCCCGTTTCTGCACCCCTAGATGGACGCAGCACCCTTAGCATTTGCCTATATTGCCTATGCCACGGGCCGGCTCTGTCGGAGCTCATAGATCAATTCGCTGAATCAAAATGGCAATAAGCCCTGTGAAATATTTCACTCATGACTATCCAGGGGTCCCGTTGTAAGCGTGCAGTTGTAGAGGTCTGGAATCCGGTTATCCGCTTCCTTGAACTGCAGTCCACAAGGCCTCAAAGCAAAGATACAGCCTCAAAACCCGCGACCCAGTTGAGAGAGGCCCACGTCCAAGTCACGCCGCTGAATCTGGCCTGTAGAGTCTTTTTAGCAAACGAACTTCCCCATGACAGCAGCTCACCCGTGGATAAGAGTCTTGTCTGGGCATACATCACACATCTCGTCAGGGAAAATCAACTTGCCCAGGCTATATATCAATAAACGCTTAGTTTTCTACAACCCCGATTCCAAAAAAGTTGGGACAAAGTACAAATTGTAAATAAAAACGGAATGCAATAATCTACAAACCTCAAAAACTGATATTGTATTCACAATAGAACATAGACAACATATCAAATGTCGAAAGTGAGACATTTTGAAATTTCATGCCAAATATTGGCTCATTTGAAATTTCATGACAGCAACACATCTCAAAAAAGTTAGGACAGGGGCAATAAGAGGCTGGAAAAGTTAAAGGTACAAAAAAGGAACAGCTGGAGGACCAAATTGCAACTCATTAGGTCAATTGGCAATAGGTCATTAACATGACTGGGTATAAAAAGAGCATCTTGGAGTGGCAGCAGCTCTCAGAAGTAAAGATGGGAAGAGGATCACCAATCCCCCTAATTCTGCGCCGACAAATAGTGGAGCAATATCAGAAAGGAGTTCGACAGTGTAAAATTGCAAAGAGTTTGAGCATATCATCATCTACAGTGCATTATATCATCAAAAGATTCAGAGAATCTGGAAGAACCTCTGTGCGTAAGGGTCAAGGCTGGAAAACCATACTGGGTGCCCATGATCTTCGGGCCCTTAGACGGCACTGCAACACATACAGGCATGCTTCTGTATTGGAAATCACAAAATGGGCTCAGGAATATTTCCAGAGAACATTATCTGTGAACACAATTCACCGTGCCATCCGAGAAGTTTGGGTTCGGGGGAACCCGTTTGTCCTGCCGGAATGTTTGCGGCTGGTTACACGATGGACACGTGGGAGTGGTGGCGGGTCGTGTGCCTGGCGATTCTTTCTGTGGAGGACATTGAAGATATCTACCTATTCGGAACCATGATTACAGGACTTTTGCTGATTGGATTAGGCATTGCCCTGGTATATCGAGGAAATCACACAAAGGTGACAGCTGTTCAAAGCCCCACAAAGCTGCCCGATATGATTGGAGTGGTGGGCAAAGCTGTTGGCACTCAGACTGTGGACATTCAGAACTTTAACCACAAAATGGTTATCTCGGAGCAGCTTTCAGCTTCGCAAGGAATACGTTTTTCGGAGATCAATTTGAATAGAATGGATGGAGTGGACCGATATGGACGAGCGGTGTGGACGTGCAAAGACTGCATCTGGAAAGACCAAACAATTCATATCTTATTGACATTCGGCGCCCTGAGACAGCACCAGCCTTGGTTCAGGCCATTGCTGAGACAACATTTCCCCCTGAAGGTCACTGCCGGGAGACTCTCATATTCCTCGCATTCCTCTCTAACTCTCCGCGGTCGCCATTTTTACCCCCAGTGTGACAAGCGGGTGCGTGACCAGCGCCTTCATGGCTGCAGGAGTGGACGGCTGCTTGCTTGCGCTGGATTACCTCCTCCCCTCACCCCCTCACCCCCCTTACCCCTTACCCCGATTCCCCCCCTCAAGTCCCGTGTTTAAAGTGTATTTGTGTTGTTGTGTGCTTATGCAAATGTTTTTTAAATGTTCCCACACTGTACTCCTGACAGGAGCATAGTGGGGGGGTAATCTTTTTTTTCCTTATCTCTCCTCATGTTGTGTTTCCTTTTTATCTTTATCCCTGTCTTCCTGTCCTGTCTACCCTATGTCAATTATATGTTGTATATGTATGGACGGACAGGTTGACGGCTAATTTTGCTGGTACATGTGACTAGTGACAATAAAGGGCATCATCATCATCATCCGCCGTTGCCAGCTAAAACTCTATAGTTCAAAGAAGCCATATCTAAACATGATCCAGAAGCGCAGACGTCTTCTCTGGGCCAGGGCTCATTTAAAATGGACTGTGGCAAAGTGGAAAACTGTTCTGTGGTCAGACGAATCAAAATTTGAAGTTCTTTATGGAAATCAGGGATGCCGTGTCATTCGGACTAAAGAGGAGAAGGATGATCCAAGTTGTTATCAGCGCTCAGTTCAGAAGCCTGCATCTCTGATGGTATGGGGTTGCGTTAGTGCATGCGGCATGTGCGGCATGGGCAGCTTACACATCTGGAAAGACACCATCAATGCTGAAAGGTATATCCAGGTTCTAGAGCAACATATGCTCCCATCCAGACGACGTCTCTTTCAGGGAAGACCTTGCATTTTCCAACATGACAATGCCAAACCGCATACTGCATCAATTACAGCATCATGGCTGCGTAGAAGAAGGGTCCAGGTACTGAACTGGCCAGCCTGCAGTCCAGATCTTTCACCCATACAAAACATTTGGCGCATCATAAAATGGAAGATACGACAAAAAAGACCTAAGACAGTTGAGCAACTAGAATCCTACATTAGGCAAGAATGGGTTAACATTCCTATCCCTAAACTTGAGCAACTTGTCTCCTCAGTCCCCAGACGTTTACAGACTGTTGTAAAGTGAAAAGGGGATGTCTCACAGTGGTAAACATGGCCTTGTCCCAACTTTTTTCAGATGTGTTGTTGTCATGAAATTTAAAATCACCTAATTTTTCTCTTTAAATGATACATTTTCTCAGTTTAAACATATGATATGTCATCTATGTTCTATTCTGAATAAAATATGGAATTTTGAAACTTCCACATCATTGCATTCCGTTTTTATTTACAATTTGTACTTTGTCCCAACTTTTTTGGAATCGGGGTTGTAGTAGCCCACTCAATTTTTACTTATTCACATTCCACCATCATTTTTTCTCCCCCCCCCCTCAAAAAAACAACCAAAAACATCCATAATCTCATGGCTGTAGCGCCACCTTTCTGAATGGCAGGAATCCAAAACACAGTAGAACACATTTACATTTTAAGAGCAATTCTTTCACAAACATTATATTGATCAACCATGGAGGTACAAAGATTGTCTCTTTTTTTCTTTGTGAACTAAAATAAACATTAAAGGCTAATTTTAAAAAGGGCACCACATCTTATTTTTCTTCTGATTGCCTCCTTTTTTTGACATTTCTTCTTTTCTCGCTTGGGCGGCATGGTGGTGTAGTGGTTAGCACGGTCGCCTCACAGCAAGAAGGTTCTGGGTTTGAACCCAGCGGCCGGCGAGAGCCTTTCTGTGCGGAGTTTGCATGTTCTCCCCATGTCTGCGTGGGTTTCCTCTGGGTGCTCTGGTTTTCCCCCACAGTCCAAAGACATGCGGTTAGGTTAATATGGGATGGCCTTAGGCTGAGGTGCCCTTGAGCAAGGCACCTAACTCCCAACTGCTGCCTGGGCACTGTTAGCATGGCTGCCCACTGCTCTGGGTTGTGTGTGTGTGCTCATTGCTCGCATGTGTGTTCACTGCTTCAGATGGGTTAAATGCAGAGAGGAAATTTCACGAGTGTGTGATGAATAAAGTTGTGCTTTCTTTTTCTATCTCCTATGACTGCTTTTTGTCTGTCCAGTTTTCTCTTTTCTTTTCCCTCAATCATTGTGCCATCCTTCTTTCCTTTTTTTCTTGTTGATAAATAATTTCTTCCACATTGCCAATGCATTATTTGTTTATTTTTCTTACGTTTTGTTTCTTGATTGCATTTTATTTATTTATTTATTTATCTAATTGTAGCATTTTCCGCAAAACTTACCAGTACATAAAAAAGTAAAACACTAATTTGTGCATCAGAGGCCTCTTACAGCAACATCTGAAAGGAAAATTTTTGCTCTTTTATTTATTGTATTTCTTTATTTTTGATATTTGGGTTTTACAGTATTAATTTTGTTTTCTTTATGCCACCGTCTTTTGTATTTTCCTTTCTTTACTGAATGAATTTAAAGCATTTTGTTAGACTTTCATGACAGTCTGACCAAAACCTAAAAGTACAAAAGAATTTCCTTTCCATGCTTCAGGTTCGATTCAGGGTTAAAGGAAAACTTCAGGATTTTTTAACCTGGGTTCTATTTTCCCATATTTTTGGGTCCGAACATTTACTTGGGTCAAAAACAATAGAAACCAGTTCAGTACTGAGTTCCAATGCTGGAACCAGCAGGTGAAAAATGACTATACAATGTAATCCTATGGGGCATTCATCCATGTCAAAGTAAACCACTTGTTTTTGCCACTGACGGGCTCATCAATGTTATTAAAAGGATTCTCTGGTGGATTTATTCTGAAACTTATTTGAAGTAAAAGTAGTCGCAGGTTTCAAAAACTGAACTTTAATTTTCAGAGACCAAATGAAGAGTTTGGTTCCAAAACGCTAGATATCCAATTCCATTGTTTCAAGAAAAATCACTCTTTCTGATTACGGAAAGTGCACTGTATCCTGTTTTAAAGTTTATTGACTAACTCCTTAATGATAATAAACTTCAAAAATGAAATCCAGAACTAATTAACAGCTTTTAACTGAACCAAGTAATTATTTTTTTGTCAAGTCGGTACATATTGACGCCACGGCATTTTCCCCTTAATGCTACATATCCCTTTCTATTTAAAGTAACGATGACTAAAACCCATGACACAGGATAGGAAGGTAGGTGACATATTATCGTTCACGGTCACCTCCCCGTCCCGTCACGGACCGTCCTGGGGGATCTTACCTTATCTGTCCTGTCACGTGTCATGGTATAGTTTGGATAACATACTCTAGTTAGTTAAGAATAATCAAAAGACAAGAAAGAAAGAACAAACAAATTAGTGTGGATGTGTTAAAATTTATTTCTTATGACATGAGAAGAAGAAATGACAAGTCAACACAAGATTTTTTGAACGAATTATTGATTAATTAATAAATTATATCCCATCATGGACAATAAGGTGGGTGTCCTGTCCCGTATGTCATGGTTCCATCCCGTCCCATATGTCATGGGTCCATCCCGTCCCATATCGTATCGCGGGGAAGTCACTGCCCGAGCGATAATATGTCATGTCCTGTTCCGTGTCACGGGTTTTAGCAACAACCATTTAAAGTGCATTTAACCATGTTCTTTCATGACAGATTATTTTATTTTATAGATTATTTTATTTTTTTAGATTATCTTATCAAAATTATTCATAATTCAGTGTGAAATTGTCCAATAAATGCAAGAAGTGCCGAAGTAATTTCCTACTTCATGAGTGCAGCCATCTTAGAAGACTTCATGCCAATGAAGCCTCTGATTGGCCAAATGGATATGTCTGGTTTTGAGAAAAATCGGTGACGGCGCTTGTTGTGTTTTGAAATGAAAGGCCGTAATGCAGTGTGTAAATCAATGGCAGATATTGTGTTTTGGTGAAAACTGAAAATGGTATGAGAAAGATATGATAATTGCTGATGGTTTGGTGGCGGGAGTTTCAAAGTTTCCATGAACCATGAACCAAACTCTTCAAATAGTGTTCGAGAAAATAATTTTCTTTAAAATTATTAAAAGCTGGGATAGGCTCCTGTAGAACAGAATAAAGTGGCTAGAGATGAAATGAGATCTACAGAACGTGTGTGTGGCAAAGTGTGTAGTGTGTGTGGCTGCACGCTCGAAAATCTTGGTAAAAAATGGCTCAACTCGCAGCAGGACATGACACTTCATGTTATAAAATCTCGGTTTTAAACCATGCCACACACACATGCTCTCTCTCTGTTAATCTACCCAACACCAGCTGTAGATCATCTCATCTCATTATCTGTAGCCGCTTTATCCTGTTCTACAGGGTCTCAGGCAAGCTGGAGCCTATCCCAGCTGACTACGGGCGAAAGGCGGGGTACACCCTGGACAAGTCACCAGGTCATCACAGGGCTGACACATAGACACAGACAACCATTCACACTCACATTCACACCTACGGTCAATTTAGAGTCACCAGTTAACTTAACCTGTATGTCTTTGGACTGTGGCAGAAACCGGAGCACCCGGAGGAAACCCACGCGGACACGGGGAGAACATGCAAACTCCACACAGAAAGGCCCTTGCCGGCCACGGGGCTCGAACCCGGACCTTCTTGCTGTGAGGTGACAGCGCTGCTGTAGATCATGTTAAAAAAAAGATTTTAGACCACGAAGGGTCTGGAGGAGAGATGAGAGGATAGGGCACAGGTGGTCAGATGGTGAGAGAGCAGGAGCTGTGAGATATCAGAAGTGGAAAGAGGGGAAAAACAAAGAGCAAGGGGGACGAGACAGGGAGGGTGAGGCAGCCATGGTGAAGGAGTTGTGGATGGCTATGGTCTTCTCCTCAAAAAAGGCCGCAAAGTCCTCTGCAGTGTTGGAGGACTGAGGTGCAGGTGGTGGAGAGTTGAGGAGAGAAGAAAAAACAGAAAACAGCTGATGAGGGTTGGAGATGGAGGTGTGAATTTTGGAGTGATAAAACTTCATCTTGGCAGATTTGAGTGAGGCTGAGAACTCAGCAAGGAGGGACTGGTAGCAGGAAAGGTCAGCAGGGGCCCTGGAGTTTCTCCACTTCCTCTGCTGCATGGAGACTGATTCTGTCAGAGCGAAGTGTTTTGGACATCCAAGAACTAGGAGGGGAAGATCTTGCTGGCCTGGAGACAAGACAAGACAATGTGTCCAGTGATGAGGGGGAGGATGGAGCAGATTCAGTGGGGAGACTGGCAAAGGGTTCAAGCGGGGGGAGGGAGGCAGTGATAGAGGAGGCAAGAGAGGAGAGAGAGAGGGAGCGGAGGCACAAACAGGTTATACAAGACAAGGCAAAACATGGTCAGGAAAACAGAAAGCAAAATCAAAACCAGAGTTGAAAAACAGTAATCAAGGCTTTGTAATGTCAAATACAAGGAACAGATCGAATACCAAGTCTGTGTGTGAGGAGTATCCTAATTATGCATGAGCTGTGATTGCACTCTGATCAGAAACAGGTGCATGACAACTGGTCCCAACGGGCTTGAGCACAGTGCTCCATGCCAGTTGCAGTCCGCGGTGCGTCACTGCACACTCTGAGCGCAAACTCATGCAGATGTGACCCCTTTCTCTCCCAGTCTCTGACACAGCACTCATTCAGCGCCTGGAGTCAATTATCACCCAGGGGCTGTTTTCTCATGTTTACAAAAGGGATCCTTTACATGTTGTGAGATACTCATTTATACTGCTGTAATCATCAAAGTATTCAGGCATTACTATGGAAATAGACTTCTTCATAAATTCTGCATGACCTCTTGTTTTGTAAACATCAGAAATCAACTCCAGGCACTGAACGGGGCACTGCGTCAGAGACCAGAAGCAGAGAAAGGTAAAACAATGACTGTAGAAACAGTCACTTTGTACGGTTTCTTTATCATTATAGAGGTAAACAGACGCAGGTGTATCTCTGGAGGGATCCTTTCAATGTTTTCAGATGCTTCTAATAACATTATGAGCCTGTCAATGGCAAAAACAAGCACTTGACTTTGATGCGGATGTTTGCCCCATAGGATTACGCTGTTTAGCCATTTTGTGGCTGCTGATTATCATGTTCTAACTAAATACTGGAGTGAGTTCCATCATTTTTGTCCCAATGAAAAATTTAAACCAAAAAAGATGAGAAAATAGGGCCCAGGTTAAAAAATTCCAAAGTTTCCCTTTAAGGGGATTGGGTACACGTAGGTGTGGCAGCGTGGACGTGGTCGAGCATCGGCTGTGAAAGGCAAGGAGGCAGGTTGAACCAGTAGGTAACGTGATGAGATGCACTTGTGTCTAATTACAGACTGTCTAGTAAACTGTGTCTCTGTGCGTCTTTCAGACCGAGAGCTGTGACACCCCGTTGCGTGTGCGTAGTGTGAGTATGTGTCGTGAGAAGTCAATGAAGTGTTTCCAACTCAAAAGAACACACCTGTTCTGAAGCCGGTGGCATGGTGGTGTCGTGGTTAGCACTGTTGCCTCACAGCAAGAAGGTTCTGGGTTCAAGCCCAGTGACCAACAGGGGCCTTTCTGTGTGGAGTTTGCATGTTATCCCCGTGTCTGCATGGGTTTCCTCCAGGTGCTCTGGTTTACCCACAGTCATGCAGGTTAGGCTAATTGGTGGCTCTAAATTGACCAGAGATGTGAGTGTGAATGATTGTTTGTCTCTATATTTCAGCCCTGCGATCATCTGGCGACTTGTCCAGGGTGTACCCTGCCTCTCGCCCATAGTCAGCTGGGATAGGCTCCAGCTTGCCTGCGACCCTCCACAGGATAAGCGGTTACGGAGAAGGGATGGATGTTCTGAAGCCTGCTTCCAGTTCCTCTGTTTCCCCAAAGTCAGAGAGTTGTTGCGGTAGGGTTTAATTATTTCATCTTCAATAAACATTTTATTTTGCTCAGGGTTTCACTGTAACCAAAAACTATCCTGGGATCCTTGATGGGAAACCAGTTCATTCCAGTGTGAACACATGGTGCCCTCTGATGTACCGCAGTCCCATCCAGGGTGTATTCTCGCCTTGCACCTAATTTCCCCAGGATATTTACATTCCTACGTATATGCACTATATGGTGTGATGTTCTCTCTCTATTCTTGTCTCTTTTCGTTTCTTTCTTATATCGCTCTTCTCTCATCTTCTGTCTTTCTCCCCACATTAATTTCTACTTCTTCTCCCTTCACCTCA
The DNA here is from genome assembly GCF_027579695.1 of Neoarius graeffei. Taxonomy (NCBI): domain Eukaryota; kingdom Metazoa; phylum Chordata; class Actinopteri; order Siluriformes; family Ariidae; genus Neoarius; species Neoarius graeffei. Next base: position 11,587,584 of record NC_083588.1, read on the forward strand.
AACTCTTTTACTCTCTTGTTTTCCTTGCCATCTCTGCCATCTGCTTTCTCTCCCTCCTTCCCTTTCTCTCTTTTCTCCTCATCGGAGCATTATAAGATCCGACAGGTGACTCTGAGTCAGAGGAAACTCTTCTAGAGCTTATCTAATTAACACTCCTGCTCTTCCCTTTTTTAAATCTAATTATCATGCCGTTAAAGTGATTTTGCTGAAATGCTAAGATCGGGGACAGATGGGAAAAGACAAGTTTTATGACCCTTGAAAACCCCGAACAAACTTTGCTCAGTTCTTGGGAGTGCGAAATACACCTTTTGAAAACTTTGTCACAATGATGTTTGAAGATTATAGAGATTAAGTCAAAGGAAGGAAACAAGTGGAACATCTGGAAGCTTGAGGTAAAACCCTTATTTTGAAGAAATATTATAGTGTAAAAGAACATTTCAGCCAAAAATGTAATGTACACAACACTCCCATTACTCCTAATGTAGTCTATCATTCAGGACATGTTTGGTGGATGAAATTGGCTTCAATTTTCATGCAAAGCTAAAACAAGTAATGAAAGATTATAGCCTCCAAACTGCATTGGAAATTCAGTATCTTAGACTTGCATATGTGGTTTCTGACCCTAAATACTGTACCGTACCATGTTGTTATGTATAAAACTGAATATCGTTGTACAGTTGTGAATACAGCTTGCTTTTCAGTGTTTCCATGACTGGCGTGCCATTTTATGTCCAACTGATATATACAAATATCAATGTCAAGTAAATTTAAAAGTTTTTTTTAAAACCGGCAGTACCAGTCACATGTTGTGCACCTTCTACAAACACAACATTCCTGTACATTTCAGATCCAGTAACACTCTGAAGCAGAAATTGGTCCACCCTAAGGACAGAATACCCAGACACAAACAGGACAATGTAGCGTGTGCAATTCAGTGCAGCGAGGAATGCACGGACCTGTACATTGGGGAAACGAAACAACCGCTTCACAGGCACATGGCTCAACACAGGAGAGCCAGTTCCTCAGGCCAGGACTCTGCAGTCTATCTTCATCTCAATAACAAAGGACACTTGTTTCAGGACTGTAATATACACATTCTAGCCAGAGAAGACCAGTGGTTTGAAAGAGAAGTAAAAGAAGGAAGCCATCTTCATCAATCTGGAACAACAATCACTGAACAGAGGAGGTGGTCTGAGGCCCTGTCCACACGGCAACGGATTCAGGTGACTCCGATACAATTGCTTATCGTTTAGGCCTGGCGTCCACACGGCACCGGCGTTTTGGGTGCCCAAAACGCAATCTTTTTGAGAACGGGTTCCAGAGTGGAAAGATCTGGCAATGTTGCCGTTGTGAAGTCGTCTGGATGAGTAGAACGGATTTGTTTACGATGACGTCACAACCACATGACTGTGAGTGCTTCACGCCGGGTAGAAGTGTAACGAACTCAATGCGAGTTGTCAACAAATCCTATAACTTGGTTCATGAAAAGCGCTTACAAAATATTTTCACTGTGAATATTTATTGTGTAATGGTGCAAAGTGAGAGAGACTCTGCCCTTAGGGCAGAGTCAATCCCGCCAGCAAAAATAGGGGAAAAAAAAGGAGCGATCTCACCTCTTCAGATGTGGGTTTAAGTCCTACAATACATTCCTCAAAAAGGGCATAGAAGAAATTAATCCATCAACATGTATCATTCAATTTATTCCGGACCATTAAAGACGCCGCCTTCCGCGTAGAATCATGTCATCCTCGCCACCATTTTGGAGAGGTCAAAGCGGAGAATAAAGATTAGCTGCGTTTAACTGTACCAACAGGTTTACCGTCCAAACGAGATCACATGGGATTACCTTTCACAGGTGAGACTGGAAAAATACTTTTCATTGTATTTGGTCATTATAATGTAATTTTACAAACAGATTTTCCTGACTTTGTGGCTAATATGAAGTCTCGCACATAATAGTTTATGCGCATGCGTCCTTACTTCTTCTATTGTTCTGGTGTCTCCGAAGGGACCGTCTTACAGCACCCCTAGAGGTGTGGCATGTGTATTGCATCGTTTTCAGCAAGCGTTGCTTTGCCATATGGACCTGATATTTTACTGATTGTTGCCCATTTGGACACGATATATTTTTAAATAACATCTCGTTGCCGTTGTCGTGTGGATGTAGCCTGAGACACCACTTATCAGCCACCTATGATGCAGTCCTTGGCACACTTCCCAGAAAACTGAATACACATCCACACCACGACCCAGCTGACTTCAATGACGAACATGATGGCAGAGAGAGCCAACGACCCACAGATCACCCTAATGACTCTCTAGGCTGCTAACACCGTTCACACCTGGCCTCCAGTGACCTACACCTACAGGATGACTCAACGACCCATGTAACCTCAATGACTTCTCCTTACGGTGCTTTTGGTCCATTAGAGGATAAATACCTGGAACTCCCTACTAGTCAGACAGAACTGAAGAAGCCTTTCAGATGAGAGATGAAACATCTTCAAGGATTTCAAGCAAGTCCAGTTGCCTTCTTTAGCACCTATGGTTTACAATGACCTGGATTACTGAGAACCTTCACAGACTTTGTGCACCCCTACTTATTCCTAAGATTTTCTGTATTTTGTATTTTCTACATTGTAGAACAATAATGAAGACATCAAAACTATGAAATAACATCTGGAACACGTATGGAATTATGTGGTCAACAGAAAAGTGTGAAAAAAAATATGATTCATTTTTTAGATTCTTCAAAGTAGCCAGCATTTACCTTGATGGCACTTTGCACACAATTGGCATTATCTTAACCAGTTTCATGAGGTAGTCACTTGGAATGCTTTTCAATCCACAAGTGTGCCTTGTCAAAAGTTAATTAGGGGAATTTCTTGCCTTTGTAATGCGTTTGAGACCATCATAAAGTAAAAATACGGTAATTAGCCCTATTCGACATACTGTATTATGTCAAGAACCATTCAACTAAGGCTACATCCACACGACAATGGCAACGAGATGTTATTTAAAAATATATCGCGTCCAAATGGGCAACAATCAGTAAAATATCAGGTCCATTTGGCAACGCAACGCTTGCTGAAAATGATGCAATACACATGCCACACCTCTAGGGGCGCTGTAAGATGGTCCCTTCGGAGACACCAGAACAATAGAAGAAGGACGCATGTGCATAAACTATTATGCGCGAGACTTCATATTAGCCACAAAGTCAGGAAAATCTGTTTGTAAAATTACATTATAATGACCAAATACAATGAAAAGTATTTTTCCAGTCTCACCTGTGAAAGGTAATCCCATGTGATCTCGTTTGGATGGTAAACCTGTTGGTACAGTTAAATGCAGCACATGAATGAGGCATCTTTATTCTCCGCTTTGACCCATCCAATATGACGGCGAGGATGACGTATGATTCTACGCGGAAGGCGGCGTCTTTAATGGTCCGGAATAAATTGAATGCTACATGTTGATGGATTAATTTGTTCTTCTACGCCCTTTTTGAGGAATGTATTGTAGGACTTAAACCAACATCTGAAGAGGTGAGATCGCTCCTTTTTTTCCCTATTTTTGCTGGCGGGATTGACTCTGCCCTAAGGGCTATTTTCTCTCTCTCTCTCTCTCTCACTTTGCACCATTACACAATACATATTCACAGTGAAAATATTTTGTAAGCGCGTTTCATGAACCAAGTTATAGGATTTGTTGACAACTCGCATCGAGTTCGTTACACTTCTACCCGGCGTGAAGCACTCACAGTCATGTGGTTGTGACGTCATCGTAAACAAATCCGTTCTACTCATCCAGACGACTTCGCAACGGCAACATTGCCAGATCTTTCCACTCTGGAACCCGTTCTCAAAAAGATTGCATTTTGGGCACCCAAAACGCCGGTGCCGTGTGGACGCCAGGCCTAAATGATAAGCAATTGTATCGGAGTCACCTGAATCCGTTGCCGTGTGGACAGGGCCTAAGTCGAGAAACAACATCCATCATTACTTGAAGACATGGAGTGTCTTTTAATTAATTAAAATAAAGAAAAAATACTGAATTAGGAGGTGTGTCCAAACTTTTGACTGGTACCGTAGGTAAAGTTAACATGTCCTTCTCATCAACTTATGAGATAAATACAGATACAGATCAGTAACACATACTTCAAACATTAACCAATAAATTCTCTCGACAGCACTTTTTGCAAGTTTCAGCCCACTATAATAGCATGAAAGTACTTAAGAAAATTATTTTTGCAGTAAAATGTGAATCCATTTAACATTGAAGAGTTCAGGGAAAAAAGAAACAACTCCATCCATCCATCCATTATCCATAACCGCTTATCCTGTGCAGTGTCACGGGCAAGATGGCCGAGAGGCAGGGTACACCCTGGACAAGTCGCCAGGTCATCGCAGGGCTGACACAGAGACAAACAACCATTCGCACTCACATTCACACCTACGGTCAATTTAGAGCCACCAATTAGCCGAACCTGCATGTCTTTGGACTGTGGGAGAAACCGGTGCACCTGGAGAAAACCCACGCAGACATGAGGAGAACAGGCAAACTCCACACAGAAAGGCCCCCATCAGCCACTGGGCTCGAACTCAGAACCTTCTTTCTGAGAGGCAACAGTGCTAACCACGACACCACCATGCTGCTCTCTGAACAATCAAACTTCATAAAAAAAATTATTAAAACAAAACTACAAAGAGGGCGGCACAGTGGTATAGTGGTTAGCGTTGTCGCCTCACAGCAAGAAGGTCCGGGTTCGAGCCCTGTGGCCAGCGAGGGCCTTTCTGTGCGGAATTTGCATGTTCTCCCCGTGTCCGCGTGGGTTTCCTCCGGGTGCTCCGGTTTCCCCCACAGTCCAAAGACATGCAGGTTAGGTTAACTGGTGACTCTAAATTGACCGTAGGTGTGAATGTGAATGTGAATGGTTGTCTGTGTCTATGTGTCAGCCCTGTGATGACCTGGCGACTTGTCCAGGGTGTACCCCGCCTTTCGCCCGTAGTCAGCTGGGATAGGATCCAGCTTGCCTGCGACCCTGTAGAACAGGATAAAGCGGCTAGAGATAATGAGATGAGATGAAAACTATAAAGAGGTTGGTGATCACCTTTGGGAGCAAAAACAGACAACAAACAAATCTGAATTTAAGAACATCAAAAATGCACTGTGTCTGCAAGAATTGCAGGTGATTTTTGCTGGAGTGTGACATCATCTTTTTTCCACTTGTGTTGAGTTATTTTTTTAGTTATGGCCGGTTTCTTGCCCGAACTGATAATCACATCATCAGTTTTTCTTTGGCTAATCAGACACAAGGTACACCATCAGTCTTGCCAGAGCAACTGGGGGTTAGGCCCCTTGCTCAAGGGCACTTGAGCCAGTCCTGCTGATTCAAAGAATCAAACCAGCGACCTTTTGGTCAGAAAGCTGTTTCTCTCACCATTTGGCCATGGCTTCCACTTGTGAGTGAACCAAATTTGCTGTATTAGATTTCGTTTTATGCCATAGCATCAAAACATTTTCAATGTTTTAATGCATTATTTGGTGAAATAAATGCCAATTTAGTGAGTTAACTGAGCAGGGTCAACAAGTCATGGATACGGCCATGATGGATGATGTCACGAGCTTCAGAGCACAGATTTGCTGGAGTTGTCAGAAATGGAGTACTTGTAAAACAAAATGGGACAAAGAAGATATCAGTTCCTGAATCAAAGCCACAAACATAGTGTGATTTTACAATGGATGTGTCTAGTTTCGCAGGAAAAAAAAACCTCAAACAAACCTGAACCGAAAGACGGCACCAACATCAATCCGCTGATGATATTGGTTCAATATTTTCCAGGTTGGCGCTTGTCAGCTTTTGCACTTGAACCCTTCATTCGATGTTTAAAACATTTTTAAATCAATCATATTCCATACCAGGAGCCATTCATTATAGACCAAGAAACTGATGATGTCGCTGTTCCGAAGACGTATCCGATTTGCGGTAAACGGAGTTCGAAATAGCGAAGAACTAGTTTCCACAAATTAAGGCCAGGATGTCAAAATTAAAATTAGCACCATGTTGTTGTGTTATCAGATGTTATAGCTCATCTAAGTTTTAATTGTGGGTTTGGAAGCAAAATTAAAAATGTATTTGGTGTTTTATCCAACATTTGTTGTTTTACTTTTAAGCCCCCAAGTGAATCTTTTTATATTTTTGGTAGTTTAGTTGAATTTAACTTTTGTCTTCTTTCAGGTGATTAAATTATTTTTCAGGTTTTGTTTTAGTATTTGTTGTCCGTCATATCCCTGTAGTGAACACAGCCTTTTTTCAATATTAACACTGATCCGTAATTATAATGTACACTACATTTAATTATAAATGTATGGCGATCTTAGAAGTACTGTGTTAATACTTGCAGTGTGTGTGTGTGTGTGTGTGTAACACAATAGGAAAATGAAGAGGCCATGTTGTTAAAAATATCAGACCTGTTCGGATTAGTGCACAATCAATCATGCTCGTGCTACAGTGACATGTAGGACACACAAAGGCTCGTGCATAGAGACACATGCGCACACACACCGGGGGATATTGTGTTTCGTCTGCAGGGACGGGACAGGTGCTGCTGCTACAGGAGAGTGAACAGTTGTCTTCACGTTGACTCCGCTTATATTACATTTGAAATATTTATGTAGATATATCACACGTACTGTATACAACAGGAGCATGCATATCATTCCTTTAGCATAAACATTATTTCATTGGTTCCATTTAATGACTCTTACTGATAGATAGATAGATAGATAGATAGATAGATAGATAGATAGATAGATAGATAGATAGATAGATAGATAGATAGATCTATTGATAGTGTCCATTGTGTTTCACTGTAATTTTAAATCACAGTCATGCTCAGGGCATGCGTCAATATATTACTAAAAGGGTCAAAGGTCATCTGATTCAAACCTAAGAGGAATGATCGCGTCCCCTTGATGAGAACCAGAAGGACTCAGCTGTTCTAATCTGGGAGTCACTAAAGAACTTTCAGTTCTTGTTAACACACTCCAGGCACTGGCGCCATTTACACCTGTTTTACACACACACACACACACACACACACACACACACACAAAGTTGATACTGTATATTATATTGTATGTGTATCAACTTTGTGTGTGTGTGTGTGTGTGTGTGTGTACCATGATTTTATCTCCCCCTGGTAACCAAATGTCCCCTTAATGATCACACTATCTGACAGTTTTGCGCAGACATCTGGCTGGTCCCCATAATGACAGCAATACATGACTGTGTGTGGTACAGGTGGTATTACCCTCCAATCCTCCCAACACTATTGCCACAGAAACAAACCCCCCACCCCCCGAAAAATGACCAAATTTACTCTTCGTAAGAAGAACGTCTAACAGTTTTGTGGGGACATGTGGCCGGTCCCCAGAAGTTTTCTGCTTCTTCTTTTGAGTTACAGACGGTGTGTGTGTGTGTGTTAGTGAGGACCTATTATAGACAATACATGACTTTGTGTGTGGCCCAGCTGGTATTACTGTAGTTCTTCAGTGTCCGTCTCTCCCCCTCACACACACACACACACACACACACACACACATACACACACTCAGGCATATGTATGTAACAACTGATTTGTGTAAATATGACGAATAGCATCTGTTAGACAATCGAATAAAATAGCACTTTTTAGATGATCCCACAGCTTTTTAAGACTGTGGCCATTTTGTGGTTCAGACTGTAGCCAGAAAGAATGTTCTCAGTTTTTTTTTTTTTAATATGTGTATCCTGATATTGTGTTTGTATCTGTGTAGGGTTATAGTGAGGACCTAATATCCCCATAAGGACAGCAATACATGTGTGTGTGTGTGTGTGTGTGTGTGTGTGTGTGTGTGTGTGTGTGTGTGTGTGTGTGGCTGGCCCAGCTGGTATTACTGTATTTCTTTAGTCTCTCTCTCTCTCTCACACACGCGCGCACACACACACACACACACACACACACACACACAAAGAGCTGTGTAATAACTGCTTGTTGCCAATTTGATAAATAGCATGTGTTGCAGAATACAGTAAAACAATAGAATTTTAGCACATTTTTAAACTTTAAGGTCTGCAGTGTCTTGCTGAGATGATCTACTGTGTGTGTGTGTGTGTGTGTGTGTGTGTGTGTGTGTAACATTCTTGTCTGGACTGATCAGACATTCAAATATTCAACGATACCTCATCCAACTGCCCTTCTCTCTCTCTCTCTCTCTCTCTCTCTCTCTCTCTCTCTCTCCACAGTGCATTGAAATCTTTTTCCCAGACCGCACAGACATTTAAATAACATGGGTGTGTGTCTGTATGTGTCTGTGTGTGTGTATGGCTGGCCAGCAGCAGTGGAAAGACTCTGCAGAGATATGACACGTGTGAAAATAGGCTGGAGTATTTTATTAAAACTCCAGGAAGAAGAGAACTGGAGAGAGAGAGAGAGAGAGAGAGAGAGTAAGTGACAAGGAGAAAGAGTGACGGAGAAGTGAACGGCAGCATCAGCATTTAGTGTTTTGCACTGAAGAAAGAAAGAAAGAAAGAAAGAAAGAAAGAAAGAAAGAAAGAGAACAAGAGGGAAATGGGGGGAGTATGAGAGAGAGAGATTGGAAGGATGGGGGTTGTACCCGTCTGTAAGTGTTTAGCTCTTATTCTTATTCTTCATGTGGTTTGTGCGATGAAGCAAACCTCATCTCCCACTTTAAAGCTCCTGCAGGAATCCCTCTCTCCCTTTTTCCTTTAACCTCACATACTCGGTCCCTTGCTCTTTCTCCTCAAGCCTCAGACTTAACGTAATTAAGTAATGTAATTGCCATTTGGTCTGTAATCTGTATGGTAAAGTCGTTTAGAGTAATGTCACAGTAATGTAGAGTACTATTGTAGCTACCGTACAGTGTGGTACTTCTATAGGATACAAGTCATCGTAGAAGTATCATGAGTCTGATCGAGCAGCATCTCCAACACTGGAGTTTGTGGAGTAATATTACAACTTGATAGCCAGATTTATCGGAGTGCAGCACAGTGAAAATTTAGTATGGTAATTCTAGAGTATACATTTGTTCACATTAATACAGTAGAATTGCAACTTTAGAAGAGGAACTCTAGTGGTGTAGTAACTTGTGTATTAATATACAGTCGTCACCTCGATGTAACGGTACACTAAATTAGTCATATTGTAGACATGTCACACTTTAAGGAAGGAGTAGAGTAAGTATAAAAATAAGTAAGTAAGTATATTGTGCAACAATAACTCACAATACAAATTCATGATGATGCAAATTGATGAAATGAAAAATGAATCACGATTATTATTAGATTGTATAATATGTTAGTTTTTCCCAGGTGGAATTGGGTTATTTAGACAGCAGAAGTCGCATGTAGAAGAACAAAATAATGGGAATGCATGTGACTTCACCCTTGGCGGAAGTAACACAGCTCGAATGCTGCGAAAACACACAAAAACAGATCTAAAATGGGAAAGAGCTGTTGTGTGATTGTACAGATAGATTTAACAAGAAATCAGAGCTCTTTTTTACAGACTGGTGAAAGATCAAGAAAAGAGAAGCAAATAGAGGTTGTAGAAATATTCATAAAAATTGATTGAGATAAGGCCTCTGTGTTATTAACTTTTTTCATTTTTAATAAAAGGAATGTTTTCGTTAATAGGCTATTATATCTTCCTCCAACCTTTAAGAAATTGAAACCAAAGAGGTTTTTTTTAACAAAAAGAATATTTAAAGGTAGACTGCCTTTCAGATTTTTCAAGTGTCATAAAAACAATTTTCCCCGACACACAATTATTTTTCTTTAGTGGACCAAAAGTGACTGAATTTGAATCATAGACTTCCAATTTTATTATTATTTTTTCAATTGAACAATTAATGAATTTAGGGCCATGTGGCCTTAAATTCTCTGCTGTTTTTTTCCTGCTTCATCATGACGCAATACAAGATACTACATCATGCATCACATGGTGGGCTTTCCCCGTTTGTGTAAGGCATTGTGGGATCCAAATTTAAAACAGGAGAGAAAAATGGAGGATGTGAGTGTGCGAATGAAACGTGAAAGACCGACGACAGTAACGGAAAGCGAGAAGAAAAGACATTATGTTATATACGAAGGAAAGGAAACGCAGGACCAAACTAATAAATATCGGCGGTCAGTGAGCACCTCGGTGTGGTTCGTTTAGCGACAGAATGATGGAACTATCAGTGCTTGGTCAAAGGTAAACCTGTGCATGTGCACACACGGACTTCCTCTGTCTGCTCGACTGTGCAAAGCGAGTGATTTCATGCACATTATTTGCTAGAGAATCCCCTCAAATTAAATAATTTCCCAGCCACAGAATGGCCTGATATTTTGTGAGATATTACAGAAATAAACATATATCACAATGACCAAATTTCAGAGGGAACTAAATTTCACCGATTTTATGAAATTGGAAGGCCGTCTCGCTTTAAGTTGATAAAGAGGAGGAAAATAAATGTTGCAATTTTTAGGAATAAAATTTTCTTTGAAAATATCATGGGAAAATGAGCCGAATATTATGGATTGAATACTTGTAGGATCATGAATTCGGTAAATTATTACATACCTAGAAACTAGTACAGCAAATTCAGTTTAGTAATTTTAGAAGTTGATATTCATTTTGGTATGAATTTGCAACTTCAGTGTAGTAAAAAAGTAGCGTTAAAGTCGCAAGTAAGTAACTTTGCTGTATGTCACAAATTGTAGTAGACTGCACTCGTGTAGCAGTGGAATAAATTTGGTGTTGTAGTGTTGTCTTTTTTTTTATAGCAGCTTAGTAACTTTAGTGCAGCACTACTGTATATTTCCATTGTATGGTAGTGCAGCAAATCAGTATTGAACTTTTATATATATTGTCGCAATATATAGTCGTAATTTTAAAGTAGAAGTCTGGTAAGTTTATTCTGACAGAAGTGTAATAACTTATAGAAATTCATTGTATAGTCATAATTTAACTATAGTTGTAATATTTTAGTTCTATTTTAATATTATGGTGTAATCTTGTAACAACTGTAGTATAGTTATAGTACAGTTACTAAAGGGCCTTTAGATGCAGCCGGTGCCTAGGAACAGCTCGTCCCATTGATGGTAGACCATGCACTTCAGTAAGAGTCGATGACCAAGATCTTGCTGTCGTGGATTCCTTTTGTTATCTGGGGGACAGCATATCTGCAGAAGGTGGCTGTGAGGCTGCCACTGTAACTAGGGTCAGGGCTGCATGGGGTAAATTTAGAGAGCTTCTACCACTCCTCTGTTCCAGGAGTCTGTCTCTCAATACACGTGGCAAAATCTACAACAGCTGTGTTAGGGGGGCATTGCTTTATGCATGCGAATGCTGGCCCCTGAAACAGGCAGATTTGGCCAGGCTCCAGAGGAATGAAAGAACCATGCTTCATTGGATGTGCGGCATCAAACCAACGGATGACATCCGAACCCAGGACCTCCGCCAGTGGTTGTACTTAGAAGATCTTGCTGATACCATTCGACGGAAGCGCCTCAGATGGTTTGGCCACATCCAGAGGAACAACACCTGGTTGAGTCGTATATACACCCTGGAAGTCGATGGATGTAGGCCACCTGGGTGACCTAGAAAGTGCTGGAGTGAGGTGCTGAAGGGAGACCTGAAGGCGTTGGGACTGACCCCGGGCAATGCATATGATAGAGGGTTGTGGAGGAGCAAAACCATGCAACGTCATACCCGCAGTTCAGTGGTCCAGTGACATAAAATGGATAGTGAGTGATAGTGAGTACAGTGACTGTGCTGTAAAAGTGTTCATACTGTAGTGTAATACATAACATTACAATCAAATGAGGATCAGACCATTTCATGTAAAATTTTATTTTAAAAAAATTGTCATTGAATTTAAGATGTTTTTTTTTTTCCTGGTTAGCCTAAATAGTTCTTAAAATAACTATTAATTTAATACAAGTAACATATTTAGCCATGTGATCCGAGTGGTCTGTTCCATGTTTCTCTGTTTGACTTGGAAATGTGCAAAGATTTGTTTTGCTCCAGGTCAAGTGTAGCATGTGTGCTTCAGGTCGTGATCTACACGAAGTGATTTGCAGCATCGTGTTTTCCTCTTCTCTCTTCAATACAATTCATCATTTCTTTTGTTTGTGGAATAAACACAGTATCATGCAGAAATCAGAAATGGGGCATAATGTGAAGCTGGAGAGCAAACACACACACACACACACACACACACACACACACACACACCAGGCTGAAAGAGATTTCATCCAAGGGTTATATTTATACAGCTCTCTGTATAACACCAAATCTGGACATTTTGTCATCCTGCATAGCTGAATATATAAAGTGGTTGGGGTTGTGTGCCTCTGTATGTGGGTGTTCTGTTGTGTAATGCTTTCACTAGAATTTAATTATTGATAATTATGAAAGAGTTCAAAAGTCTCAGTGCAGAAAGAACTGTTCTGGATTAATTGCAATGCTGTAATTCCCATTACGAATTAACACTATGTTCGGACTGGGTATGAGTTACTGTTTAAGTTGGAGTTCGGTTGAATTGGATGACTTCACACAGCGAAGCAACAAACGCAAACATTTGGTACACAATGAGGCATAACTGAAAAAACAAACAAAAAAATGAACAATTCATTCTTGATTTCATTACTCTGAATGTAGTAGACGAGTAATTAGAGCCCAACCGATATAGGATTTTTAAAACTGATACAGATTTCGAAATTTGAGGGTTTAAAAATCCAATAATAACAATACATAGGCTGATCTTGTTGACTTTTTTCAGAAACACATAACGAACAAAACTTTACCCTCACATCTGTTGCATAGTTATTAGCTCATCCGGCTGACAGGTGATGAGCTTATGCCATCATATGTTGTCAGTCATCTATCGTCCATCGTCCATCGCTTCTTCTCTCTCAATTCTTCACCGATTTTTATTCTTTTTGGCAGGAAGGTAGGTCTGCCTGAGATGCATGTAGCTTCTACCCAGATTTGCATAATTGCAATTAATAATGAAGATATGGAGTCATTAATCAATCCCTAATGCACAGTTTCCACACAAATCGCTTCTTCTCCCTTAATTCTTCACCAATTTTGATTCTTTCTGGCATGAAGGTAGGGGTTCCTAGGGTGCATAAAACTTCTACCCAGATTTGCTACATTACAATTATTCATGTCATGAAGTTATGGGGGCGGCATGGTGGTGTAGTGGTTAGTACTGTCGCCTCACAGCAAGAAGGTCCTGGGTTCGAGCCCAGTAGCCGGCGAGGGCCTTTCTGTGTGGAGTTTACATGTTCTCCCTGTGTCTGCATGGGTTTCCACCAGGTGCTCCGGTTTCCCCCACAGTCCAAAGACATGCAGGTTAGGTTAATTGGTGGCTCTAAATTGACCGTAGGTGTGAGTGTGAATGGTTGTCTGTGTCTATGTGTCAGCCCTGTGATGACCTGGCGACTTGTCCAGGGTGTACCCCGCCTTTCGCCCGTAGTCAGCTGGGATAGGCTCCAGCTTGCCTGGAACCCTGAAGGACAGGATAAGCGGCTACAGATAACGGATGGATGGATTGATGGATGAAGCAGTTCAACAAAAATCGCTTCTTCTCGGTCAATTCCTCGCTGTTTTGGATTCTTTCTGGCAAATAGATCAGTATTCCTAGGGTGGATGTAGCTTGTATATAGTGTATACTTGTCATTATATCCCGTGAACCTGATTTCCTCTGAATGGTGCTCTTCATAGGGGCTAAATCTCTCCCTGTGTCTCCTCAGTGACATAGAATCAGCCCTAGTGGAAGTCTCCAGCAGGGAGTGTGGATTGTGAGGTCCAATACAACCGAAACTCTCAGGCGAGTGGGGAAGGGGATTACCTGCCGAGGCTGCGTGCAATGTGTTTGCGTGAACATGTAGCCTATGGGAAATGAATCGTGTGTTGGATTAGCACTAATCCTATGTTTTGAAAAATGGAAAATGTTGACTTGGGCCTCTCTGGGGTGTCACCAATCCCTGTGCAAATGTCCAGCATGGAGTATGTGTGTCCAGTCGTGTCGATTTGCATAGCTGAACAGACAGAGAGACAGAGAGAAAAATGGCCTTCCTTGAGTAGTATAGATAGCTTGCAACATTTATTGCACATGGTGGCCCATTTTAGATTATTCCTTCTGAACTAGACGGAGCCGGAGTGAGCTATGCCGTCACCGACGGTCTCGTTTAAAGGCCCGGTCCCACTGGCCGATGGACACAAAACGTATGCAAAAAGGACACAGCGGACGAGCAAAATTTCGGGGGTGGCTCTATCCGTTTTCATCCGCTCCAGAAATGGACAAAATTGGCGAAAATTTGTGAAAACAGAAAGGAAAAGAACGGACGTGGGTAGTCTATAGCGGGGATGTTAAACGCATGTTCATAGGAAGCCTAGCGGATGAAAGCAGATGGAAGTGGATGACAGCTCCGAAGGGGTTACCGGTGATAACTGAGAAGCGGACGCATAGCAGGAAGAGCGGATGCATAGCAGATGAAGGGGATGCATCACGTACGCCTAACGGAAACAAAGGGGATGTTGCGCGGACGTATATCGGATGCAGACCGTTCACTGCGCATGCGGGGGGTATGAATTGCGTCTGCTCGGCGGATATAAAGGGATGCAGCATGCACGCCATCAGCATAAAGCGGAAAGACGTGCTGGCGGCTACATCGATACATCTCTACTACTAGATGATTTTCTCCCCCTTTTTATACAAAATATCGATTGTCCGCTAGGTGTCCTTCTACATACTCTAGACATACTCCAGACATCCTAAATATACGAGATACATCCCAGATATAAACGCTTTGTCCGTTTTGAATACTTTATATACGAGATGCATACGCTTACATCCTTTCTATTTCCGTGCTACTAACGATGAATAGACGTTTCATGTACCTTATCTTTCCTCCCTCTTTCCGTTTTCAGCTGCAGCGGATGTGAGTTGCGAGGATGCCCAGAGGATGCAGAGAGGATACAGCAGACGTTTAACGGATGATAACGGACATAGAACGTTTGTTGCTCGTATATGTCGCGGATTTACATCGTACACGGCGGAAAGTTCATCCGTTCTAAAAGTTTTGTGCAGCTCAAAACTTTTTGCGCGGATGAAATCACAGTGGACGGATGCTCGATGGATAGAGCGTATGAAGCACGTATGCAATGAGTACACAACGGATGCATAGCGTTTTCCAACGGATGGCAAAGATTTTTTTACGTTTTACATCCTCTTTGCATCCGTAAGTGCAGTGGGACTGGGCCTTAAGAGTCCTGACCATCAAAAATATTTTGCTCAAAGATAAATAAAAATGAAATGTATAGAAATGAAAAAAAGTAAAAAGAAAAAAAAATACCTTGAACACAGATGATCTCTGTTCTGGCTCCTCTGCATGAATCTGCTTGGGTCAGCTGATCGTTGTGATTTGTCACATTTCGCATGTGTGTTGCCAAGAGTGGAGTTGCAGTGTGCCCTCTGGTGTACAAACTATGCAACAACAACACTCATTACATGGTTGAAGGATCCATCTTCGGTCTGTCTGTTTCTTTTTCATTGTCTTTTATCGGCCAATATAAACGCCGATCCTGATTTACCTACAGTAAGCTCATATTGGTCGATCAGTTTATTGGTTGGGCTCGACCATGCACTACGATTGCCTAATCTGAAATGGTGACCATCGTGAAAGATAAATAATATCATTTAGTGCGATCCCAATAGGAATGTGTGTCCTGTGATGGACTGGCATCTTATCGTCAATTTATTCCGCCTGCCTCATACCCAGGAGTTTTTAAGACACAACATCTGAATCTGGAACATTGTTTATCTCAAGAATGAAAATTTTGTGATGGATAAACGAAAGAACATTTACTCAAAGTGATCAGTTACCATATTGTGTGGTTTAGATACTATGTCAAAGCCCTGTTTCAGTCACCTCGACTTAAATAGAAGTCTGGCAGCATGTAAGCGCCTGCATAACCCGATTCTGAATACGAGGAACTTTCCCTTGTAAATATGGACGCAACTTAAAATTGAACGCAGCCCTGGGTGTCTGACCCATGATCTTTTTGTTCATTTTGCCTGTTGCATTTTATTGCTGGGTGGGGTGTGGTTTTGGCGAAGGCACAGGGGAATTATAACCCCTGTAGAACCTTTGTCCTTTATTTCCTGTGACATGGAGTGAAGCTGGAAAGAGATATTTATGATGAAATATGTATATGTTTCTGAGTTAAGTTTCAGTTTAAACCGCCAGTGGCTCGCTGTGTGGTTAAAAATAAACTACCAAGTGACTAAACTCATATCTGTGTCCCCTGTGGTCTGTTTGCTTCCATAGCAACAGGTTCTGTTGTCTTCCAATTTTGGAAGTCACATAATTGAAAGTGAACGGAAAAGCAAATCATCCTTTAAAATCGTGAAAAAAAAATCTTTTCTATCTCTTTAGTCAGGACAAAATTAACTGGTTTAGTGGAAATTCAGGTTGTTAAAAGTTTATTCAGGTTTATTCCGCATTTGTATCTCGTTCTGTTCAGTATTCCTTCATCTCGTAACTGGAAGGTTATTTTTACATGGTACACATTCACTTGAGGTTTTCTTCTTCACAGTAGAACAATAGGCCACATTTCTTTCTCCCTCTGTCATTTCTGATGAATAAACATTTCTCGATCAGAGCAAAGTCCTTGGTTAACTGTGGTGTAGTTACGCACACCGCAGTGTTTCAGATTTACATTTCTGTTTTGATGTCTGTGCCTACAGTCGCTCAGAATAGACATTGAGAACGCATGAATCAAAGTCGGGTATCTTTGTGCTTTCAATGATGTGTTCCAATACTGTTTTTAACACACCCTTTGTTGACTTCTCTTCTCCTATTCCTTCTGCATTGCAGTGCCTTGGCTGCCTTGAGGGCCAGTCCAAAATTTAAATAAATAAATAAATACATACATACAAGACGTGGGGCGGCACGGTGGTGTAGTGGTTAGCGCTGTTGCCTCACAGCAAGAAGGTCCAGGTTCAAGCCCTGTGGCCAGCGAGGGCCTTTCTGTGCGGAGTTTAAGCATGTTCTCCCCGTGGTTTCCTCCGGGTGCTCTGGTTTCTCCCAGTCCAAACACATGCAGGTTAGGTTAACTGGTGACTGTGAGTGTGAATGTGAATGGTTGTCTATGTGTCAGCCCTGCAATGACCTGGCGACTTGTCCAGGGTGTACCCCGCCTTTCGCCCGTAGTCAGCTGGGATAGGCTCCAGCTTGCCTGTGACCCTGTAGAACAGGATAAAGTGGATAGAGATAATGAATGAATACAAGGTGTGCTGTTATCAGAAAATCATAAGTGATAGGTTTGTTTTATTCATCGTTCTCTTCATCAGAATGTGTGCCTCCATTTTGTCTGTTTGTGTGTCATGATAATACTCATCAATAACGCGGTTCTTGAAACTCGTTCCTTGATGCAGTCCTGCAGATGTTTTTCAATGCAAGAGTACATTAAAGAAAAGTGTGCCATAATGCAGTAATACCATGGAGCTTCTTCTCTACGTTTGTGTTCTTTACTGAATGAACGAATCGTTACTCCTTAATGCAGTTATGCCGAAGTTTCCTCGACGCCTCGATGAAGTAAATTAGCTGTTCTTCTGTGCAACAGCGTGACTATTGCTGACTGAAGCAGTGCAGCTGATTTATAATTCACTCATGCCGATGTTCATTAATGCAGGAATGCAACTCTTCCCATATGCAGTAGTTCATCAAGCCAATCATCAATCATTGAGTCAAGATTGAGTCAAAATGAAAGCAAGACCGAAAACCATCATTCTTTTTGAGGCCAAGACTTGACTTCAGCTCACAGGATTTATTTGTGCTTCGGCTATCTTAGTTTTTTTTTGTTTGTTTGTTTTCGGAAAAGGAACTGCCAAAGAATCACAAGACAAACACTGATTTTAACAAACTTTTAGTAGAGATCAAGATCAGTGCCCACAACCAAGACAAGTGCCAAGAAGTCCAAATAAATAGGGAAAAAAGCACCTTGAGATTGGATTTATGGATGGAGACGAGCAACCAGAAGGACCAAACTTGACGAATGAATGAATAAATAAATGGTGGAGCTCTCCCCAGTCAAATTCTCTCTCTTTTCCCTCTCTTCACTTTTATATTTCTTTTGGACAAAAAGCATTCTTATGGCTATCGGGTACCGTGAGCTGGTCTCGTGGTTAGCGTGTCCACCTTTCAACTGGGAGACTGTGAGTTCAACTCGTGGTCGGGTCTGATCAAAGACCATCATAAAAGTGGCACCTACTGCCGTCTGACAAGGCACGCTGCAATACAGATGAGAGTGGGGAGTCAGAGGACCACCCCCCCCCATTGTAACCCCAGCTGTTTAGCTGAGAAATAGAGGGCTATAGAAGCAGAGATTGACGCTGCCAGTGTGCCTTAAGCACCTGATTAGTACTTGGATGGGAGACTGCCTGGGAAGACCAGGTCCTGGCACAGGAGGGACTTTGACTTTTGATTTGATGGCTATCGGGTGATGTGCTGCGAAAAACGAAAAACATCAAGTCAGCAAGTTGGATCATAAACATAATTGGACCGAATATTAGGAGTATCGAAGTCACCTGACAAAATTAGACATGTCTGATTGACTAAATTTTGAGACATCTCAGATCTCTAAACAAAATAAAGGGCAATCCATGGATTCCCTTTCAAATTCAACAATATTATCACAAAGTCAATTTATTTGAAAAGAATGAGAAACAGTGATGGACATAATAGAATACAAAACACACTGACTTGAGTAAAAGTACTGCTCCTGCAGGAATAATTCATTTGAGTAAAAGTAATAGGCTTGTTCATTCAAGCTTCTTCATTAGCACCACTTCCATTTGTTTGCTTTTCCCACTGCAACTCAAAAAGTAGTGAAGAGTTTTTGATAAAATTTGGAGGAAAAGTGGGCCATGGGCCAGGGAACAATTCATGAGATTTTGAATCAAGTCCAAATATGTGGCTTGGCAGAAGTATGCACGCTACCAAGTGCCCTTCAAGTTCAAGTATGGATCTATGTATCAAGCTATCTAGCAATGATGCCCCTTCCACATTATCCTGATCCTGATCAAAGCAGTACTTCAATACAGTATGTTTAACACAACAGGCAATTTCTCATGAACATCCATCCATCCATTATCTGTAGCCGCTTATCCTGTTCTACAGGGTCGCAGGCAAGCTGGAGCCTATCCCAGCTGACTATGGGAGAGAGGCGGGGTACACCCTGGACAAGTCGCCAGGTTATCGCAGGGCTGACACATAGAGACAAACAACCATTCACACCTACAGTCAATTTAGAGCCGCCTAACCTGCATGTCTTTGGACTGTGGGGGAAACCAGAGCACCCAGAGGAAACCCACACAGACACGGGGAGAACATGCAAACTCCACACAGAAAGGCCCTCGCCAGCCACTGGGCTCGAAGGCGACAGTGCTAACCACTACACCACCATGCCGCCCCCTTCTCGTGAACATTGTAAGTTTACTAGCAGACTGGAACCCCATACTGAAGAGAATATGATCATGCATTGACCTGATTTTTGATGGCTTGACCATACGACGTCCATACATATGAATGATGAATGCGTACCACCACAGGGAACATGATCGTAAAACATCTCAAACACTTGACCACCGGAGAACGACATTTGCATCTTTATTTACATGAGATTGATGAGATTTTAATCAAGCGCTTATTTTTAATTTGCTTTTTTTAAAAATCGCATAACGTTATTGACCAACACCTTTTATGGAAAAATATTTGACAGTGTCATATAAAACTCGTTAAAACAGTTTTTGGCTCAGCCTTTGGCTGAAGCCAAAAGAGGCACCTGTCTGTATGTGTATGTTTAACCGAGTTCAAGCATGTTTCAGAATGTAATAGGCATGCCAGCCTCAGGTAGCGATTCCACAGTCGCAGTGTGGCGTCACTGCGTACCGAATATGTAAGGGTCACGTTACGTAACCTCAGTTTGCGATGTAATCCTCTGTGGCCGAGTGGTCTCGAGTGCTGTCCAGGAAAGGAAAAGGTTTTGCAACATCGGTTTGAATCGTGGCGTTGATGTAAAAGGCTGAGTTCAGACCTGCACAGGTGGCCAGTATAAGTCCACTCACTTGTTGGACAGTTGACAATTTCTGTCATGTAAGGGGGATAGATGGATGTAAGTGCAGGAAGAGTTTTATTGAAAGTACATGAGCAAACATCCAAAATGTCAACAAAGGCAGAGTCAAAAAAAACAGGTAGTGGTCAAGCGAGGCACAGACAGGATATTAGAGGTAATAAAATACTCAAAGTCCAAAAACACAAACAGGGCCAAAACCAGAAAAGGGATACAAAATACAAGGCTTGGTAATGTTAGATGCCGGGTCCAGAGTGTATACTTCGCAAAGTCTGTGTGTTACTGAGAGTCCTTATATGTCTACACTGTGATTGCCCTCTAATCAGGAACAGGTCCATGGTAATTAGGCCTAATGGCACTGTGTGCCGTGAAAGATGTAACCAGACAACTGTTTGACATGTCAGATTTGATATTCGATGATAACGCTATTGTAATGCTGTAAAGTGAAAGCGCTGGTTCACTGGTGTCCACCAGGTGCCCAGCAGAGTCACACCATAATAAGTGTCGGAGCCCTAACCCTAGCTCACTCAGCTAGCTAATGGGTTTCCTGTATGTTTCCGTAGGTTGGATGTTGAACTGTGGAACGCCGATCTCTGTATAAGTTTGGCTTGCATAATTTGCAAATGATTATCATGCTGTTTTCATTTGAAGAGTTTAAAGCTGAAGGGACCTGAAATTGGGCCAGGGTTGCTCATCTGTCTCCACCGTCTCAGACATTGCTGCTGCTGACGAAGCACACATTTTCATTAGAAAGCTGCTTTGTTTTTTGCTCAGGTCTCAAAATTTTAATTCTTTACAATCTACTTTACAATACTGGCTTTTAATTGGCTTAGAGTCTTCCATGGTTATTTCAATTAAAAAATAACAACATCACACAAGTACGATGATTTAATTATAACCAAAATATACTGGAACAGTGAACCCTGTACTGAAGTACTGTAATGAGAGTAAATGTAGTTCGTTACATTCCAACTCTGAGACAAACACATAAAAAAAGGTAATTGAGACGGCGCAGTAGTGCATGAGCGCATGGTGACAATGTCGCATTAGGGACAGTATTAGAACAAAGCCCCATAGTTAGTGTGAGAGGAAAGCTAAGGTAAGTTTTGATGTGCACTGTCTGGCAACGGACACAAATGAAAAAACACACACTGCTTGCTCTTTCACAAGCCAATAAAAACATCAATGACATCAGAGGTCGTAAAAACATGACCGTCCAATGTAAGCAGTGAAAATTGTAAAAATATACTCCCGCAAGGGCTGTATCACTAAAGTGCACTTAAAGGCTAAACGCTAGGGCTGAACTCCAAAGCTATACAGTGATTATTTAAAAATCTATAAATTATAGAAAGTTAGTAAAAACAGATTGTGAGTTTGATGGTTAACTTATGCAGTTATCCTGAGGTAACCTTGAAGAGTGTTTTACACTCTTACCTACATTATAGCCTTTTTCTTTTAAGTAATGTCAATAATTACGTTATTTTCACCACCACCTCAGCTAATGACACACTCAATAAATACTCATACACATTCGAAAAGAATGCTTAAATACATACTCAAACCTACCAGAGCCTAGAGACTTTAAAAGATGTGCTTCAAATAAAGCTGAAAATTAATCGATGTACAAAATATTCAAGCCAGCAACGGAGACCGAGCAGCTGCACAAAGTATCCATTCAAAAAACTTATGTCGAGGTTTACATTGATCACACTAAGAAAATTGAGCTTGCTTGTCTTCCCAGGATCTATGGATTCACTGGAAATGGATTCACTGGAGTCTCTATCACTCAAAGAACCGGGAAGCATCAATGCTTTAAAGAAAATGTGCAATTTTGTGCCATAGACAGACCTCGTAGGGTTAATGGTCGACGGATCCATTCAAAGTTGGTGACTTGAGTCAAAAAGTTACGTCGGTGTTTACACAAAGTTATGCATCTTCAGAGCTGAGTTATGCAGGTAATTCAGTCTAAAAAAATGTTGTATTTTTCCTGTCTCTGAGGTGGCCAGATTCTTCTTCAACATGTGGTTCTTCCTCAGACCGTTCCAACAAACTTGGAAGGACACACTTGTCTCAACTAGAATGTATTTGCTCGTATGCTGTAATTTTAGGATTTCCCTTCACTGGAACTAAGAGCTCCAAACCTGTTCCAACATTACAATGCCCCTGTGCACAAAGCAAACTCCATGGAAACAAGGTTTGCCAAGGTTGGACTGGAAGAACTTGAGTGTCCTGGATAGACCTTTGAGTTCAACTCAACGAAACACCTTTGGGATGAATTGGACTGCCGACTACACCCCAAGCCTGACATCAGTGACTGATCTCACTAACGCTCTTGTGGTTGAATCAGCACAAATCCCCCAGGCACACTCCAAAATCTAGTGGATCAAGTATGAATGAATATGAATCCAAGTCGTAATTATCACATTAAACCACTTCAAATTTGCTTTCATTTCACCCTCATTATGCAGCAACTTATAAAATAGAACTGGATCCAGCACTTACTATTATTTTCCATTTTATTGTTTTCTATTGTGTACAAAGTTTAATGAAGCCATGAGATCTTAAACTGAGGTCATGAGATCATAATGCATGCTCAGGGTGTAGGCGATTGCATCACGCTTTTATGTATTAATCAAGCAGTGCACATTTTTTTATGATTTCCTGTGGAACAAAGTTGAAAGTCTAAGCTGACCAAGCACACCAAGAACTCCTTGAGATAAGCAGTGTCTTACTTATGCTAAATTCGCAAAACACGACATTCAAAGTCGCCAGATCGATGCACAGTTCACCCGACACAACCTGGAGTCTTGTAATTGGGAATTTTAAATCTTTGTAGTTTGCAACATACAAAACAGATCTGCGGCAAGGAGTGACAAATCACAAAAACTTTCACTAACTTTCACTGGTTTCCAATCTCCATTTTGTCACGACGTACGTCTGTTTTTTTTTTTTTTTTCCGAACCCGGCCTCGTATGAGCAACTCATAATTCTTGCTCATCTTCTAAATAGCACTTAAATCTTTTTAAAATTGTGTCTGAGGTCTGAATACTGATAAGCCCATATCATTTCTTTTTTTCCTGATGTTTTATAATGATGATCATTTTCTTTGGTATCATTATAATGAACAAATATGACAAACTGACTCGCAACCATTATTACATTCGAGAACAGATGCACTTCTATTAATCCCGGCTCAGAATCATGCTAGGCTGCTGGGCAGGATTGAATTCAGCAGGACCAGTCTACTGCAATGCAGCATGAAACAATGTCCCAGACAAAATTGTGCTGTTAAAGCACATAACTGTGGAAAGCACTGATAACTGCCTGACTCCTAAATCATTACATGCAGCTTGGACGGCCATTATCAGGTCGAGATATGATAAAAGGAATCCCCAAATATTACTACGTAGGAAATAAAGCTGATGAAACGAAAAACGAAGAAAAAAGGAGGAATGATTCAAGACTGTTACTCATGTCTAAACACACCTGAATCATCCCGACAGGAGAGACTCACACAAATCATAAACAGAAGACTCCCAAAGCGCTCTGGCACATCACTGAATATGTGTGTTCTCTTTTATGATATTGAAATATTTCTTTGCACACAGTGTTCTTCATCCATCTGTCACCTTTAATGGTTCCCTTCTTCCTTTATTCCTACATTTGAAAATTGAATACTATGTAGTGCATTTGTTTTCATAATATTCATCAATTATGGCTCTGTGCAACAGCTTGGATCTATTCTTTTTAAACACATTACAAGTTAAAATGTACCTTAAGTATCTGCACAAGTTATTCACAAATTAGTAAGTAATTATCGTTTCGGACTGGCTTTACCGCCGATCAAGCTTATGTTAAAAATGTGCAACTCGCTCATCTCATCTCATTATCTCTAGCCGCTTTATCCTGTTCTACAGGGTCGCAGGCAAGCTGGAGCCTATCCCAGCTGACTACGGGCGAAAGGCGGGGTACACCCTGGACAAGTCGCCAGGTCATCACAGGGCTGACACATAGACACAGACAACCATTCACACTCACATTCACACCTACGGACAATTTAGAGTCACCAGTTAACCTAACCTGCATGTCTTTGGACTGTGGGGGAAACCAGAGCACCCAGAGGAAATCCACGCGGACACGGGGAGAACATGCAAACTCCGCACAGAAAGGCCCTCGCCGGCCACGGGGCTCGAACCCGGACCTTCTTGCTGTGAGGCAACAGCGCTAACAACTACACCACCGTGCCGCCCGTGCAACTCGCTATTGGGGCTTAAACTCACAAACCTATAGTTGTAACAACTTAGCCAAACATTCATGGCTTATGCCATACTGATGAATATCACAATTTGTGAACTTTGACCTTTTTAAAAAATGGACTCCCAAAGTCATGACAAGAGTGGGCTGGTCATATGGACTCTTCGATACTCAGTCAAGAGCAATAGAAATTTCTAGCATCCCAATAGCCAGAACTCTTTGATATAAAATGTATGTTCTAATTAGTACTCTATAGATCAAAGAGCTGACCTGAAAGAATTCTGACCTGAAGGATTCGAGAATTTTCCAGTGAAATTAGAACCTTAATTATATTAATGTTCTAGAACCACTACCTCATGTCTTGTCCTCTACATGTCTCTACTCACTGTCTCGTGTGCTACAGAATCATGGATCTGCCACACCAACTTAGGCCCTGTCCACACGGCAACGGATTCAGGTGAACCCGATACAATTGTTTATCGTTTCGGCCTGGCGTCCACATGGTACCGGCGTTTTGGGTGCCCCAAAATGCAATCTTTTGAGAACGGGTTCCAGAGTGGAAAGATTTGGCAATGTTGCTGTTGCGAAGTCGTCTGGATGAGTAGAACAGATTTGTTTACGATGACGTCACAACCACATGACTGTCAGTGCTTCATGCCGGGTAGAAGTGTAATGAACTCGATGCGAGTTGTCAACAAATCCTATAACTTGGTTCATGAAACGCGCTTACAAAATATTTTCACTGTGAATATTTATTGTGTAATGGTGCAAAGTGAGTGAGAGAGAGAGAGAAAATAGCCCTTAGGGCAGAGTCAATCCCGCCAGCAAAAATAGGGAAAAAAAGGAGCGATCTCACCTCTTCAGATGTTGGTTTAAGTCCTACAATACATTCCTCAAAAAGGGCGTAGAAGAACAAATTAATCCATCAACGTGTAGCATTCAATTTATTCCGGACCATTAAAGACGCCGCCTTCCGCGTAGAATCATACGTCATCCTCGCCGCCATATTGGATGGGTCAAAGCGGAGAATAAAGATGCCTCATTCATGTGCTGCGTTGAACTGTACCAACAGGTTTACCGTCCAAACGAGATCACATGGGATTACCTTTCACAGGTGAGACTGGAAAAATACTTTTCATTGTATTTGGTCATTATAATGTAATTTTTTTTTTTTTTTTTTAAAGATATTTTTTTGGGCTTTTTTTTTTTTTGCACCTTTATTGGATAGGACAGTGCAGAGACAGGAAACGAGCGGGAGAGAGACGGGAAGGGACCGGGAAACGACCCCGGGCCGGAATTGAACCCGGGTCGCCCGCATTCATGGCACGGCGCCCCAACCACCCGAGCCACGACGCCCCCATTATAATGTAATTTTACGAACAGATTTTCCTGACTTTGTGGCTAATATGAAGTCTCGCGCATAATAGTTTATGCGCATGCGTCCTTACTTCTTCTATTGTTCTGGTATCTCCGAAGGGACCGTCTTACAGCACCCCTAGAGGTGTGGCATGTGTATTGCATCGTTTTCAGCAAGCGTTGCGTTGCCATATGGACCTGATATTTTACTGATCGTTGCCCATTTGGACGCGATATTTTTTTAAATAACATCTCGTTGCCGTTGTCGTGTGGATGTAGCCTTAGATCACAAGAGTCATCAGGAGATGACATATCCCCCCGGCCCCACATGAAACCCCACTCCAAGTTTTCCTCAGTTGAACTGGTTGCCATGGAAATACGGGGGGGATCACAGCAATCCCAAAATGTCAAAAGGCACAACTCCTCAAATCACTTAACATAACTGTCAGGTTTCGTGAAAAAAAATGCATCATAGTTTTTGACTTATGCTCCAGAAAAGACAGACAGAGCAACAGCTACCGTATATTCCCTCGCATTATATGTTGGGGGGATAAAAAAGGTGCAGGCTATCTATTGGTACCTCATATAGTGAAGGCGACATCAGGGACAGAGCCTTTTTTGACAAAGCCCCACAGTTATGGAATAGCCTTCCAAGTAGTGTTCGGGACTCAGACAGAGTCTCAGTGTTTAAGTCTCGGCTGAAAACATCTGTTAAGTCAAGCTTTTTGTTAGTTTTTTATTAGGTAAAGGAGTAGATCTGGAGGGTCCTCAGGCATCGAGTGTTTTGGTAAACTGGGATGTATGGATGTTGTCACACCCTCACTCTCACACATTCACTTGGGTTTGTTGACGGTGGAGTGGCTGGCTGCTTTATGTCCCAGGGCACCCTCATGTCTGTGTTACCTGGCTCTGGCTCTCCCTTTTAGTTATCCTGTCATAGTTAGTTTTGCCACAGTCCCTGCTTGCCCTTAGTGCAAAATGTATCCTGTTCTTACTCTTTAGGTGACATTGGGCATACCTAACAACCTGTGTCTTCTCTCTCTCTCGCTCGCTCTCTTTTGCTCTCTCTCTCTCCCCCCATCTCTTCCCTCTGTCTGTTCCTCTCTGAGTTACATGTCGATCCTGAGACACCAGTAAGATGCTGATCACTTCTGCTCCTCGGACCTCCCTGATCCATCCTGATACTCTACGCCTAGCTGGGGTCTCATCACATTGCTTCTGTGGAGGACGGCCCCATATGGACAGTTGAAAGTCGCACTTGGAAGATGGCTCTGGACACTTTTGGTAATGCATCTATGGCTGAGGACTACAGTTGGCTTGCTAACTTTCGGACTGCAGTTGTCATAAACAGTTTTGCACTCAAGTCTCCATCAGTCAACAGTTTATACCTTCAAGAAAACAGAATTCATGCTTAAACTATAATGAATTTCTTGGTTACATGGTTATACTTTGTGACGATAAAGGATGGTTATCAAAGCGAGTTATTTATAATCACACTATCTGTTATCATCCAAATGAGGATGGGTTCCCTTTTGAGTCTGGTTCCTCTTGAGGTTTCTTCCTCATGTCGTCTCAGGGAGTTTTTCCTTGCCACCGTCACCACGGGCTTGCTCACTGGGGATAAATTAGGGATAAAATTAGCTCATGCTTTAAGTCTAATTTTCTGTGAAGCTGCTTTGCAACAATGTCTGTTGTTAAAAGTGCTATACAAATAAACTTGACTTGACTTGACACTATGTAGCACACTCATTTATGGACAAAAGAGAGATTTGGGTCACTACATGGTTACATTCTGTCGCATAAACACCATCACAAACACTTCACTGTCCTCAGTCCATTGTGGTCATTTCGTAAACTACACCTCTTTACGAGCCACCACTGCAAACTCCTTATTGTCATCAATGCACCGGGGACGTGTCCTAATCCACACACTTTATTTACCACATAAACACCATCACAAACACTTCACCATCTTTGGTATATTATGGATGTGTCCCAAACGACACTCCTTATTCACTCTATTGGCCACCATTCCAAACTCCTCACTGTCATCACTTCACTATGGATGTGTCCTTATCCACAAATGCTTCACTGTCCTTACATTATTGTGGATGTGTCCCAAACTACAATCCTTATTCACGATATTGGCCACCATTGCAAACTCCTTAGTGTGTTGGTTACACTTTGAAATTCCTGACTGCCATCAGTACACTATGGCTGTGTCCCGAACCACACACCTGACTGACTACATAATTGACATTACAATGCTTCTCATCCCGTTATGAACATGTTCTAAGGTACACTCTTTTTTCACTATACTGGCCAACATTAGACAATCCTGACAGTCATCAGTACACTATGGACATGTCCCAAACCACACACCCAATTTCCTACATAAACAGTAATACAGTACAAAGCATCAGTATCTTCATTCTGTTGCGGGCATGTCCCAAAATACACACTTTATTTACTACATAAACACCACTGCAACGGTTTGAGGTCTTCATTCCATTGCGGACGTGCCCCAAGCTACACAGCTTTTTCACGATATTGCTCACCATTACAAACTCCTCACTGTCATTGGGACATGATGGACATGTCTCAAACCACACACCATAACAAATGCTTCACTGTCCCCGGTCCATCCATTGTGGATGTGTCCCAAACCACACACCTTATTTACTCCATACAAACCATTACAAGCACTTCAACATCTTCAGTCCTAGTACTCAATTCTCGTATTTGGGACAAAGCCAGTGTTTGAACTAGTGGAACAAAAACTCCCCTTAGTAGCGCATTCAGGCTTTGGGACACAGTCTGATTGGATGTAACCACAGGTGGCTGCAAGGATGTGAGACGAAGCCTGACTTGTCAGTGTTTGGCCCCCAGAGTGCGTAATTATTCCTGTAATTACCCCTCCGGGGTCTATAAAAAGAATTCCTGTTAATGAAGGCCTGCTGTGCTGCTCCTCGTGATGTAATGAGTGATGTCAGTGAGGGAGGAAATGAGAGAGACAGAGAGAGAGAATAAACTTCTCTGATCATCTGCCTTTCCAAACAGATTGTCACGATTAGAAGTTAAAAAAGTACAGAAATCACACACACACACACACACACACTTTGAAGCTCTGAGAATTTAAAGATGGATTTATTGAGAATGTGGTTTCAGTTTTCCTCTCCTGATCGATTAAGACACAAACACATCTTTGTGTGTGTGCGCGCTCCATTTTTAACGGATTCATGTGATATGATCTGAAAAGTTTCAGATGCTGGAGGGCAGAGTTTCACCAGGCTGCCATGGTGATGAGATCAACAATATTGTCCCAACTGATGCCAAATCCTACAGGTGTTCTACAGAAGAATGAAGATTTGTAGCATTTAAAAAAAAAAAAACAACAACAACCATGTGTTGTGTTCAAAGTGACACAATATTTCCAACTCCCTGAGATGCAGAATTCGGATCATCTGCACCATAAAAATTGTGCATGATGTTTTCATTCTGTTCAATTGAACAAGTTCAGGTGCAAATGAATCAGACTTTGCTTCAGTATCCATTATTAATGCTCTTACAACACTCAGAGCAGCTCACTAAGAGGAAATATTTTTGCTGGATTTGGTTATGGACCTGATTTGCTGTGGTTATATTATAGCATGGCATGAAATTTAATCAATGCGAGTCTGTCAGTGAGCATAAATGACAAGAAGCCATATTATGCAGTAGTGAATACTCTAATGAACGCAGAAATTATACACATTACAAAGGATTTTTAGGCTGTAAATATATACTCACCAGCCACTTGATAAGGTATACCCATACACCTGCTTTTTTGATACAGGTATCCAATCAGCCGATCCCTTGACAGCAGCACGATGCATAAAATCATGCAGATACAAATCAAAAGCTTCAGTTAATGTTCACAGTGTTCAAACACCAGAATGGGAAAAATTGTGATCTCAAAGTGTGATTTTCTTTCACTGTGCCATGGGTGTTGGTTTGAGCCAGATGGACTGGTTTGAGTATTTCAGAAACTTCTGATCTCCTGGGGGTTTTCACACACAACAGTCCAGTGTTGTAGTCGAGTCACTAAACCTCAAGTCCGAATCCAGTCTTGAGTCCCCAGTGTTCAAGTTTGAGTCAAGTCCAAGTCATTAAAGAAAATTTCGACTCAAGTCCGAGTCGAGTCCACGACTGATCCGAGTCGAGTCTGAGAACAAGACTCCAACCGCACCATTTGACGGTGACTGTTGCTGCCTTTAAGTGAAACCGTCTCTACCGTACTACTGTGTTGGACTTACATTCCTGCTTGACTGCCCCATTTTAGTTAATACGCGACAGATAAAAAGCTTGTTTCTCGCTCAGCAAGCCCCGCCCACTATCAACAGGGCAAATAACATGAGAGAGGGTTAACACTAGCTAGTTCATCGGTCAGCAAGCAAGCCACGCTATCAACAGAGCAATGAACATAGCGTGTCACTTCCTTCTCTGGATGGAGTCTTGCCAAGTGACGATCGAAGTTCGAGGTTGTCCCCGTCGTCTCCTCGATAGTTCTTCTACATATGGAACACACAGCAGTGCATTTTCCCCCACTGCACAACAAGTCCATATAAGCAAAGCAGACAATCTTAGGGGCGTTCTCTCCAGGCATTTCAGCACCATTAATGTTAGTTTGTTCCTGAACATGATGTATGAACAGGTGAATGTGCGTTCTATTGCACAAAATTCATAGAAAAATTAACATAGATATAAATATCTTCTGCCAAATTATTATGGGATGTTCCAAAAAATAAAGAAAAAAAATCAGAGTCCTTGTCTCCAATTTACAAGTCCGAATACAGTTAACACACGAGTCCGAGTCCAAGTCTGAGTCATCAGTGCTCAAGTCCAAGTCAAGTCACGAGTCCTTCAAATTAAGGCACGAGTTAGACTTGAGTCCAAGTCCTGGACTCGAGTACTACAAGCCTGCAACAGTCTCTAGAGTTTACACAGACAGAATGGTGTGGAAAAACATCGAGTGAGCGACAATTCTGTGGGTGGAAACAAAGGCCTTGTTGATAAGAGAGTTCGGAGGAAAATGGCCAGATTGGTTTGAGCTGCTAGGATGGCTATAACAACTCATAGCAACTCTTTACAACCATGGTGAGCAGAAAAGCATCTCAGCATGCAACAGCAGAAGACCACATTGGGTTCCACGCCTGCATCTAAGAACAGGAATCTTAGAATCAAGAACAAGTTCCTATTAAAGTGGCCGGTGAGTGTACATTACGTTGCGAAAAGTATGTGACACCTCACCATCACAGCTCTACATTCTTGTCCAAAAACAAATGAATATTAATATGGAGTTGGTTTTATGTTACAATATCCTCCACTCTTCTGGGAAGGCTTTCGTTGAGATTATGGAGCATGGCTGTGGGGATTTGTGATCATTAATAAGGTCAGGTAGTGATCTCAAACAAGGAGATCTTGGGTGCATTCAGTTTCCAGTTCATTCCAAAGGTGTTCAGTGTGGTTGAGGTCAGGGATCTGGCTCAGGCACTCGAGTTCTTCCAGTCCAAACTTAGCAAACCCTGTCTTCATGGAGAGATTTCACTTTGCGCACAGTGGAATTGTCATGCTACAACAGGTTTAGGCCTATTACTGCGAGTGTGAAGGGAAATCATAATGTTACAGCATACAAAGACATCCTATACAATCGTGTACTTTCAGCTTTGTGGCAACAGTTTGGCGAAGAACCACATATATGCATGCATGCCGAACTCGGATGTCCACATACTTTTGACCATATACAGTAGTGTATCAGAGAACGCTTGGTCAGCTTGTTCTTCAAACCACTGGCATGCTTTCTTTCAAGGAGAACACAGCAAATTAACAAAAGTGCCATTATTTTTAGCAATTCCTAAAACCAAAATAATGATTTTAAAACATGATAAAATAGCACACATGATTTCATGACCGGGGCGGCACGGTGGTGTAGTGGTTAGCGCTGTCGCCTCACAGCAAGAAGGTCTGGGTTCGAGCCCCGTGGCCGGCGAGGGCCTTTCTGTGTGGAGTTTGCATGTTCTCCCCGTGTCCATGTGGGTTTCCTCCGGGTGCGCCGGTTTCCCCCACAGTCCAAAGACATGCAGGTTAGGTTAACTGGTGACTCTAAATTGACCGTAGGTGTGAATGTGAGTGTGAATGGTTGTCTGTGTCTATGTGTCAGCCCTGTGATGACCTGGCGACTTGTCCAGGGTGTACCCCGCCTTTCGCCTGTAGTCAGCTGGGATAGGCTCCAGCTTGCCTGCGACCCTGTAGAACAGGATAAAGCAGCTAGAGATAATGAGATGAGATGAGAGATTTCATGACCTTGATTTCGCATCTCATGGCAATGTTACAAGTAGCCATTGGGACACGATATTAAAAAAGCAATAATAATAATAACAACAACATGTGCTGGATCAAGTGCTGTTTTATCGACTGCCGAATAATGAGTGTAAAAGCCATGTTGTTAAATTGAGTATATACTTGTATAATATATTCGACTCTTATTCGATGTTTATTTCAATGTCTGCCTTTTCCTCATTCATGTCACACACAAGTCTCTTTTTAAAACTTTTTTTTTCCTTGTAAATGGTCTTTTGCTGTTTGTTATATCGAATCATAACATATTACATCTGACAGAAGAGAAAAATACACTATTGTCAGAGTGCAGACACTTACAGACGCAAATGCAGGGGAGAGCGGGTGCGTCACAAACTGGAAACAAATCCCAATCTTGAGATGAGAATCAAAGTCAGGTCCGTGCTAAGGGTCGGTTGATGAGCAGACGGGATGAGCAGACGGGACACTGAGAAAAACAACAGTCTCAGAGTCGAGTGAGTAATGTAGCAGGGGTCAGAATAACTTGGAATCAATCCGAAACAACCAAGGCTCGGTACGATCATGTCCACAGACACAGAATGATACTTTGCAAGGTACTGGAGTGTTTGGTATGCTTATATTGGGAGCTTAGATGTGGAACAGGTGGTGTGCTCCGAATCAATACTCGGGAGAGGGACAGCGCTGGAGCGTCTGGGAGTTGTAGTCTGTGGTGGGCATGTTTGAATGCTTCCATGAACTTGTGCAGTCACTGACAACTATTTTCTTTGTCAGTCCGTATTTTCTATCCCTGTTTTTTTTTTTTTTCAGGCTTAAAGCCTAGTGGTTGTGTTTCAAAGTGGTGGTCTTGATTGTTATGGATATTATGTTCTGAACAGGGAGCTCAGATCGTCATGCCCACTTCCTGAATCTGAAAAATCTTTTTCTGCGTAAATATTAACGTAATTTTTGGATCTAAGCACCGATTTGAAGTACAGCCCGTTATCCTAAAGCTTCACCGAGCTAATTTGCGAACAAGCGCTAAAGAGACAGTTTGTGTTTCTTAACTGTTAACGTCAGTTGTTAGCACAGTGCTACCTGCTCGAATGCTCCCATCCATTCCAGCTCTTTGGACCTTAGATTTTATCTGAAATTTCCAGGCTGCAGTAATGACGGTGTTAACTGAAAGTGTTAACGGGGCGTATAGTGAGAGAAAGCGACTACTGGGGAGTTCTATTACAAAGAATAAGTATGTGTAGGGTTTTACCCTCGTGGAAACTAAAACACAGTGATGATAGGAATGGTGTGTGTACAACATATGTAATGAGATTTACTTTAATGTGTGTGTGTGTGTGTGTGTGTGTGTGTGTGTATCATGGGCATAAAAAAGCCTTTAATAAAGACCATCTGAACTCTCTGTATGTGTGTGTGTGTGTGTTCTTTCTCCATCATCCTTCACCCATCTTATCAGTGGGGAACAGATAGAAACTTTCCACACATGCTCAAGTCTGTTCTCACACACACACACACAGAAATAGATATTACATGTTGAATCCAAAAGAAATGAAAACACATAGACATGTTAAACATGACTCTGTATGACTAATGAAATACATTATTGTTCTCAGAAGTCCTATTACACGATGTTTCTGAAGTGTGTGTGTGTGTGTGTGTGTGTGTGTACATGGCAAAGCACCAGAAAGACAGATGGATAGAGTGAAAGAGATCAAGAATGGAGAGTGACAGGCAAAAAGAAAGAAAGAATTTGTGTACAGTGTGCTGTGTGTTTGATGAGTCCCATCAAAGATGGGTCTGGCCTCTGTGTGTGTGTGTGTGTGTGTGTGTGTGTGTGTGTGTGTGTGTGTGTGTGTGAGAGACTGAAGCCCCTTGATGAGAACGATTCAAAACCACAGCAGATGATTCAGTTTCTCTCTCTCCTGCAGTCAAACCCCAGCAGCGCTGCCTGAGTGCGCGTCTGTGCTTTGATGAGACCACAATGAAAGTTTTTCCACATTGACAATTTCTCGGATCTAGTACAGCTCCTGATCGAAAAGAGACGCACAGGAACACAGTGTATTTATTTATTCATCTATTCCTGCGTGCGCAAAAACAATTCTTATTCCTCATATTTCTTCTTCCGCTCTTTTCTGTGATAAGTGCTGCTTGAAGGAAACATACAGACTCCATTCAAGCCTTGCTTTACAGATTATTTTGCTGCGTTTTCAGAGGTGTCCTGTGACATTACAACATCGTCTCATATGTGGTACTGCAGGCAGTACATTAGATATTTAGAGTTATATGTCGATCCTGAGACACCGGTGGTGCTGACCTCTCCTGCTCCTCGGACCTACCTGATCCGGCCTGATGCCCTACATCTGACTGGAGTCTCATCACATCGCCCCTGTGGAGGACGGCCCCATATGGACAGTCGAAAGTCACACTTGGAAGATGGCTCTGGACACTTACACTAATGCATTTATGGCTGAGGACTACAGTTGACATGCTAACTCGAGGACTGCAGTCGTCTGAGGGAGTTTTTCCTTGCCACCATCGCCACAGGCTTGTTCATTGGGGATAAATTAGGGATAAAATTAGCTCATGTTTAAAGTTCTGTAAACTGGTCCCAGTTACGGACCTCTGGCGACTCGTTCGTTCACAACAACAACAACAAACATAGTTGCAATTTTTTTCAACATTTATTTTCGCATTTCTCAGGAGAACAGCATTAGTTTTACATCATGGATAGCGATAACAACAGTCTTCACAGCGAAAGCAAGTTTTACTACCCGGAGGAAGACAAAATGAAAGAAAACATTTCAGGAGAAAGCTAAAAACCTGTAACTTGCTAACGCCGAGCAAAAACATGGCTGAATCCTGAATGACTCAGTTTTGTATAAATAGGGGACTGCATAGGCGGCAAAACGTAGTTTTTTTCCTGCCATGGAAGTGCACTTGTATACCGAGGAGGAAGCCATTTGCATTACAGCCGTGAATGAGGATTCAAAATGGCGGCTCGGCTCGGTTTTCCCTTTCGGGCGCTCTCATTTTCTGTTAGAATTTGGTAAAGAAAAAAATAAATATATTATTTACCGGCTTAAGGTCGGTCCGTATGGTGAAATACCGTGACCTCGACCTTGAATACTGACCTCGGCCCAGAGGGCCTCGCTCAGTACTTTCAAGACCTTGGTCATGGTAGTTCACGATACGGACCTCCCAGTTGGTAAATAACATATATATATTTTTTTTCTTATTTCTATTAAATTCATGCTTTTTATTATTCTTTATTGTAACATACGATATGTGTTTTTTATCTTATGTAATAAAGACCATTTACTATTATTATTACCAGATTTTTGGCGTTTCAAATGCTTCTTCATCAGATTTGGATCCAGCTGGTGCAATTTGCTTCATGCTTACTCTGCTTTCATATTACCATGATATTTTCCCCCCTCGCGTCACCCAAGTAACTATACGTTGGCTGGTAGTGGGTTTGCGTTTGCTCCTCTTGCCATGGTTTTACATGACTTGCAATAGAACACATGTAGAACTCTGATGTCTTGCAACTAAAATGAATATTCTGGAAGGAAATCATTGGGTATAAATTATTGGGTAATAAGATTTATGCGTCTGTACACTTCACTTCAAAACCCATTGCATGCTGTTATTCTGCACTCACTGGGGATCCCAACATTTTCTCCGTGCGTCATTTCGTTGTTTTTTATTTTTTATCCAAATATATTAGATGTCATAAATTGCAAGGATTTTCTCCATTTTGACCAGAAAGGAACATATTGCTGTATCAGAATTAGAAAAAGATGCTTCATGTCATAAAATCAAATACTGTTAGATAACTGAGAATGGTAACAATATTGCATCGATGCAATCCTAGCGTTTGGGTGACAACTTTCCCCAAGTCGAGAGCTCCGTTTCATGCCATTTTTACAATAACACACTCAAACAGTTCAGTGTTCAGCCTTCCAATTTTGCAGCCATTTGGAAGCAATTTCAGAACAGTTGGCTGTGATACAATCAAACATTCTTCAGAGTAATAGACTTCAGGAGATCGCTCAAAGACAAAGGTCTCTCCTTCAGAGATCATATCATACTCTGTCTCTCTCACACACACACACACACACACAACAGGGATCAATGGAAACTTTGATTACTCAGAGGCTTGGTATTAAAAAAGTGAAATGCTGTATGTTGTGAAGCCAAACGAAGTGACCTAATCCAGTTAATATTGCAATTTTTATGAATTTGGCAATGCTAAAACAGTATCGTGTTCTCTCATCGCTGTCGTTTATGATTTCATCAAAGCCAGTTATGAAATACCATTCAATTAAAGGGTGATGCTGCTTTTTCATTACCTTATTTAGAACACCTTTGATATACTGTATGTCGTTTTTTTTAATACCAGAGACTTCCATTTAAAACAAACCCAAAGTGGAAATGAAATGTTTCGTCAAATATTTCTTTCAGGGTTGGAAAGTTTCTCACGAATGTTAGTCACGAATTTGTTACATCATTCGGTCCAAGTGTGCGTGACTTCTTTGCCCAGCAGGTCACTGTTGTTGGGAAAACATAACAATATGTCGTTTGGAAGGAAAAAAGTCCCTAGGAAACAGAAATGTCATAACATTCTGAAGTTAAGTAAAGCCTAGGTCACAACCGGACGTATGATTTTTTGGCCGTGCGATTTTTGGCATTTCCCAAATCGCTGCGGTTTTTTTTTTTTTGTTTGTGGAGAAAGACGCACGTTGGCCGTAAGTTTGTCTTGCAACCTGAAAAAACGTAAGTGCCCGTAGAGTTTGTTTGACATGACAAAGAACCTCTGCGGCCAGTCTACGGCTCGAAAATCAGCACGTCACACGCGCGCCCTCCGTGCGTGTCACGCGCGCCCTCCGTGCGTTTCTTGCATTTTTTGCACGTAGACCGGCCGTAGGAGCACGTACGGCCGGTTGTGACCTAGGCTTAAGGAACTGAACAATTGGTGCTGTGCTGTTAAAGGAAAATGATCAATGGTAGGACAGTGTGATGTAGCCCAACGTACAGGTTTCCATCCTGAAGTTGAATATTTAAATCATATTGGCTGGCTTTGAGTGGTCCATCAGATATATTCCATTCAGCTAGCATGATACTGAACGAGTCAAAAACGAGTGGCTGAATGGAATATATCTGACAGACCACAAAAAAAGCCAGAGAATATTATTATTTTTATTATACATACACACACTCTTCATATCTGCATTCTCGAAGGCCAATGCTAGCTTACCCGCGACTTGGTGCTGTTTGTGCAGCAGTCCAGTTAGTTTCCAGCCGGCATAGAAGTAGCGAAGGCTAAAGCGAGCCTACCTGCAACTCACTGCTGTTAGCACAGCAGTCCATTGACCTTCGAGCTGGTGTAGTGTTAGTGCAGGCCAGTGCAAGCGCAGCCAAGCTGATTATTATTATTATTATTATTATCATCCCTGTGTAATTTAGTTATTTAATCAACATCGACAACTACACACAACGAAGCGACCTGCCAGCCAAAATTCTCTCAAAATCTTCTGTTTTCAACGAAGCAAACCTGGTGGCCATGTTTGTTGAGAAATTGTCACAGTCACTCGCGAGCATGGAAGTTTTACATCTCCGACGTGTCTCTTTTCCAGTTTTTCGATGTCCATTGGTATGTTTTTCTCTTGTAAATATGCGTGAAGAATATATAAAGAAGTTTTGGTAGCCTTTCAGGTGTGCAGCATGTCTTTAGTTTCAGTTTATTTATTTAGTGCTTAAACCTAGCATTGGATTAGCCTCGTCTTCTCTCGTTCCGGGCTGACAAAGAAATGATTGTGTGCATGCACAACAGAAAAGTTTTGTCATTGGATCTTCACAAGAGCTCCAACTTGTGACGTCATGATGTCTTGACAGCATGCAATATAATAACAATATTGCACGCTCATTCTCCATTGGGTAGAGTGGCATAATACACGGAGGATAAGTGATATGCTAACAATATTGTATGCCATCAGTAAACCCACTAGAAGGGAATAGAATACATGGTTTTATTCCATGGAAAAAGTGGACTGTATGTATCATAATTCCCGATAAGTTGACATCGCAAAGTGTTATACCACAGCAATCTGCCAACAATAGCAATTTTTTTTATTTATTAAAGAATGACACAATCATTTTTTATCTTTTTAAATATACACTTATGTTGTCACTAAGGCTAAGGACTGGCAGTGGTGGCTCCTTCAAAAAAAAAACCAAATATTTTTATCCATTCTTCAAGATGACGGTTTGCCATACAAGTCTTAAAGTAAACTGTTACTATGGAAACAATAACCTATTAGAATGTAGGCGTTAATATACAGGAAATCTACGGTATGCCTTGCAGCTCCACAACTGTCACAGCTGCTTTGACAGAAAATTTATCGACATCTTTTGATTCGAGAAATCAACAGGGCTGTGATTTCAAAGACGCAGGGATTTGACCTCAAGCTTCAAATCTGGCATCAGTTATCCAGTCGAATGTCTCACGACAACGTCAGCCATTTTTATCGCAAAGTTATCATGCTTCAGTTAATGGTATTCTCATTTGTGTATGCTGACCCAGACCATGTTTTCTTCACTGTTGGAATAAGTTCCAATAAAAACTTCACTATCAAAAAACACACAGCCTTCAAGTTTGAATCTCATTTTCAAGCCTGCCAGTTGTATTTTGGATTAAAATAAATCCAAATGTTCTTGCCGATGATCTTCTCAGGGAATTCACATTTAATTCATTTCTTGAGGTAGAATTTTTTCTTATCGATAATATTTTCGCCTGCTGCTCAGCCCTGATAAGAAACCGCCTGCATACAGTATTTAATGCCGACCCTTAACCTTTTCGGTGTTGTATTTAGGCTACTACATGGATGAAACTAGCTAGCAGTTTAAGAAGCTTACATTCAGACGGAATACACACGTCCCAGGCTCAAAGCGCAGCAATCTTCCTCCACAGGTAATATAGTCTGGGAAAATGTTCTAAAAAGTGGAGATACATTTCTAATAATGGCCTCACTTTGTGGAGAAGTCGAGATAGATTCGGTTCTAAAAGTCTTCATGCTGGTTTCATGAAACGCAAATGCATAAATGCACTTGAGCTACGAGGCTAATGTGAGCCCAGTTAGCATTGTGCAAAAAGACATCTCCTTGTCTAAACAATCCATATCGGCCACCAATCTATGAAATACTTTGAGTTGTGTTTTCTCATTTCATATTATACCACACCACTGTTGAATCCGCAATCCTGATTGGTCAGAAGAGGAATAAAACACTTCAGGGTGTGCTGTTATTTCCATACAACAGTAACTCTGCTTTGCGTCAGGTCAAATCACACCACCCGGTCACTGATTATTTTCTGATTACAGCATGCCATGTTGGGTTTTATTCCTTAAATAACTGGATGCTGAATTTATACGGTTGATCACTGGGGTCCTGCGCCTCTCTAAATGGGCGTTTAGATCCATGTGTCGTTTGTGATGAACTATATTTCTTCATGGAAGCTTGTAGCTGCTCGTTAAATCATTTAGAACCAGTATAATGTGTCAAATTAATGCCTTCTTTGGGAAGCAAACATGTAATCAGAAGGACAATGGCGAGCCAGCCAGTCATTAGCGCAGCATAATGATGATGCATGAGCCACAAACACATTAAGAGCACTGCGTGTTAGCGTTTCAGTGAGGCTACGTTTCTAATTATGCACCTATACACAAACTGCTTGGAAAGTAAATAGCTCTTGAAAAATCTGCCGACACCCTTTAAACCAAGACCTGTTTGGAGTTCCATTTGGTTCCATTTCAGCCCTTGGAAGTCACCTTAATCGGTTTTGAATGCAGTCCTGACTGTCAACTGCAGCTGAAATGTGGTATGAATTTGTTTTCCATTTCTACACTGGGGTTTTCAAGTTTTGAGTTTATCTGTGTAGCGCTTTTAACAACAGACATTGTCGCAAAGCAGCTTTACAGAAATTTAAAGACGTTAAACACGAGCTAATTTTATCCCTAATCTATCCCCAATGAGTAAGCCTGTGGCGACGGTGGCAAGGAAAAACTCCCTCAGACGACATGAGGAAGAAACCTCGAGAGGAACCAGATTCAAAAGGGAACCCATCCTCATTTGGGTGATAACAGAGAACGTGATTATAAATAACTCACTTCTATAACAGTGTCCTATATAGTCACAAAGTATAACTGCGAAACCAGGAAATTCATGATAGTTTTAACATGAAGTCTGTTTTGCTGAAGTTGCCAACTGTTCATTGATGGAAACTTGAGTGCAAAACTGTTCATGACAACTGCAATCCTAAAGTTAGCAAGTTAACTGTAGTCCTCAACCATAAAAGCATTACTTTAAGTGTCCAGAGCATCTTCCAAGTGCAACTTTCAACTGTCCATCTGAGGTCGTCCTCCACAGGAACGATGTGATGATACCCAGCCAGACGTAGGGCATCAGGATGGATCAGCCAGGTCCAAGGAGTAGAAGAGGTCATCATCTCAATCTCAGGATCGATAACTCAGAGGGACGGGGGGGCACAGGTTGTTAGGTATGCCCAATGCCACCTGATGAGTAAGAACAGTATACATTTTGCGCTAAGTCCAAACAGGGACTCCGGCAAAACTAAAAGGGGAGAGCCAGACGGTAACGGAGACACGAGGGTACCCTGGGACATAAAGCAGCCAGCCACTCCACCATCAACAAACCCAAGTGTTTTGGGTTTTCCAACTGCATGCTTAATCCTTCACCTGTGAGGGCCCGAAAGAAGTCAGATAGATAGATAGATAGATAGATAGATAGATAGATAGATAGATAGATAGATAGATAGATAGATAGATAGATAGATAGATAGATAGATAGATAGATAGATAGATAGATAGATAGATAGATAGATAGATAGATAGATAATCTCAAATAGTACTTGTATTGAAGTAAAGGAATGTGATAATTATTGCACACCAGATTATATCTACGCCATGGATGGTAACCCAAAAAACTAAACGTCTCTTTTCATCAACATGGGCATATACAAACACAAAAAGTCAGAGACTGCAAAACCCAAAATTACATGTTTCTGGACCAACATCCCTCTGTTACTCTTGGAACAATTCTTTTTGAACCAGTTCTGATGTCATCAGTGTGTTCCTCCTCCGCCTCCCTTTCTGGAGCCACTTGAAGATTCCCTCTAGATGCGATTTAAAGTTTTGTCAGGCCAATAAATTCCCTGGTTTAAAACAATAAAGTGCATATATTTCCTCAAATGTCATGCATGATATACGAGTAAGGCCACTATTATACAATCAATGTGTTGCTTTTTGTTGTCTTTAAAAGCAATGTCGTTTTTTTTTACAACAACATTTGGTATGTTTCATAAATGATTTGATATTCTCATAAAAACACCAAGGAGACATTAATTCGGCATCGGGGATACAGCCAACATGGCAGACAATCAACAAAGAACACTAAGTACTTGAATGGACAGATATAGAATTCTATATGTTGTAGGCAATTCTACAAAGTATATTTTTACTCTCGATCCACAACCAGGCATGGATTCTTGTATTTGGGAGAAAGCCATAATGACTTGATTCCCTAACAGAAAAACTAACTGGATGGAAGGATGGACTGGTGGATGGCATGTTTTCATTCTAGATAGTACTATGTTAGATCTAACTCTTGAATAACTCATCATGAATCTAGACATCATGATCTTGGGGGCAACCCAAAAGAGAAATCTAGACATTTGGAGGTGAGTCAAAATGACTGATGTTCTAGTCATACCGGTAAAATGACTTAGAAATATGGATTGATGGATGGGTGAATGGATACACGGAAGAATGGATTGTTTGTCTTTTAGGACATTCTGAATGACCATGTCAGATCCAGGTCTAGAATAGTGAAGGGAAAAAAAAACCTTCTCAAGAATCCCAATGTGTTGGGCAAAGCCAAAATCATCATTGGTGTCTCTCTCCCTTCTCTTATGGATATCTATAACTCTCACCTCACCCGCAAAGCCATCAGGATTACAGGTGACCCCACCCACCCATCTCACAGCCTCTTCAGCCTGCTGCCATCGGGGAGGAGACTGCAGAGTCTCCGGGCCAAAACCAGCAGGCTCAAGAACAGTTTCTTTCACCAGGCAGTCAGGAGGCTCAACTCCCTCCCTGTTCTGCCCCTCCTCCCCCCTCTGCCCCCTGCCACAGATTCTGCTCGCACACACCCCTTCAGCATCTGACATGTCATCCTCACAGTCCCCCCCCCCCAACACACACACACACACATATACATACATCTCATCATTCATTAACACACTGAACTCAGGGACTGCACATCTCACTTTACCTCACCCATTTGCACTATTCCGCACTACCTCACCTTAACAGCTGCTAGTTTGTTTATTCTGCTTATTTCATGTTTCGGGGCGGCACGGTGGTGTAGTGGTTAGCACTGTCGCCTCACAGCAAGAAGGTCCGGGTTCGAGCCCCGTGGCCGGCGAGGGCCTTTCTGTGCGGAGTTTGCATGTTCTCCCCGTGTCCACGTGGGTTTCCTCCGGGTGCTCCAGTTTCCCCCACAGTCCAAAGACATGCAGGTTAGGCTAATTGGTGAGTCTAAATTGACCGTAGGTGTGAATGGTTGTTTGTCTCTGTGTCAGCCCTGCGATGACCTGGCGACTTGTCCAGGATGTACCCCGCCTTTCGCCCGTAGTCAGCTGGGATAGGCTCCAGCTTGCCTGCGACCCTGTAGAAGGATAAAGCAGCTAGAGATAATGAGAGAGAGAGAGAGAGAGAGAGAGAGAGATTTCATGTTTCATGTTTACCTGCTATACCTCAAGTGCCCTTGACTGTTTGGTTATTTGTACCAATTTGTGTGTGTGTGTGTGTGTGTGTGTGTGTGTATGTATGAGTGTTTAGTCTAGTTAATATCTAGAGTGTTTATACTGTTTATATTGTCTGAGTGTTTAGTCTGTCTTGTTGTTATCTAGTGTTTATACTGTTTATTTATACTGTTTATATTGTTTGAGTGTTTAGT
Organism: Neoarius graeffei; assembly: GCF_027579695.1. NCBI lineage: Eukaryota > Metazoa > Chordata > Actinopteri > Siluriformes > Ariidae > Neoarius > Neoarius graeffei. The sequence goes on from NC_083588.1 coordinate 11,630,771, forward strand.
CTAGTTCATATCTAGAGTGTTTTATACTGTTTATGTTGTCTGAGTGTTTAGTCTGTCTTGTTCTTATCTAGTGTTTATACTGTTTATTTATTCTGTTTATATTGTTTTGAGTGTTTAGTCTGTCTAGTTCCTATCTAGAGTGTTTATACTGTTTATATTGTTTGTTTTTTTCAATTATTCTATTTTTGATTTATTGCATTGCCAGTTTGCACCGTGGGTCAGAGAGGACTGATATTTCATCTGCGCTGTATGTCAAGCATGTATAGCATATTTGACAATAAAGTTGACTTGACCTGAAAATGGCTCACGTTGTTGGAGTAATGAAATCGGTGAGATGGATGGATGGATGGATGGATGATTTCCAGTCGAGACAGTTCTTAAAATCACTGTTAGTTTGTACTCTTGAACAATACACTCGAATAACTAAAATTGAAATGTTCAAGGGCTAGCCAAAATGGAACCAAAAATTACTTGGATCCTTGTAATAAAATTAACTGGATGGATGGATGGATGGATGGATGGATGGATGGATCATTTATATTCTCGATGATTCTGAAAATTTCTGTGTTTATTCTGACTGGGTAATATTTCTCTAGAATAACTTCATGAATTCAAATGTTTGGAGCAGAGCCGACATGGCTAATGTTCTCGAAATAAAATGAGCTGGATGACATCGATGGATGGATGGATGGAAGTGCATGCGAGACAAATCTTTCAGTGACTATGTGAGTTCTAACTCTAGAATAACTTCTCGCAAATCCAGATCTTTGGGGCAGAGCCAAAATAGCTCAAAATAAAATGAACTAGATGGATGGAATGTTTTCACAGATGAATGGATTGACAGATGAATGGATGGATTTTTTTGTATTCTGGACAAATCTTAAAATTGTGTGAGTTCTAACTGGAGAGTAGTTCTCCAGAATCAATTCTTATGAACACACATGTTTGGGACACAGCAAGAAAGACAGATGTTTTAGTCATCAAATAAACTACAGGGAGAGATGGATGGATGGATAGATGGATGGATGGATGGATGGATGGATGATGTGCATTTGAGACAAATTCTGAAAACAACTATGTTAGTTCTCTAGAATACTTCTCTCGAATAACTTGTCATGAATCTAAACTTTTGGGGCATAGCCAAAATGGCTAATGTTCTAGTAGCTTAACAAAATGAACTAGATGGATGGACAGATTCATTGTCCTCTAAGTATGTCTTAAAATAGCTGTTTAAGTCGAACTCTACACCAATTAGACATGGATTCTTATGTTTGGGATACAGCCAACATGGCTGACATTCTCGTATAAAGACTTTCTAAGCATAAGCTCGAGGATTTGGGTCATTTCCTAAAATGCTGGGTTTTTTTTTTTTTTTTTGCATCATTGGATAATGTGAATGTAGTGTTAGCCAGCAAGGTCTGCAAAGCTTTTGTTTTTCCACAGCAGGACTCAGGAAATGATTTGCCAAAGTTCAGAAGTCGATCTCAGGCAACTAACAAACACAAATTGCACAATGGGGGAAATTATTAGTGCTGCTTCTAAATGGAAACAATTACAGAGGACCTGAGTGAGTGATGGTTTGGAACAAGAAGAACGACACAGATGACTGAGATTAAAATGTAGAATTAAGTCATCCCTTAGGGATTTATGGCTAATCTCCAGTGCCCACAAATATCACTCTTAAAGACACAGTTTAAGTTAAATTTAAAAGTTTAAATGTGGTGATTTCTGGTCACGGACAAATGTTTGAGATGAATTCAAAAGCATCGTTTTACCTAAATCGCTTTTGAAGATACAGTGCTCACATAACTAATTCAAACGATTTCGAGTTTTAACTGCATTAAAATAAAAGTTTCCTTGAAACCCAGATATAAGAAGATTTGATGTTACTCTCCAGAAGAGCAAGCAGAATAAAATATGAGAAATTCCAACATCATAATTACAATTAGCATCAAAGAAACTTTAAATTATATATATATATATATATCATCTCATTATCTCTAGCCGCTTTATCCTGTTCTACAGGGTCGCAGGCAAGCTGGAGCCTATCCCAGCTGACTACGGGCGAAAGGCGGGGTACACCGTGGACAAGTCGCCAGGTCATCACAGGGCTGACACATAGACACAGACAACCATTCACACTCACATTCACACCTACGGTCAATTTAGAGCCACCAGTTAACCTAACCTGCATGTCTTTGGACTGTGGGGGAAACCGGAGCACTCGGAGGAAACCCACGCGGACACGGGGAGAACATGCAAACTCCACACAGAAAGGCCCTTGCCGGCCATGGGGCTCGAACCCGGACCTTCTTGCTGTGAGGCAACAGCACTAACCACTACACCACCGTGCCGCCCATATATATCAATAAAATTACACTCCCTGGCCATTTTATTAGGCACACCCATCCACCTGCTGTTTGATGCAGTTCTCTAATCAGCCGATCCCCTGACATCAGCACAATGCATAAAATCATGCAGATACAGATCAAGAGCTTCAGTTCATGATTACTTCAAACATCAGAACGAGAAAAATAATTTGAGATTATTGTGATCTCAAAGTGTGACTTTCTTTCACTGTGGCATGGGTGTTGGTTTGAGCCAGATGGACTGGTTTGAGTATTTCAGAAACTGCTGATCTCCTGGGGTTTTCACACACAACAGTCTCTCGAGTTTCTACAGAATGGTGTGAAAAACAAAAAACATCGAGTGAGTGAGCAACAGTTCTGTGGGTGGAAACAAACGCCTTGTTGAGAAGAAAGGTCAGAAGAAAATGACCAGATTGGTTCGAACTGCCAGGAAGGATATAGTAACTCATAGCAACTTTTTACATCTGCGGTGAGCAGAAAAGCATCTCAGCATGCAACAGCAGAAGACCACCTTGGGTTCCACTCCTGCCAGCCAGGAACAGGAGTCTGAGAATCAAGAACAAGTTCCGATTAAAGTGGCCGGTGAGTGTACGATACAATGTCTGGATTATAAGCAAGTAAACATAGCAATGCACAAATTGTTGAATTGCTGTCCAATTACCTGTGGAGGGTTTTTTTGTTTGTTTGTTTTTTTGTTTTGTTTTTTAAAATCTGACATACACATACTTAGAATTAATTCTAAAAATTCACAACTTTCAAAAGGTTATTGGTTTCCTCTCATGTATAGAATTTGGCAACCAGAAAAAAGAAAAAAAAGAGTTCGTAGAAGAGAGACCATCATAATTGGTACGATTTTTAGCATTTTTGCCGCCCACAATGCAGCCATCAGCATTCTGATTCGGATTCTATGATGATCCATGAGAGGATAAATACTGGATACTCCCTAGTAGTCAGACAGAACTGAGGATGCCTTTCGAAGGAGAAGCGAAACGTTTTCAAGAATCGTCAAGCAAGTCCAGTTGCTCTCTTCAACCAACCACAGATAATGGGCCACTTTACCTTCAAAGCTTGATAGCTGTGACAGACATTTTTGTTCGTCGGATACATCGCTAGTTGACCTTTAGGCACAACAGAAAATGGTTCCACCGAGAGGTGAAGTTCTCTTATGGTTCCATTTAAGATAGCAAAACTAATCACAGTGGGAAAAGATAAGCAAAATACAACATAAAACTTTGAGATGGAAGTGTTTTTAATTATATTATACTTTAGTCATAATTTTGTAAAGTCTGAGAACACAACCATGCCCATGAGTTCAACTTTGGGCTGTAAGGAGAGAGGGGTTGCATCTCAGTGTGGTACACATGCAACATAGTGATGAAATGCAAGCAGCAGGAGGATGCACTGATTCATGAAATGAAGTCAGATTTGAATTCTTAAACCAAATCGCCGGCTCTTTTTTTCATTAAAGAGATCATCATCTTCTTCTTTTGGTTGTTCCCGTTTGGGGTCTCTCCAGCAGAAAGTGTCCCTCCACCTCCTCCTGTCCTCCATATCTTCTTCTGTAGCACCAACCATCCTCATGTCCTCCTTCACCACGTCCATAAATCTCATATTTGGTCTTCCTCATTCGTTTCCTTCTACCTGGTAACTCCATCTCCAGCATTCTTTTCCCAATATACCCTGGATCTCTCCTCTGTATGTGTCCAAACCATCTCAATCTCACCTCTCTCATTTTGTCTCCAAGCCATCCTACATGTGCTGTCCCTCTAATATTCTCATTTCTAATTCTGTCCAACTTTGTCATTCCCAATGAAAATCTCAACATCTTCAATACTGCTACCTCCAGTTCAGTCTCCTGTCTTTGTCAGTGCCACTGTCTCCAAACCATACAACATAGCAGTTTTTTTAATTCAAGAGAGAAAGCAACATATTTTGCTTTTCAGTGTGGTATGTTTTCTGCATATCGCTAATGGGTGAGATTGCATTTCACTTCGGAAAGGAAATGCTCTGTATAGTACGAGGTTTAGGAGGGTTTTTTTTCTGAATTTCAGAGATCTGAACTGTTCTGCTCAACTTCACAATGTATTTGCTCTCAAGAGACTGCACAATGGGGCGGCACGGTGGTATAGTGGTTAGTGCTGTCTCCTCACAGCAAGAAGGTCTGGGTTCGAGCCCCGTGGCCGGCGAGGGCCTTTCTGTGCGGAGTTTGCATGTTGTCCGCGTGGGTTTCCTCCGGGTGCTCCGGTTTCCCCCACAGTCCAAAGACATGCAGGTTAGGTTAACTGGTGACTCTAAATTGACCGTAGGTGTGAGTGTGAATGGTTGTCTGTGTCTATGTGTCAGCCCTGTGATGACCTGGCGACTTGTCCAGGGTGTACCCCGCCTTTCGCCCGTAGTCAGCTGGGATAGGCTCCAGCTTGCCTGCGACCCTGTAGAAGGATAAAGCGGCTAGAGATAATGAGATGAGATGAGATTATCTAGTCTGCTCTAGTATAGTCTCAATCATACTCGATATATTGTAGTGTGAATTTTTGCCCTGGCAATGTTTTTTGAGGCATTTGAGAAAAATGTGCGCATGCGCGCGCGCACAGACACACGCACACACACACACACTGACCCTTCATCGTTTTTCAGTAACATTTTAATGTCTGATCCATCCATCAGAGAAAACACCTGTCAGTACATCTGTCCTCAATGTTTGTGCAATAAGTGATTCCTGTCCAAGCTGACTGTAAAAACAAGACAGGTGTAGCAGATGTGCAGAGAAATTCTGAACACACTCAACATGCCTTTTCATTCCAAACTACTATCACTGTATCACGTAGCAACAAACAGCTGTCTAACACACAGCTGTCTGAAGCAGTACAGTACTGCACTAAACAGTCTGTCAAAATGAGAGCATAATAGGTATATAGAGGTCATAGAGATATCATGAAAACATCCTCTTACCAATATTAAGAACAATATTGAAAAGTATGGCTTGAATATGGCTGCGATGATCTGGCGACTTGTCCAGGGTGTACCCCGCCTCTCGCCCATAGTCAGCTGAGATAGGCTCCAGGTTGCTCGCGACCCTGTACAGGATAAGCGGTTATAGATAATGGATGGATGGATAGCTTGAGTATGGCTACATACGGTGACAGTATGGAGCACAATAATCGACAGGTTACCACAGAATGAATATACACCAAACAGCCATAACATAACATAACATAACATAGAAACTACTGGCAGGTGAAGGGAATAACAGTTTTTAAATTATATATTACAATGGCACCTGTCAAGGGGTGGGATACATGAGGCAGCAAGTGAAAAGTCAGTTCTCAAAGTTGATGTGTTGAAAGCAGGAAAAATGGGCAAGTGTAAGAATCTGAGTGCCTTTCAGAAGGGCCAAATTGTGATGGCTAGATGACTGGGTCTGAGCATCTCCAAAACATGTAGGTCATGTGGGTTGTTCCTGGGATGCAGTGGGTGGTACCTACCAAAAGTGGTCCAAGGAGGGACAACCTGCTCACTGATGCGCATGGGGAGTGAAGGCGAGCCTATTTTATTCTATCCCACAGAAGAGCTACTGTAGCACAAATTGCTAAAAAAGTCACTGCTGGTTGTGATAGAAAGATGTCAGGACATACAGTGCATCGCAGATTGCTGTGTATGGGGCTGCATAGCTGCAGACCGTTCAGAGTGCCGCCCATACTGACCTCTGTCCACCAGCAAAAGTGGGGAGCAATGGAAGAAGGTCACCTGGTGTGATGAATCATGTTTTCTTTTACATCATGAGGCCAGCTGGGTATGTGTGTATCACTTACCTGGAGAAGAGATGGCACCAGGATGTACAGTGGGAAGAAGACAAGCCAGAGGAGGCAATGGGTCCTGGCATTCATGTGGATGTTAGTTTGCCATGTAAAACCATCCATCCACCCATTATCCATAACCGCTTATCCTGTGCAGGGTCACGGGCCGATCCCAGCTGACTATGGGCGAGAGGCGGGATACACCCTGGACAAGTCGCCAGGTCATCACAGGGCTGACACAGAGACAAACAACCATTCACACCTACGGTCAATTTAGACTCACCAATTAACCTAACCTGCATGTCTTTGGACTGTGGGGGAAACCAGAGCACCTGGAGGAAACCCAATGCAGACACAGGGAGAACATGTAAATTCCATACAGAAAGATTCCCGTTGGTCACTGGGCTCAAACCCAGAACCTTCTTGCTGTGAGGCGACAGTGCTGACCACTACGCCACCGTGCCGTAAAACCACGTAAAACCAATCCTAAATATTGTTGTAGACTAAATCCACCCCTTCATGGCAATGGTACGGTATTCCTGAATAGCAGTGGCCTTGTTTTGCAGGATAATGTGCCCTGCTATACTGCAAAAATTTGTCCAAGAATGGTTTGAGGAACATGACAAAGAGTTCAAGGTGTTGACTTGGCCTCCAAATTCCCCAGATCTCAATCCAAAAATCACTTGGCCTGACCGAATCAGATTCCACTGGCCCCTATAGACTCATAGACCACATTGCCTTCACATAAACTGACAGACGTAAAGTGCACGATTAGAGCAGAGCCAGGTGACATGAAGCACACATGGAGGTGTTGATAAAGAAAAAATAAACTCTGTTTGGGTTTAACAATTTATGGCCTTTAAGTGAGAGAAAATCCCAAAGCAGTGAGCATCTGCAGAGACAGATGTCTGCTGTTCGGGTTAGACAGGTCGCTGTGTTGATTTTATCTTTGCAGCGACCTGGGGAAAACATTTCTTCAGCGAAATGACCTTAAGTTTTACTTCCAAGGAAAAACCAGTCCAGCCACACATGGAGACACAACCTCAGAGTGAACTCTCGACTGTTTTTATTTCATCAGTTATCAAATCCTAATCCAACATTACACTTGATGAAGAAAACATTCATTAAGTCAGGGGATAACATCGAATAGCTATGTCAGTACTTCACTGTGTGTTCTGGATTAGCGCTAGGATACTTTTCTTTGCTAACTGTCAACACATTAGCAAAGAATTAGCATCTGATATTTTTTTTTCCTCCACACAGGACAACGTTTACAATTTAATCAAGTTATTGCTAATGTGTGTAGGTTTTTTTTTTATCATTAATTGTGAAAGACATAAATGTTTAGCTCTAGAAACATTAATGTTGTACCTTATGCAACTCGTATCCAAAGATGGATTTGACCGTTTTGAACTTCTAATGGTGAACAGCAAATCTGGCAAACTTATTTCGACTTCAGTTTTCCATAACTGATGGAATGAAGTGAAGTGTGTTTTTGATAGGGCAGAATTTTGAACCGTATTGCAGGAATGCTTATAAGCTAGTGCGCTAGTAATTGATTGTTTTAGCATGTTTCAGACGTTCTGCAACAATGCTCAGCATTAAACCAATTGAGTTCACTGTGCATGATGTTCTCCAGAAGCCTTCATTCCTCCAGTCACTCCGTTTCATTGTAGTCCATGTAACATTATATAAATGCCTGGAACAACTGCCATGAAATTTAAGTTAAGTTCGAGTTCTCATTTAATTTCCTTCCTTTAAAAATAAACAAATACATGCATACATACATACGTACATACATAGTACACAAAACACACCCAGATAAAGCTGGGGATATCCAGTGTATTGGATGTTCAAATATCATTTGAATCATTCCCTGGAACACTCATGTCCTATGAGTTATGAGTTATGTAAAGTCAGTGCTGCAAGGCTGGTGGTCTTTCGATAAATCACCATCATAAGAGAATCGATGTCTCTCATCACCTTGCTGATATGTTTATTTTCTGACAGTCTCACCATCTCCCTTGGGCAGAATTAAAATCAAAACATAAGACAGATAAACCATATGGTGACCTTGTGAATGTCTATTTATTTTTCAGTCATCTGACAGGAATGAAAAAAATCTTTTCAGCTTCCAGAACAAGCAAACATAGAATCGAATCATTATCTGGAATGTACCATATAAGGAATAAAACACTTCAGGACATGTTGTTGGTAAATAATCAATGCAAGATAGTGTGGTGATGGTGCTTTATTCCTATTATATCAACGCAATTTGCAGATTTATGTCTTAAAGTGGACCACATCGTACTTTTTTCTGTTTATTGTTACCTCCGTCAGCTTTCTTGGAGGAGGTTATGCTTTCACTTCTGTTTGTTTGTTTGTTTGTCTGCTCCCAATCTAACTCAAAATGTCATGAACGGATTTTGATGAAATTTGGTGGAAAGGTGAGCCATTGTCGAAGGAACAAATGATTCATTTTTGATGCAAATCCGGATAGGTACAGTTAGGTCCATAAATATTTGGACAGAGACAACATGTTTCTAATTTTGGTTCTGTACATTACCACAATGGATTTTGAACAAAACAATTCAGATGCAGTTGAAGTTCAGACTTTCACCTTTAATTCAGTGGGTTGAACAAAATGATTGCATAAAAATGTGAGGAACTAAAGCATTTTTTTAAACACAATCCCTTCATTTCAGGGGCTCAAAAGTAATTGGACAAATTAAATAATTGTAAATAAAATGTTCATTTCTAATACTTGGTTGAAAACCCTTTGTTGGCAATGACTGCCTGAAGTCTTGAACTCATGGGCATCACCAGATGCTGTGTTTCCTCCTTTTTAATGCTTTGCCAGGCCTTTATTGCAGCGGTTTTCAGTTGCTGTTTGTTTGTGGGCCTTTCTGTCTGAAGTTTAGTCTTTAACAAGTGAAATGCATGCTCAATTGGGTTGAGATCAGGTGACTGACTTGGCCATTCAAGAATATTCCACTTCTTTGCTTTAATAAACTCCTGGGTTGCTTTGGCTTTATGTTTTGGGTCATTGGCCATCTGTATTATGAAACGCCGACCAAATCAGTTTGGCTGCAATTGGCTGGATTTGAGCACACAGTATGTCTCTGAATACCTCAGAATTCATCCGGCTGCTTCTGTCCTGTGTCACATCATCAATAAACACTAGTGACCCAGTGCCACTGGCAGCCATGCATGCCCAAGCCATCACACTGCCTCTGCCGTGTTTTACAGATGATGTGGTAGGCTTTGGATCATGAGCTGTACCACGCCTTCGCCATACTATTTTCTTTCCATCATTCTGGTAGAGGTTGATCTTGGTTTCATCTGTCCAAAGAATGTTCTTCCAGAACTGTGCTGGCTTTTTTATATGTTTTTTAGCAAAGTCCAATCTAGCCTTTTTATTCTTGAGGCTTATGAGTGGCTCGCACCGTGCAGTGATCCCTCTGTATTTACTTTCATGCAGTCTTCTCTTTATGGTAGATTTGGATATTGATATGCCTACTTCCTGGAGAGTGTTGTTCACTTGGTTGGCTGTTGTGAAGGGGTTTCTCTTCACCATGGAAATTATTCTGCGATCATCCATCACTGTTGTCTTCTGTGGGTGTCCAAGTCTTTTTGCATTGATGAGTTCACCAGTGCTTTCTTTCTTTCTTTCTTTCTTTCTCAGGATGTACCAAACTGTAGATTTTGCCACTCCTAATATTGTAGCAATTTCTTGGATGGTTTTTTTTCTGTTTTCGCAGCTTAAGGATGGCTTGTTTCACCTGCATGGAGAGCTCCTTTGACCGCATGTTTTCTTCACAGCAAAATCTTCCAAATGCAAGCACCACACCTCAAATCAACTCCAGGCCTTTTATCTGCTTAATTGAGAATGACATAACGAAGGAATTGTCCACACCTGCCCATGAAATAGCCTTTGAGTCAATTGTCCAATTACTTTTGGTCCCTTTAAAAAAAAAGGGTGGCACATGTTAAGGAGCTGAAACTCCTAAACCCTTCATCCAATTTTAATGTGGATACCCTCAAATGAAAGCTGAAAGTCTGGACTTTATGTCCATGTCCATTATATAACTATAACTTGAATATGTTTCAGTAAACAGGTAAAAAAAACAAAATTTGTGTCAGTGTCCAAATGGACCTAACTGTATGTGGATCCAGGATCCAGATATGTATGCAGATCCAGGATTGGTTTTTTTTTTTGGCTGTTCCCAACGTAACTCAGAAAGTACTGAACAGATTTGGATGAAATTTGGTGGACAGCTTTAGTATTATCCTAGATTCAAGTGATTTGATTTTTGCTGTTGATAATGTGTGTCTTGGTGGCGGTATGCACTCTACCCTGTGCCTTTCTAGCTACATATGATGTTGTGGAAAGTCTGGGAAACAAGTTATTTCCTGTTATCATTTCCATTATAGCAGCGATAAAAATTAATTCCATTACTTTTGTTTGAAGTGAAGATAAAATGCCACTTGTTACAGAGAAACTGTAATTTATCAATCTGAGGTGTTGTGTTTTCAGACTTCCGAGGTTTGAAAGCGGAACTAAACATTAAGAAAGATTTGGGTGATAACATCCTTCTAATCTTTCCAAGTAAGCACTGACTGCAAGATCAGAAGATGAGAAGCAAGCACAATATACAGTATGTGCACTTTCCTGCTTGCATTTCTGGAGCATAAAGTGATTTTCTGCTCTCGTTCGTTAACGTTTATGGCCAGATTATTTAAATGCGCTCTCTGAGAACAATAACTTGAGATTTTCAGCATGTCTGCAGCTGTCCAAAAGCCAAGCTGTTCAAACAGCACTCAGAGGCGGCGACACTTTTATTGAAACAAAAGCCGGCGTTTCCTTAAATACAATTTTCATGCCAAGAAGTGGACTGTTCAGAGACCTTGAGGTTCTGCATGATTTGGCGCAGCAAATGTACACCATGTGCCAAGGGAAACGTTAGTGTGTGAATGCTAATGTGCTAATGCTTCATTTTATATTATCTCCTTTCAGAACTTGCACTAGTGGTATTTGGTAGGCTTTCAACCCTGAAGCAGACATTAGCATAAAATAAGCATTCAAAATCATTCACTGTTGATGATTTTTTTAGATTACATGGCTGTATTCCATTTTATACAGCATACAATATAATACACATTTACAACCCCAATTCCAAAAAAGTTGGGATGCTGGGTAAACTATCAATAAAAACAGAATGCAATGATTTGCAAATCACTGAAACCCGGTATTTCATTGAAAATTGTATAAAGACAACATGTCAGATGTTGAAACTGAAAAAGTTTGTTGGTTTTGAAAAACATGTGCTCGTTTTGAATTTGATGTCACCAACACATTTCAAAAAAGTTGGGACAGGGGTGTGTTTACCACTGTGTTGCCTCACCCCTACTTTTAACAACACTCTGTAAACGTTTGGGAACTGAGGAGACCAATTACTGTAGTTTTGAAAGACAAATGTTGTCCCATTCTTATCTGATAGACAATTTCAGTTGCTCAACAGTTTGGGATCTCTTTTGTCATATTTTGTGCTTCATAACGCACCAAATGTTTTCAATGTGAGACAGGTGTGGACTTCAGGCAGGCCAGTTTAGCACCCGGACTCTTTTAGTACAGAGCCATGCAGTTTTAATATGTGCAGAAAGCAGTTTGGCATTGTCTTGCTGAAAGAAGGAAGGTCTTGCCTGGAAAAGATTTTGTCTGGATGGCAGCATATTGCTCTGAAACGCGTGTATATCATTTAGCGTTAATGATGCCTTTCCAGATGTACAAGCTACCCATGCCATGTGCACTAATGCACCCTCATACCATCACAGATGCTGGCTTTTGAACTGTGCACTGATAACAAGCTGGATGGTCCCTCTCCTCTTTAGCCTGGAGGGTGTGGTGTCCATGATTTCCAAAAAGAATATTTACTTTTGATTTGTCAGATCTTGGGACAGTTTTCCACTTCACCTCAGTCCATCACAAAAGAGCTCGGGCCCAGAGAAGGTGGCGGTGTTTCTGGATATTGTTTATATCTGGTTTTAACTTGCATTTGTGGATGCAGTAATGAACTGTTTTCACCGACGATGGTTTTCTGAAGTGTTCCTGAGCCCATACAGTGATTTCCACTCCAGGCACGTGTCTGCTTTTAATGCAATGTTGCCTGAGGGCCTGAAGATCACGGGCGTCCAATGTCAGTTTTCAGCCTTGTCTCTTGCATACAGGGATTTCTCTGGATTCTCTGAATCTTTTAATGATGTTATGTACCACAGATGATGTGATCCCCAAATTCTTTGCAATTTTATATTGAGGAACGTTATTCTTAAATTTTTGCACTGTTTGCCCACGCAGTCCTTCAGAGAGCGGTGAATCCCTCCCCATCTTTACTTCTGATAGACTCCGCCTCTCTGGGATGCTCTTTTTATACCCAATCATGTTACTGACCTGTTGCCAATTTACCAAATTAGTTTTTTTTTTTAAGCTTTACACAACTTTTTCAGTCTTTTGTTGCCCCGTCCCCAAGGCCGGATTAACTATATGGGCCTGCGGCACAGTGCCCAGGGGCACTAACCACTCACAGCCAGTGGGGGGGCACCACATGACAGAAACTTTAAAAATATTTTTCGTGAATGTTTGTACACTTAAAAGGTTATACACTTGACATTGTTAAATAGTCATATATAATTCATTATGAACACTAATTTCATAAGAACAACAACAATAATCATAATTCTGAGCAAGAGTGGCCTATGTGACCATTAACCCCCCTTTCCTCAACCTGTCAGTTGAGCCAGTCCACCTACGGTGAAATGTATCAATTTTTTAAAAACCGCGGTAGAAATGAAAAATGGACAGACATCAATTGAGTGGTTGTGCGAAGAGAAAATTAAAAAAAGAGAAAGACTCTAGGCGTGTAGCTGCAATTAAAAATGTTCCAGTGTTAGATAGTTTTTTTATAAAAACATCGACAACTGCTGTCACTACCAGTGCTGAAGACAAAGCTAGTGAAATCAGTGATGCTAGTGAGGGAGATGGCCCTGCTAGCACTAGCCGGGGAGATGCTACAACCACAGCCAGTGTTAGCCGAGGGGCCGGCGACGACGAGGATTCCCTTGAGGAAGATGGGAGCGAGGGAGACCCTGGGGAGGAGGATATGTGCGAAGCCACTTTAAGCCAGGTAGAGATCAGTTCACACCATGGTGACGAGAAGGAAGACAAGGGTGTTATGGATGTCAACCCAGCGCAGCTGATGCCAGTAGAACACTTCTCTATTTCAACTGATCCTGCGCTATGGGGAGATCTAACAGAGTTGAAAAAGAACTGGCTATTGCTAATGGTCCCGCCACCTACCACAACCGGGCGGCTAAATATGCAGCATCCGCACGGCACAACGGTAAGAAAACCAGATTTCTTACAAATGATCTCTTTCAATGCCAGCTGCCGAACAAACAGTCAGTGTCCAGAGATTGGCTAATCTACTCCCCTTCAACCGGCATGGTTTATTGCTTCGCGTGCAAATGCCTGGCTGTGCAGCAAAATGCCTTCACATCGGGATACAGTGACTGGAAACACCCCGACCGAGTCACAGCTCATGAGAAGAGCGCAAGCCACCGCGAATGTATGCTATTTTACTTGATACACATTTTGAATGGACACATTTGAATATGCTGTATTGTATATAGATGGATGCTGTTTAAATTGCTGATGCTGTTTGAATTGATACACATTTTGAATTGAGACATTTTAATATGGATAGAATAGAGTATGGATGCTTTGAAGGTTTTTATTGAGACATACAAATATATGCTGCTCATTTTTGAATAAGACATTTCAATATGCCTACATGCATATCGTTGGTTGTTTTCAGTGAATTTGATGGGCTGATGTAGTTAATACATTTTCAATGAGGAAGGATGACCTTGTTTATGTGTACTATTGTTTATGTATATGCTACTATTTTTGACAGCAAAGGGCAAGGTTTGTGAGTGTGTGCAGGAGGTTACTGAACGCGTGCGCGCAGGGTGGTGGTGGTGGGGCACTTGAGGTATAGTGCCCAGGGGCACCGCATTGGCTTAATACGGCACTGCCCGTCCCAACTTTTCTGAAATGTGTTGCTGACATCAAATTCAAAATGAGCATATATTTTTCAAAAAACAATACAATTTCTCAGTTTTAACATTTGATCTGATGCCTTTGTACTATTTTCAATGAAATACAGGGTTTCCATGATTTGTAAATGATCGCATTCTGTTTTTATTTACAGTTTACACAGCGTCCCAACTTTTTTGGAATTGGGGTTGTATTTTGATCTCTTTGGATACATTGCCTGACTGTCATATCAAATATCTTGAAATTAACAGGTTGTACTATAAGAATGTCTATTATGCTTTACTGGTCAATGTTCACTGCTGGACTGAACTAAAATACCTGAGGAAATCATGAATCCCAAGTGGTTTATTGCAGGAACATGACAAAAGCTGCCTTCCTGGAATACTTGGAATTTTCTTTCCACAAGCATTTCAGATGTATTTTCATGAAACATACAAGCCCATATAAAGAATCTTCATTGTCCGAGTTACTCAGAAATGTGCATGAGTCGAAAATCATTTTAGGATATTGCAAATATGTCCAAATTTCATATTGCATTGAAATATACATCGAATAGCAGTCTCGAACAACTAAGTATCTAATTACGGCTGAAGATGCAAGCTTTCCTCACACAATGTCATGCTTGAATCAAATTACTGGTGATCCTAGATCACAAAATGGACAAAACAGTACTATGGACCCCCGGTCTCGTGTTATCCACAATGCACATGCCCTGCCACATACACTGTAGAGACTGAAAAGGTTGTAATGTTTAAACAATAAAAAAAACCCACAAAACTTAGTGAATGAATCAGCAAATACATACTTCCCACTGATGTAAGCAAAGAGAGCTCAGTGGAGTAGAGAGATGATGACAAGGATTATAGTCTTCAGTGATGAGACAAGAGAGACCAATATGGATGTGATACTGATGATCAGAGTTATTAGCCATTTTCTACTGTGTCACAAATGTGCGATGTAATTAACTCTCGATGCTCCATTCTTACTTTATTACTTTACGAATGTTATAATTGTCGAGAATGGAGACTAGTTACTGCTAAATAACCCAACATCACTCTTTATATTTGTGCAAGTTAGCCTAGAATGGTGAGGTAATTCTTCTGGACATCTTGAATGTATGAATGATTTTGTTAACTGCTACTGATCAGACTGTGGACTCAGATACCCATCCCAGTGAACACACAGCTGCATGTCTGCCAACTTTGTTTCAGAGTTCTGGCGCAGTTTACAATTCGTATATAAATGATCCTCCTGCTGAGATCAGCCCAGGCTCTGCAACGTTTACCGCCAAACCATCATTAGTCAGCACTGAAGAATGTTTTCCCCCTTTTAAATGTGTAAAATGTGCAACCCAAAGGCCAAATGTTCAAAACTCAGTCCTGTTCCAATTTTCTCTTGCAGAGACTCAAGTTACATACCTGTTTATGAACAAGGTTATTCTTCAGCATTTACCTACATATATCACCTCTCTGGTCCACTGGAAGGTCAATAATGCACAGTGAGGTTGGAATGATATGATCAATTCCCTTTGAGAATGACGTACTATCGACCATTCTTTCCTGTCATGATGAAAGGGTAAAGGTCACTAAGAAGTTTGAGCAAGACACAATAATACCCAGTGTACATCTCCAGTCTTTTGTGGATACATGGACACTAGAGACAGTCCACTTGGAGTTGCACAAACATGGAGAGTACCTGGCAGCACGGTGGTGTCATGGTTAGCGCTGTCGCCTCACAGCAAGAAGGTGCTGGGTTCAAGCCCAGTGGCTGATAGGGGGCCTTTCTGTGTGGAGTTTGCATGTTCTCCCTGGGTCTGTGTGGGTTTCCCCCACAATCCAAAGACATGCAGGTTAGGTTAATTGGTGAGTCTAAATTGACCGTAGGTGTGAATCAGAGTGTGAATGGTTGTTTGTCTCTCTGTGTTGGCCCTGCGATGACCTGGCGACTTGTCCAAGGTGTACCCTGCCTCTCGCCCATAGTCAGCTGGGATAGGCTCCAGTTTGCCCGCGACCCTGCACAGGATAAGCGGTTATGGATAACAAATGGATGGATGGACGGTACCCATCAAAAATTTGGACACACCTTTTAATTCAATGGTTTTTCTTCATTTTTATTAATTATAATATGCATATCAGGTGAAAATTCAAATTCAGTTCAAATTGTTTGAAACTGGCCTCATTGAATTCAGAATTGAATGCAGAACAACATACTTTTTACAGAATTAAAATATGTTTATCCGTTCTTGAGATATTGCAAACCAAAGATTGAAAAAACGGCTTAATTTTTAGAAAACTGCCGTAATATTCTGTATGAGGATCACGTGGTCCAAAATGGGCCTCATTAACCAATGAGATCAAATGTTTTTTCTCAATAGCTTTTTTTTTTTCAAGATATTTACATGGAAATTGGCAGGCATATCGATGGTTGTATACTGAATACAATGTTTGAAAAATTAGTGAAAAATTATGCAAATTTGTATTTAATTCATATTAATTATGTGAATTAGGGAAAACATTAAATTGGTATATTCAATAAAAAAGCAAGAAAAGATTATTTCTAATACCCTCTTTGTGCTCTGTAGGCCTTTGTATTTCTCAAAAGTAGGGTCGACTAGTGTTTTTATGAAAGAATATAAATGATAATATTTCACAGCTTTCAAGCCGAACCTCGAAAAAACTGTGTGATCCACATCCAATAAACAATTCACATTCAATGAAGTGAAATTGACACTCGCGTTTTTGACTTCCGTTTTTTTTAAATCTCATTCTAACCATTAAGATCTCGATATTTTTCATCAAAACAACTCCAGTTATATTCTAAAATAGTTATTTATTTACATCCATCAGTTTGATTTGAAAAAATAAGTAGGTAAAGGTATGAAAACTCACTTCAAAGCCTCCTTTGAAGGATAACATCAAAACTAGCTGACAGAAAATTTTGCTGAATACTTTATCAGAAACAGTGAAAGCGAGAGAACATCCCTGTAAAAGTTCTCTGACTGATATTCACAAGTAATCCGGTCAGAAACCGATCAGAAGAGAGAGAGCCTGACCGCTTTCCCGTGACTCAGAAAGCACTGGCAGTTTCCCGACGTCCCGCGAGCAGAGAGTGTACTCTGTTGTACCAACTTCAACCTGCTGTTACTCCCAAAGTACTGAACAGATCTTAACGAGATAAATTAATATGGAAAGCAGAGATTATAAGCTTTTTAATGATAGTATTCACGATAGAAAATGTTCAAGAGTTAAGCAATGACAGATTTGGAAACTTAGAGGAGCGTCTGCATGCACAATTTTCACAGCACGGCCAGCGAGCGTCTGATATGCGTAATTAAAAGACAGTTCATGTCTTTAAAGTAATGATGGACTGTTGTTTCTCTTTCCTGACCTGAGCAGTTCTTGACATATAGATCACTACAGTTGTCAAATTGGGCTATTTACTGTATATACGGTACATGTTCCGTATGTTCTTTCATAGTTTTGATGTCTTCAGTATTGTTCAACAATGTTGAAAAAAGTCAAAATACAGAAATGTTGTTGGTGCCAAATGGGCTGAGTTTTGAGTCTTTCAAAAACTGCTGATCTCCAAGGATTTTCACACACCACCAAGATTTTACAAAGAATGGTGTGAGAAACCAAACAAAAAACAAAAACGGAGCAGCAGGTCTGAGGTTAGAAATGCCTTGTTGATAAGAGAAGTCACAGCTGGCAGGAAGGCTGTGGTAACTCAAAAGCCCACTCTTTACAGCTGTGGTGTGTAAAAAAGCATTTCAGAATGCACAGAATGTCAAGGCAAATGGGCAACAAGAGCAAAAGGCCACACTGGGTTCCAATCCTGTCAGCCAAGAACAGGAATCTGAGGCCACAATGGGCACAGGCTCACCAAAACCAGACAATTAATGACTGGAAAAGACTAGGTGACGTTTCACTAAGCTTGTGCCTACTGTAGCCTTAAGATCGATAAATACATGGGAATATCAAGAATTTTGATATTTTCATCAATGTTTTCGAATGTTATCTCCATTTTTCTTCGATATCAGGTGTCAACCATGGAAATTTGGAAAAAGTTTGGATTTCTGCATCCTTGCAGAAAATTATGGGAAACATTGAGTGATTCACTGCATGCCAAAGAAGCCCAGGGTCTCGAGATAGGTTTAATAAGACCCTTAAAAAACAGTCAGCAAAAACTAAACATAAGGTAATGATGATCAGGAGGCATGGAAAAGGCAGAGCCAGACACTGGATACCTTCTGGAATTTCAGTTTGATTTCTGTGGTGTTGGTGCTACCATGATGACATGCATTATGATGATCTTGTGTGAGCAGAGCAGCTGCAGTTTTTCGAGGCTCTTACTCCTCACCAATAGTATGAGTTGGGAGGCGACTTAACAACCACAGAACTTATTCCTGACATTCTACCAGCAACCACAAGCATTAGTCCTGATGTTCCAACCAAGAACCACAAGCTTTAGTCCTGACATTCCACCAACAACTATGAGCTTTGATCCTGATGTTCAACCAACAACCACAAGGTTTACTCCTGATGTTTCACCAACAACCATGAGCCTTATTCCTGATGTTCCACCAACAACCACAAGATTTTTGTTCCAAGACCTTTAGTTCCTTTATCACTAATAAAGGTTGCATTGAAACCATGACATAGCTTGGGATGATGTGATACAGTGCCAGTTTACTGAAGACACACATTCACCTCATGGTTCAACATGTTGACAGAAAATGAAGATGCCAGCCAGACATTTAGGTGAGATGCACAGAGAAAACATTGCAACTCATAGCAACAACTTTGGTCAACAATTTGTTGACTCTTTCTTGAGGGTGCAAACACAGTGTGCAATATTAGAAACTTAGACAAGGATAATGATCTCATCTCATTATCTCTAGCTGCTTTATCCTGCTCTACAGGGTCGCAGGCAAGCTGGAGCCTATCCCAGCTGACTACGGGCGAAAGGCGGGGTACACCCTGGACAAGTCGCCAGGTCATCACAGGGCTGACACATAGACACAGACAACCATTCACACTCACATTCACACCTACGGTCAATTTAGAGAGGATAATGATCATATAATAATTAATTTTCCTTTGTAGATACTGTATTAATGTTCCAGTCCATCCCAAAGGTGTTCAGTAATGTTCAAGGTCAGGCCTTTGTGCAAACTCCAACCTTGGCACACCGTGTCTTCATGGAGCTCGTATATATAATTGTGTATTTCCCACTTTGTAGCAACAGTTTGAGGAAGAACCATGTACGTCAGATGACCACAAACATTTGGCCATATAGTGTAGCTTAGCATGTGTTAATATTAATATTCATGAATCTGCGGTTCTCTGGAAGACCTGAGGTTTACTTGGGCTGAAATTCCTTCGATGTCAAGAACAAGAAGAAGAAGCCTTTATTTGTCACACGTACGCTCAAGCACAGATTTAAGCACAAAGTAAAATTCCTGCTCTGCATTTAACCCATCTGAAGCAGTTAACACACCCATGCACAAAAGTGAGCAACGAGCACATACCCAGAGCAGTGGGCAGCTATGCTACAGCACCCGGGGAGCAGTTGAGGGTTAGGTGCCTCATTCAAGGGCACTTCAGCCCAACCTCAGGCCATGGCTGCCTCGTGTTAACCTAACCGCATGTCTTTGAACTGTGGAGGAAACCAGAGGAAACCCATGCAGACACAGGGAGAACATGCAAACTCCAAACAGAAAGGCCCCCGTTGGCCACTGGACTCGAATCCAGAACCTTCTTGCTGTGAGGCGACAGTGCTAACCACTACACCACCACGCCACCCGAAGTATGTCAAGTATATGTACCCACTCCCACTTGTAAATTCAGCACTGGGACTGGGACAGATGAAAGGAGAAAAAAAAAACTACCGCTTGCAACCTCATTCGCATCAGATGAGGTGACTTCTGGCCACTATAAATATTTGATTATCCCATGGTGTCTAGTTAATGTACCCTCTATAATTCATTCAGATGGACTTAAGAAGCCACCCACACCTTGAAAAAACTGAAGTATTGTTCCCAGACTCCATCATCCCAACCCCAAACTACCTTCCACCATCGAGGTAAATGCTTCTGAAACATGGGAACCCTTCTAAAATGCATCCCTGGGCCTTGTATTCAAGAAAATTGACCACAGACAAACATCACTATGATGTGAGGAACTGGGAGCTGTAAGCCACCAAAACATGGATGGGGACATTCATTCAGTCAAATCAGCCAAAAATGTTCATTCCTCTTCAAATTGTTTAAGTTTTCACATTCAGCTTGAGTCCAAGAACACAAACAGATGCTTTGTCTTGTTTAGACACATAAAATTATCCCTGAATCACATAAAGTCACATCAATCAGATGGGAAGTCATGGATGAGAGAAATACATGCCATTGCTCAGAAAAACCATGAGAGAACAGGCTGTGCAGTGGGTTCATACATCTCTGACTTCTGGACATGTAGCTACCATAAAACTGGTGGTAAACAACTTCATGAGGTCACGAGATCTCACAAGGTTTGTTGTCTGTGCACTCACACAGCCTATGAGATACTTGCCAACAGGTCTGCTTGAATTCCTGCCCATCCTACTTCAGCCATGGTCTCACATAGGTATTGATTATCACTGAGCTCCCCATTTCTAAAGATAACATCATGAAGCCATTTCCTCCCATGGGATAATGAGGCATGAAGTTCACAAACACATTCATCTCCAAGACTCAACCCTTTTCAAATGTGTTCTTGGTTACCAGTCCCTATTGTTCCCATGGTCCAGAGAAACCCGGGGGTGTCCTGGCAATCAATGAATAAATGAGGAAGATTCGAGCAGACCTGGGAATCTGCACACATCCAGCTGCAAAGACCAACCCATCAGGAAAAGATTCAGGCATTTACATCTATCAAGGGTAATTCACCACCACCAGAGGGTAAATTCCAGAATTCTGGAGACTCTTCCACAGTTGTCACAGTAGTTTCCTGTTTAAACACTAAACAGCTCACGGTCACATACACTCACTGCCAAGCCTGGCTAAGAATTTCTTTTTGACTAAGTTCTTAACTGTTGATTATTAGCTGTCTTGTAATCATCTTTTTGTTGTGCATGACCCTCGCTTTGTTCCTCTGTTTACCTATTTGGATTATCCCCTTGGATTCCTTATTTGTTGATGATCATTGATTTTGACTCCTGTCTGGCTCTCTGACTAGTTTCTCGATCTGCCCTCTGGTTTTGATAATAATAGTGTGCCCATTGTGTTAGATCTTGACCATTTTTATCAATCATGAGATTTGGATTGTTGACTTTCCTGTTAATCACCCTCCAACAAATGGAGTCGCGCACCACCTCTGGGTTGTGAGAAATTGCTGAGATACAAATTACAAAAACAAACCAGACGGAAACAAAGAAGAAAAGTAAAGCATTAAGGACAATGTTTACAATAACGCACTACTAGGTTGAGGATTAAATCCTCCAAACCTAGTCCAGCGTAGCGTGAAGTTCCTCTGAGGTTCATTCTTCGAGTGTTATGACGAACTGTGAAGATGGATTCACATTACTGTTAAACAAACATTTTTGAATCTTTGCTGACACTCGGGGCTCAATTATGTGATGAATGATGGGCCTGAAACTCAGACAGAGATGAACAGCATTCCTGAGCAAGACAAGCTGCTCTTAATTAAGTGATGCCGGAAAAAAGCCGTTAGCAAATTACAATAAAATAGATGGAAAGAAATAGAATGGTTTTTTGCTTGGCTTGGCTTTTTTTTTCCTCCAGATGGCTCCTGGGAGTCCAGTATATGAGAGAAAAACATGTTGGAAAGAAGAAAACAACTCTGAAAATAAATGAATGATCTTAAAAAGAACTCGTAGTTCAAATTGGTGGCATCGCAGGAATTTCATTTCAGGGGAAAGATCTGGTTATGAGTTGGCTACAAGCAAGCTGGCAAGCATTATTTCTCAGATACATCACTGGACTTAGAATGGCAATGGCCCCCTTCCCCACAACCAGAGACAAAAACAGAACACATCATTTACTGCATCCGGTTTACTGTCTTCACACTTTAATACCAACAATCATATTGACGCCACGACAGCACCTACAACGAATTAAGTTAAGACGCAAGCTGAAGTGCTGACTGGTGAAGAAAGCGATTGTCGTGCTGTTGTCCGGCAACTCTGGTTGGATGGTGGTGTTGATTAATTTTCTAAAACAGAAATCCACTTTAACATGTTTAATTGTTGGACATGGTGACATTCTCTGAGATATATTTATTTCGTTAGCATTTTTGGAAGGAGTCTCCAGCGTCAGAACTTTGTAACAGTCAGTAGGTTTTCCACCATGGGAAAGTCTTCAGGACGGAAGTTTTTTTGGCTTTGCTTTTTTGTTTTATTCACTTCAAGCAAGAGAAAAAAAAGAGAGGCAGGTGAGGAAATGACTGTTTCTCGTTGCTGTAACATACTGTAAGTTCTAACAGTCCATAAATTATTTCATGGATGTTCTACAACAAGGCGTAACTGTAAATGGACAAAAATAAAATAAAAATATTGTTAGTGCTTGCAGTAACTCCTATAAGAGCATGCCCTACAGATCTTTTTATTTTTCCACAATGATCACAAGAAGCGGCGGCACGGTGGTGTAGTGGTTAGCGCTGTCGCCTCACAGCAAGAAGGTCCGGGTTCGAGCCCCGTGGCCGGCGAGGGCCTTTCTTTGCGGAGTTTACATGTTCTCCCCGTGTCCGTGTGGGTTTCCTCCGGGTGCTCCGGTTTCCCCCACAGTCCAAAGACATGCAGGTTAGGTTAACTGGTGACTCTAAATTGACCGTAGGTGTGAATGGTTGTCTGTGTCTATGTGTCAGCCCTGTGATGACCTGGCGACTTGTCCAGGGTGAACCCCGCCTTTCGCCCGTAGTCAGCTGGGATAGGCTCCAGCTTGCCTGCGACCCTGTAGAACAGGATAAAGCGGCTAGAGATAATGAGATGAGTGTTTAAAATGACGTTACACTTTCTCACATTTTCTTGGCAACAAAGTTCCAAATCAGTTTTTCTTTTCTTTCAAATTTGCAAGGTGATTTTTGTGTAAATTTGAAAAATACGTAGGATTTCTTCATGCAGTGCAATAACTCATAAAAATTAACTCTCTGGGTCTTTTGTCCCAGCAAATATTTTTCCCTGACAATCTTTAATTTGTAGCTTTTCTTATTGTTAGATTGTTATGCAAGACCGGATTTCAAGTGTCTGTGTTTTAATATTTATTTAGGACGACCCATCGTAAAGTATCCACACCGGATGCTTCAGGTTAAGATCCCTCACTCCGGTCACAACCTCCTCCTTGGATATATTTCTTCCTGAATGTCCTGGATGTCCTCCGTCCAGCCTCAGCAGATCGTGCAAACTTTCCCCAAGAGACGTGTTGTAACACGCACTCGTCTAGGATAGTTATGGCCTCCACCGACCATTATTTAAGGTCTTTTTCATTCCATCTTTATTTCCCTGAGCTGTAGCTGCAGGGAATTGCGGATTCTTAATTTTCAGAGCTACTGCACCCAGATGAGCTCTTAGACAACAGGAGAATGGATAACAGATTTTTCTCTGGCAAACTTTCTCAGTGTCACACTGAACTGCAAGCAATTGAGTTTTGAGCAACTGTGTGAATTATAATGACAATAATTATTACACATTGCACTTGTGCATGCTGTTTCAAATCTTGTCTCTGCCTGTGTGTGGATGTAGGATAATGTGTTTTTTACTTTTGTACAGTACATAGCTTCCAAATGAGAATTGTGGCAAGATCCAGTTCATGTATACGTTCTGAAAAATCTCAAAAATGAAATTCCACCAGATTGTCTGTCAGAAACATAGGCATCACAAATCACATCATACCATCACACATTCTACCCAAACTGCACAAAAAAACAAACTAAAATTCTCAACTGCATTGGTTATTTATTGTCGTAATTACTCAGACACAAGAGAGTTTAATTCTAAAGCCAGGATGTGTCCCAAATCCCGATCCCAGTATCGCCAATACCATACTCGACCCAAGCACTCAAATTTTTAACTGTATTTTATAAAATCGGCTTGATATTTCATATGCGCTGAAATCATACTTTTTATTACCACAATAATTTCAACCCAATCCTTTCATGATGGCTCGTACCACAGAGCTGTTGAATTCTTGAATCTGATTGGTCACCAAGTGCTGATTCAATTTTCTACAGCAGCCCCTCTGCAATTCAAATCACAGGTTTAATATGAATGCACTCGTTCTAATACAATAGTGTTGCTGTAGAAACAGCTTACACAAGGCCTTGTATGGCAGATGTGGCACATAAATGCTGTAAAAAAGAGGCTGGTGAGTGAAAAGACTGTTTATTGCCATTTTAACATAAGTGATAACACAGACTTCGTTCTTGTTCATTCCCCAATATTAAATTTAACAATAAATGGAATAAAATATGATGTGTCTATCGTTAATAAATAAAAAATTATGATTTGGCAAGTTGCTGTAAGGAATAAAACACGTCCAGACATGTTGTTATTGGAAAGTAATCAATGTTGGGAGGGTTGGAACAGTCACGAAGCTACACATCAGGTCCCATCCTACGAGGCCTTCATTGATAATTTTCCTAGAACGGCTCTCTCTCCGAGAAGAACGCTTGAGAAGGGAATAAACTTTTTCTTCATAGAACAAAAAAGTTGCCAAAATTAGTGCCAAGCCTCACTCACAATCCGCCATAAGTGTTTTGGACACGCACGGGTCGCAGGGTTTGGTAGCCCGCAGCCGTGCCGCAGGGTCGCGGTGAACCCAGGGGAAAGTTTGGGGGAGGAGTACAGGCAAAGTACTTGTCAAGTACAGGTTGCACACCTGACTTCCTCAAGGCGTGGGAAAAATTGCGCCATTAGCCCGTGGAAAGCGTATATCTGGCGCACGTGATCAGTGCGTGTTCAGTGAGTGTGGAGTGCGTGAGACTTGCGTTTTACCAGTTTCCTGTGCTACGAGTTTGGGCTGCACTTGTGAAGCGTGTGTGACACATGTGATGAGCATGTTACAATCACTCATAACTTGCATGTGATGCAAGCCAGGAGTGGGTATAAAACCAGCATGTCTGCAGCATTCTGCATCTGTCTTTCGGCTGAAGAACATTGGATATTTTGTGGGGAAAATATAAAAATTTCCAGTTTAAAGTTTAGAAAATGGGACCCAAGAAGAAGCGAGCAAAAGTGAAGTAACCCAGCCTGAAACAGCAGAGGAGGAGGAGGAAGAATTTGATGATGATGGTAGCATCATCATCAGGCAAGCCCTGCACGGACAGGGAGAAGTTTGCCTTCAAGCCGGCAGAAGGCACAGCACCCCGCCAGAGGGATTTTCACAGGTAAATACACGTGCTTTAAACATTCATTTCAGTATCCATATGTTTATGTAATTCATATTATATTTGCTGATTTTCATGTATGTTTCAGCTAACGACGCCCAGAAGTGAGGACATTGCAATCCCATCATCGCTGTCAGGCCACTGTGCCATGCTCAGTGATGAGGACAAGGACATCCCGTCCCACCACTCAGCAGGAGCAGGACAGCAGCTCGAAGTCAAAGTGTGTTTCAGTGCTCAAACTGTTGGGCTATTTAGTTGGGATTTTTTTACAATGTAATAAAATGCGTTATTCCCTTATACTCATGTTTTATTATTTGACGTTTGCATGGTAAATTAAGCCCTGTGATGACCTGGTGACTTGTCCAGGGTGTACCCTGCCTTTCACCCGTAGTCAGCTGGGATAGGCTCCAGCTTGCCTGCAACCCTGTAGAAGGATAAAGCAGCTAGAGATAATGAGATGAGATGGTAAATTAAACATATACTCAAATAAAAACAGCAAATGAGGTGGTCTTCTTCCCTTCTACAATGCTACACGTTACATGATCGGTTCCTTGGTTCCTCCCCAATATATATACCCAGAGTCTTGGCCCTCATGTCGCATGCGCTGCGTGCACACCACACATTGGGGTAGAAAGTGAGATGCATTTCTGTCTTGCGCACCGCACAAATAGCAAGTGTGGAATACTTGTGTAGTATTTCTGAGGCACGTCACTCATACAATGACCGTGCATCACTCATGCGTCTTACTGTCATCACAAAAAGCCCCGACCAGCCGCACTGCTGACTTGGTTCAGGTGTACAAAAGAAGTACGGGTCCCGTACGTAGTGTATGCATTCTTGATTTGTCACAAGACCCGTAGAATTTGCATGCGCAGGACCAAAAGTCTCCACGGCCAGTCTGCGACCTTCTACGGCGCTGAACACACGCAAGTGTCGCGCAAGTCTCAAGCATGGTTTTTGCCAATTTTTTTACCGTAGACCGCCCATAGCAGCACATATGGCAGGTTGTGAGTGAGGCTTAAGCAACATGCTCCCAAACGGAACACAAAAAGCATTCATTATTCATATTAGCATTACATTATATAACCAGTTATTGGTTCAGGTATCATGAATGAACTATTTACGACAGTACTGCAATTTGGGACGAGGTACTTGAGTGAAATGAAATAAAATGTAGTTCCAAGCCCAGATGTGATGTATGATGGTCATAGCATGAGAATCTTTTTCACATTGGACTCATCACTGCACCTCGGTTACATTCATAGACCAGCCTTATGGAAGACTAAAAGGGTAAGACATTCATTATATTAGTTTTGGCAGCTATATGAATGTGTGTCCTTGCTGTCACAGGAAGAGGAAGTGCTTACACCAAGCAGGGATTTGGAAAGGCCTTGAATCTAAACTCAGTTTCCAAAAAAAAAAAAACAATGAGAGGCAACTTATCTTTGCTAGATAATCAGCCATATTGGGAACTGTATACCACCATGCTGCCATACTGCACACTACCCAGAAATGGCACTTTGGAGAACCACTTTTAACTTCCAGATCTTGGCTGCATCGCAAACCATTTACTACTATCCTACATACTATCCAAATTGACAAATTTTCACTTGAAATTTTTATATATATATATATATATATATATATATATATATATATATATATATATATATATATATATATGGGGCAGCATGGTGGTGTAGTGGTTAGCGCTGTCGCCTCACAGCAAGAAGGTCCGGGTTTGAGCCCCGTGGCCGGCGAGGGCCTTTCTGTGCAGAGTTTGCATGTTCTCCCTGTGTCCGCGTGGGTTTCCTCCGGGTGCTCCGGTTTCCCCCACAGTCCAAAGACATGCAGGTTAGGTTAACTGGTGACTCTAAATTGACCGTAGGTGTGAATGTGAGTGTGAATGGTTGTCTGTGTCTATGTGTCAGCCCTGTGATGACCTGGCGACTTGTCCAGGGTGCACCCCGCCTTTCGCCCGTAGTCAGCTGGGATAGGCTCCAGCTTGCCTGCGACCCTGTAGAAGGATAAAGCGGCTAGAGATAATGAGATGAGATGAGATATATGGGGCAGCACGGTGGTGTAGTGGTTAGCGCTGTCACCTCACAGCAAGAAGGTCCAGGTTCGAGCCCCATGGCCGGCGAGGGCCTCTCTGTGCGGAGTTTGCATGTTCTCCCCGTGTCTGCGTGGGTTTCCTCCGGGTGCTCCGGTTTCCCCCACAGTCCAAAGACATGCAGGTTAGGTTAACTGGTGACTCTAAATTGAGCGTAGGTGTGAATGTGAGTGTGAATGGTTGTCTGTGTCTATGTGTCAGCCCTGTGATGACCTGGCGACTTGTCCAGGGTGTACCCCGCCTTTCGCCTGTAGTCAGCTGGGATAGGCTCCAGCTTGCCTGCGACCCTGTAGAAGGATAAAGCGGCTAGAGATAATGAGATGAGATGAGATATATATATTCTAAAACTGTCTCAAGCAAATCTCAAAGAAGCCATACACCACTATCTTATTGGAAGAAAGAAAAACAAAATTGTTTATTCATTCTAGAAAGATTTCAGATGCTACAGAAAACTGCTTTTTATTTCTAGACCTTGGCTGCATCCAAATCTAATGCACTTTGTGCTCTGCAAGTGGAACAAGGTAAAAACTTATTTTTATTATTCCCATGGTATGGTTTTGTACCATACTTTTAAGTGTGCACATGATTTTTAAAAAACAAACAAACACATATTGCGATTTAACAGATACAAGCCGATATTCCACTGACTGGCTCACCTGTCTAGACGTTGTCCAATCATGGGCCAAAGTTCTCAGTAACCAGTTTCGCTCCATATCATGATAATTGCTCCTAGTGGTCAAAAATGGGAACTGCAGTAAGGGCTAATAGAGGCCCAATGGGGCAGGAATCACGTTGCCCCCGGCTTACTCTATGAACATTGTCAGTGAAAGACGAGAAGCAGATAATATTGTAAATGCCAGCGTTGCTTTTTTTGTTGACACCTAATTGGGCAAGTTTCAGATAAATACTCCAAAAACACATTGTTTTATTTCAAATAATCAAAAATAAAATTGACCAATTTCCACAAACAAAGGCAAACCGCAAATAGTGTGGCTATGATGTACAGAAATACGTTTTATCAGAAGATATTCCAAGATTAGGAAGATGGAAAGGGGGATTATGGGATGGATAACGTCTGTACATTAGAGTTTTTATTGATTGATTCTTGAGTTTTAGGTATTTTGTCTGATTTTTAAGATGTACTAAGGCTGGAAATTTTTATGTAATCCTGGCAAACAAGCTGAGACTGTAAGCTGGATGGTTGTATCTTGTCAGCTCTCAACTACACATTACAGAGTTACTCTAAAAATTCACTAGATAGTAGCCTCTAGCACAATAGAAGCCCATCCATCCATCCATCCATCCATTATCTGTAGCTGCTTATCCTGTGCAGGGTTGCAGGCAAGTTGGAGCCTATCCCAGCTGACTATGGTTGGGTTTACATTAGACCGTATCAGCGGATCATCAGATTAACGTTTTTAAAACGATTCGCGTGCACACAGCAACGCCAATACACGGATACGCTCGGCTCCGCAGGCATCCTGCACTCCAAATCACTCCGTCCTGAACAGCGAGTGCCCTCTGGAGGGTGCGCACTCCGGCCCTGCGCAGCTCACAGAGCGCGCGAGTGAAGCGCACGAGCAGTGATTCGGGACTGAGCCGCTGTGTGTGTGATCCCAGTGCATATCGGGCATGCGCGTCACTTACCACTTGCAAGTGGAAGGATGGCAAGCCTAAAGATAATCATAACTACACAATGGGCAGTATTTGCATCAGTATTTGCAGTATTTTCATACTTTTACACTCTTTAATGAAAGGTGATACAAGGCGGAAGTCCGCGCCGTTTTTCAGCAGTCGCGTCACATGACCAACGCCAGCGAATCAGGAAGGTGAATGTCACAGTGACGTTGTCCAATGATGACGCCAGCTAGAGCTCAGCATATCCGCGTATTCTCAATGTTTACACAGCACCGGACCAGACACGATCTGGATTGAATACGTGGACCCTGGCGGATTCCCGTTTCCCGGCGTTTTAATGTAAACGGACAGTGCATCCGTGAAGAAAACGAGACAGATACGGTCTAATGTAAACTCAGCCCATGGGTGAGAGGCGGGGTACACCCTGGACAAGTCGCCAGGTCATCGCAGGGCTGACACAGAGACAAACAACCATTCACACTTACATTCACACCTACGGTCAATTTAGAGCCACCAATTAGCCTAACCTGCATGTCTTTGGACTGTGGGGGAAGCCGGAGCACCCAGAGGAAACCCACACAAACATTGGGAGAACATGCAAACTCCGCACAGAAAGGCCCTCATCAGCCACCTTCTTGCTGTGAGGCGACAGTGCTAACCACTACATCACTGTGCCACCCCACAAGAGAAGCCTCTCAGCTAAATTTTGTGAAGGCTATGCCATTATAAATGTTGTCCCACCCCATCAAAATGGATGGCCACAAGTTAACTTACAAGTTAAGGGAGTTAAAGCTATTATGTTCTGTTTCATGTGCTTCGGTATAGTATATTGGTGTCTTGAACAAGTACTGTAGACTTTCCTGGAAACTAAATAGAGGTAAACTGGACACTAAACCCTGCACCATGATTAAAAAGCATTCTCAGGTAGTGTTTATTGAAACATAGATATGCATATTCTAACTTTGGACCAATATAACCTCCAATGATGGCATGTCTAACAGCGTGTTCTGTTCGTGCGTATGCTAATACAAGGATTGCCTTGAAGAAGTTTGATCCTGAGCAGACACAGAGAGAGAGAGAGAGAGAGAGAGAGAGAGAGAGAGAGATCAGTGAGAGTGCATGGTTCAGTTTTATTCAGGGCTTTGAAATGTCATGATCAAATTACAGTTGTGGTCAGAAGTTTACATACACATAATGGACATGAAGGTCATGACAATATTGGGCTTTTAATGATTTAGTTCAAAATCATACATACAGGATCAAAATTTTACAAACACCCACTTAGATTATTAATTCGGTTGTGCTGAAAGTTCAGAAATATCATTTTACTTGCCAAGGACAAGACCTCTTTGTGATATCCTGTTCATGATCATGATTGATGACAGCTTTTCTGTGCCAACATAAAGTTTTGTTTGACAAGTACAAGTTATTGGAAGGTGGTGTCGCTACTTTGTCAAGGTCTGGAAGAAGACCCAAACTGTCACACTCGGTGAGAGGAAATTGGTTCAGATGGTCAGGAACAAACCAAGGCACAGGCCTGCCATGAACTGGAAGCTGCTGCAACACCGGTGTCACTGTCTACAGTCGAGAGAGTTTTACATTACCATGGAATGAGTGGCTGCCATCCAAGAAAGAAGCCCCTGCTCTTTCACAAAATTGACACCTTCAAGCTCGACTAAAGTTTGCAGCTAACCACTGGGATAAAGAAAAAGCCTTCTGGAGGAAAGTTTTATGGTCAGAGAAGACAAAGATTGACTTGTTTGACCACAATGACCAGAGATGTGTTTGGAGGAGTAAAGGCAAGGCATTCAACCCCAAGAACACCGTACCAACTGTTAAGCATGGTTAAACAAAGTGGCTGGAATAATGAAGAAAGAGGACTACCTCAGATTTATTCAGCATAACCTCAAACCATCAGCTAGATGGTTGTAGCTTGGATACAATTGGGCGTTCCAACAGGACAATGACCCCAAGCATGTCAAAGCTGGTTGTGGAATGGACAGAGTAGATTAGCATTCAGCTTTTGGAATGGTCTTCCCAAAGTCCTGACCCCAACCCTACTGAAACAAACAAATTTAACTGAACTCTGCCAGAAGCTTGTTGTTATTGGCTACCAAAAGCATCTGGTCAAGGTGAAACTGATCAAAAAGGATACTTCACCAAATATTAGGTGTGTTGTATGTATATTTTGACCCTGTGTGTATAATTTTAACCCTGTGGTGATTTCAGAAAACCCAAAGACAGAAAATAAGAATTGTGAAAGGAAGAATTAAATTAAATAATCTGTATAAAAATAAAGTTCAGGTGCACAGCAGCATGAATGAATCATATTCTTTTTTGTGCTTGTTATTATTTAAAGTACAAATTGCTTTCGGGGGGGAAAAAAAAAAACTGTCTCCGAATCTGGAGGTGCGTGTTTTGGCCAACCTTTAATGCCTGCCAGAGGGTAACAGTTTAAAGAGGTGGTGGCCAGGGTGGGTGGAGTCCTCGATGATGTTGATAGCTCTGCGGAGATAGCGTGAGGTGGCAATATCCTCCAGAAAAGGAAGTGAGCAGCCTGTTATTTTCCTTACTGACTTCACCACTCTCTGGAGCACTTTCTTATCTGCAGCAGAGTAGCCTGCATACCACACCATTATGCAGTAGGTTAG
Organism: Neoarius graeffei; assembly: GCF_027579695.1. Classification (NCBI taxonomy): domain Eukaryota; kingdom Metazoa; phylum Chordata; class Actinopteri; order Siluriformes; family Ariidae; genus Neoarius; species Neoarius graeffei. The sequence continues at coordinate 11,662,824 of NC_083588.1, forward strand.
TAGGCTCTCTATGGTCGCCCGGTAAAAGGCCACCAGCAGCTTCCTTTCAGTGTTGTGCCTCCTAAGAACTCTCAGAAAGTGCAGTCTTTGCTGTGTTCTCTTGATGTTTGTCGCGGCGTTGGCCGACCAGGAGAGGTCCTCTGATATGAGGACTCCCAGGAACTTGAAAGTTTGCACCCTTTCCACACTTGCCCCGTTGATACAGAGAGGGACCAGCTCTGAGTCTCGTTTCCTCCTGAAGTCCAGTATTAACTCCTTGGTATTGCCATAACATTCATGTCTATGAGGAGTTTACATAAAGTTATTGACTGCAACTATATGTTGGATGTACAAAAACAGTCCCACTCACATCTCAAGTTGAGACCAACCATGAATGCCAGTGATGTAGCTGAGCTTGAAGAACTGGTCAGACATACAATTGACAAATGTTGCCGACAGTGTTGGCTTTCCAACTCGCCATTTTTACAGGTCCACCCATCAACAAGATACAGTATAATCATCTGGTTTAATCTATTCAATTTCTGACAGAGAAATCCAGTCAATTTTCCAGGCAGCGCTTTCTTTATGCGATTACTATGTCATTCCATTAAAACATTTATATACAAGTTCAGACAAAGGACACGTTAGCCAAGAATGTTCATTTACTCATTAATGGGATGTCTCTGCTTCCCAGGGGCAAGTAAGTGATACTGTATGTGTTAGGCCACCTGGCCAATTAGGAGGCCAGCTGGTGCTACAAATTTCACTCTTCCTACCCTTTTAATGATGGCATCACTGTGTTCTTGACAGTATAAAAAGTCCACCTGTTCTTGTAAACATTCACAGATAAAAAAATTATTCCTAAAAAAAAGACAATATTTAATGCATAAAACCGACTTCAAACAGGTTATTAGACTAAATGAATGTCGTGCTTATATCACCCTAAATCTGAAACATTTTGGGCGGTATGGAAAATGCAAAAAAAAAAAGAAAGAAAGAAAGCACTGATATCAAAATTTACTTTGACTTGCATTTCACTGCCCATAGTATGAACCCAAGATATTTCATGTTTTGTCTGGTCAACTTAATTTCATTCGTTAATATACATCCGTTGCAGCGTTTTATGCCTGCAACATATTCCAAAGAGTTGGGACTGCGGCAATTTAGGACTAGTAATGAGGTAAAACAATGAAATAATGACATGATTTGAAATATGTAGGTGATGTCAACAGGTGACTGTAATCATGATTTGGTACAAAATACAAAGTCAGTATCCAGGAAAGACGTAGTCCTTGAGGAGCAAAAATGAGCAGAGGATCTCCAGGTTCACAAACAAACCCGTGAGAAAATTATCTAAATGTTTAAAAACCAAACAATGTTCCTCAAATGAAGAAACCAAGGGGTTTAGATATTTCACTCTCTATGGTATGTCATATCATGAAACGATTCAAGGAATCTGGAGGAATTTGGGTGCATAAAGGGCAAGGGCTCAAGCCAAAGCTGAACACCCATGATCTCTGATCCTTCAAATGGCACCGTATCAAGAACCATCATTCATCTCTAGCTGATATCACCACTTGGGCTTGGGATTACTTTGGCAAACCTTTGTCAAGCTCTACAATACAGAGTTACATCCACAGATACCAGTTAAAACTTTACTGTGCAAAAAGGATCCCTTATATTAACTGTGTCCAGAAGCACTGTTGACTTTTCTGGGCTCAGACGCATCTGGGATGGACCATCACTGAGTGGAAATGTGTATTGTGGTCAGACGAATCAGTATTCCATGTCTTTTTTGGAAGAAATGGACACCATGTACTCCAGACCAAAGATGAAAAGGACCATCCAGAGTGTTACTCGCAACAAATTCCAAAAGCCAGGGTGTGTCATGGTTTGGGGTTGTGTCAGTGCCCTTGGCAAAGGTAACCTATACTTCTATGATGGCAGCATTAAAAGTACATTGAGATTTTGAAGCAGCACATGCTGCCTTCAACACAACAACATCTTTTCCAGGTAGATATCAACAAGACATTATAAAACCATATTCTGTACACATTACAAAGGCATGGCTGTGGAAGAAGAGGGTGCCTGTACCCTCTGTCCCCAGTAGAGAATGTGTGATGAATACTCATCTCATCTCATTATCTCTAGCCGCTTTATCCTGATCTACAGGGTCGCAGGCAAGCTGGAGCCTATCCCAGCTGACTACGGGCGAAAGGCGGGGTACACCCTGGACAAGTCGCCAGGTCATCACAGGGCTGATACATAGACACAGACAACCATTCACACTCACATTCACACCTACGGTCAATTTAGAGTCACCAGTTAACCTAACCTGCATGTCTTTGGGGGAAACCGGAGCACCTGGAGGAAACCCACGTGGACATGGGGAGAGCATGCAAACTCCACACAGAAAGGCCCTCGCCGGCCACTGGGCTCGAACCCAGGACCTTCTTGCTGTGAGGCGACAGCGCTAACCACTACACCACCGTGCCGCCCTGTGATGAATACTGAAATGAAAACTATGACGACAACCCCATACTCTTGTATATCCTAAGACCTGTTTGCAGGAAGAATGGGACAAAATAACACCTGAAATGTTTCATCACTTGGTGTCTTCTGTCCATGAACACCTTTTCAGTGTTGTGAGAAGGAATGGCAACATTATAAAGTGGGAAATGCTTTACCGTCCCAACTTTTTTTGCAACGTGTTGCAAGAATCAACATTGAAATGTGTTTCTTTTGAAGAAACAATAAAATTCATGAGGTAAAACATCAAATAATGTGCTGTTGTTTTGTTTTGAGTGCAATACAGGTCAAAGATTCTTTCCAAATCATTGTTTTCAGTTTTAATTTCAACATACCGTCTCAACTTTTTTTGATTTGGGGTTGTATTTATATAGAAACCATATGATATGGCAAGAATTTATAAATCATGTAAAATGAGTATGATAATGTTATAGTTTTTGGTTCGTGGTGACATTTGGTCGAAAGGGGCATGAAGTGCATAAAGGGTGTTTCAAAGTGTCAAAACTCATACTAGTCTATGTAGCATAAGTGGAGTACTATTACATATAAATGTGTTATTTTATGTTACACACACTAACCACACCCCCTCAGAGATCGTTTTTTTCCTTGTTAGAATGGGGAGAGCGTGTGTTGACGAGGAAATACTGTGTGTTTGCCGATAAAGAATCCCAGATTGTAGAAGAAGGATTGCCACAATGACAGGAAGAGACAGTCCTGCTAACACAATGTCCTTCATGGTAATATTAGAGTTCATGTTAGTACAGTGTGTGAGGCACAGTTTCAAAAATCTGAGCCAGCAACTGACGCATAGTGTTAGAGGATTCACACAGCCTGAAACGCACGTCCAAGAACTGTTTTTATTCCATAAGTCACGAAACACGAATGCATCATTTTCCTTTGATGCTGAGATGCAGAGTTATAGTTGCCACTCTGAAGTTGATTATTTTCCATCTCCTGAAGTGTTTTTTCTTTTTAGACCACAGCAATTTGCCAGCGATTCCAATTCTTTAATTTATTACTGAATATACTTTTATCCATTTATAGTTACCTTATGTGGAACATCAAACAAACAGTCATTGAGCCTCTCTCTTGAATGAAGTAGTAATAGAAAACCTTAGCTTGTCCTGTTGCTAAAATTGTGCCTATACTCACCGTTGATGAGTATATATTTTGAATCCATTTTTTATTAGACTTCGATTATATGGTACATCCACTAAGTCCCTGGATAAGTAGTTGCGAGAGAAACGATAGTGTATTCGAACAAGCATATTAGTACAGACCTGGGATCCGAATTACAGACAGAATTACTATCAGAGTTGCTGTTAAAGAAAATGAATCACCGCCTTTTGACCAGAAATGAGAATTCAGCAGTAAATACTTCTGCGACACTATATGACCAAAAGTATATGGACACTCGACTATTGAATATCGCATTCCAAAACCATGGGTGTCGGTCCCCTCTTTGATCCTACAACAGCCTCCACTCTTCTGAGAAGGCTTTCTACCAGATTTTGGACCTGTGGGGTGGGGGGGTGGAGTGGTCATTCCCAAGAAGACCACAAGCGGTTGGGCAAAGATGTTGGAGAATTTGTGAAAAGTCCATGTTGCGGTTGATCCCCAAGGTGTTCAGTAGGGTTGGTCGGGTTTCTGTACAGATCACTTTAGTTCTTCCACACCAACCTGAGCAAACCATGTCTTTATGGACCTCACTTGTCATGCTGGAACAGGCTCGGGGCCCTTAGTTCCAGTGCAAGTTAATGCTAATGTTAATGCGACAGCATTCTCGACAATTGTGTGTTCCCAAATTCGTGGCAAAAGTTTGGAGAAGGCCTATATATGGGTATTATATTCAGGTGTTGACATACCTTTGGTCATGTAGCGGATCGGCCAGTGTGGAAAATTGTCCTGAATGGAGCTTTGTTTGGTCTTCTTGCAATTCCGTAAGAAGAGCGTGTGAGCATAGAGTATATTGGGCTTTGAAAGCTTTAAAACCAATATTGTTTAGTGTATGTGATGTTCTCCAGAAGCCATGATTTCTCCAGCAGCTTTGCTTTATTAAAAGTCACACACAATACAAACAGCTGGAAGAACTGGCATGGTTTTTGCATCATCGACAACATTTGTTGTTTAATATTCAAAACAAAAAATCCTTCAGTGATTAAAACCAGGATTTTGATTATTCCTACATGACCAAATGGCAAATGGGACCCAAATTCGGATAAGAATGAGATGATAAAATCTTACCAGATGTTTTGAGGACAAATCATAAAAAATTATGCAATGAAGGCAGGGAGCGAGCTCTGCAATATAGCAAAAAGAAAAACCCTGTCTTTTTACTTGCTGTTCTTGTAATTCTTATTACCGCTGACATCATTTGTAAAGTGCTGCATCTCGATACATTATTGTATCTTTAAAAATGAACAGATCCTGACTTTTCAGTCAAACTTCTTTGCCATTTTTCATTTTACAACCAAAACTGCCTCAAATTTTCCATGGGTGAAAAATCAGTTCATACCTACAACAGATGTCTCTCATCACTTGACGATGTTTATTTTCTCATGCTCTCACCATTTCCCTCGGGTGGAATTAAAATCAAAACCGTTAGTCCTAACCATCCTCAACGTTACACACAAATAAACAACTTAGTCACTTTTATACCAAAGCACCAGTGATTTATTGATTCTGAATGCTCAGAATATATTGGTTAGTCTTCTGGAACAGCAGCTCTGAAAATAGTATCTGGTCGTAATTCAAGTGATAGGTTTTTGTTCATGCACTCGTTCAAATATGATATTGTTTTTATTAGAACAGCTAATTTACAGGGACTTATATGAGTATGACAAAAGCGCCACGTAATCCAAGCCTAATAATAAACAGATTTTAAAACCATGCTGTTGTTTAACAAGAAAAACAATTGTTAATATGGTCATGGTTTCTGGAAGGAACATTTACAGAAGGAGTCTCCACTGTCCGCACTTTTGTTTTCAGACATAGGAACGTCTTCAGGATGAAGGGCTTTGCGCCTTTGTCTGTAACATGACAAGCTTCATTTTTTTTTTTGTCTTAACATCGAGAGAGGTTAAAAGTGAAGCTGGTGAGGGAACGACTGTTTAAAGGTTCGGACTGCAAAGTTGAATTCTGGGCAAAATGTTCTATTTCTATTGTTGTTGGAGTTTTGAGAACACTGCTGCACACACCATGTATCCTGTGTGTAAATGTTTTGCCGTGATAAAAAAGCGTCCTACATTTGACAATTCCAGAGATTGCCGAAGCAAGTGAGTAGCAATATCACATGACCACCATGGGGTGTTTGACCTACTTTTAACCAAAACAAGTCGGCGTGGGCAAACATGGCAGACTCTGCTCTCCCTTCAGCTAAAAGCCAACAGAAAAGGAAAGGAAAGGAAAGGAAAGCCTGCCTCGTGAGTGCAACTGCAAGATAGAGCAAGGTTAGATGACGTGTCATTTTTCTGGATGGATAACCAAATCATTCTAGCTCGTGCTTAGCTACACTACCGTTCAAAAGTTTGGGGTCACTTTGAAATGTCCTTATTTTTGAAAGAAAAGCACTGTTCTTTTCAATGAAGATCACTTTAAACTAATCAGAAATACACTCTATGCATTGCTAATGTGGTAAATGACTATTCTAGCTGCAAATGTCTGGTTTTTGGTGCAATATCTCCATAGGTGTATAGAGGCCCATTTCCAGCAACTCTCACTCCAGTGTTCTAATGGTACAATGTGTTTGCTCATTGCCTCAGAAGGCTAATGGATGATTAGAAAACCCTTGTACAATCATGTTAGCACAGCTGAAAACAGTTTAGCTCTTTAGAGAAGCTATAAAACTGACCTTCCTTTGAGCAGATTGAGTTTCTGGAGCATCACATTTGTGGGGTCGATTAAATGCTCAAAATGGCCAGAAAAATGTCTTGACTATATTTTCTATTCATTTTACAACTTATGGTGGGAAATAAAAGTGTGACTTTTCATGGAAAACACAAAATTGTCTGGGTGACCCCAAACTTTTGAACGGTAGTGTATCTTAGCCTTAGAATCCATGGGTTTGGCTCCATGGTAGCAAGTATGGAGTTATACACCTAATATTTTGATCTTACAGAGAAAGAAACGAGAATACAAAAGCAGAAACTGAGAAAAGATATATTCGTCTTTTGTTTCACGGATCTATTCGCGAATGTCAACCACAAATTACATCCCTGCAACTCAAAACTCTGCGAGGACAATGAAGAGTCACGATGTTTTCCATGCATCGCCATCCTGGTGTGATGCAGTTCCACATTTATGCTAATTAGTTAAAGGTCTGTTTCTGTTTACCTCAAGAGGGAGGAAAACAGTCCCAAAATGGAGAAAAGCGACCCTCAGGACATCACTATGATCACATGACTTTGCAGTCAGCACCTTTTACGCTACTATAACAAGAGAACAGAAAGTAACTTCTTTCTCAGATGTTGTATGACATGAAACGTAACTATAAATGGACAAAAATATGAGGCATCGTTCTTTAAACTGATAAAACATTGTAATCAGTGGCAAGTTGTGATGTGGTCAGAGGAGTAAAACACTTCAGTGCATGCCATTATAGGAAAGTAATCAATTTTTGAGGAGTCAGAAGTGATTATTTTCCGATAACAGCAGGCTCTGTGAAGTGTTTTATTCCTAAAAATATTACAGAGGTGTACTGTGCAATAATCATTCAATTCAGGAAAAATTCACACTCATACAAAGGTCACATTCATGTCTTCATATGCATAATGTACACATCTCTATTCAAATATGATTTAAGCCCTTGTGCTTATGGTAGTTGAAGTTATTGATGTTATTAGTGAACTTTTCTCAATCATGACTCTTGCATATTTAAAAAAAAAAAAGTGATTATTATCTGCTGAAGCGTGATCAAGGCTAAGCTGCATATCAAACTCAATATCTAAGCTTCCAAAAATGATGAATAAAACTTTGTAAAACCGAGTTGATGCGAGAGACAATGAAATCTGCAACAATGAGTCACGTCGAGCTCAAAAATCCTCTCGGCAACAGCAATCAGAGGAAGCTAGGATTAACGTTAGCGTGAATCTTACAGATACAGTTAATCCTGAGCTGGTATAATCCCTCAGTTTCTTTATGAACATTGTTTACACTTAAAATGATGAACTGTACCACTTATAAGGATTAGCACGTTTTAGAAGTGCACTTTTTACCTCAGAACTTTTCCAAAAAGTTAGCATAGCAGCCCTAGATCAGTGTGTTTACAAACATGACACTGGCTCCAAATTCAATGGAAACAACTATAAACATTCAGTAACACCTTCTATTTAAAGTGCATATCACGGGTAAATTCAGGAACAAGATCAATGTAATTCTCCCATTTTATATTAAACTTTGGTCAAATATCTGTCACATTTTGTGCAATTTTTTTTCCCTTGCGCAATACCAGAAAAATTCAGTTGAATTCAAGCCACTTGAGGCGAATTGGTCCACCTCTGAAAAAACTTGGCATTTGGATTTCCCGGCAAACATTGATTTTCGTTACATCATCTGCGGGATGGCTCCCTCTGAATCCTACATCAGCGCTGGTTTGTTTATGAGAAAACGACCTGGTGGTTTTCTGCAAATTTCTTCAACGTTATCACGTAATTATTAAAATGGTTAACAGATGTATCGTCGGAGGGTGTAGCAACACCAATCTTGATGGGATTAGTACTCATCGTTTCCCAAAAGACCAAACAATGAGAGAGAAATTGGAGCGCTTGGTCTACGCAGGCTGTGCACTGAAACCGTGCAAGCTCGCGCAGCCTGCTGGCGCTTCCGCAGATAATGTCACGAATCTGGCTCCAGACTCCCTTGCAAGGACGTGTTATCCTAATGGGCTTCATGGGCAGCTGCCCAGGGCCTCGGCCACTGGGGGCCTCGGAGGTAGCGAGATCGGAAAATCTCATCTCATCTCATTATCTCTAGCCGCTTTATCCTGTTCTACAGGGTCGCAGGCAAGCTGGAGCCTATCCCAGCTGACTACGGGCGAAAGGTGGGGTACACCTTGGACAAGTCGCCAGGTCATCACAGGACTGACACATAGACACAGACAACCATTCACACTCACATTCACACCTATGGTCAATTTAGAGTCACCAGTTAACCTAACCTGCATGTCTTTGGACTGTGGGGGAAACCGGAGCACCCGGAGGAAACCCACGCGGACACGGGGAGAACATGCAAACTCCACACAGAAAGGCCCTCGCCGGCCACGGGGCTCGAACCCAGACCTTCTTGCTGTGAGGCGACAGCGCTAACCACTACACCACTGTGCCGCCCTAGATCGGAAAATATGAAAAGATATTTTCAGAAGTTTTGATCATATTGATAACATTTTTGATGCATTTCACCACCCGTAAGGAAGCCCACCTTGTCCCGTCGCATAAATCACCCGTCATTGTCAATGGAGCACTTGCATGTGACGTCACAGCCGATCCAGATTGTGACGGACGCCATCGTGTCGGTCAAACGCCATATTCCGCCTTCTACTTCTACTTCTGGTTCTACTTCTGCTTTTACTTCTACCTTTTCTTCTGGAAAACCCTACTATATACAATTCTACTACAACGGCTGCGGCTACAAGCTCTCCCTACCTGTGCACATTTTATGTTTTTTGTGTGTATTTTTGTGTGTTGTTCGTCTGTACCGGACTTCAATATCCACTACAACCGTATGGACTTACTGGACATTGGTTTCCAGCAGAAAATGATGGTTTGTAGCGATTTCCATCGCATGCACAACATTCCGGATGAGAAAAAAAATAAATAAATAACATTCCGGACGAGATGGCGAGACCAGCGGGGTCTCCGTGGATTGTTATTGGAAGCAAAGCGAAGGAGGCGGCGCCGGGAGCCGAAGCAAAAGCGAGGCTACAGGCAGAGCCGGCCTGTTGACTAAGCTCAGAAAACAGCTACTCAAACCTCCACTGCCAAGCCTCTACCTCTCCAACGCCAGATCCATGTAAACAAGACGGACGATTTGGAATTACAGCTGGAATTACCTTATTCTATTCTATAATCGGCTGGTCAGTGCTATACTCAATACTTAAGTGACTTACCCATCCAATGAGTATTATTTTCTTGTTTACAAGATGCCACATCTGAGTCACTGACAAATCCTGAATTTCTGTAAAGAAAACTGTCCAGAGATTTATAAGCACACAGTGCTTCACCACTGAACAGCGAGGGAAAGTTAATGAGGTAATTATACACGTCCGGGTATTCCGCTGGCAGTTCAAAATCCGGTCGTGAAAACTCCGTCCGGTAAGCCATAAGGGTCACAAATCTGTAGATCGTTTCTTTTAGACATATATCTAGTTATCTGTTCATTAGAAAAATGAGCCGTGTAGTCCGTCGGTTGAAATTGATCCATTCTGTACACGAGTGCAGCAGTATTCAGCGGTGTTTTTGACCGACAAGATGGGGGTTGTTTACTTTCCGGTCACGTGACTGCAAGATCTCTATATGATCACTGTCCACCATGTCTTCACACGCTACGCCAGCTTGAGTTCAATGATTTAATTAATGACTTCGCTTTCCTGAAAAGTAGGAAAGTGCCCTTGTAAGTTGACCCATGGCTGTCAAACTGAATGCGCAAAGCTGTGTGCCACTGCTGTTTGGGACATTACGTGTGTGAAAGGATGAAATGTTTCACATAGCCTAACATTTTGAGATTTATTTCTGAGAAGCAAGATATTTTTCTTTCTTTGTTATCGCTCTTTGTTTTCACAAGTTAAAAGTCGCCTGGATTCCAAAATGAAAACGAATGGTTATATACCAAATGAATGTTCTTGTTCTGAATACTAAAGAAACTGTTGTAGGCCTAGGTTATGTTCTTGACATGTTGTTCATTGACTCACTCATTCAAAGGCTTCTTGAGGCTAAACTTTAGTTAACCAGACTTGTTAACCGTGATGTCTGATGGATTTTTTCACCATGCAATTGCCTATTTCACCATTGCTTTTTCTCGATTAAATAGGTGTTGATGGATATAAAGTTTTATCGTTCAATAGTATTTCTAATTGTGCCACTGTCATTATTTAAGTTTCTGTGTCTAGTTAGACAGGCACGTCTGAGGGGGTGAATTTGCTGAGCGCAGTTGACAACAGGCGGGGGTGGGGCCTCGGGGGTGTGTCTGCCCAGGGCCTCGGCAAGGGTTAACGTGGCCCTGCTCCCTTGGGATTTTTCCAGACATGTTTTATTTTATTTTTTTCTGATGTAGACAGATGGCCTGGTGCAAAATTACCCTTCTGGATGAGTGTGTAAAGGGACATACTTTCATATAAAAAAAAAACGAAATTGCTCCAGAATATACCCTTCAATGAACAATTTACACCCAACCCAAGGAGACTCTTCACCCAGACTTCTTGTTCAATCCCAGAAGGGAGCCATGTTGTTTTTGCTTCAAGTCAGTAATCGCATAGCCCTTTGCTTGTGCTGTTTATTTGCCCTGCTCCTCCTCTGTCAAAGTTTTATCGTACCCCTAAACGTGGAGCCGTTTGTTTTGTTGGAGCGCGGTTTATTGTTTTTCGAAATCCCTGAGCGTGTAATGTTCCAGGAGATTAGCATTTAGCCTGAGTTATGATCTGTACATGAACTGGAATGTTCCAGAAGCTCGAAAAGCTAATGCAGAACTGCTTTATCAATCAGCAGAGACATGGAATATATCAGTCAGCACTGATTCAGACATTAAGGCCTTTACGGTATATAAAACACATGCACACACTTTTTGTACCACACAAAGAGCTCATATTTTCACTTTACCATACACACACACACACACACACCCCTCATATTCGAAACAGGCCTTTGCAGAAGCACACTTCAAAACACACACATGCACACACACTTGCAGCTCATACACAGAGCACACACTCGTCTTGAAAAATAGCAGAAGCTATTAGCCTAATGGTTTCCAGTAAAAAAATTTTCCATCAGGCAGGGCTGGTGCATGTTGGCAAAGTAGATAATTGCCAAGAACAGTGCTGAAACAACGGCAGCCAATTTTACACACACACTTGAATACAGAGTAAGTCCAAGCTCTCTTTGAGTGCACTTTGTGTTTGTTGTTGAATATCACAATACCTTATAGCTCACAAATGAGCTAAGTGCTAATTTGTTAGCATATACAGTATTAGGATGGATCCTGAACTCGCAGTTGGTCTTTTCTGGTGTTTCACACAACGACACTACTGTTCACTCAACAACATAACTGAGGCTAGCGAGCTAGCTAGTTAGCTAAGCTGGCTACATAAGCTATAATTATCCATCCATCCATCATCTGTAGCCGCTTATCCTGTCCTACAGGGTCACAGGCAAGCTGGAGCCTATCCCAGCTGACTATGGGCGAGAGGCGGGGTACACCCTGGACACATCGCCAGGTCATCACAGGGCTGACACATAGACACAGACAACCATTCACACTCACATTTCACACCTACGGTCAATTTAGAGTCACCAGTTAACCTAACCTGCATGTCTTTGGACTGTGGGGGAAACCGGAGCACCCGGAGGAAACCCACGTGGACAGCATGCAAACTCCACACAGAAAGGCCCCTGGGCTCGAACCCAGGACCTTCTTGTTGTGAGGTGACAGTGCTAACCACTACACCACCGTGCCGCCAAGCTATAATTATATCATTTATAAAACAACTATGGCTGTAAGCTACAAGACATAAAATTAATTTATATTTCTGAACATACTTTTAGGTTTACTCTTTTCATGTTTGTTGAGGATGATACTCTCAACATAAATGAGAGGCCATTGAAGGTTTCGAACTCTTAAAATGTCTCTTTTCATAAAGATTTTTCAGTGTTAAATTTAAGAAAACATACATTCAAAAAAATAATCTCGGGCAACAATATCTCATTTCCAACAAGGTTTCATCACTACACATTTGGTTTTAAATGTGTAAAAACATTGAAAATATGAAGATTGAGGGGTTTTTTTTAAACAAAGAATTCGCAAATATCCTGTATATAATGCAAGCAACTAATATCCAAGCTAATAGCTTTACACATTAATGATGTACGTAAATACATTTAAAAAAAAACAACACACCACACCTTTTTCATCTCATCTCATTATCTCTAGCCGCTTTATCCTTCTACAGGGTCGCAGGCAAGCTGGAGCCTATCCCAGCTGACTATGGGCGAAAGGCGGGGTACACCCTGGACAAGTCACCAGGTCATCACAGGGCTGACACATAGACACAGACAACCATTCACACTCACATTCACACCTACGGTCAATTTAGAGTCACCAGTTAACCTAACCTGCATGTCTTTGGACTGTGGGGGAAACCGGAGCACCCGGAGGAAACCCAGGCGGACACAGGGAGAACATGCAAACTCCACACAGAAAGGCCCTCACCGGCCACGGGGCTCGAACCCGGACCTTCTTGCTGTGAGGCGACAGCACTAACCACTACACCACCATGCCGCCCACCACACTTTTTTGTACTTGCAAAATCTCAAAGTCTGCAATGTCTTTTGAAAATCTCAGGATCACTTTCAATGAATGCAATCTACTATTACCATCCTAGCAAAGGCAGCCAAATAGGAATCAAAAGGAATGTAAAATAGTGGGCTTTCTGTTTGTTTGTTTGGTTGGTTTTTTTGCCATGCATCATACCACCCAAGGGTTATGGTTCAGGATAGTAGCAGAGCTAAAGAAGTAGCTATGACCCTTTTGTGGGTGGGGTTACATATGATGATGATGCCCTTTATTGTCACTAGTCACATGTACTAGCGAAATTAGCCATCAACCTGTCCGTCTGTACATATACAACATACAATTGACATAGGGTAGACAGGACAGGAAGACAGGGATGAAGATAAAGATAAAAAGGAAACACAACATGAGGAGAGATGAGGAAAAAAGAACACACACACCCCACACACTATTCTCCTGTCAGGAGTACAGTGTGGGAACATTTAAAAAACCTTCGCACATAAGCACACAACAACACAAGTACACTTTAAACATGGGACTTGAGGGGGGGAATCAGGGATAGGGGGTAAGGAGGGGGGAGGGGGAGGGGAGGAGGTAATCCAGCGCAAGCAAGCAGCCGTCCGCTCCTGCAGCCATAAAGGCGCTGGTCACGCACCTGCTTGTCACACTGGGGGTAAAAATGGCGACCGCGGAAAGTTAGAGAAGGAATGCGAGGAATGCGAGAGCGTCTCCCAGCAGTGACCTTCAGGGGGAAATGTTGCCTCAGCAACGGCCTTAACCGAGGCCGGTGCTGTGTCAGGGATCTGAATGTCGATAAGATATAAATTGTTTGGTCTTTCCAGACGCAGTCTTTGCACATCCACACTGCTCGTCCATATCTGTCCATTCCATCCATTCTATTCAAATTGGTCTCCGAAAAACGTATTCCTTGCAAAGCTGAAAGCTGATCCGAGATAACAACCATTTTGTGGTTCAAGTTCTGAATGTCCACAGTCCGAGTGCCAACAGCTTTGCCCACCACTTCAATCATATCGGGCAGCTTTGTGGGGCTTTGAACAGCTGTCACCATTGTCTGATTTCCTCGATATACCAGGGCAATTCCTAATCCAATCAGCAAAAGTCCTGTAATCATGGTTCCGAATAGGTAGATATTCTTCAATGTCCTCCACAGAAAGAATCGCCAGGCACATGACCCGCCACCGCTCCCACACGTCCATCATGTAACCAGCCGCAAACGTTCCGGCAGGACAGACGGGTTCCCCCAAACCCAGGCTTCTCGTCAAGAAAACTGTGTCAATTTCGTTAGGAGACCAGGTTATCAATTCCATGCTTTTTTTAGTTTAGAAAGTAATGCAGGGAGAGTCTCTTCAAAAGTACAGCAGACAAGACAAGACAAAGAAGCACAAGCAGGGAAAAAAAAGGAGGGAAAGGGAGAGCAGAAAATGCAACCGCCTTCCGTGGAAGCAAGGATAGAAAAAAAAATGTATCCACGCTCCATGTGTGATGGTTAGGGTTAGGTAAGAGCTACACCTGTTCCATCACATTCTCCAGGACCTTCTTGCCCAGGTTTGACTTCCCAAAGCAAAAGGATTCTTGTTTTTTTTTTCCACCACAGCTCAGGACAGTACCAGCAGAGGTCACCGAGTTCTAATCAGATGTTCATTTCTTGTTCAATTCCAACTTTGTCTTTATCTAAAAACTTGGTCTTGCATTAACTTTTGTGAAGTCTTTCCATTCTTTCAAGATTTTCCCTGTTTATTTCATCTTTATCTTCACCATTTTGGTGCTTTGTGTTTCAGTCCTCTTGTTTTGACAATTTGTGCCATTAATATCGCCTGCCAAATATTGTTGATTTTGGATCGTGTTTGAATAAAACTCTGCAGCCGGATCCTCATTCTTCTACCGAGTCTGCTTCATTCAATTTTTCTTCAATTAAACGATCTGAATGGAGGCCAAGTTTGTTCACATGATAAAATCCTGTTCTCTGATTCGTACAACACAGGAAATTGGTGATGCAATTCTTCCAGATAGCATGGCTTCCTTTTCCCATAAAGGATGTATTCAGCGCCTCAATTGCTTGTGATGTTAGTTGAAAACACTGTGTATATTAGCCATTGGCCAAAAACTTTTATTATTGCTTTGATAAGCCATCAGATATCCATCCTCAGGATTTATGAAGAAAAGTTCTCACAGCAGCTTTATCTCTGGATGAAAATTTCTCTCTCTCTCAGTAATATAATGAGGTTGTAATGAGTATGATGTATGAGTATTACATAGAGTGTGATGCATTAGGCTTTTCCCCTCTTCCTGTTGCAGTGAAGGGGTCAAAGGTTAACTGTGGAGTGACAAATAGCCCAATGAACTTTTCCATCTCTCCATCCTTATACACATGCACCAACCATATACAAACCAGTACACACACACACCATTAAACAAGCTTAAGGTCAGACAATACACACCTTTTAAGGGACTCTGAGCCGGGAGACAGAAAAATGTCTGGCTTCAATCACCCCTACGTGCACACACACTCACAGTCAGAGTACAGTCTACAAAAAGTGACTACACGCACATGCAGACGTGTGCACACACGCACGCGCAAACATCAAATCAACAAATCAGCAGAACAAAGGCAAAGTCATTTAGTCTATTTAGAACAGACAATAATGAGGTTTCCTGTGTGTCTCAGTTTCTCTTACGCCTGATAGGAAATACTCAGTGTGACATGTCACGTCTGGCCTCAATCCCATATGTAGAGAGAGAGAGAGAGAGAGAGAGAGAGAGAGAGAGAGAGATTGATTATAGTAATATTCTCTCTCTCTCTCTCAGTGTGTGTGTTTTAAAGTAACTAAAGTCAAGGAAACGTGCATGTTCCCCCATTTTTTTCCCATGATGCACTGCTGCTTCCATCTAGTGGTGATATGAACACTGCAGGGTCATGATCCTGTTCTCCATCACCAGCCCTTAAAATCAGATTGCATGTGTGAGAGAGACAAAACTGAAAGAGAGACTGGAATTGAACAAAGAGAGAGAGAGAGACATCTTGACCATGTTATATATTTATACTGTGGGTCATTCTGAGGTCAGCTTCATTCTTCCAAATGGCACTCCAAAAGAAATGCGAGACGCAAAAACTGACTGTTGTGAGAATGCAGGGTTGGACCATGCATGCATACGGAAAGTGTGTGTTTGCAACTTTGCTGAGTCACCAATACCCAGACTGTGTTCTCCCTCACTTAAACGATGCAACACTGGTGAAGTCATTTGTGTGTGTGTGAGAGAGACAGAGTGTGTGTTATTTGGCTCAGTAAGCCTGAGTGTTCCCAAAGGGAAAGAAGTGTTTATTACTGTGGGCAGACGTGAATGTCCAGGCTTGAGTGAACATCACATCCTCACATTATTTTGGCTTCATCATGAACAACGCTTTTTTGCCTCATGTTGTGTTTCTACAAACCAGTTTACTGCTGGTTACCATGGTTTCCCTATAGTAGCAGCATCCGACTAGTAATATGGTAATGCAGTACATCAATGGCTTGTTGAGTAAAGGCTCAAATATCCTTCGTTTTCACCACATACACATGCGTGCGGCTGCTAAATCCGCGAGCGGCCTTGTTCACATACCGTACTCGCTTGCGTAGCTTTTAATCTGGAGGATTAATTACGGCATCCACTAGATGGCACGTCTGAACCAAAACATCGTTTCAATACACTGATGAGCTCTGTTTCTGATTAAAACTTTCTGCCATCAGCTTGATTGATGTCATGATCTGCATGTCAAACCAAAAACCCTCACTGGACACTGTATATTTACTCATTTCGAAAATGCAGAAGATTTGTACTCAAAACAGACCTTTCAGTTTTTTTTGGTGCAATCTGAAAAAAAAAAAAGCATCTCACAAAACATGTTTACTGTAACCACAAAAATGTTCTTCCCCATCAGCTTTGTATCAACTGACCAACTCGGGTTTAAAAAAAAAAAAAAAAAAAAAAAAAAAAGAGGTTGGTTAACTGCATATTTTTTTTCGTTAAGAACAGCACATTGGGTTTTTTTTAATCATTTTCTAGTTACATTTCACCAAGTTGAACGGCTACAAACAGATGCTCCTTCACGTTCTCTTGAAGTCATGTTACAGAGAAATCACAAAATCCTCCCTTCTAAGTCTTTCCTGTGTCAGAAAACAAAGGAACAGCTTTATGTCAGCGTGTTACAAAGCACTAATACTGGAGACTCCTTCCAAAATCTGAAATAAAAGTCACCTTACAGAAAGCTTCACCTTGGCAGATGTTAGATGAAGATGTTTTCTTTGTTGTTTTTAAAAAGACTGGTTTGCTAAAGACTGAAGTACAGGAAGGCAAAACTAACTCAAATAACCACTCTTTGCACCCGTGGTGAGCAGAAAAGCATCTCCGAAGGAACAAGATATTGAACCATGAGGTGGATGAGCAACAATGGTAATCTGAGGCTTCAGTGGTTATAGGATGGTTCAAGATTTGAAAAATGTCTTTGGACCGGAATCTGCTTTTTTTGTTTGTTTGTTTTTGAATCATACATATAGGCATTTTATCATGTTTTATCTCGGAATCTTACTCAGGATTTGATGATACTATATCAGTGTAACAGTATACCACAATATAGACCTGAAATTGTTATGATAAACATTTTTTTTAAAGATATGTCATTCTGATCCAAATTCCTTTTCTGGAAAACAAAGTACTATCTTAGCTGAAATCATTTTCTCTCTCTCTTTCTCTCGTTCTGCCTCACACATGCACTCATAATTTCGCCTCTCTCAGATCTACGTGGCTGCACACAGGCCAAAATAAACACAAGCCACAGAAGCCTCAAAAAAATCACTTTGCTCCTTTTCTTTCTTCTTCTCGAGCATGAAATCATGACATGTTGAGGAGAGTGGAATCCTCAAAAGCTGTTCAGAAAATAGAACGTACAGAATATGAAATTGAATAATCTGAAATATAAAGCAAGGAAAATGCAACTTTTAAAAAATGTCATTTTTGCATTTAAATATATATATATTTATGAATGGTGGAAAGATAGATCTTTGAAAATGCTGCCATATCAAGCCGTCCTGATCACAGATATTGTCCTGAATAAAAACATATCTTTGAGAATGAGTTGGCCAATCCATTGATACAAATTGTACCAGACAGATAATGCACATGATAACTTGAAGGGAACGCAGTAGAGTGGATACCTCCGCCAAGCCACGTAATCGGATTTGCATCAAAAGCTAATCAATTGTTCCTTGGCCCATGGCCCACCTGTCTTCCAAATTTCATCAAACTCCGCTCACTACTTTTTGAGTTACATTGGGAAAAGCCAACAATATCCTGGATCTGCATATATATCCAGATCCTGGATCCACATATATATCCGGATTTGCATCAAAATCTTAACAGTTGTTCCTCGTTTATTGGCCCAATTTTCCTCCAAATTCCATCACAATCTGTTCACTACTTTTTGAGTTACACTGGGAGCAGGCAAACAAACCGAAGCGAAAACATAACCTCGTCCAGCAAAGTTGGCGGAGGTAATAAAGTCCAAAATCCAACTTCACAGTCGTTAGTCAAGCAACAGACAGAACACTATCGAGGCAAAATGCAAAGAGCAAATTGAAGAAAGTAAATGACCCCAATGATGCATAAAAAGCAATAACTAGAGATTATGAACAAACTATTAGATGACTAGAGAAGGCTCAGAATTTTCAGACAGAAATGGAGGCGAGACTTTGCAAATCTTCATGTTATGAATTTTTTTTTTATCGTGAACAAACAGGAAAAAGTGTATTAATAGAAAGATAGTACCCAGAGGAAGAGGACCTCTGCTGGCAGGGAGGAGAAATAGCTTTGCAGTAGCTGCATATCGAACTATCCATCCATCCATCCATCCATTATCCGCAACCACATATCCTGTGCAGGGTCAGAGGCAAGCTGGAGCCTATCCCAGCTGACTACGGGCAAGAGGCAAGGTACACCCTGGACAAGTCGCCAGATCATCACAGGGCTGACACAGACACAAACAACTATTCACACTCACATTCACACCTACAGTCAATTTAGAGCCAATTATGGGGGAAACCGGAGCACCTGGAGGAAACCCACAGAGACACGGGGAGAACATGTAAACTCCACACAGAAAGGCCCCTGTCGGCCACTGGGCTCGAACCCAAAACCTTCTTAGATGTGTCACATTCATTATGTCTTCTTATTAAATCAAGTCATTAGTTTTCTTTTGTTACAGACATGTAAAAGTTTTTTCCTTTACCTGACATGTTTCAACGGTGTAACTTCAGCTGATTACAAAAGCACTTCACACACTAACATCTGGGTGACCCTATGATGAAGACGGAAGTTACACCATCGAAACATGTCAGGTAAAGGAAAAAAACTTTTACATGACTTGACCAGGGGCGGCACGGTGGTGTAGTGGTTAGCGCTGTCGCCTCACAGCAAGAAGGTCCGGGTTCGAGCCCCGTGGCCGACGAGGGCCTTTCTGTGCGGAGTTTGCATGTTCTCCCCGTGTCCGCGTGGGTTTCCTCCGGCTGCTCCGGTTTCCCCCACAGTCCAAAGACATGCAGGTTAGGTTAACTGGTGACTCTAAATTGACCGTAGGTGTGAATGTGAGTGTGAATGGTTGTCTGTGTCTATGTGTCAGCCCTGTGATGACCTGTGATGAAAATTACACACCAAATCAGCATCTACTAATTAGACATAAACTTCAGTAATGTATTCACCAAGTTCATCCGTACCACGCACTAATCTCACACTGTTAGTTCACAATTTAGTGCGCCGGTTGTTAAAAAACAATCAAACATTCTCCTCGCTCTGCATTATCGTATTTGCTGATGTTTAATGAAAAGTGAAAGCCAAAAGTCTCGCTTATGATTAAAAACAGGATTAATTGTGCATCCCAAGGCTTAAGATTTCAACTTTGGCAGCCAATTTGATGAAAACAATAATCATCATCATGCCTAAGTGTTGTTTCGTCCAAGTCTCACAGAGAGAGAGAGAGAGAGAGAGAGAGCGCTTATTAATGCTGCTCTGTAATCATGCAGTAGTGTCTCCCTTAAAGAGGATGTGATGTCATCCTGGAAAGCAAGTGAGACGAGCAAAAAATTGAGTACAAAAAAGTGAGTCATCTTAAAAGGTAGCCAGAAGCTACGTGGAGCCTTATTAAGTCTGAACGCAGAAAGTAGTGACTCGACTACGAAAGCATAGCGACTGAAGGATACTCAGAGGGAAAGAACGAGAGACGAGAAAGGGACAGAAGAGTGAGAGAAACACAAAGAGGAAGAACTAGAGACAGTGATAGAGAGAGACCGGTCTGATAGATGATGTTTGATGCATTTCTCGGTCTCTTTCTTTCATTCTCCAACATCCCTCCATCTCCCACTCTCCTTGTCCACCTTCTTGCGTCTTATGTCTGTCTGCCTGCCTCTTGACTGCTCCAGCATTGAACAAGAGCACGCGGAACCTCCTGATTCTGATTACCAGCTTTCTGAAACCTGAGCCGCTCACTCCATAAACGCTGAGTGCTTCATAAAAACATAACGTACGAGGGAGGATGACAAACGTGCACACACAATGCCAGCTGGATGAAAGCATGGACACACAAACACTGAGAGAAAGTGAGAAATAAAGATGGATGCTACTTCGAGTGCAATGTTAAACATACACACAAGTAAACTTACACATAAGTGCACTGAATATATTCAACCAAGTTCTGTTTTTTTAAGACATCTAAAGTAAGAATCAAGCCATCATAACCATGGAAACGGAGCAAAATACCGTAGTAACTAATACTCGAATGATATAAGGTAAAGCATACTGTAATATTTACATAATATTGTCTGGCAGGGCGGCATGGTGGTGTAGTGGTTAGCACTGTCGCCTCACAGCAAGAAGGTCCGGGTTCGAGCCCCGTGGCCGGCGAGGGCCTTTCTGTGCGGAGTTCGCATGTTCTCCCCGTGTCCGCGTGGGTTTCCTCCGGGTGCTCCGGTTTCCCCCACAGTCCAAAGACATGCAGGTTAGGTTAACTGGTGACTCTAAATTGACCGTAGGTGTGAATGTGAGTGTGAATGGTTGTCTGTGTCTGTGTGTCAGTCCTGTGATGACCTGGCGACTTGTCCAGGGTGTACCCCGCCTTTCACCCGTAGTCAGCTGGGATAGGCTCCAGCTTGCCTGCGACCCTGTAGAACAGGATAAAGCGGCTACAGATAATGAGATGAGATTATTGTACGTGCTCTCTTCATATCAGCATTCTCAAAGACCAACGTGAGCTTACCCGCAACTCGGTGCTGTTAGCGCGGCAGTCCAATTACCTTCCAGCCGGTGTAGTATTAGGCAAGGCCAATACTAGTGCAGTCAAGCCTATTATTATTATTATTATTATTATTATTTCCCCTGTGTAATTTACTTAGTTACTTTTAAAATCAACTCCACACAACAGAGCGATCTGGCAGCCAAAATTCTCTCAAAATCTTCCCCTTTTAACGAAGCAAACCTGGCAGCCGTGTTTGTTTACAAACCATCATTCAGTCACTCACGAGAGTGGAAGTTTTACATCTCCGACATATCTCTTTTCCAGTTTTCCGATGTCTGTTGGTATGTTTTTCTCTTGTAAATATGCGTGAAGAAGATGTAATAAAGTTTTGGTAGCCTTCTGGGCGTCCAGCACATCTTTAGTTTCAGTTTTCAGTTTATTTATTTAGTGCTTAATCCGAGCAGTAGCACTGGATTAGCCTCGTCTTCTCCCTTTCCCGGCTGACAAAGAAATGATTGTGCACATGCGCAGCAGAAAAGTTGTCATTGCATGAGCTCCCATGTGTGATGTCGTGTTGTCTTGACAACATGCAATATTGTAACAATATTGCACACTCATTCCCCACTGTGGAGAGTGGCATAATACATGGAGGATAAGCGATATGATAACAATATTGCATGCTATCAATAAACCTGCTCGAAGGGAATAGAATACATGTTTTTATTCCATGGAAAAAGTGGCCCGTATGTATAATCATATTGAGTAAATCCAGTATATGCCAATGTAAAATTTGTATAAATTCTGACACAGGGCTGAATTATATACAAAAGCACTGATCGTGAAAAAAAAATCCCTGAAAACAAGGAAACCTCCAGAACTATGGGCCTTGTGAAAAGTGGGTGCTCCATCTTCTTAGTCTCAATTATTATTAAATGCACACTCAACAGAAAGTCATGGAAAGCACGTAAAATCAGTATATGCTTTCTTGGAGGAAATCCAAGGACTGCAATCCAAGTCCTTAGCAGGAATCAAGACACAGACAGCAAAGTCAAATAAGCAATAAATCACAATGAGGCGAGCTGTGAAACAATAATAATCAACACCACGGTGGTGTAATGTAGCCTGACATTAAGCGAATTCCATCATTTTTCCACCATTTTCCACAAACAGCACGTCCCGGACGCATTTTATTGGGGTTTGCCAAATATTAAAAAGGAAAAAATGTTTATAAAAGAAAAATGCCATACTTTTAACCATTTATAGTTGCATTTAAATGTCCTGAACGACCACAAAACAAGTTATCATGTACATTCGAGCAGCTATAAAAAGCTTTCCGAACCAGCGGCTCTTTTCTGAAGTTAAGTAAAAAAAAAATACAGCTTTTCTTGTTAACAAGAAACGGCAAAGTGCAAAAACCTTCATGTGGTGGAAAACATACTGAATGTTACTGACACCGGAGACTCCTTCCGTGAATATTGACAAAACATTTCCTTTCCGAAAATTTACTGGTCACGCATTTTTCTTTGTTAAATAACATTAAATTAGAAGGGTAGTCAGTAGGGCGCATACCTTCGTCAAGCTACAGATCAACATCAGAATCACTTGAACCTTGGATAATACAAAAGCTGTGCACCAAAATTTCATTGAAATCTCATCTCATCTCATTATCTCTAGCCGCTTTATCCTTCTACAGGGTCGCAGGCAAGCTGGAGCCTATCCCAGCTGACTACGGGCGAAAGGCGGGGTACACCCTGGACAAGTCGCCAGGTCATCACAGGGCTGACACATAGACACAGACAACCATTCACACTCACATTCACACCTACGGTCAATTTAGAGTCACCAGTTAACCTAACCTGCATGTCTTTGGACTGTGGGGGAAACCGGAGCACCCGGAGGAAACCCACGCGGACACGGGGAGAACATGCAAACTCCGCACAGAAAGGCCCTCGCCGGCCATGGGGCTCGAACCCAGGACCTTCTTGCTGTGAGGCGACAGCGCTAACCACTACACCACCGTGCCGCCCTCATTGAAATCTGTTCACTATTTTTTGAGTGACGTTTGGAACAGACCAAAAAAAAATCTTAGATCTGCACACAACTGGATCCTGGGTCCACATATATATCCGGATTTGCATCAAAATCTAGTCAAGTGTTCCTTGGACCATGGCCCATCTATCCTCCAAATTTCATCAAAATCTGTTTGCTACTTTTTGAGTTATGTTGGGAACAGACAAAAAAAAAAACAATCTTGGATGCGCATACATAGCTGGATTCTGGGTCCACAAACAGTTGTAGTTAGAAGTTTACATACAGTGACATGAATGTCATCTTGGATATGAATGTCATGGCAATATTTGGGCTTTCAGTAATTTCTTTGAACTGTTCTTTTTCTGTGGCAGAATTGTTGTACAGCATAAATCTTTAATTAAAAAAAAAAAAACACCAGAATTTGGTGCACAAGTTTTAATTTTCTTTGGGTATTCTGAACTCAATACAGGGTCAAAATTATACATACAGGATCAAAAATATACATACAGCACACCTAATATTTGGGTAAAATGTCTCTTCGCAAGATTTACCTTGAACAAACATTTTTGTTTACCATGAACAAGCTTCTGGCAGAATTCTGGTTGGATATTTCATGACTCTTCATGGTAGAATTGGTAGAGTTCAATTCAATGTGTTTTTTTTTTCTTGGCATGGACTTGACTTACAAGCAAGGTCCATATATTTTCAATAGGGTTGAAGTCAGGACTTGTTTTAAGCTTAATGTTAGCCTGCTCTATCCTCCACAACCAGCTCTGATGTGTGTTTGGGTTCATTGTCCTGTTGTAACTCCCAAGTCGTGTTCAAGTTTCTGATGGTTTATGCTGAAGAATTCTGAGGTAGTCCTCCTTCTTCATTATTCCATCCACTTTGTGTAATGAATCAGTTCCAGTGGCAGCAAAACAACCCCAGAGCATGATGATCCTACCATTACCACCAGTTGGTACAGTGTCTCTCTGTACATTTGTGGTCATTGTGGCCAAACAACTCAATCTTTGTCAACTCAATTTTGGAGCAGTGGGTTATTTCTTGAATAGCAGCCTCTTAGTCCATGGTGATCTGAACTGTAGACAGTGACCCATCAGCTTCCAGTTCATGGCAGGGCTGTGCCATGGTGGTTCCCAGGTTGTTCCTGACCATCCAAACCAACTTCCTTTCAGCTGAGGGTGACAGTTTGGGTTTTCTTGAAGCAAAATGGCTTGGCAGAGTGACTACACCTCACAATAACTTGGATATCATTGTTTGAACTGATCTTGGAATTTGCAGTTGTTTATAAATGGCTCCAAGAGACATTCTGGAGTTGTGTACATCTGTGATCCTCTTTCTCAGATGTGCACTGAGCTCCTTGGACTTTCCCATTTTACTGTGTGTTGGTCAATTCAATGAGTGCTATAAACAAACCCTTTTTATGAAGGCACAGAGAAGCTACCAGCTATAGTCAATCATGATCACAAACAGGAATTTAGGAGACCTCAGCCTTGGCAAGATAAGAGACATTTTGGAAGTTTCAGCACCTCTGAATTAATAATCTAAGTGAGTGTATGTAAATTTTTGACCCTGTGTTGATTTCTGAAAATCCAAAGAAAATTAAAACTTGTGCACCAAATTCTATTTTTTATGAAAGACATATGCTGTACATTCTGCCACAGAAAAAGAACAGTTCAAAGAAATTACTGAAAGCCCAAATATTGCCATGACATTCATATCCAAGATGACATTCATGTCACTGTATGTAAACTTCTGACCACAACTGTACATATCTGGATTTGCATCAAAATCTAATTAATTGTTCCTCAGCCCATGTCTCACCTTTCCTCCAAATCCGTTCACTACTTTTTGAGTTACATCGGGAACAAAGAAACAAGACGCAAAAACATAACCTCCTCCAACAAAGTTGGCGGAGGTCATAATATGTTTATCGGGCTAATATTAGGAACCATCCTTCCATTATCCATAACTGCTTGTCCTGTGCAGGGTTGCAGGCAAGCTGGAGCCTATCCCAGCTGACTATGGGCAAGAGTACACCCTGGACAAGTCATCAGATCATGGCAGGGATGACACAGAGACAAACCAATCACACCTACGGTCAATTTAGAGCCACCAATTAGCCCAACCTGCATATCTTTGGACTGCAGGGGAAACCGGAGCACCCAGAGGAAGCCCACGCAGACACGGGGAGAACATGCAAACTCCACACAGAAAGGCCCACGTCAGCCGCTGGGCTCGAACCCAGAACCTTCTTGCTGTGAGGCGACAGTGCCAACCACTACACCACCGTGCCACCAGATGAGGGAGCAGTTAAGTGGATTTTTCACCAAAATACTCCAGTATACTGGTGCTGCATTTCAAAGAGTACCAGAAGCCAAAACTAAACACATAACTTCTCCATTCTTGCAGCCAAAGAAGCTCTGAAAAAATAACGACATTTTTGCAGTGGGTACTCTCTGATCCACTTCTCCATGCATTTAATCCAGCTTTCTGCTGAGACGGAACAAGGATGGAAAAATTCTGTTCAGCTGGTTATTCTCAGTAGCGTGAAACAACCTGATATCATGCGAAGCTGAAAACCATGTGTCGGAAGCAAGGAGCTAAAATTAGACCGGGTTAAGAAAATGATTGTGCAGCTACCAGTTCCATTGAATCAATGAGCAAGACAACCAATCATACATCATTAGGTGGAAATGATCTGCACAATAACACTAAAACCTGATCTTTTTCGAACTGTAGAAGCTGATAATGAATAATGATGTTGCCAGGTTAAAGGTGATTTTGCCATGTACTGGATTTTGCTTTCCTTTTCTTTGCTTGGAAGGATTTTTTTTTTTGCTTTTGTACTGACTTTTAATGCAGTTGGTCTGAATTTCAAGTAGGGGTCACACCAGACTTTTGCTTCATTGTTTTCTTGGCCAAGTGGAGCAAAAATCTGATTATTATGGATCATTGTGTTTTGTCACTTTTTCAGGGTCGATAAATAGTAAATAGCTAACATTGAATGGCTAGACAAAAATGCGGTTCTACTCAAGAACCCCAAAAGAGAACTTGTGAAAGAATAACAAGCACTCTTTACAAACCAGTGTTCACTTGTCTGAAGACCCCTGAATTCTGGTGGACACTCAAGAGTGGGTGGTGTCAGGGTACAGGCAGATGCAGGGGAGAACAGGTGCGTTGCAAACTGGTAACCAAATCCAAAACCGCAATCTGAAGATGTAGTCAGGGACAGGCTTGGGTCGGTTGAGGTAAAAACGGTACATCAGAGATTAGGCAAGAAAGTCAAAGTAAACAGGAAAAGAGGTCAGAGTGGAGAAGAACTGGAAAGCAAGGCTTGGTATGATCAGGTACACAGACCAATACTTCGCAGTGAGCATTTGTGTTTGCTGGGCTTATTTCGGGAGGTGATTACTGGGGAAATGGGAAACAGGTGCACTTCCTAGAATTTAGGAGATGAGGGGCACTGTGGAGCTTGGGAAGTATAGTCCGGAGCGGCCATGTTTGGAGGCTGCTCTGAACTTAGGTTTTCGGTGCTATGACTGACAGGTGGACTCTTTATATCTGTCAGAAGAAAGTTCAAAATCTTTCTTCATCAGTACATTTCTTAGTAGGTAAAGTGACATCATTGTTCACTTTTCCACAATCTTTCCAATTCCCTTTTGCACACTGGTTGTCAAAACTTACTGATCTATTTGTGTTCTTTCACTTTCCAGGTTTTGCGACTTGAGCCAGTTAAGTCTCTCAGCTCTGCCTGATTGTTATAACAAAACAAGAAGACAGAGTCATCTATATCCCCCACCCTATATACCAACTACATACCAAGTTTCAAGATATTTGTCACATTTTTCAAGTTCTGCTGCAGGAAACCAACCCTACCTCTTTACACTGACCTCAGCAGCCCATGGCATAAACCCATCATCTTGTTAACATGTGTATCAAGCTTCAAATCCAGATCATGAATAGTTTTGGATACATGCTCCGGAAATGAACATTGCTCTTCGAAACTAAGTCAAAACCTATTTTTTCTGTAAAATTTTGAAAAATCCTTTGTTTAAAAATCCAAAATAGCAAAAGGCACCAGCTCACATGTTGCTTGATATGTATACAAAGTTTCATGAAGATATCTTCAGTCGTTTTAAAGATATGGCCTGGAAATGAAAACGTGACAGAACGGACAGCCAGACGGACAGAACCCATTTCTGTATCCTCTGCCAAACTTTGTTTGGGTGGGGGATAATTACCCAACAAAAATACTGAATAATTAACAAGCATATGCTCTTTATATTATTTGTAGATGTATCGGCCAAACCAAAACTTCAAATTCGCACCATCTTCAGAAAATTTCAGGAATATGGATTTTCTTCCATGCCTGTGTTGATAATCACCCACAGTCACCCATAAATTTCCAAGCACAAATGAATAAATGGTGAAAATAGAGCGCCTCCAAAATCTTCCAGTAATTCAACTCCGCGATTGCAGTGCGTCCTCCTCCTTGAAGGGTGCCAATACTTTTGTGCCTGTTAATTTTAATCTTTGGAATTGCTGTTGTTTGCGTTCTTCAAGGCATTAATATGAAACAGCATATCGCTAAGTGTTCACTTCATTCGTACGAAAATTTTTCAACTTATTAGGAACTTGACAACATGAGCCGAAACTAAAAGTGCACTAATTTAGCAATTACATGACATCAAACTTGACAATTGAGGTTTAAATTTGTGAGGGTCCTTGTATATAAATTTATACATATTCACTTGTCGGATATGAATGAAGTTCCAAACTATGAACGAAGTTACGGTGGGAAATTTAAGAAGAAATTAATGCGTATTCGGATTGAAAAATGAAGCTCGTCATTTTTAAGTCTACCAAATCTTGTGTTTTTGTGTTATTCTAGCTAACTAAATGCCCTGAGATGTTTATTACATTCACGAGACGTTCATCTGCCCTCAGAAAAAATATAAATTATGAGCGTAAAATATGATCTCTGTCTGGATTTGATGGCTGTCCTGATAACTGTAATGGTCTGAAAAAAAATTAACCTGCTCACTATGTGCTGTGCCAGTGACAGTAATGAGGTTAATATCAGAGGTTTTACGATTGCTACCCCTCCTATGTATGATCTAATCTCCTGGCAGCGTTAGCCAAAGCAACTAGATCAGGTTCTTTAACAGAACAAAGCGCTTGTCTTCTAGACGCTCGAACACACAAGTATTTTGCATGACCATTCCCAAGATAAACAGCAGTGAGGTCAGACCTAGAGAGTATTAGATCCTAAGCTTTCACAAAGCAAAGTTATGTGGGCTAGCTATCAGTTTTAGCTTGAGCAGATTCTCTTTTATCACAGAGCAAACCGTTGAGCCGCTAGTTGGCTAAGTGCACAAGAGCTTTGAAAAGACGTGTGACTGGAAGCTGCCCAATTCTTAAAGCCTATAAAATACAGAGCAAGCACGCTAACACTATAGCGTTGCCATAACAATTGGAAAGACCACTGGGACAAAACCAAACAAAACAAACGCTGAGATTATTTTTGGCCGACGAATAAAATTCACATCAGGACACTAGTCTCAGGTGAACTCTTTTCCACATAGTCATCAGTCATTGTTTCAGCTAAAACCCATATAGTCATGAGGAAGCCATAAAACTCATCATTATTGCGAACTAATTCATCGCTGCTCAGTGAAGCTTCTCAGGTCGTTTCGTTTCAAATTCAAGATGTATTCAGAAAAAAAATCCCAACAACTTACCTGTTATTTGTTTTGGAAATTTAATGGATTTGTTTCAGTGTTAAAGCAGTGTTGGAGAAAACTATCCTTGACATTAATAGTAAAGTAAATGCATGCCGTATAAACACACTATGCTTAAAAAAAAAAACTGGATCAGAGCTTCGTTCTTATAAACCCTTGAATTTGAATGCTCAGTTTTCCTCCCTTCGTTTTCTTGACATCTGATTTATAACTGTAGAGTTTACTTTAATTAACAAGCAATGTTGTATTTGATGGTCTACCTCATTCGTAGCCTTGAAGAGTAATCAGTTCATCGAAGAGATGTCTAAATTGTCGAATTAGAGCAGCATAACATTACAACCTATTAAAATTAAAAATTAATATCTGTACAGTGGCTTGCAAAAGGATTCGACCCCCTGGAATTTATCAAATTGGTCTGAATAACAAATGATAAGATACACATCATCTTGCAAACATATATTCTCTTCCAGAGAGTTTTCATGGTTGAAATTAATTGCTGGTCAACAAACATTTCCAAGACAATCAAAAACTACAAAATTTCTGCTTGCATGAATATTCAACAGGTTCCAAAGGGTCCAGAAGCTTCAGATGAAAGAGATTGTTTTAACACGGACATGATTTACTTACGGTGGCACGGTGGTGTACTGTAGTGGTTAGCGCTGTCGCCTCACAGCAAGAAGATCCAGGTTCGAGCCCCGTGGCTGGCGAGGGCCTTTCTGTGCGGAGTTTGCATGTTGTCTGCGTGGGTTTCCTCCGGGTGCTCCGGTTTCCCCCACAGTCCAAAGCCATGCAGGTTAGGTTAACTGGTGACTCTAAATTGACCGTGAATGGCTGTGTATGTGTCAGCCCTGTGATGACCTGGTGACTTGTCCAGGGTGTACCCCGCCTTTTGCCCATAGTCAGCTGGGATAGGCTCCAGCTTGCCTGCGACCCTGTAGAACAGGATAAAGCGGCTAGAGATAATAAGATGAATTAGTTATAATTGGCCTTCACTTGTGAAACATTAAGTTAAAGTTCATGTAATAGAGTTTCATAACTTAGGGATAGCATGTAAAAGTATATCCAAGAGATCCAATAGATACCCCTAGTGAGCACTGTTGGATCAATAGTGTTCAAGTGGAAGCTGAATTACACCACGCAAGCTCTTGCTAGACAAGGCACAGTGCAAAACAAAACAGAGACTGATGAGGGAAGCCATCGTAAGGCCAACAGTCACTCTGAAGGAGTTACAGAGTACAGTGGAGAGAAGGTGCACCAGATAACTTTCAGTGTTCTGGATAATTGAGGACTGTATGCAGGGGGGCCTAGAAATAAGCTGAGTTGTATGAAACCACAAGAGTGACCAAGTCATGATGTAGTTTATTTGGTGTGCTGAGACCAAGATTGAGATACTGTATTTAGGCACATTTCAAAGTACTATTTGTGGTGCAAACCTAAATCTGTCCAGTCCTCAATTAACACCATGCCTTGAGTGAAGTATGGTGGTGGTAGCATGATGCTCTGGGGACGCATTCTCAATGCCTGGGCTTCTTGACAAAATTATTGGTCGAATAAATGGAGGAAAGGTTAGGTTATGGCTGTCTGTCGATATTCGACGATGACGAGGTCCTCCTCTTCGTTGTCTCCTTTGCCTTCCCAGGTCTTGCTGCCACTATTGTTGAGGTTGTCGCCGTCTCTCATGCGCCCGCTCATGAGAGAGAAGCCTGATTCTGGACTGGCAGATCCTGGGACAATGACGACAGGTGAAGGGACCAGGCACAGGGGCAGAGGGAAGGAATTGCCCAAGGTGTCGCTGAGCCCATTTCTCCTCCTGGTCCGTTCTTCCTTGAAGTGGTGGACTCCCTAGGACACAGTCTGCTTCCAGACATAGCCTGTGCAAAGGATTTGCTGCTGACGGTGGCGATGAGGGTGAGCAGTCCTCGTCCGCACCGCTTCGCTCCCCGCCAGGGATCCAGGTGGCAAGCAAGGGAGCAGGACGACCAGGGCCGATGGGGGGGGGCTGCACCTCTGGTGTTGGTTCCTGGGAGGATGGGGGTCATTGTCTGTGTTGGTCACAGGAATCAACAGAGCCTTTGGACCGCCTGGCTTTCAGCCTGTGTTCACCCTTCCACCAGTGATTCCAGGAATCACCCCCTTGGGCATTGAGGTCGCAGGACTCCGAATTTGGAAGGTGAGTGGAGAAAAATACAGATTGATATAACAAGAGAACCTGCTTCATGCTGTTAAAGAAACTTCACCTTTCAGCATGACAGTGGTCCCAAATACATGACCAAAGCAATACAGGAGTGGTTAAAAAAAAAAGGTAAAATGTTTTTCAGTGGTCAAGTCAAAGTCCAGATCTGAATCTCATTGAGAATGTGTGTTTGAAAATTACAGTTAAAAAACCAAAAACAAACAAAACATCCAAACTACCTGAAGAACCCGGAGCAAATCTGCCAGGAAGAATGGGTGAAAAATCGCTCCCAAACAGCATGCAGTCCACCAGCAGCATTTTTTATTTTAAATTTCCTAACAGCTAATGAATTTTGACTTTGAAAATTTACTTTGACAGCAGACGGGTTTATAATATTGCAATAAAAGTTATTCACTGGAACAATCTGTGTAAGCATCACTTGTAATCCAGATGAATTTGACGACTTTTAAGGGGGTTGAAATATTTTTTGCAAGGGACTTTTTGTAATGAACTCGATGATTCATTAGCGAGTTGCTTCGGCACATATCCATTGCTGCCAGACAACAAAGTGTGGCTGGAACTGTTTACCGAACAGCGAGGTATGTTAGCAAGTTTATAGTTCTCATGAAATCAAAATTGGTGTTTTAAGAGCTTGTTGAAAGTGTCTCTTGGTGTTGCAGACATAAAAAAAAAGAACAAATCCGCCAGGCATAAACAACTATGCTGGTCATGCAAATTCTCAAAACCATGACACAATTGTCTTATCCCTGAAAAGACACCGATTTCGAGCCTTGTTTACAATAAATAGGTTTATGTTCTTTCCTAAGCACAGGTAAACCCTGGAGTTCATCTTGAATACGTTGAATCAGGTCGATTTTATGGCGGGTGGAAGTAGCAGTCTTGCCTGAAACTCTTTCCACATTTAACCCATGAAGGAAATGGCTCGTAGACTGGGAAATTTTCCTTAAAGCACAATATATCTTAGCAATTCACAGCTCGGGTTCAAAACGGCCACAAAATTTAACCGCTCTCCACTGGGTGCTTGGTGACAGCTCGCATGTTTGATATAGGAACCTTAAATATTTTTTTAATTAGATAATATGATAGGCGATACAATATTTACACCAGTGTCATAAAAGTCTGTGATGTTTATAGCCTCTTATTTCTGGTGACACAAAGCGAGTCTCATCCCAAGATAAATAGGAAAGTTTTGTCCCAATCAGAAGGCGCAGGCTTGAGGTTTATGGCGAAACGTCTGAGGTTTATTAGTCCCATTAGTCCAGGAGTAGCAGGATATCACAAATCAAGGTAAAACTGGAGAAACCGGGGCGCTCCGATACAGCGAGACAGAGTGTGCACTGATATCGACCTGAGATTACAGACCACTACAATAACAGGCCACTATTGACGAAAATCAGGAATTGTAATTATCCAGTGCTTAATGAGTTGCTTCATCAAGTGTCTCACAGCAAGGGAAAAAAATTGTATACATAGAGTCGAGCCTACGTGCACCAACAAGAACTGTTTTTGTTCCATTGGTTAGCAAACACACAGAGTACTTTCCTCAGTAAATCCTTATTACTGAATAATCTGTTCTGCAAAATTGAAAGATTTAGCAGAAATCCACATCTAGACATTAACCTCGAAAAATCCTCATTCAAAAAAATCAGCAGGCTATATCCAGAGTCAGGTTATACACTATGTTAAGTTGATTCTCGGGGCCGTCGACTGTATAGAAGTGTCTGAGACGGCGGGTTTCAATAGCTTCAAGACCACTGCCTTTAAACACAATGACCTGCTTTTAGCAACAACAACAAAAAAAAGGGGGGATAGAAAATGCAGACCGAAGAATGAAACCAACAGCCAATTTAAAAAAAAAAAATCTATTGCTGTGTGTAGTGTTTTGCTGCATTAATAATCTTAGTTGTAATTTTCATATTAATCACTGCAAAGTTGCTTTAATTTAACAATTCGATGATGCGACCGCTCATAAAATAGCACTCGATCCAGCACAATCTACTGTATTACTTCACATTTTTATTTACATTGTGCTCTGACCGTCACTGCTCACGCACACAAATTAATGAAGCCACGAGACATTAAATTGATCGCGAGTTATAGAATTCATAAAATAATGGATAAAGCGGCTCGATATAATGAGATGAGATAAAATAATGTCAAATGTTTTGGTTAATTCAATGTGCTCTCCTGTAAAGAAAACATGGCCGAAGTTTGAAGGAAAAGCTGACCGAGTATTCGTCTTACAGCTCCTTTTATGTGCTGTTTATACAAATGTAAGTTTGTCCATTAGTAATGACGTCCTCCACGTGAACTCATGAGCCGTGTTTCTGTTCACCTGCTTTATGCGCAATTTGAAATTGCAAAATTAAAAAGGAATAATGGGAACACTTGAATTTTGAAAAAATAAAAAAAACTCAAATATCTCAAAAAGGTTTTTCGACTCACATAAGGTGGTTTTCCAGGCAATTCTATCAAGCAATACACTCACCGGCCACTTTATTAGGCACACCCAGCCACCTGCTGTTTTATGCAGTTCTCTAATAAGCAGAGGTGGACAGTAACGAAGTACGTTTACTTGAGTACTGTGCTTAAGTACACTTTTTGAGTATCTGTACTTTACTTGGGTATTCTTTTTTTTTTTTTTGGAAATTTATACATTTGAAAGATAAATATCGTACTTTTCACTCCACTACATTTCTATCAAGGTAGTCGTTACTATGAAGCAGCTTTGAAAGTGGATGGGGTTTTTTTTTCCTTTTCTAAAACGTGACAAGCTTTCTCAGTGTCGCATGCGAAAAAAAAACAATCACTAGGGTCACGTCATGTCCATAGACTGTATAAAATCAAGTTCCGTGATTTCTCAGCAGCATTATTTGAACACAGTCAGTTGATGGCAGAATGAAAGGAGGCGGTTCTTCTGGGGAATGCACGCACCCATGGCTATACCTAGAACCCATGTTTCAGTTTTCTGAAAAGATTAAAGATTCATTTAGTTTTAATTGTTTGCTTTGTGTGCCTCAAATGAACCATGTCACGGCCTATAAAAACTCGCCGTCCAATCTGCAGAAGCACGTTGAGGTCTGTAAACATTTTATTCCAAGAGAAAGCTTGCAATGAAGCTGCTTGTGCTTTTAGAGCTAGCGATAATGTTGCAATAGCTCGGCAGTCTGGTTAGTCAAATGACTTTGTGGATTTGCTCACCAAGTTGCCGTCGCCTTGTCCACGGCTAACATTAACACATAGCTAGTTAACTTGGACATTGCTAGTTAGCATGTAAAAACAGAGTTAGGCTAACATGAATAATATTAACTTCTCTGAAGTCTTTTCAGAAATAGGTTTCAGCATCTCATCTCATTATCTCTAGCCGCTTTATCCTTCTACAGGGTCGCAGGCAAGCTAGAGCCTATCCCAGCTGACTACAGGCGAAAGGCGGGGTACACCCTGGACAAGTCGCCAGGTCATCACAGGGCTGACACATAGACACAGACAACCATTCACACTCACATTCACACCTACGGTCAATTTAGAGTCACCAGTTAACCTAACCTGCATGTCTTTGGACTGTGGGGGAAACCGGAGCACCCGGAGGAAACCCACGCGGACACCATGCAAACTCCGTACAGAAAGGCCCCCGCCAGCCACGGGGCTCGAACCCGGACCTTCTTGCTATGAGGCGACAACGCTAACCACTACACCACCGTGCCGCCCAGGTTTCAGCATAATCTTGCCAAATAAAGAGAATGTAGAAATCTGTGTTCAAAGGTGTTTATTCAACAGGTTCTACAAGTTAGTCAGTAAATCCAGTCGGTTGCTTCAAAGGCATTAGGTTTTGTAAGCGTTGTGGCAATAATACAACAATGCGTTGACAGAAAATGTGCTTTTAATACTGAAGTATTTTTAAAAGCAAGTACTTCTGTACTTTAACTTAAGTAAAAATTTGACTGGACAACTTTCACTTGTATCGGAGTAACATTTGACCAGTTGGATCTGTACTTTGACTTAAGTCATGAAGTTGGGTCCTTTGTTTGGGTCCTCTGCTAATCAGCCAATCCCTTAACAGCAGCACGATGCATAAAACCATGCAGATACAAATCAAGGGCTTCAGTTCATGTTCACTTCAAACATCAGAATGGGAAAAATTGTGATCTCAAAGTGTGACTTTCTTTCACTGTGGCGTGGGTGTTGGTTTGAGCCAGAGGGACTGGTGGTTTAAATATTTCAGGAACTGCTAATCTCCTGGAGTTTTCACACACAACAGTCTCGAGAGTTTACACGGAATGGTGTGAAAAACTATCAAGTGAGTAAATGACGGTTCTGTGGGTGGAAACAAACGCTTTGCTGATAAGAGAGGTCAGAGGAAAACGGTCAGGGGTGGGTTTCCAAAAGCATCATTAAATGGTAGAGCGGGCATCACAATGAACACTCTCTCTCGCCGAGCTAAGATGGTGTTAGCATTAAGAGGTTTTTGGGAAACCCACCCCAGATTGGTTTGAGCTGCCAAGAAGGATATAGTAACTCATATAATCACTCTTTACAACCGTGGTGAGCAGAAAAGCATCTCAGCATGCAACAGCAGAAGAACACACTGGGTTCGATTCCTGCCAGGCAAGAACAGGAATCTAAGGCCCAATCCCAATTCTAATTTCTACCCCTACCCCTCCCCCTTCCCCTCCGCCTTCCCCTTGGCCCTTCCCCTTGAAACTGAGCTACAAGGGATAGGGCTTGAAATTCAACCCTTACTTATTGGGATAGCCCTTCAACGATCGCATACGTCATCGCGTACCTCCGTCAGCGTTTACGTTAGCAAAACGCGACCAAATGCGTCATTGGCTGCGACCAGCCGCTACAGTCAGAGCCAGAACAGAAATCTCTGCTGGCAGGGTGTGATTTGTTAACTAACACAACTGAATGGGATATCTTTGGCGCTTCGTGCACCACATCCGACAGAATGAGGTGTCAGAACACTCATGTAAACAATAAAAGCGAGAATAACAGAACAAAACGTACGCAGTCAAGCAACCGAAAACAATACTCACTCCCAAAGCTTTTTAGCAGCAGCTTGGATTTCAGAAATCGCTGCTCATTCTCAGCTCGAAAGCGAATCAAGCGGCGTGTTTCCTCTGGATAACAACTTAAAACACGTAAATAATGGAGAAAATACATTTATGACAATCTTTCGCCGCGGGAACCGCCATCTTTCTGAAATCCGCATGAAATCTCGCTGAAATCCGCATGGCATTGTGGGAAATCACTCAAACCCCTTCGTTCGGAGTCAGCTCCAGGAAAATCTCCGTTTGGAGGGGTACAGAAGCCCTACCCCTTCCCCTACCCCTCCGTGTTAACTGGGATTGGGATACCCCTACCCCTTCACGTGAACGCGCAAAATGGAGGGGAAGGGCCAAGGGGTAGGTCCAAGGGGTGAAATGGGATTCGGCCTTAGAATCAACAACAAGTTCCTCTTAAAGTGGCTGGTGAGTGTGTTTTGCAAAATTGAAATAAAACAAAGTGGAAATGCTACCTTGCTGAAAAAAAAAAGAGTTTTCTGTTTGGGCTATTGCAATTGGAGAAACTATCATGAGAGGAGAAATCCCAGCTTAGCATCATTGCATAACATCACTAGTGGAAACACAAACCATTTACAATTGTGTTTTGTGAAAATCTTTCAAATATTTCTTGCATTTTGTGCAAAACTGCAATGGAAACCCGGCTCCTGATTCTGATTAAGATACCAACTCCACTGATCCTTTTTGTAGACTTGAAAGCAAGATTACTCTTCATGTTTAAGATTGGTGTCAAATTATATTCCATAGGGTTTTGCTTTGTTTTTTCTTTTTGTGTTTTTTTTTTTAATTTTACCTTCGCCAACTTTGTTGGAGGTGCTCATGTTTTCACCTCTGTTTGTTTGACTTTTCCTAATGTAACTCAAAAAGTAGTGAAAGGATTTGGATGAAATTTGGAGGAAAGGTGGGCCATGGACCAAGGAACAATTGATTAGATTTTGATGCAGATATGGATGTGGATCCAGGAAATTTTTTTTTTTTTTTTGCCTTTTCCCAATGTAACTCAAAAAGTAGTGAACAGATTTGGATGAAATTTGGAGGAAAGGTGGGCCATGGGCCAAGGAACAATTGATGAGTTTGTTCTACAAATCCAGATAAGTATGTGGATCCAGGTTTTTTTTTTCTTTTCTCAATGTAATGCAAAGTAGTGAATGTGTTTTGATGAAATTTGGTGGACATCTTTAGTATTATCCGAGGTTCAAGTGATTTGATTTTCCATCCATCCATTATCTGTAGCTGCTTATCCTGTTCTACAGGGCCGCAGGCAAGCTGGAGCCTATCCCAGCTGACTATGGGCGAGAGGCAGGGTACACTCTGGAGAAGTCACCAGGTTATCGCAGGGCTAACAGTGATTTGATTGTGATATTGAGAATATGTGGCTTGGCGGAGGTATGCACTCTACCAAGTGCCCTTCTAGGTTTTTTTTTTGTTGTTTTTTGCATTTACAGTCCAAAACATACATTTCAGTATGACTTCTTTTTAATACTGATATGTGCAATTTCACTGTTAAATCCTCACTATATATGGATTGAATACGACCCTGAAAATGACCCTCTTTTAAACATCTGTTGATACGCCATTCACTTTAATTTGTCGCTGCCTACTTCATGCAAGCGATAGCACATGTACATTCCTAACACACAGTGTTAATAATTAAGGATTAAAACCTGATACTGATGCTTCTAAGTGTTGCCTGTTGTTCTCCGTACTGTACCAACAGGACTTGGCTGGATTAAATGACTCCTTCATTCCTAGCTATTACAACCTCTAACTAAAATAAAGGAATCCGGTTTTGTAGCATAAACATGGCCATGAGACAAGAACAATGCATAAACAGTTTAGATTCCACCATGAGAACACACTTTTAATCAGGACAAAAATTCTCAATTTGGAGATCAAATTAGCACTTCGAGAATTGAAAAACACATGCTACTTCCTGTCCCAGTGGGAAATGATAAGACACAAGGGCTGATTAGCTGAAATGACGGCGATTAAAGCAGCACTAACACTTCTTTCATCATTTGCCATTACAGCTTGATGAAGCAAGCCAACTTGACTGAAACATCGTTCTGATCAAAAACATGTTCCGAAACAAGAGACGTGTGATTTGATGATCAGTTGGAGGGACTATAAATTTCGAGCAGCAATCGGTTGAATGCCAGTGCTTCAATTTGCGAAGAATAAGAGCCAATTCCGATGACTGTAATCAATCTGCTGCAACGTACATGTTGCATTTGTTCTCGTAGTTTGTACTCTAACAGCTAGTGATTACCCTTCAGCTAGTTTGTTTCATCAACATTATTTTCATCCGAGCCAACATTTGAGAGATGAGGAATAAAGCTGTTAGAGTTCGCGAATATTTGCCCACATGGGTTCTTTCAGGAAAAGTGCATTCATTTACCAACAGTAACTCAAATCAGTCTGTGATTTGAGCTGATACTTTTCTACTTGAATTCGAATAATGACTTAAAAGTTGTACTTCAACTTTTACCAGAGTTTCGACTGTATGTAACAACTATAAACAGTCCCTCCCTCACCAACCTTGGGTTAAGACAATAGCAATGGAACAACATTTCTAAATAACAGCATCCAAGTCATGAAAGGATGAGGGGTGGAGTGAGAGTGAAGGTTGTGTTTAGCATGTGTATCTTCAATTATAACAACGTTCTTATTTGCGAAATTACTACTAAACATTAGCTTGAGATCATTTCACTTAAAAAGAGAATAGCATAACTTTTCATTGTAGTCTACACTCACTGGCTGCTTTAATAGGTACTTGTTCTTGATTCTAAGATTCTTGTTCTTGGCTGGCAGGACTAGAACCCAGTTTGGTGTTCTGCTGTTGCATGCTGAGATGCTTTTCTGCTCACTACAGTTATAAAGAGTTGCTATGAGTTACTGTATCCTTCCTGGCAAAAAAAAACAAAACAAAACCTCAAACCCATCTGTCCATTTTCCTCTGACCTCTCTTATCAACAAGGCTTTTGTTTCCACCCACAGAACTGTTGCTCACTCAACTCAATGTTTTTTGTTTGTCGCACCATTCCGTCTGTGTAAACTCTTGAGACTGTTGTGTGTGAAAATCCCAGGAGATCAGCAGTTTCTGAAATACTCAAACCAGTCCATCTGGCTCAAACCAACATCCATGCCACCAATTTTTCCCATTCTGATGTTTGAACATTGTGAACATGAACTGAAGCTCTTGATTGGTATCTGCATGATTTGATGCATTGTGCTGCTGTCAAGGGATTGGCTGATTAGATAATTGCATAAAACAGCAGGTGGATGGGTGTTCCGAATAAAGTGGCCAGGGAGTGGACTCAGTAGCTAGCTCATAACTACCTATGAGCTACTTGGCTAATTTGCAAATAGTGCATGAAATAGTGTTTAAAAAAAAGTAATCAGTGCATTCTGCTATAGAGTCTAAGACGACATTAAACATACAGTCCACAACACCAACCTCTAGCTCCATAAACCAGAGGTGGAAAAACTGGATTGACAAAGTAAAAGTCCTGCTTAGGTTTTCCTTCTGCCTGTGCTCTCAACACAGGGGATTTCACCAATTAGCTCATCAACCTGGCTTAGGGGATGTGGTAATTAGGATCAGCTGGTTCATTGAATTGGCTGGAGCAAAAATGTGGCAGGGTTTTTACTTTCTGCACCCGGGTTTTTCCACCTCTGCCATAAACACACAACACAAATGAATTCTTTGTGTTATACCAGTTATGACTGAGCCTTCATGGTAGACTGCCTTTCAGATTTTTCAAGTTTTGGTCATAAAAAGAATTTTCCCCGACACCCACTTATTTTTGTTCAGTGGAACAAAAGCGACTGAATTCGAATCACAGACTTCCAGTTTTATTCTTTTTTTTTTAAATAGAACAATGAATGAATTTAGGGCCACGTGGCCCTAAATTGTCCGCTATTTTTTCCTGCTTCACCATGACACAATTCAAGATACTACGTCATGCATTACGTGGTGGGCTTTCCCCATTTGCACAAGGCATTGTGGGATACAAATTTGAAACAGGAGAGAAAAATTGAGGACGCGAGTGTATGAATGAAATGTGAAAGACCGACTACAGGTCACAGAAAGTGAAAAGAAAAGACGTTATGTTATATACAAAGGAAAGGAAACGCAGGACCAAACTAATAAATATCGGCGCTCAGCGAGCACTTCGGTGTGATCAGCTGTTCGTTTAGTGACAAAAGGATGGAACTGTCAGTGCACGCTCAAAGGTAAACCTATAGATGGCAGTAATGCAACACTGTGGATGCCAGCTGCCGTAAAACCCAAAAGATGAAGAAAAAGATGACGAAGGTAAACCTGCGCACGTGCCCACGGACTTCCTCTGTCTGTTGGACTGTGCAAAGCGAGTGATTTCATGCATGTTATTTGTTAGAGAATCACCTCAAATTAAATAACTTCCCAGCCAGAGAATGGCCTGATAGTTTGAGATATTACAGAAATAAACATTTTTTTTCGCGGCCCGGTTTCCATCAAATCCTGAGTTCTGATTGGCTGACGAGCGGGTCCGTATCCTACGGTACAGACCCCGGTTATGGAACTCTGGCAACTCACTCGTTCACAATAACAAACATAGTAGCAATTTTTGTCAACATTTATTTTCGCATTTCTCAGGAGAATAGCATTAATTTTACATCATGGATAGCGATAAAGACAGCGTTCACAGCGAAAGCGAGTTTTACTATCCTGAGGAAGAAGAAATAAAAGAAAACATTTCAGGAGAAAGCTAAAAACCTGTAACTTGCTAACGCCCAGCAAAAACATGGCTGAATCCTGAATGACTCAATTTTGTATAAATAGGGGACTACATAGGCAGCAAAATGTAGTTTTTTTCCTGCCATGGAAGTGCACTTGTATACCGAGGAGGAAGCAATTTGCATTACGGCGGTGAATGAGGATTCAAAATGGCGGCTCGGCTCGGTTTTCCCTTTCAGGCGCTCTCGTTTTCTGTTAGGATTTGGTAAATAAAAAAATAAATATATTATTTACCAGCTTAAGGTCGGTCCGTATCATGAAATACCGTGACCTCAGCCTTGAATACTGACCTCGGCCCAGAGGGCCTTGGTCAGTACTTTCAAGACCTCGGTCACAGTATTTCACGATACGGACTTCCCAGCTGGTAAATAACATAAATATCACAATGACCAAATTTCAAGAGGGAACTAAATTCCACCGGTTTTATGAACTTGAAAGGCTGTCTGCTTTTAATGTACTGTATTTTGGCTGATATTACAAGTACTGAATGATTTGTTCTCTCAGTTTTTCTCTCCATTCAGAATTTATCTAGAGGGGACAGAAAGGAGAACAAATTGATTGATTTTTTTTTTCCTGAATATTTAAATCTGATTGTTACTGCCACCAACTTTGATGAAAGGTTGTTTCTGCTTCAGTTTGTTTGTTCCCAACATAACTCAAAAATTAGTGAATGGATTTTGATCAAA
This sequence comes from Neoarius graeffei, assembly GCF_027579695.1. Taxonomy (NCBI): domain Eukaryota; kingdom Metazoa; phylum Chordata; class Actinopteri; order Siluriformes; family Ariidae; genus Neoarius; species Neoarius graeffei. Next base: position 11,704,608 of record NC_083588.1, read on the forward strand.
TTTGGAGGAAAGGTAGGCCATGGAGTAAGCAACAAGTGATCAGATTTTGATGCAAATCCGGATATGTATGCAGATCCAGGGTATTTTTGTCTGTTCCCAACGTAACTCAAAAAGTAGTGAACAGATTTGGATGAAATTTGGTGGACAGCTTTAGTATTGTCCTAGGTTCAAATGATTTGATTTTGACGTTGATATGTGACTTGACAGAGGTATGCACTTTCCCGAGTGCCCTTCTAGTTTGATTTTGAAATTCTTGGGCGTGCAGATCTGCTAAGCTGCATATTTTTCAGTGCAGCACTTAATTTTACGAGGCAGTGCAGGCTTGTAAAGGCAGACATGGGCAGCTAGAGCTCGAGTTTTATTGCTCTTTCTCTGAACTTGCCTGCATTAAAATGTTGTACATACACTTTTATTAGCCCATGCTGGTGGTGGGGTGGTGGGGTGGTTTGAACAATCATTTCCATCCAAATATTTCACGAAAAAGAAGTTAGCAAATGTAAAATAGTTGTGTGTTACCGATACTATCCAAGTTCCAGAGATTTGCTGGTTAGCTGTCTTGATTATGTTTAGCTGCTGATATGTTAGCTGATACGTTCTCAATTACTTTTTTTCTTTTTCTTTTTTATTTAAATGTGCTTGTCCCAAACTAGATGCTTCGCATGTTTGGAAGGAGTTTTGGTAGCACAAGCTGCATTTTATGGCTTATTAACTTTGAGAGAGATTATAGCTGCTATAATGTAAGTTATAACAAGTAGCAATAACGATGTTTCCACAGTGTTAATCATGACTGTGAATGGATAAGTTTTCTGAAATAAAGACTGCTGTGTTATAAGACAAATAAAACATGAATCTCAGCCAAGTTCTTAGCGAGCTTCTTATTTATTTATTTTTTTAACTTTATTTTCCCAAGCTAGTTATTTCAGTTTGGTTGCTCTAGTAACAACCCACAGCTTATGTTTAATAACCTCATTCGCCATCAATAATCATGCAACTCATTTCAGTCTGGTACATGAGTATGATGGCTAAGTGATAAAGCAACACCATGAGTAGGTAATACTTAGCAAGTGGTGTTAGCTACGCATTGTTATTGCTTGTGGCTTTGTCCTAAATCGCACACTTCTTTCCTAAATATAATGTCAAAACAAAACTACCCGAGGGGCGGCACGGTGGTGCAGTGGTTAGCGCTGTCGCCTCACAGCAAGAAGGTCCGGGTTCGAGCCCCGTGGCCGGCGAGGGCCTTTCTGTGCGGAGTTTGCATGTTCTCCCCGTGTCCGCGTGGGTTTCCTCCGGGTGCTCCGGTTTCCCCCACAGTCCAAAGACATGCAGGTTAGGTTAACTGGTGACTCTAAATTGACCGTTGGTGTGAATGTGAGTGTGAATGGTTGTCTGTGTCTATGTGTCAGCCCTGTGATGACCTGGCGACTTGTCCAGGGTGTACCCCGCCTTTCGCCCGTAGTCAGCTGGGATAGGCTCCAGCTTGCCTGCGACCCTGTAGAACAGGATAAAGCGGCTAGAGATAATGAGATGAGATGAGATGAAAACTACCCAATAGCTTTGCATAGTTAATGCAAGTACTGTGTTCTTTTGACACACTATTTAATACGGTCATGGCATGATGGGATGGGGCTAAAGAATGCACACTCACCACATGTCATCATTTATTCCCAACAATTTCATCCCTGCTTTATTTTTCCTCTTTATTAACCACAAATTTGAGGCGCTTTTTCAAACTTGTGTTTCCATTCAAGCACTTTTTTTTTGTTGTTATGGTTTATGGTTATTACTGAACAGAAAACTAAATGTCACTTTTTCTTGGATGCCCTTTTCATACTCAGGCTTGGCACATGATTTCATATACTGATTTTTATTAAAAAAGTAAATAAAAAATACCATGTTGCCAAGGAAAGAATGAAGGAATGGCTCCCAAAATACTAGCACAAGCAATGCCATGTCGTTATTACTAACTGACAGGGTTCGGATGCTAAAACATGTTTCGCACCATCATCCAAGCCAGAGTCCTGATCCAAACCAAGCCAAATGATCCAAAAAGCCACCTTTTGTGTTTTTAATATACTTCAAGACAAAAACATTTTTATTTTGAGTGAGACGAATACCAATTTCGCCAAGATGGGAAATCGGAAATAGAGCTATATGTGTAATTACACAACATGACAAAATTGAAGATGTTTTTTGTTTATGATCCCAATCACAGCATTGTTGACAATGTCCGATGTAGTCAGCTAGTTGGAACGGTGGTTTTGTTTTTTTTTTTGAGAAAAAAAAATGTCGAGTTCATTTGAGATGACCATTTAGTAGTATCCTATACCTCGAAGTGTACCATGTGGGTCAATCATATGAGGCTGTAGCCAGAAACTAGCAAGCATTGGCATACAATATGGGGTTCATTATACCAGCATTTTGTGCCTTTCAATTGGATTTTTATGTAAATACCCAATGTCATTCAGACTGTGATAATTTGCTTGGCTCTGTCAAACCTACCCACCAACCAAAATACATCATGATGGGAAGAATGTCGACCAGCTTCCAAAAAATCCCCCATATACAGTACTGTGGAAAACTCTTCGGCATTCTATTTTTTCATACAAACTTTGTTACAGATTTCTATTTTATGACTTCTACATTATTGAGTCGGTACAAAAACATTTTAGAGTTCCAAATGTTCATAATTTTCCAGCACAAAATTAAATGTTACAGAAAATAAAAGTTTGTATCTGAGGAGCATATTCCATAAGAGAGCACTTTTCAGATTAAAAAAGAAAACATAATGAAGGCTACTGGATTTTGGTGCAAAATGAAGACGCGAGTGTGACAGTCAAAGTATCCAAAAGAACTGTGGCTGGTTCTGCAAGATGCTCAGTAAAGCCTACAGCTCATTTCCTTATAAAACTGCGCTCATTGTACCTGAGACTACTATTCTTTAAAAGCAAAGGGTCGTCTCACACCAAATATTGACTTTCATTTATTATGGCTTTGTGATTACTGTTTATAGTATTTTTTTAATGTTGAACCATTTCATTTCATTATTTTTAAGCCATTTTTGGTCGACAGCATTTCTTTACATGCGCCTAAGACTTTTGCACAGCACTGTAAATCAGTATACTTGCAGAAAACATGCTTGCAAAGAAAGCAACAGTATTCCATCTGGTGCATTTCTCTGAGAAATTTGGTCAGTATTACATGAGATTAAGTATTTCCATTTCTTGGATATCAAAACAATGATTCGACATTGTGTTTATGATAAAAATCAAGAAAATTTTTCTGGAATATAAAACTATTAAAATTCTAAACAAGTGTTGTCAGGCAAAGCAAACCTCGCCCGGCAGCACTTATTTTATACCTATATGTTGATAACGGGGGCGGCACGGTGGTGTAGTGGTAGCGCTGTCACCTCACAGCAAGAAGGTCCTGGGTTCGAGCCCTGGGGCCGGCGAGGGCCTTTCTGTGCGGAGTTTGCATGTTCTCCCCGTGTCCGCGTGGGTTTCCTCCGGATGCTCCGGTTTCCCCCACAGTCCAAAGACGTGCAGGTTAGGTTAACTGGTGACTCTAAATTGACCGTAGGTGTGAATGTGAGTGTGAATGGTTGTCTGTGTCTATGTGTCAGCCCTGTGATGACCTGGCGACTTGTCCAGGGTGTACCCCGCCTTTCGCCCGTAGTCAGCTGGGATAGGCTCCAGCTTGCCTGCGACCCTGTAGAAGGATAAAGCGGCTAGAGATAATGAGATGAGATGAGATGTTGATAACGGTAATATTTCTCAATCATCAGCTGTCAGGTTATAGTCCAATGAAAATCCATGACCTTGAGTTTGACATTTCAAAGTCATTCAAGGTCAAAGGTCATGGTGCCAAATTAAAGCCCATATCACACTTCCTCTAAGTTGATAATGGTAAACATCTGTCTACCATCAACCGTTTTCAAGTTACAGCCCTCTGAAAATCCATGACCTTGAGTTTGACCTTTCAGGGTCACTCAAGGTCAAAGATCATAGTGCCAAATGAAAGGCCATATGGGAGTTCCTATATGCTCATAATAGTAAACAATTTTCTATCAGCAACTGTTTTTGAGTTATAATGGAAAATCTGTTATTTTGGCCGAAAGGTTGACCTTTCCGGTGACCTTGACCTTCACCTTGATCTGATTACCCCCAAAATTTAATCAGGTAATCTCTGGACAATTGCCCACCTACCCTGAAAATCTGAAGTCAAATCGGTGCAACCGTCTTGATGCTAGTTTGTTAACACACACACAAACAAACAAACAAACAAACAAACAAACAAACAAACAAACAGTCATGGTGCCAAATGAAAACCCATATATGACTTCCTATATATTGATAATGATAAACATCTCTCTAAGCGTTTTCAAGTTATTATGGAAAATATGCACATTTTAGCAATGACCTTGACCCCAACCGCAAAGAAAACTATGAGAGATACTCCATCGTGTAGCATATCAATGGAAGCAGAATTGAAAGATTAACATTCTGGAATTAGTTTGAAGTAAATATGATGAATATGAAGGAAGATATCGCGAAAAAAAAAAAACAATTTTGACCTTTTTGGTGACCTTGACCAGATGACCCTCAAAATGTTGAAGGTTCTATTTGAGACCAATGCTCATCTATCCTGAAAGTTTCATGAAGATTGGTCCAGCCGTTTTCCCGTAATGTTGCGATAAAAAAAAACAAAGAAAACAAAGAAACCCCACCGAAAACAATACCTTGCCGTGGACTCCGTCCCGGGCAAGGTAATTACACTGAGCAATAATATATTAAAAGCAAAGAAGAAGAAGAACTTTATTTATCACACATACACTTAAGCACCGTGAAATTCCTCTCTGCATTTAACCCATCTAAAGCAGTGAGCACACACACATACCGTACCTAGAGCAGTGGGCAGCTATGCTACAGAGCCCGGGGAGCAGTTGGGGGTTAGGTGCATTGCTCAAGGGCATTTCAGCCCAAGGCCACCCCATGTTAACCTAACCACATGTCTTTGAACTGTGGGGGAAACCGGAGCACCCAGAGGAAACCCATGCAGATACGGGGACAACATACAAACTCCACACAGAAAGGCCCCCGTTGGCCACTGGGCTCGAACCCAGAACCTTCTTGATGTGAGGCAACAGTGCTCACCACGACACCACCGTGCCGAGCCAAACCAAGTGTTCTTTGTTCCTTTTACCATCAAAACATTTTTGAAGAGAAACCACAAGACCACATGAGGTCATTCTGAAGTAACAGAGCAACTGAGGGCAATTAAAGGTGCATTCGGTAAAATTAGTCTTTGTTACCTCGCCTGGGACGGAGTAAGCGGGGCGAGGTATTGTTTTCGGTGGGGTTTCTTTGTTTGTTTGTTGTTAATGGTATTTCAGGAAAACAGCTGGACCAATCTTCATGAAACTTTCAGGATAGCTGGGCATTGGTCTCAAATAGAACCTCCAACATTTTGGGGGTCATCCGGTCAAGGTCAAGGTTTTTGTGGCCACTGCTTCATATAGAGGCAGTAACCACTATGTCGTCGTGCTATAAGAATGTAAGAGTGCATCAATCATGCAGTATGGTGTGTTCTGATTGGCTGAGAGCAGTATGGCGTGCGAATGAGAATCAGAACCATGTTTATTGGCCAAGTATGTTCACACACAAGGTCAAAATCAAGGTCAAGGTCACCAAAAAGGTCAAAATATTTTTTTCGCGATATCTTCCTTCAGGTTTGTTTTGCCTGGCAACATTTGTTTTCTTTTGTTTTTGAAGATTAGGTCTCGAATGGTTAGGTGGGCAGGCTTAATATTTAAATGATTCCCGCCCATGTTCACGAAGCACCACCCCCAGGATCTACAGTGGCCCGGAGAGTGTCTCAAAGATGACCGACAGAAGGTGCATCCAAAGACAAACAAGCTTTCCGGTCCGGAAGTCAGTTTTACAGACGGGTTTTCTCAGCAATTGAATCCAATTTTGCTCAGGCCAGGGCTGAATGCATCGTTTTGTTTTTATCATGTTCTACACATCTTTCAAGATTATTTGTATGAATAAGGAATTTCAAAAAAAAATATGCTATTTCACCTTGAAGATGTGTATGTATAAGAGGTCTAGAACTAAATTTATTTCACAAAAACAAAACCAGTACCTTTGCCTTTGATTTGAATGCTTCACAACAAACAAAAGCAAGCAACACTCTGGGATTTATAAAATAGGGAATTACAAAATATGCTTAACACAGGTGGTATGATTTATACGGAAAAGCATCCATACGGCTTTTTATAACGAGCTAAATTAAAAGGGTTCCTCAGTCTACATGCCGGAGAAACAATAAGCCATTTAGTGCACGCACTCACACACACACTGGACCTGCAGTAAAACAGTAAAATTCCTTGCTTGTGTGTGTGTTGGTTGCCCACAATTTGGAAAAGGACTTAATTGGTCTATTACTTGCTGGTTTTGGCCTCACACTTACTGGGATTATTCCTCATCAAGTCATCATAAAATCAGCTTTGCAGTTCGAGTGTGTACTTTCACACTTTCTCTTAAGTCATGTCAGGCCAGACGAGACCCAAACAACGTCATCTTCCATGTACCTTGACACTACTGGAGTCCCCACACACACACACACACCAAACGTGGACATCCTTTTTTTAAAGAAGGAATCAGTGTGTCTCTATTTCTTATCATTTCATCTTGAAGGTTAAGGTGATGCTGTGTGTATGAGCAAGTATGAGAAAGGAAAGTCATGGATCAAGAATGTAGTTCTGTGCACACAAATTCTTGCCAAAGGTGGTGGTGGTGGTGTGTGTGTGTGTGTGTGTTAACCCAAGATGATGGCCCAGGAGGTCTCTGTATGTTTATTTGTAGCATTTCCTACTCATGGTAAATGTCCTTGGGTCATTGAAATGCATGAAAACTACAATATAAATGCTATGAATTCTCACCATGGCTCCACCCTTATGATAAAGCTGACCCTCACCCTAACCCTGTGAATCGATCTGCGATTCCCTGATTCGACCCAAACCCTCGTCTTCAACTCTCCTACGTTCTAACTCCACCACTCATACGAATACCCCTCAGCCCCTCAACAGTTGTCTCATTCCCAGGCCTTATTGCAACCATAACCCCTATCCTAACTCCTGCCTCCTTCCTTAACTCCACCCCTTTTGCAAATCCAGGCCTCATTATAACCACACCCATCATCCTACCCCCGTTTCCTCCTCTAACTGCATGCCTCATCCTAATTCCATTCCTCGTTTTCACCACACCCTTCATCCTAACCCATCTCTTACCCCAACTCCACCTCTTGTTCCAATTGCAGACCTCATTGTAAACACACCCCTCATCCCAATCTCATGCCGTGTTGTCACCACACAATCCCTGCCTCCTCCCATAACTCCACCATCTCTTTGCAATCGCAGGCCTCATTGAAACCACATGCCACATCCTAACCTCTGCCTCCTTCCCTACTTCCAGCCCTCATTACAAACCCCAGCCTTATTGTAATCACCTTCTGTTCTAAACCCTGCATCCTCCACTAACTCCACCCCAAAACCAATCCCATTATCACCCCCCATCTTTCTCTAACTCCACCCCTCATCCAAATCCCAGGCCTCATTGTAACCACACCCTTCGTCCTCTCCCCCCACCTTCTTCCCTAACTCTACCCCTCATCCCAATCTATCGTCCTCACTGGAACCACACCCTTCATCCAACCCCCCGCCTTCTTCCAAGTCCACCCCTTAACCCAATCCCCAGACCTCATTGTAACCACACCCCTCAATATAACCCTCACATCCTCCCCAAACTCCACCCCTCAACCCAATTCCATGCCTTTTTGTAACCAGACCCTACATCCTAACCCAACCTCCATCCCTTGTCCCAATCTCAGGCCTCATTGTAACCACACCCCCATCCTAAATACCACCTCCTTCCCAAACCACATTGTAACTGCATTCATCATCTTAATCCCAGCTCCGAACTCCACCCCTTACTTTATCCCAAGAGGTAGCATCTTTTATCGATGCAAGTTAGATCGTTAACGATTTTTATGCAAACTAAATAAGCACTGATGTTCTACTATGCTAGGAAACTTCCTATCTACCACACCCCCACATGCTGAACCTGTTTCCAGACTATTATTCAATATGTACTTGATGTTTTTTCCTACTTACTTTAGAATGTGCAATCAGGACACCATCGTGGTTGGACAAATTGCAGATCAAATTACAAACAAGCCCAGAGTAGTGGCAGGAAAAAAAAAAAGACACCACCCACAGCCTGTTCATTTCCTTCCCATCCTCCAAACACAGACTCAGCCTTTTACACAGTATAAACACACAAAAAGTAGTAACAGATATTCCAGTGCTAATATTAGGTGGTGTAAGTCCATCTGTGGGCAAAGTGAAGTCTGATCCTGGACATCGGAAGCCTGAACATAAATATTCACTGTATCTATGGCTGTATTGTGGTGAAAACTCATACGCAGTGAATAATCACTCCTACTTAGAGCAATAGATCCTCATTATACTCACAAGCTGAGACTGAACGTCAAGTTCAACACGAGCTGATCCAGCAAATAAATGTTGCTCAGTTCCCAGGTTGTGGATTTGCTTTTGAGGGAAATTTCTTAAACCCTTTTGTTTTGCTTCGTGTCCAAAAAGTCCAGGAAAAGTGGGAAATATGGTGAAATAGGTTCAGCTCAGTTTCAAACAAACAGCATACTTTATATGGGGGGTGTAAACCGATTTCTGATTTAAAATTATGTTCAGGGCCCAGTTCCCCAAAAATCACACAAATTTAAGACTATTTAAAAATTTATGTGCTACTGCTATGGTGCTTTTGGGAATCTCAGCCCAGGTCACTGTGAGGTTAGAGGATCCATGGTAAAAACAAATGGCTTATTTGGGAGTGTGAAACCGAAAGGTGTCTTTCCAACTTTTATTTCCACTCCACCTGCCATCAGGAGATTCCCCAAGCATTGGAAGGGCTTTTGGAAGAAATAGAACCACTACTGGTGGTGCTACCAGTAAAAAATAAATTGGAATATAGACCTGCCAGCTTTTCAGAATTTTGCACAGGAGTTCTGCATTTTAACATTTGAGTACTAGTTATCAATCAAAAATATGGCATATCTTCTTTTCTCCCCGAACACAAAATGCAGATGTGCCAATCCCCATACGAATCTGGAACGATTGACAAGTATGCTGGTGTTTTGAACACTCCAGTATTAACTGACACCAACTGCAGCCACGCCCCTTCCTCCAATCTCACTTTTGTAATGTTTTGGCTGGTGCTATCATCTCGACTTGCTTTTCTCATCTTGAAAAACGCATGCCCTTACTTTCTGTCAAGGTAAAATGAGAACATGTTAAGTTCATGAATTTGATCATCCATCCATCCATCCATCCATCCATCCATCCATCCATTATCTGTAACTGCTTATCCTGTGCATGGTCAGGGGCAAGCTGGAGCCTATCCCAGCTGACTATGGGCAAGAGGCGGGGTGCACCCTGGACAAGTCGCCAGATCATTGCAGGGCTGACACACAGAGACAAATAACCATTCACACTCACATTCTCACCTATGGTCAATTTAGAGCCACCAGTTAGCCTCACCTGCACGTCTTTGGACTGTCGGGGAAACTGGAGCACCTGAAGGAAACCCACGCAGACACGGGGAGAACATGCAAACTCCACATAGAAAGGCCCCTGTCAGCTACTGGACTTGAACCCAGAACCTTGACAGAGCCACCGCAAAGACCTTAAACATGTTCTGTACCTTCTTAGTACAATTGGTTTGGTAAGATCATGGAGCCACAATTAATCATGTCCACCCCATGCACGATTTTCCAACCAAATCTTCAAGAAGGTAATGCAGAAGCCAGCAGTCACTCAAAAAGAGTTGCAGGACGACCTGAAAGCAGCAAGAACAGTGGTTCCACAGCAATGAGCAATGAACTGCACTGCAATCATCTCTGTCCCAACATCTCATGCAGTACTGGACAACCAAAGGTTGTGCATATGATCTCAAGAACACCATATGTGTGTATGGTGAAGTACAGAGATAGGAGCATCATGATATGGATGGACCTATTGCCTTTCAAATGATATTGGGGCATTATACAGCATTGAAGGAAACATGAATGGAGCAATGCGATGTACCAGGACATATTAGAGGAGAATCTTCCACGAAACTGAATCTGGATGTAAGATGGAGGTTTCAACAAGACAGCGGCCCAAAACATACAGCCAGAATAACTCTGGAACGCCTTGCATGGCCAAGCCAATCTCTTGACATGAATCCCGTTGAAAATTTATGGAGGCTTTTGAAATTGCAAGTCTATCAGCACGATTCTCTTCAACTTGGGGAATTGAAGATGATTTGCCAAGAGGAATAGGCCAAACTTGAACCACAATGCTTCAAAAAGATAAATGCTTATTACCATGGTAATTCTTATGGGATTACAAATGGCAGTTAAAAGATTAAGAAATACAAAATAATCTAAATAATAAAGTAACAATAGAGGGCGTTGTGCGCGTTAGAGAGTGTGACTTAATATTGGAGTCGGCACCCAGAGCTCAATCTTTCTCCATGACCGATCTGGCTCTTATAAAACGTCTAAATGTATGTCTATGCTCTACTTCTATCCATATGTTGCAAGTGGTTTATTATGCTAACACACACTCACTCTGCTACTGTACAGTACTCACTGGATTGCTTTTGATAGGTGAATTAGTGCAAGAGATTTATGAGTGTTTTATTTGGCTTTGGAGTTTCTGCCATTTGCTCAACCAAGAAGAAAGTCCCAGATGAACGTTTTTGAACATGAAAAAGGTGAGATGGATGAAATGCGATCAGTTCCAGTCAGGTGAAAATTAGTCCCTTTTTTACTTTCGATGTGGCTTTGAAGGAGTGCTGGTTGCTTGCACTTTCTTTGCGGAGGACTCAGCGTGGCGCTGTCTGGGTTTCCTCCTGAATAATGAGTTAGATCGGATCTGTGTATGTTTGTGCGTGTGTGCTGACACACATCTCTGATCACCAGCCCACGCTTTTCATTAAAAGGAACGGTTCACAGAGAAATGGACTGAAAATGAAATAGTTTTCAGCATCCAAAAGTTTCCTTTCATGCGTGGTGCTCACGAGTTTAATTTTTCAGAACACGTGTCACCTCCAAAATCACTTGGAATATTTCCATCTATCCATCCATCCATCCTTATCTGTAACCGCTTATCCTGTTCTACAGGGTCGCAGGCAAACTGGAGCCTATCCCAGCTGACTACGGGTGAAAGGCGGGGTACACCCTGGACAAGTCGCCAGGTCATCACAGGGCTGACACATAGACACAGACAACCATTCACACTCACATTCACACCTACGGTCAATTTAGAGCCACCAGTTAACCTAACCTGCATGTCTTTGGACTGTGGGGGAAACCGGAGCACCCGGAGGAAACCCACGCGGACACGGGGAGAACATGCAAACTCCACACAGAAAGGCCCCTGTCGGCCACTCGCCTCAAACCCAGGACCTTCTTGCTGTGAGGCGACAGCGCTAACCATTATACCACCATGCTGCCCTGGGAATATTTAACATAAATTTGGAAATTTTGAACTGGAATATTTAAAATAAATATTCTGATTTCTGTTGCTCTCAGAGCAAAATCCCAAATTAAATTAAAAAAAAGGTGAGACTCCAACAAGCATTTCATCTTATTTATTTAGTTTATTTTGCATTTTTTCACCTCCAAAATCATTTTGCGATGGTGCTAATCTGTTGAAATTTTGTACGTCAAGAATATTCCGATATTAGGGACAAAGAAGTGTGTTTTGTCACACTTGTCATCAATTTTAAATGTTCTAGACCTGAATGTTCCTTATTTTTGTTTACAAACACATTGGAAGATTGTTTGTCCTTTTTGACTCATGAAAGACCAATTAATTTTCTTTAATACACGTAATACTGGATATAGAAGTCGTCCAAACACAGATGCAATTATAAGTAACATTTGTGTAATTGTGATCCCCATTTTCGCCTCACAGCAAGAAGGTTCTGGGTTCGAGCCCAGTGGCCGACAGGGGCCTTTCTGTGTGGAGTTTGCATCTTCCCCCCGTGTCTGTGTGGGTTTCCTCCGGGTGCTCTGGTTTCCTCCACAGTCCAAAGACATGCAGGCTAAGCTAATTGGTGGCTCTAAATTGACCATAGGTGTGAATGTGAGTGTGAATGGCTTTGTCTGTGGGTGGTAGAAATGGGCAACTGGACTTGCTTGAAGATTCTTGATTTTCAAGAATCTTCAAGCAAGTCCAGTTGCCCATTTCTACCACCCACAGTTTACTATGACCTGGATGATTGAGAATCTTCACAGAAATGGCTTTGTCTCTGTGTCAGCCCTGTAATGATCTGGCGACTTGTCCAGGGTGTGCCCCGCCTTTCACCTGTAGTCAGTTGGGATAGGCTCCAGCTTGCCCGCGACCCTGTCCAGGATAAGTCTCATCTCATCTCATTATCTCTTGACGCTTTATCCTGTTCTACAGGCTCGCAGGCAAACTGGAGCCTATCCCAGCTGACTATGGGCGAAAGGCGGGGTACACCCTGGACAAGTCGCCAGGTCATCACAGGGCTGACACATAGACACAGACAACCATTCACACTCACATTCACACCTACGGTCAATTTAGAGTCACCAGTTAATCTAACCTGCATGTCTTTGGACTGTGGGGGAAACCGGAGCACCCGGAGGAAACCCACGCGGACACGGGGAGAACATGCAAACTCCGCACAGAAAGGCCCTCGCCGGCCACGGGGCTTGAACCCGGACCTTCTTGCTGTGAGGCGACAGCGCTAACCACTACACCACCGTGCCGCCCTGTCCAGGATAAGTGGTTACGGATAATGTATGGCTGGGATGATCCTTGATTAACTTAATTTCAAGACAAATACTGTACCATGTTAATATTTTCCAGATGTTGGACATCAGGGTGTTTTGTGATGCTGAGTGTCAAATGTAAAATTCACACACGAACCTGGTATGAATAAAAAAAATAATTATTTTTTTTTTAAAAGCTTGAGATGAGTACTCTGGGTGCGGTTCGTCATCCTGGCTTCATTTCTGACTTCATTCATCAGAAATCCAATATAATCACTCTCAATCATAACAATAAATCGGAAATTATTCCTGCATTTTTGGTGCTTCGTCTGCAGATGGTGCATTGTGGGATTTCATGAGCATGCTGGATAGTCTCTGCTATGATGACATGATTACAAAATGGCAGGCTGCCAAAATATCGTGCACTATGTAGGGAGGAGAGTGTGGATATGTACTGTATTTCGGATATGTATCGTCTCATCGTGACTGAATACTTTTTTTTTGGCTGCATACATCCAGTACGATAAATAATATTTATCCTTAAGAGGATGCAATGAGACCAATCCATTCTCCCACGAAATGCTGCTATGTTTAGGTTCTTGGGTTCTGCCTTTCATTATGTTGTATCCCAGAAACAAAATGCTAGTTCTGCAACTAGAGTTCTGTGAACATTAGAAAATCATAAGGGGTGGTGAGAAATCACCTGAATACCTTTTTGTGCAAAGTCACATCGTGATGCATGATGTCGGTATTTACTGTAAATACCACAGTCTTTGGTTTCTCAATCCACATTTGAGATTCATTTTTTATTCGCAAATTATCACAGCAAATGGCAGTTTCTAGAACATAACTCAACTCCTAAACCAGACGGCGTGTGGAACTTTGCAGCAAGCTTGGTGTCATCGATCTAATGTGACCAAGTAAGCAAGCTATGTTTCAAAACAACAATGCCTTTCATAAATTAGGAAGCGGTTTCTTATAGATGACGGCAACAAGCCATTGACATTTTATCAAATTTGCTTCAATTGTTGGGTTTGTTTCATTCATGAAGCCTCAAATGTTGGGCGAGGACACAGTACTGCTGCCAGTCAAATTAGGGTCCTTGAAGCTGCATGTTATTGTAATGCCTCTATCAGGCTTGTAGTATTCGAGTCCGACTCGTGCCCTAATTTTAAGGACTCGTGATTTGACTCAGACTTGGACTCGTGCATTAACTGCATTCAGACTCATAAATTGGAGACGAGGACTCAGATTTTTTCTTTATTTTTTGTTACATGTCATAATTTGGCAGAAGATCTTTATATCTACATTAATTTTTACACTAATTTCGTGCAAGAGAATGCACATTCACCTGTTCATACATCATGTTCAGGAACAAACTAACGTTAATGGCGCGAAAATGCCTGGAGAGACGCCGCTAGGATTGTCCGCTTTGCTTGTACAGACTTCTCGTGAAGTTTGAAAAAATGCACTGCTACATGTTCCATATGGAGAAGAACTATTGAGGAGACAACAGGGACAACCTCAAACTTCAATCATCATTTAGCAAAACTCCACCCAGAGAAGGAAGTGACACGCTATATTCATCGCTCTAGTGATAGCGGAGCTTGCTTGCTGGCCGATGAACTAGCTAGTGTTAACCCTCTCTCATGTAATTTGCCCTGTTGATAGTGGGTGGGGCTTGCTAAGCGAAGAACAAGCTTTTTATCTGGAGCCTATTAACTAAAACGGGGCAGTCGAGCAGTAACGTTAGTCCAACACAGTAGCAGAGACGGTTTCACATAAAGGTAGCGACAGCCATTGTCAAATGGTGCGGATGGAGTCTTGTTCTCAGACTCGACTCAAAATTTTCTTTCATGACTTGGACTTGGGGCGGCACGGTGGTGTAGTGGTTAGCGCTGTCGCCTCACAGCAAGAAGGTCCTGGGTTCGAGCCCCGGGGCCGGCGAGGGCCTTTCTGTGTGGAGTTTGCATGTTCTCCCCGTGTCCGCGTGGGTTTCCTCCGGGTGCTCCGGTTTCCCCCACAGTCCAAAGACATGCAGGTTAGGTTAAATGGTGACTCTAAATTGACCGTAGGTGTGAATGTGAGTGTGAATGGTTGTCTGTGTCTATGTGTCAGCCCTGTGATGACCTGGCGACTTGTCCAGGGTGTACCCCGCCTTTCGCCCGTAGTCAGCTGGGATAGGCTCCAGCTTGCCTGCGACCCTGTAGAAGGATAAAGCGGCTAGAGATAATGAGATGAGATGAGACTTGGACTTGAACACTGGGGACTCGAGACTGGACTCGGACTCGAGGTTTAATGAATCGACTCCAACACTGACATGTATGAATAGCTTTTAATAATAATAATAATAATAATGAACAACCATTTAAAAATGACAAGAAATATGCACAAGTGAATGTGCAAGCTGTTTTTTTTTTTTTTCAAAAAGACACTAAATTATTTTTGGGGCTTTGCAAATAACTCTGAAATGCGTACGCACCGCTGTTGACTTGTTTCGCACATACAAAGAAGAAAAACATGTCCTGAACTTTCAGGGATTGTGAAGTCTTTTTTGTGCAGGTAGTTGACGTGGATAATTTGCTGTTTCGTCCTGCACAGTCCCAGTCCAGACGAAGACGTGCATTTCCTATTCATATCTGTCGTTTCTGTATTTGTATCAATTTAGAACACATTACCTGTTCAGTTGTAATAATGGATTCATATTCAGTTAAACCCCCGAGTATTTACCATATTGTACTTCTACTCCTGAGACTATGCGCCATTATGATGATTTTGCAACTTTTTTAAAGCATAGAAGTGAAATCCGAGTCATTTCCTGTTTTTTATTTATTTGGATCTACTATTATTTCCTGTAATACAATTGACTTGGACCTGTAGACTTGTTGCTGTCATCATAAAGACTGCCCTGTTCTCATTCCAGAATTCTTATTCACTCTTTTAAACATCCTTTTAAGACACATAGTATTGTTTGACTTTCCACCAGGGGCAGACATGGCCTGAAGGTTCGAGAAGCAGCCTTGGGCCCAAAGGGTTGTTGGTTCAATTCTGGGGAGCTGAGTGAATGAACAGCATTTTCCTCTCCCTCTAGATCATGGCTGAAGTGCCCTGAGCAAGGCACCAAACCCCCAACTCCTCCCTGGGCGCTGTAGCATAGCTACCCACTGCTCTAGGCATGTGTGTGTTTTCACGGCTTCAGATGGGTTAAATGCAGAGGAAGAATCTCACTACGCTGAAGTGTATGTGTAATTTTAAAAAAATTATTCTTCTATGACTGTATACTGTAATGTATACTGTAAGCTTCCTTTGAAAAGTAATCTCTGGGAGATTTTCCTCATCACCATCACCTCTGGCTTTCTAATTTCTCATTGTTTATTCGTATTTCCATGAAGCTGCCTTGTGGCAATGTATATTGTTAAACTTGTAATACAAATGGGAAAAAAAAAGAAAATTGGTAAAATGTTGGTTGAATTGGAAGAACTGTTGGTGACATGGCTTGAGGTAATGCTTTTAATCCATTTGTTGGCTTCTACATAAGGCGAAAATGAACGAAAGCAGTGTTGTAGTAAAGTCACTAAACCTCGAGTCCGAGTCTAATCTCGAGTCCCCAGTGTTCAAATCCAAGTCATTCAAGAAAATTGAGTCGAGTCCACTATTAATCCGAGCGCAAGACTCCAACTGCACCATTTGACGGTGGCTGTTGCTGCCTTTCTATGAAACTGTTTATGGCACATACGAGAGTCCACTTGGTGCGCACCTGAGAGTCTGATACACATGCCAAGGTATGCAGGTGTGAAACTCTTGCACGAAATTCGTACACAAATTAATGTAGATATCAATATATGATGCCAAATTGTTATAGCATGTTACAAAAAATAAAGAAAAAATTCAATTCCTCGTCTCCAGTTTACGAGTCCGAATGCAGTTAACGTAGGAGTCCGAGTCATCAGTGCTCAAGTCCAAGTCAATTCATGAGTCCTTAAAATTAGGGTATGAGTCAGACTCAAGTTCGAGGTTCCTTTATTGAGAGACTGATCCGTGTCAAGAAACTAAATTCATGGTTTTGCCT
The DNA here is from genome assembly GCF_027579695.1 of Neoarius graeffei. NCBI lineage: Eukaryota > Metazoa > Chordata > Actinopteri > Siluriformes > Ariidae > Neoarius > Neoarius graeffei. Next base: position 11,721,541 of record NC_083588.1, read on the forward strand.
GGGCACCTGACTAATAACTAGTAACAATGATAATATTGTAAAAAAAATATTTTATATACACACACAGTATACACACACGTGTATATGAGGAGGTCAAGTTTTGAAATTTTAGCTGTTGCTAGCTGAACATAATGAACAGCACTGGTAGAAATGATATTAAAGGGGCTGACTCTCCTTTCCCAAAAACCTTTGCACTTAGTAGCGAGTCGCCATTTTCACATCCATCAATATTCCACTGTTTGAAAAACAAATCAGCAACAAGGCAGTGACTTGTGAAGCTGTAGATCATAAATTGGAACGTGAAATTGCACATATTTGTCAAAGTAGTTATAATTTAAATTTCTTCAGCCGATCCATTTTGTTTTTGTATGGATATTTTGTTTTACTGGACCAGACCCGGCCTCAGCCGTCTCACGGGCGGCCATGAAGGAAAGAAAATATCAGGCATGTTGTGTTGAAAAATGGCATGTAGATGAAGGGAAAGTTCAAGATGGATTTCAAAGGGATTACCAACAGTGACTTTGTTGGTTTTGCTGCACAGAGAGCTAGCAGAGTAACGGTCAAGTGATTTCAAAACAATAACAACGAACTGGATTTTAGGAAGGGTGAGTCAGCCCCATTAATAATACTGTATTTAACTCATCAGATATTATTACATACAATATACAACATCAACACAAGAAAATCGAGGTGATTTTGTATATATTTGGTGACATGACAAGAATCGTGAAATGTGCCCCAATACGCAGCAGTTCCTGTTACCACCCCAAAGTTAATTCTTTTCCTTTACCAGTGCTCTAGGGTTAGGGTTACAGGCCTTCATGCCTTTTTATTCAACATTAGCATCTTTTCGCCCTCGGTCTGCCTCTCTCTGTCTCTGCTCGTGTGGATGAGAGGAGAACATGTGGTTGAAATTGGGGGCCTCTGCTCCTGCCAAAGCCACAACGCAGCGATAGAGAATTACAGCAGGAGAATGAGCCATTGTTCAAACCTTCAACCACGAAGGAAAGAGAACGAGAGGGAGGGGAGACTACAAACATCTGTGAAGGCCTGAAAAACCTCTGAAAGACACTTTTAAACCATAGTGTAAAGCATTAGTCCACTTCCAGGAAGTAGTCATTGAGCAAACAGAATGTTCTTGCTGTCCCCAAGCATTAAATCAAAATGCCAGTTAAATCAAAACAGACAAAAATTTTGACAGCGCTGTGCTTTTTTATATTTACTTTTTTAAATGATGAACAAATAAGTCAGGAACATCAGATGGTTTCACTTTTGAAAATAAATAGTCACAGTTATAATGCAGGAGCTCTTTTTTTAAGCCATTTTAACACCGACACTGAAGTCTTGTTTTTTTCTGTTCGGTAGTTTGAATCTAGAATCTTATACAGTATATGCAAATTTGGAACTTATATATTTAGATATTTTTTTTTCCTCTGAAAACTTTTTGGAGGAGGTTGTTTTCATCTCAGTTTGTTTGACTTTTCCCAATGTAACTCAAAAAGTAGTGAGCAGATTTGGATCTGGTGCAAATATGAATATGCATGTGGATTCAGCATCCAGATATGTATGCGGATCCATAATTTTTTTTTGTCTGTTCCCAATGTAACTCAAAAAGTTCTGAACAGGTTTTGATGAAACTTGGTGGAAAGTTGGGCCTTGGGCCAAGGAACCATGAAATAGATTTTGATGCAAATCTGGATATGTATACAAATTCAGGATTTTTTTTTTTTTTGCCTTTTCCCAACATAACTCAAAATAGTGAACAGATTTTGATGAAATTTTGAGGAAAGATGGGCTATGGGTCAAGAAACCATTAATTAGATTTTGATGCAAATCCAAATATGTAGCTTGACAAAGGTATACACTCTACCAAGTGCCCTTCTAATTTTTAGTATTTATTTCACATATTTTGAGTTTAGTATTGACAGATATCTGCTTTTAATGCACATTTGAGAATAAGTGCTAAATAATGCGAGACAAGACTATCAGCAACATCCATCCGAAACCGCTTATCCTGTGCAGGGTCGTGGGCAAGCTGGAGCCTGTCCCAGCTGACGATGGGCGAGAGTCGGGGTACGCCCTGGACAAGTCGCCGGGTCATCGCAGGGCTGACACACAAAGACAAAACAAGCATTCACACTCTCACATTCACACCTACGGTCAATTTAGAGCCACCAATTAGCCTAACCTGCCTGTCTTTGGACTGTGGGGGAAACCAGAGCACCCAAAGGAAACCCACACAGACATGGGGAGAACATGCAAACTCCACACAGAGAGGCCCCCATCAGCTACTGGGCTCAAACCCAGAACCTTCTTGCCGTGAGGCGACAGTGCTAACCACTACACTACCGTGCGGCCTATCAGCAACAATTATTCCAGTAAATAATGGCACATTCAGTTGATGTTAAACAACTGCATGAACAATGGGCCTAATTTATCAAGCTAGACACCAAATTTATTCATAAATCACTTGTAAGTACATTTACACAAGACATTTGATATTCATTAAAATCCACTAATTTCAGACAAATGTTTTGGACTCATGTTCATTGTTTAAAATTTACGCATAAGACAACTAACTAGCAGAAACCTCAACTGATCAGCTTCAAAATCGTGAGGAGTGACTGCACTTCTGTATAGAAATTACACTGTCACGTTGAAACGGTTTGTATATTCCAATTACACACATTTAATGAAACTTTTGTGAAACCCATGTTTCATATTAAAAGGCACAAACAAAAATAAGTCTCTCAATGAAAACAAATAAGATCGGTCTTTTCATTATCAATGAATGTATAAAAGGAGGATGGGCTCAGCTCAGGTGGTGTGCAAGTAGACATCATTATGCATGGGATTTTCTTTTAATGCTGAGGAGCACTTTATTAGAGCCAGTGCTAAAGTGACCAACAAGTGACCGATCTGGTTTGTCTCAAGCTGCAACGTGTCATATATTCCCCGAGTGTACCATGATTGGACTTCCTTTTCTTAACTCACATGCTGTCATGCTATTCCAGCATGGCATCAGCGAGGTCACACTGGGGCATTCTGACTGACAGTTCTCAAGACGCTTTAATTTCAAGCAAATTACAGTCACAGTTTCCCTGCATTAGGTGCTTGGTATCCATGGTCATCTGAGTCAGGTTGTTTTCCCCCCCTCCATTTTCCATGTCAAACCATTTTCTTTTTCACCTCACTAAATTGACGTCGAACTAAGTTTTCTCTGTATTTAAGCCCAAGTTTTTAAACTCAAAATAACTCACTCCTACCTCTGGGAAAGTCTTCTTTACCCAATGTCATGTTGCATGGCTTCAATTTCCTTTTCAATTCCCTTTTCACATTATTGTTAAAGAGCCAACCCATACAGTGTGGGTCCATGTCCAAAAGATTTATTTCCAACTTATCCAAATCACCATCTCAAGTCATTAAACTATCAATAACTAATCACAGTATGGAAAACAGAAACAAAGAGGATATCCAAATCTCCAAGGTACCTGAGATTTGGCCTACAGAGAAACAACAATCACAACACAGCTCAGAACTTTTGAAATGAATTCAGCAAGACTTAACAGACAAAGCATGGAGACAAACATGAATGTTTAAATGCTGTAAGTCTGTAAATGAAGTGCAGGTGTGAAAGATTAAGCTTGAGGACCAGGATCAATATTCAGATTAGGTCACCCTCTGGTGGACTGGAGGTATTATTTCAAGCATGAATGTTGAATTTTTTTTTTTTTTTTTTTGCGCGTTTGTAATCTGTTAAATATTTGGGAATTGTGTCAAAGATGATTCATGTTTAGTAATAACAGTCAGCTTAGAGTTTAATCCATCAAGAGTTGACTGATACACTGAACATTGTGATTAGGGGGCCCTTTGTTTGCATGTCGCTAAGCAAATCCAAGAGTAAAGCTGCTGTTGGGAGGATTGAGAAGAGAGTGGACTTCGGCTTGAAATTTTGAACAAGTACAAGTTACAGAAACTGTTGTGAATTGGGCTAAATAAGCAGTAAACCAGGAATGAGAACATTTCACAGCGAGAGCACAGACATATATATCAGGACAAACACCAAAACGATACAGCTACCTGGGCACTTCATGAAGCTATTTTCAGCAACTTTTAAATATAACAACGCTAACCAGTAGCCTTAGCATCGGAAACCAGCTGATATATAGAGGATATTACATGGTTGCACGTAGATACAGTATGAAGTTTATCTTTGAGTGGTGAACATATTCGTGAAGCAAATGAGTGAAAATATTTTCAACACGAGAAGATAAACTTTGTATCTTTGCACCACCATGTAATGTTCTTTATATTATATGGACACATCCACAAAAAAAAAAAAAAACGCAAGTTAATCGCATCTAGTCAGCAGGAAAACACTGGGAGTGACATCATCAGAGTGAAATATCGTAAATTATTATCCATACATTAGACACAGGGCGGCACGGTGGTGTAGTGGTTAGCGCCGTCACCTCACAGCAAGAAGGTCCGGGTTCGAGCCCCGTGGCCGGCGAGGGCCTTTCTGTGTGGAGTTTGCATGTTCTCCCCATGTCCGCGTGGGTTTCCTCCGGGGGCTCCGGTTTCCCCCAAAGACATGCAGGTTAGGTTAACTGGTGACTCTAAATTGACCGTAGGTGTGAATGTGAGTGTGAATGGTTGTCTGTGTCTATGTGTCAGCCCTGTGATGACCTGGTGACTTGTCCAGGGTGTACCCCGCCTTTTGCCCGTAGTCAGCTGGGATAGGCTCCAGCTTGCCTGCGACCCTGTAGAACAGGATAAAGCGGCAAGAGATAATGAGATGAGATGAGACATTAGACACATTTTCGATGGAATAAAAACGTATTCTATTCCCTTCTAGCAGGTTTCATTCATTTGGTTTGATAGCATGGAATATTGTTAGCATATCGCTTATCCGACGTGTATTATGTCACTCTACTCGGTGGAGAATGAGCATTGAATATGGTTTATGATATCACATGGTTGTCAAGACAACATGATGTCACACGTTGGAGCTGATGTGACTATTCAGTGAGAAAGTTTTCTGCTGTGTTTGTTCGCCAGGAAAGAGAAAGATGCATTGAATACCGGAAAGGCTACCAAAACTTCAACAGATATTCTTCATACATATTTACAAGAGAAAAACATACCAACGGACAGCAAAAAACTGGAAAAGATCTATATGTCAGTGTTGAACTGTTACTATTCAAGCTGGGACTTGAGCTCAGCCAAAACTTAGCCAGACACCAAAAAAGCAACAGGGCAAAGGATTTTGCAAGAGATTAGCAGCAGGCTGCCAGATCACTCCATTTAGTGTCATTGTCGATGTTGATTTTCGAAGTAATTCAGTCAATTATATGGGGAAATGAATACTTAAGCATGAGTGAAAAATACTGCGGCGAGCATGTGTGGAAGAAGAGTCTGGAGACAGAAATTTTAGTTTCTCTGTTGTTAGCCTGTGCTACTTGCTCTCGATAGCACTAGCTTGAATGCTTTACTAACATTTGCTAACACTACTGATGAACGCTACACCAGCTGGAAGGTTACATCACTGACGGCGCCATCAGCAGTTAAGCTCATGTTGGCCTTTGAGAAATTTTTGGTCCCTCTCACGATAAATAAAAATCTGATTGGTTAATTCATCTGTCACTTCCTACATAAACATACACTGCCATGGCCTTCTGTCCCGGCAATGAAGTCCTAACCGATGAGTGAGCCAGCTCTAAACTCTTCTCAGCCTATAAACAACAAACAAAAAAATCTCATTGGATAACTCGATTTTAATGTTTTCAGGACAGTAACCCTTTCATTTCTGAAGCAAATTTGATAGAAAATGAGGCCAAATTAGAAGAGAATAATTATCATGAAATTATGAAAGAATGAAAGCAATTAAAGAATGAAAGAAATTAAATATAACATTTGAAATGCTGATATGTTTGGGCCTTCTCCGAAGGCCTAGAAGGCCCTGACGGTTCCCCTCTGTTTACAAGAGAAAAACATACCAACGGACATCGAAAAACTGGAAAAGAGTGTGTATGTATAACAATAATCATATTGGCTGGCTTTTTTTCATGGGATATCAGATATATTCCATTCAGCTACTTGTCTTCGACTTGTTCAAGATCATGCTAGCTGAATGGAATATATCTGATATACCACTCAACCCCAGCCAATATTATTTAATTATGTCACCCAGATCCGCAATGTATTTTATCTGAAAAATACGAGTTTTTCAACACGAGAAGATAAACTTCATATCTTCAAGCCAACATGTGATCAGAGGAGCCTGATCTTTTTTTTCCACAGATTATCTCTTATGAACTACTGTTAGGACATCATGAGAGTTTTCGTAAATATGACAAAAAGTTATTTTATATGGGTTACTTACTGCCTCTTTAAATTGCATAAAAGTTGGACTGATCCAGATCATTCCGAAAGGAACTTGATTAGTGTACTGAGATTTAGTCGTTTGCCTGGAATGGGCAGATAGATCAAAAACCAAAACCAAGTTCAGCAAGTCAATAAATGGCGAATCCCAATGCTAACACTTTAATTAACTAATGTCTATCTCGCTTTCACTTCATTGTCAGGTTATTGCGAGTTTGAATCCAGAATATGCCACAACTATGCATGTCTGAAAACTGGATGGCATACTCCCTTCCTTATCAGTTCCAGCAATATGAGACAATCATGGGTATCTGTGAGATCATGTATGCGAAAGAGGGTAGATAGCGCTTTCTTCCAAGTGTTCAACTGCCACTAGGAACAGCAGTTCCAAAAGAATCAGTTGGCTGGCAGAACATTTCTTAGAGGAAGTGTGTGTTAGCCCTCCCCCTCCCCCCACTTGGTAGCTGTTGTACAACAGGGGAGAGCTTGCTGGTGGGTAGGAGTTGGCGGAAGACCGAATTGAGGAGAAAATTGGGGAACTTCCCATCAAAAAAAATTTATCCATCGACATGAATACAGACTTCTGAACTGAGCAGCTTGTTCAAATTGAGAGCACGAGTTTTTAATTAATTCAACAATTACATGACAATTGTCTATCCTTAAAAAAAACTGTAAATGTGCAATTTGCCACATTATAATATTGTGAGATGATCAGAAATCAATCAAAATCAATGCGCATCAAATAACAACCATCATGCCAATTTACGGGCATGTACAATAATAATCAACTTGCGCTACACAGAACAAACATTTACACAGCTCAAGCAAGGAGTGCGCTGTGGTTAAAATGTGTGTTGTGTGTTTTCTGTGCGGTTTTGTTCTGATGAGCTGTTACACTGTCAGATTCCAACCTTATAATGGCAGGAAGCACTGAAACAAAATATTGGTTTTAGAGTAAATGTTTTTTTGCCTGCTGAAACCATTACCACAAATATCTACCTCAGCTGAAGAAAAGATTCTCCTTATACACGCTTGTCTTCCAGCTACGATACTTAAATGATGACCAAAAAAAAGTGCAGATGAATAAACATTTGGCCCCAGAAAATGTTCCGTGTGTTTTTCTACAGATTTTCAGTCCACCATTGAAATGAGAAATGTCAGAACCCTGTTTTCATGGACGCAACAACATTTATCCAGGCAGCTGGATGCAATTATCTCGTTAAGTCCATGTTCGAGGCCTTGTGCAGAGGATATAATTCTCCCAGACTGTAATTGATGCCAGCTAGCAATGAATTAGCACTTATGCTAGTGTCGAGTTTTATTTCAACCGTTAGTCGTTGACTTAAGGCTGTAATTCTCAGAATTTAGCTTCAACCAGGTTAGCTTCTGACATAGAAAAAAGCTAACAGAGTGTTTGAATTAGGATTAGCACTTTGCTTGGTAGGAGCTCAGTTCAAAAACAGATATATAACTAGCACTGCACTAGCAATTTAATTAGCAATAAAACTGCCCTCCATCAGCACAGCTAGCATAAAGCTAGCTTGAGGTTCCAGGTTGACTTAATGACTTCACAGCCATACAATGATATCTTTGATGTGTGTGTAGTTTTTTTTTTTTAACAACCATGTCTTTTTTAATAACATCTTTAATTTGAAACATCTTCGCAGTTGATTTGTCACTAACTGTATAACATTATGTAGCTTAATCCTAAGGAAGTTTATGGCACACTTATAACTTTGCTAGCATGGAGGTCGAATGAATTCCTTGTTGACGAGCAGCTTAGTGAGGGTTCGATTTCTCAAACAAAATGTGAATAAACTTCAGTCGAAAACTTAGACAAATATTGGATTGTAAATTTATCAAAGCTTAGCTTTCCTATTCTTATGTCAACTCTGTGACATTTATGCTTGGTTCCATGCTAAGATAATGATCGATTTAGCATCGACATGATGCTTTAAGATAAGAGTGTAAAAACATTTTTAGAACATGAATTTATGTTCTTTTTGTGTTAGCAAGAGGTGTTTGCTATGTTTTGGCCAGCTGCACTAATCTGTTCAGCCTGAGTTGCCTTCATCTTGGTGGTCCTTCATGAATTTCCACAAATAAAGTCTCAGCATGTAGAACTGTGTTCATCATGGCAAAGCGAGAGGAAAAATACATCATAAACTGTAGCTCCAGTTCATGTTAAATATGTTATTTTATGGTATTTAATGGTATTTAATTGGTATGTCATGGCCAATTTTTGCGTTTTCTTTAGTGTTACCTCGTCTTTCATAGGCTAGCATATAATGAATATTTATAGCGTTTGGAAATCAACAGAATTTATTCATCCATTCATTATCACTAACTGCTTTATCCTGGTCATGATTAAAACCAGGGAACCTGTAGCTGTGCCACGATTCTGCCACGTCTTTGCAATGTATGCGTGTGCAAGTGAACCAACCTGCTTTTAAAATCTTTTAGTTAAACGTTATAATATTAACAAAGACAGATTTTTGTTTTCTCACAGCCATCAGTCAATGTTGACAAAAATGGAGCTGGGTAAACCAGGAAGTGGAAGTACATGGCGTGTTAATGGCACTACTCCGAATTATAAGCTCCAAATGAATATATTTCTATGCATAGTCCTCAAGTAATATTTAAATACAGTATATATTCCACTTTAGATTCGGGAATAGGAAAGACCTAAAGGAGGAAAGTCAGTCATAAATAAGTAACGTTTGGATCATTAACAAAATAATAAAAAGCCTTGGTTTCAGCTGTATTTTATATCTCTAGTTTCGCCTCATTAACTAAAAAGTTTCCTTGCATGTTTTTATATCCCATTTTTTAATTGTTTGGACGATGTGGTGGAATAATTCAGCCCTCAACCACACACACAGCAAAAGGGGGGCACACTTAAGGGCGATAAACCCAACAGGTGTCCGGCGAGTTCAGAATACTGTATAGTTTGTTCATTATATGGGCAGTATGTATTGTATGTACTGTATGGATGTTTGGGCCATTCTATAATTGTGGAGACATTAACTTTGTGACATGTCACAAATGTGATAAAAAGGTGATAGGCGAACATTTCGAGAACTTTTATATCAGAAAACTGCATGACAAATATGTTCAAACATGCTTACTTGGGGAGAAAGAAGGCACAAATTTTTCAAGTTATTTTTAGATTTGTGACATTCCATGTCCCAACAGCCAGCCGCTGTGTCCGGGGATCAGGTCGTCAAGGCCCCTGCCTTCGACTCCCACCCAATCCACACTGCACCAATCCCCTACTGCTACCTCTGTGGGTGGTGAACCCACAGGAGGTCGGGCCCACGTCACCTCTTCGGGCTGAGCCCGGCCGGGCCCGGCATGCAACATCGTGTGGCGGTCAGGGACAGTGCCTCTGGAGTGGCAGACTGGGGTGGTGGTCCCTCTTTTTAAGAAAGGGGACCGGAGAGTGTGCTCCAATTATAAGGGAATCACACTTCTCAGCCTCCCAGGGAAGGTTTACTCCAGGGTACTGGAGAGGAGAATTCGACCAATAGTCGAACCTCGGATCCAGGAGGAACAATGCGGTTTTCGTCCTGGTCGTGGAACACTGGACCAGCTCTATACCCTTCATAGGGTGCTCGAGGGTTCATGGGAGTTTGCCCAACCAGTCCACATGTGCTTTGTGGATCTGGAGAAGGCATTCGACCGTGTCCCCCGTGGTATTCTGTGGGGGGTGCTTCGGGAGTATAGGGTTCGGGGCTCTTTGCTAAGGGCTGTCCGGTCCCTGTACGAACAGAGCAGGAGTCTGGTTCGCATTGCCGGCAGTAAGTCAGACCTGTTCCCAGTGCATGTTGGACTCCGGCAGGGCTGCCCTTTGTCACTGGTTCTGTTCATAATTTTTATGGACAGAATTTCTAGGCGCAGCCAGGGGCCGGAAGGAATCCTGTTTGGGAACCACAGGATTTCATCTCTGCTTTTTGTGAATGATGTTGTCCTGTTGGCTTCTTCAAACCAGGACCTTCAGCATGCACTGGGGCGGTTTGCAGTCGAGTGTGAAGCGGCTGGGATGAGAATCAGCACCTCCAAGTCCGAGGCCATGGTTCTCGACCGGAAAAGGGTGGCTTGCCCTCTCCAGGTTGGTGGGTGGAGAAGTCCTGCCTCAAGTGGAGGAGTTTAAGTATCTCGGGATCTTGTTCACGAGTGAGGGAAGGATGGAGCGTGAGATCGACAGGCGGATCGGTGCAGCCTCTGCAGTGATGTGGTCGCTTTACCGGTCCGTCGTGGTGAAGAAGGAGCTGAGCCAAAAGGCGAAGCTCTCAATTTACCGGTCGACCTACGTTCTGACTCTCACCTATGATCATGAGCTTTGGGTAATGACCGAAAGAACAAGATCACGGATACAAGCGGCGGAAATGAGTTTCCTTCGCAGGGTGGCTGGGCGCTCTCTTAGAGATAGGGTGAGAAGCACAGTCACTCGGGAGGAGCTCGGAGTACAGCCGCTGCTCCTCCACATCGAGAGGAATCAGCTGAGGTGGCTCGGGCATCTTTTTCGGATGCCTCCTGGACGCCTCCCTGGGGAGGTGTTCCAGGCATGTCCCCCCGGGAAGAGGCCCCGGGGAAGACCCAGGACACGCTGGAGGGACTATGTCTCTCGGCTGGCCTGGGAACGCCTCGGTGTTCTTCCCGAGGAGCTGGCCGAGGTGTCTGGGGAAAGGGAAGTTTGGGCTTCCATGCTTAGACTGCTGCCTCCGCGACCTGGTCCCGGATAAGCGGAAGAAGATGAGACGAGACGAGACGAGATTTTTAGATTTTACAAACACACACCGATTAGCCATAAAATTTAAAACACTGACAGGTAAACTGAATTATATTGATTGTTGTTACAATGCACCTGTCAGGAGATGTATTCATTCAGCAGCAAGAGAACAGTCAGTTCTTGAAGTTGATGTGTTGGAAGCAGGAAAAATGGCCAAGTGTAAGGATCTGAGTGACTTTGACAAGGGACAAATTGTGACGGCTAGATGATTGGGTCTGAGCGTCTCCAAAATGGCAGGTCTTGTGGGGTGTCCAAGGAAGGACAACCGGTGAACCGGCAACAGGGTCATGGGTATAGAAGGCTCATTGATTCGCATGAGGCACAAAGGCTAGCCCATATGGTCCAATCCCACAGAAGAGCTACTGTAACACAGAATGCTGAAAAAGTTAATGCTCGTGCCTGGGACTAAGTCAAAATCTATGAAATGAACAATTCCATCTAAAAATGCTTAATGTTGACACTTCTGGTAAAAGATTTGCCAAAATGCATGATGCCTCCATTTCTGCTTTGCCGTCCATGGTTGCTCATGCCGATGAGTGTTGATGTGTTTGTGTTCGCATGCAAAGCTTCAAAGAAAAGGTTGGGTTTGATGGATATGCACAACAATAATAACAAGTGTTGCCAGACAAAGACCTTGCCTGGTAACACATGATGAATATGAAGGACGATATCGCGAAAAACGATTTTGACCTTTTTGGTGATCTTGACTTTGGCCTTGTGTGTGAACATACTTGACCAATAAACATGGTTCTGATTCTGATTCTCATTAGCACACCGTACTGCTCTCAGCCAATCAGAACACATCTGAATGAATATGAAGGAAGATATTGCGAAAAACGATTTTGACCTTTTTGGTGACCTTGACCGGATGACCCTCAAAATGTTGGAGGTTCGATTTGAGACCAGTGCCCATCTATCCTGAAAGTTTCATGAAGATTGGTCCAGCTGTTTTCCCGTAATATCATTAACAAGCAAACAAACAAACAAAGAAACCCCACCGAAAACAATACCTCGCCCCCTGGTGGATTCCGTCCCGGGCAAGATAATTATACTGTATTATCATGGATATGGGCTGCTGGTTGGTTTACATATTTGGCTGAAGCCAGCAGTTTTCTAGTTCTTCTTTGGTACAGATTGGCCAAAGTCTGTACACCCTTTCCACACATTATATCTCTAAAAATGTAGTTATATGAAGCAGGATTTGATCAGGTTTCTAGAATACCAGTCAAAAGTTCAAACACCCCTACTCATTCATAGGTTTTTCTGTATTTGGACTATTTTCTACATTGTATGTTGAATAATACTGAAGACATCAAAACTATGAAATAACAGATGAAACAGATATGGAATTATCCATCCATCCATCCATCCATCCATCTATCCATAACTGCTTATCCTGTGCAGGGTCACAGGCAAGCTACTGTCGAGCCTATCCCAGCTGACTATGGGTGAGAGGCGGGGTACACCCTGGACAAGTCGACAGGTCATCGCAGGGCTGACACATAGAGACAAACAACCATTCACACTCACATTCACACCTACGGTCAATTTAGAGCCACACCAATTAGCCGAACCTGCATGTCTTTGGACTGTGGGGGAAACCGGAGCACCTGGAGGAAACCCACACAAACACGAGGAGAACATGCAAACTCCACACAGAAAGGCCTCATCGGACACTGGGCTCGAACCCAGGACCTTCTTGCTGTGAGGTGACAGTGCTAACCACTACACCACCGTGCCACCCGATATTAGGTGGTAAACAAAAAAAAGTGGTTAAAAAAAAACAAAAGATTTCTGAAAATTTAGATTCTTCAAAGTAGTCAGTGTTTACCATGATGATGCTTTGCACACTATTGGCATGATCTTAACCAGCTTCATGAGATAGTCATGAACCTGGAATACTTTTCAATTAACAGGTTTAATGAACAGAATTCAGGGTGGTACGGTGGTGTAGTGGTTAGCGCTGTCGCCTCACAGCAAGAAGGTCCTGGGTTCGAGCCCCGGGGCCGGCGAGGGCCTTTCTGTGTGGAGTTTGCATGTTCTCCCCGTGTCCGCGTGGGTTTCCTCCGGGTGCTCCGGTTTCCCCCACAGTCCAAAGACATGCAGGTTAGGTTAACTGGTGACTCTAAATTGACCGTAGGTGTGAATGTGAGTGTGAATGGTTGTCTGTGTCTATGTGTCAGCCCTGTGATGACCTGGCGACTTGTCCAGGGTGTACCCCGCCTTTCGCCCATAGTCAGCTGGGATAGGCTCCAGCTTGCCTGCGACCTTGTAGAAGGATAAAGCGGCTAGAGATAATGAGATGAGATGAACAGAATTCCTTGCCTTCTTCATGTGTTTGAGATCAAACAGTAAAGAATAAATAATAAAAATACAGTAAACAGCCCTATTCCACAATGGTAGTAATCTATATTATGTCAAGAACCGTTCAACTAAGTAAAGAGAAACGACATCCATCATTACTTGAAGACACAAAATATCTTTTAATTTATAAAAAGACAGAAAAACCATTGATTTACAAGTTGTGTCCAAACTTTTCACTGGGGTTGCCAGTATTCAGTAATTTTAGGCAAAGAAATGTATTGCAAAGCAAGGACATAGAAACAACACAACTCTGAATTAGATTTGATAGTTGTTGGTTTTTAACTCCTGAATGCTTTTTTGTTTTTTTAATTCCTAAAATTCAACCTGGAAATTCATCAACTGGATGTGTTGATCCAAAGACCCGAACCGTCAATAGGAAAATCAGAAAGTTTGTCCATTTCAAGTTGATAAAGCAAAGCTTTCTGTCAATGGACCTGTGAAGCTTTCAGTAATGTTATGAACTTAAAACAAGAGCATGTTAAAGAATGGTATTTTTCTTTCTTTCTTTCTTTTTACATTATTCATTCTGGTTGAAATTTTGCCATATGTTTCCTTTCTTTATTTCAGCATACCATGAAGGAACTTTGGATGGAGGATAAATCAGTTTAAAAAAATACCCCCAAAATGCCATCCTTAAAAGGCCAGAAGAGCTAGTTCCTCCTAATTCCGTGCACACTTTTACTTCTAATATGGTTGTCACCATGATTAAGAACACAACAATAAGGCCTTCGCGTTCCCAGTTGTTTTGGCTCTGCATCTCTTACACTGGCAATTTTGGACAAGCAGAGGCAGCTTGCATCACATACCACTTTTTGACCAACAGGCAACGGGCTCTTGAACCGGTTCCATTTGGGATCCTTTGAACCTTGGTCCCAGCTAGCAAACCAGCCTGCATTTCCACCAATTTTGAGCAAAAACATTGTAATCAAGGATGCCTCATCAACTGATGGCATTGCACAATGCACAACGGAAGTAAACAGTCATAGCAAGATGGTGGAGCACACTGATTACCTGCGAGCTTTTTTTTGTATTATTGCAGCTATTTGATGTAGAAACTCTCCAAACTAATGACCTTCCCATTGATGTCATCATGGTTCAGCTGGGAACCAACTTTCAGGTTGTGAACCAATGTATTTTTGGTTGAAATGCCCCAAATGGTCCAAAATTTGGTGCGCGAACCAGAATGGAACCCATTCCCTGTTGGTGGAAAATGGATAACAGTTGCCAGGTTTGACAGTGGTCAGTGGGCACCACATGAAGTGTTTTAGTCATGTTCTGGATTGCTTTGCTTTACCTCATCTTCATCAACATGAAAAATCTTCACTGATGTCACCACATACATTCAGACAAGAAACAACTCCAGAGCATCGGCCATATCCTTTGTCTGGTTCACCAGCTTGTCTGCAGTTTGTTTCCGCATGCCACCCACTCCATCAGGTTTTTGACACATAACTGGCTTCGAAAAAATTTCATCTTGCAGTTAAGTGAAGCCATGGTGATGTAGTTTCATACTGAATAGGGGAAAAGATGATTCCCTTTTGTTAATAATGAGTCTGACTGAAAAAGCAGATGGCTGAAACTGTTGGATGGCATGCCTTCACATAATCAGGTATTGAAGAAAGATGAGCCCAAATGCTGGCAGGACCTTGTGGAAGGTGATACGGAGGTGTAACAGGTGGTTGTCAACCCCTCTTACAGACTACAACTAGTCCTGTGTAATGTTGCGTGCTTTTGGAAAGAGCACAGACTGAATTTCAGATGCACATTTTTCAGACATGTCCATATGACTCTGACATTCATGAGACTCTGGTGCCTTTTGGTGGTTTCTGGAATTTTTTTTTTTTTTTGCTTCCTTTTTGCCAATGTC
Organism: Neoarius graeffei; assembly: GCF_027579695.1. Lineage (NCBI taxonomy): Eukaryota > Metazoa > Chordata > Actinopteri > Siluriformes > Ariidae > Neoarius > Neoarius graeffei. Next base: position 11,736,948 of record NC_083588.1, read on the forward strand.
CTTGTTCACTGCATGGATGGCACACATTCTTCTCTATACATGCATTCTATCGTGGAAAATTTTGGTAATTTTGCTTCTGTACACTACCACAGTGGATTTGAAATGAAGCAAACAAAATTATAATTGTATTGTAGACTTTCAGCTTTAATTTAAGAGGTTTAAAAAATATTGCATTAACTGTTTAGGAATTACAGCCATTTTTTTCCAATAGTCAATCCATTTTTGCAGACACAAAAGTAATTGGATACATGAGCATAATTATAAATATAAGGATTATTTTGAATACTTGGAAGCAAATCCTTTGCCGTCAATGTCTGTCTGAAGTCTGGAACCCATGGACATCACCAAATTCTGAGTTTCCTGCTTTGATCTGCTTTGCCAGGCCTTTACTGCAGCTGCTTTCAGTTGCCGCTTGTTTGTGGGACTTTCTGCCTTCTGTTTTGTCTTCAGTGAGTGAAAAGCATGCTCAATTGGGTTGTGGTCAAGTGACTGACTTGGCCATTTAAGAACATTCTGGGTTTTTTTTTTTGCCTTAAGAAGCTCTTGGGTTCCTTTTGCAGTATATTTTGAGTCATTATCCATCTGTACTTTGAAGCACTGTCCAGTCAATTTTGCAGCATTTGACTGAATCTGAGCAGAAAGTATAACTCTATATATTTCAGAATTCATGCTGCGACTTCAGCAGTCACATCAATAAACAACAATAAACACTAGTGGCCAAGTTTGTTGGTAGCCATACATGCCCAATCCATAACACTGTCTCCATGTTTGACAAATGACGTCGTATCCTTTCCTTCTCCATACTCTTTTCTTCCCATCATTCTTATCCAAGTTAATCTTGGCTTCATCTGTCCAAAGAATCTTTTTCCAGAACTTCTAGCAAAGTCTAATCTGGCCTTTCTGTGCTTGAGTCTTCCCCCAGTGGTTTTCATCTTGAGATAAACCCTTTGTATTTACATTCATAAAGGTGTGTCTTGATTGTAGACCTTGACAATGATACGCCTGCCTCTGAGAGAGTATTATTGACTTGGCTAGATGTTGTTCAGGCTTTTTTTCTTCATCAAGCAAAGAATTCTGCAGTCATTCATGGCCTCATGGTAAGAGAATTAGTTTTGGGACCAAGAGGTTGCTGGTTCAAGTCCCTGAACCAGCAGGAATGGCTGAAGTGCCCTTGAGCAACCCCCAACTGCTCCCCAGGCTGCTCTGGGTATGTTGGATGTCACTCTGGATAAGAATGTCTGCTAAATGCCTGTAATGTAATGTAATGTAATGTAATGTAATCCACTTCAGTTGTTTTCCGTGGTCTTCCAGGGCTTTTGGTGTTACTGAGCTCAACAGTGCATTCCTCATTTTTAAGAATATACCAACTGTGGATTTGGTTACTCTTAAAGTTTCTGGTATCTCTCTGAGAGGTCTGTTTTGAGGTTGTTGTTTTTTTTTCAGCCTAATGATGGCCTCCTTCACTTGCATTGGCATCTCTTTGGACCACGTACTGAGAGTTCCCATGAAGAGATGCCAAATGCAAATCCAAAATGCAAAAACAGATGTGACGTGTCATTCTTAAATTTCAGTTGTCAAATTGCTTTGGTGTAAAAGGAACAAATCATTTGGGTGCTGTGTGCTAATGGATATTCTTCTCTCCACACTCACTGGATATGAGCAATCGTGCACTCTGATTGGCTACTCTACTACTAGGATATCAGCTCATATACCATGAGTAGAGAAAAATAAAATGGCGGCGCGTGTTACTGAACCAACCGAAGATGAAATAAAAACACTCCTCGAAAAGAGAACCCCAAAAAATACCAAAAAAGCAACAAAATATGGAAAAAAGTATTTGATGGGAAGAACGCTTTTTTCATTTTCAAGAATTATTATTATAGCATTTTTCACAAATTGCTACCGTCATTTTGCCGAATTGTTTACATTCTAAGCGGAAATGATTTTGTCGGACGTTTTGTACAAAGGTTTTATTCATCGAATTTGCAAAAAAATAAAAATGCTCCATTTCTCAAAATCCAGCGAACGTGGAGAGAATCTCGTCGTACATGGCTTAGAGCCAATTCGGTGCTTCACGCCTCGTCAGCTATCAGCTCATGTACAACTCGATTTTGTGGAACAACTGTTAAATATTCAACTACGGGGTGATGACAGTCACTCGGCTTTGCCTTGCGCTGCATCACACCCCTGTGTTGTTGATTACTTTCCTATGACAGTATGCATCCAAGTGTTTATTCTTTAGATAGTAATGACACATGAACATGTTTACAGGATTGCGAGAAACAAGCAAAGTTGAGTCAGTGAGCTCGCTCTGCTAACAAGTGTTACCTACATGCATGGTCAAGTTGTGTGTTTGTGTGTACATAAAAGAGAGAGAGAGAGAGAGAGAGAGGGAGAGATTGATGCAAGCCGCCCACAGAGCTTAACCCTGCAAGAATGTTTAATAAATTTGCTGTGTGCAGTAAAATCCCTCCTGAAAGCCTCCATTACACAAAAACAGAAGCTGTGTGTGTGTTTCATGCTGTGTGCTATGGAAGTTTTTTTTTTTTAAGGCTTTAGAGATAGAGACAAACAGATTGGAATAGAGATGACACAGAGAGACAGTCAGGTGATGACCTGTCGCTTTGAGAAGGCCATACGTAGCTCATATCTAATAACCTTTAGCTTGCACACAGACACACATACACATGCAGAGCGAACTCATCCCTGCTTGTTTTGCTTCAATAAGGTGTAATCTGTGTGCTGAGATTCCAGAGCTTTGTGCCTGCAGGCTGTGTGTGTGTGCGTTTTATAGGACTTTAGGTATAATTTGGAGCTCTGTTTGGAAACTTGCACACACCATTGCATCTTTCACATTTAAGGTAAACCGCAGTCGTCATTTGAGTCTCATCCAAATCTGTCATGTCAGTAATTTTTTTACACCCTGCTCATCCGGTATTGGCTGAGATTTAATGCAAAACAATAAAATATAGATGATGTTTTAAAGGACTTGTGACAAACTTGCTCAGTAAGTTAGTGAGTCCTTAGGGCCTCTGCATGCTCTTGCGACAAGGCTTTCGCAGATAGCTTTTCGCAGACAGTTGTAATTTATCGTTGAGCGGGGAGTAATAGGCGTGCGCGATGTTATTCACCGCCACAACGCAAGGGGGCGCGAAGTTGCGAAATCGCTAGGAGTAGTTGGTGGGTGTGGTTAGTGGAGTGTTTATCCTCCGGTTACTTATAATGACTAGAACTGGAGTCGTATACTGTAGATGTACGTACTTCCTCACTTCCTCGATCAACCGCTCTTCGTGCTGCTCAATCTTTGCTCGTGTTTTTAAAAATGGCGGTCGTGAAAACAAAACAAACCGGGAAAGTAGGGAAGCGGAAGTGCGTGTACAGCGGATGTAGAGTGGACCAATCAGAGCCCTCTTGTCTGCGACGCTGTCTGCGAGGCTGTCTGCGGTGGTCACAATTTTTGGGAGGTGCACGCAGAGCGTCTGCGAAGGGGGGGGGGCTTCGCAGACGCCATCTGCGACCCCATCTGCGAGGACTGGGTTGTCAGCATAAATTGGCCTTTAGCCTACATGAGGCCGACGTATGTTATGGTCATGTGACCTCCCAATCAAGCGCTAATTGTACGGCCATGATATCTACAGCAAGCAATTATAATAAAGGTCAAACCAGTCAGTTTGTAACAGATCATAATTGCTGCAGACATCCTCCAGCAACAACGCTTAACAGGCATAGTGTGCCTGGAAATCTTATCCTGTTTGAATAGCACTATAGTCCGTGACAAGATCCCTGCGCTTTTTCACTTTAATCCACAAGTGTTTGTTTTGCAGTCTTCAACATTCTCCCACAAAAATACATCCAGAGGTCTACACTGTTGAGCAAGTTTGCTGAGGTCTCCAGAGTACAGTTAGGGAAATAACACAGACCCTAGCTGAGTTGTTAGGGGTTTTTTTGTTGTTGTTTTTGTTTGTTTGTTTTTTGTCTGCCCATTAAGCAGTATTAATGGACTCAGGACCCATAATTTTTGAGACAAGTAAATTGTAGTAGAAACAAGATATTGTCACAGCCATAGGTCACAAGCCTGAATCATCATTTTGGACATAGCTTAGACAACATGTCCAGCCTGTGAATTATCAATGCTCGTGGAAAAAAAAAAAAAAGAAAAAGAAAACCTGTTGATTTTGGCTGTAATATTGCATTATAATTGCAAACTACATCTCTCATCTTTGAAAGAATTAAAGAAAACAATGGTTCTTTTATATCCTTAAGCAGCTCCTGCAACTGAATGTCTGATTAGATTGCCAGGTACTTTTTAACCACAGTGCTTTCCAATTCTCAATTCTGATTGGTCAGTTAGAGAGAGAGAGAGAGAGAGAGAGAGAGATTGCTTTACAACATTAAATGTAACGATAAACAGATCAAAAGTATGACATGTATAGTATAGTATCAAAACTATATACACCCAAGGAATACCGACCTATTTGCCAGAAAGAATCCAAAACGGTGAGGAATTGACCAAGAAGAAGCGATTTTTGTTGAACTGCTCATTAAGGCTTAATTCATCCATAACTTCATTAATAATTGTAATGAAGCAAACCTGGGTAGAAGTTATATGCACCCCAGGCAGACCTACCTTCCTGCCAAAAAGAATCAAATTCAGTGAAGAACTGAGGGAAAAGAAGCGATTTGTGTGGAAACTGCTCATTAGGGCTTAATTACTCCATATCTTCAATATTAATTGGAGTTATGCAAATTTGGGTAGAAGTTATATGCATCCGAGGCAGACCTAACTTCCTGCCAAAAAGAATAAAAATTGGTGAAAAATTGAGAGAGAAGAAGCAATTTTCGTGAAATGTGGATGATGCCGGATGGACGCCGGACAACACATGATGGCATAAACTCATCGCCTGTTGGCCAGATGAGCTAACAAAGAACATAACCCTAACTGTGAAGCATGGTGGTGGCAGCATTATGATATGGGGGTGTTTTGCTGGTGGAGCTTCTGGTGATGGATGAGTATATGATGGTGAAGATTCTGGCAGTAGGTGTGTCTATTCTAGTGGAGGTTCTGGTGATGGATGAGTCGATGCTGGTGGAGGTTTTGGTGTTGGGTATGGATATGCTGGTGGAGGTTCTGGTGATGGATGGGAATATGCTTTTTAAGATTCTGGTAGTGGGTGTGTATATGCTGGTGGAAGTTCTGGTAGTGGGTGTGGATATGCTAGTGGAGGTTCTGGTGATGGATGAAGATATGCATGCTGGTGGAGGTTCTGGTAGTGGGTGTGTATATGCTGGTGGAGGTTCTGGTAGTGGGTGTGTATATGCTGGTGAAGGTTTTGGTGATGGATGAAGATATGCGAGTGAAGATTCTGGTAGTTGGTGTGCCTATTCTGGTGGAGGTTTTGGTGTTGGGTGTTTCTATGCCGATGGAGCTTCTGGGTAGTAGGTGTGTCTATTCTGGTGGAGGTTCTGGTAGTGGGTGTGTATATGCTTGTGAAGGTTTTGGTGACGGATGAGTATCAGCTGGTTAAGATTCTGGTATTGGGTGTGTTTATGTTGGTGGAAGTTTTGGTTGTGGGTGTGGATATGCTGGTGGAGGTTCTGGTGATGGATGAAGATATGTGAGTGAAGATTCTGGTAGTCGGTGTGTCTATTCTGGTGGAGGTTTGGTGTTGGGTGTTTCTATGCCAGTGGAGCTTCTGAGTAGTAGGTGTGTATATTCTGGTTGAGGTTGTGGTGATGGATGAGTATAAGCTGGTTAAGATTCTGGTAGTGGGTGTGTTTATGCTGGTGGAGGTTTTGGTAGTGGGTGTGTATATGCTGGTGAAGGTTCTGGTGATGGATGAAGATATGCTGATGGAGGTTCTGGTAGTGGGTGTGTCTATACTGGTGGAGGTTTTGGTCGTGGGTGTTTCTATGCCAGTGGAGCTTCTGGGTAGTAGGTGTGTCTATTCTGGTGGAGGTTCTGGTGATGGATGAGTATAAGCTGGTTAAGATTCTGGTAGTGGGTGTGTTTATGCTGGTGGAGGTTCTGGTGATGGATGAGTACTTGCTGGGGGAGGTTCGAATAGTGGGTGCGTGTATATGCTGGTGGAGGTTCTGGTAGTGGGTGTGTATATTCTCTGAGAGGTTCTGGTGCTAACACCACAATTCTCTTCTGGATAAAAAACAGTTGTCAGTTTATAATTACACAGCGTTAACATTTTAATAAAAGTTGTATTCCAGCTTGTGTCTAATAATAACTGTAATACTCCTATAACTTGTCCATGCTGATCTTCAATGAAATAAAGTGTGACAGTCGGTTACAGTCATATTTATATAAAATAGAGATGTTCTGGGCCAAAAGGGGACATGTGGACAACAGTAATGGAGTTACTGAGTGAGTAACATGGAGTAAAATTAATTAAACCCAGCCAGCATAGTGCAAGTGCTAAGTCAACCATGATATAAATCAGATTCATTTCTGAGGTATCAAAGCCGTTCGCTGATTGAAGCCTTAGATTGGACGAAATATGTGTTGAATATGAGCATTAATGGAGCAATAGGAACAAATGGAAAGCATTAGAGAGAGGAATTGGAAGGAGAATCACAATCTAACGTTCCTGTGATGTCATCAAGCATGCATGAGCATTAAACACTGCCAGGGTCAGTCTCTCTCTCTCTCCCTCTTACTCATACACATAATCATTCTGAGAAAGAGTGCTGCCAAGACAGCTCTCCCTGGACACCCCTGTCTTGTTTACCGTGTATTGTTAATCTTATTCCATCCTTCACTTTGTCTGTCTGCGTTTCTCTGTCTGTCTCAATCTGAAAGTGTCTCTCTTTATTTCGAGCTTTTCCAGAGTGCATTTCTCTATATAAATCCTACATGTACTGAGTTTTCCGTGATAGACAGAGAATGATTAGAAAAGAAGAGAAAAAAAGAGGGGATAATATTCATAATTATATTAATTTAATAAAACAAGATCAACTGTGAGCTACTGCTCACTTCCGTGTCCCCCCGCTCTCGCTTATATCAGAATGCAAGCAATCAAAGGAATAGGGACATTTATTATGAATGTTGACTTCAACAAATAATTAACCCTGAAACAAGTAAGTAAAGAGCAGTGTTCTCCCCAGGGATTTCAAAGAGCATCCTGGTAAACTGTCATTTTGAAATAGGATTTTGCGTCTTGAAATAGCATCAAAATCCACCCTATATGTTTTGTAAATACGTTCAGTTGGTCAACAGGAAGTCGATGTGCAACAGACCTAAAAATGGTACACACAGTATAGAACCCCAAGCTGAAGCTCAGTACCAAATATCAAGCAGTTGTGATTTGTAGTTGGTGGGAAACGTGTTATGAAAATTTTGTAAATCCAAGCTATATGTTTTGTAAATACATTAAGTCGGAAAACAGGAAGTTGATGTGTGACAGACCTAAAAACGGTATACACGGCATAGAACCCCAAGCTGAAGTTTGGTACCAAGTGGCTATGATTTGTGGTTGCTGAGAAAAAGGGTGTTTTGGACAGACGGAGATACGGACAGACGGATGGACAGAGGAAAATCAGTATCCCCCCCCCCTTTGTAGTGGGGGTATAATAAGTTACACTGACACTCAAGGTCGTTTTACATAGGTCAGAGAAAACAGAACACACACAAAAGAAAAAACTTGCTCAAGAGTGGTAAGTTTATGCAGTAGTGGAGGAGGAGATGTGTTCATGAAACAGAAAGGTTTTGAGATGAGATTTGAAGAAAGGAATGGAAGATCAGTCACAGAGGGGTTGAGGGAGGGAGTTCCAGATCTGGAAGGTCCATGGCGCTGAAGGACCTGCCACCCAGGGTAGAGAGTCTGGTGTGGGAGGCAGCAAGGAGATTATGGCTAGACGATCTGAGAGAGCAGGATGGAGTGTAAGGAGTCAGAAGGTCATGGATGTAAGGAGGAGCAAGGTTATGGAGGGCTTTGAAGGTGAGTAGTTGGATTTTATACTTAACACGGGACAGAACAGGTTACCAGTGAAGCTGATAAAGAATGGGGGGTGATATGAGCAGATCGTTTGGTATGGGTTACGAGTCTCACTGCAGAGTTCTGAATGTATTGTAGTCTTTGAAGGGATTTGGTAGGGAGGCCAATGAGAAGGGAGTTCCAATAATCTAGGTGGGACATATTGAAGGAGCGGACCAAAGATTGAGCATCACTAGTCGAAAGAAAGGGGTGAAGGTGGGCAATGTTCCAGAGGTGGAAGAAAACAGTTTTAATGAGGGATTTAATGTGGGGATCAAAGTTGAGTGAGGGGCCAAGCAGTATTCCAAGGTTTCTGACAACAAGTGAAGCTTTAACAAGTCCGCCGTCGATGTTAAGACTAACGCTAGAAGATTTGGACAATGGAGATTTGGGGCCAATAAGCATGATTTCTGTTTTATCTGTGTTGTTTTTGAAAATGATTATGCATCCACAACTTTAGGTCTGATAGACAGTCATTGAGGGAACTAGGAGAGGAGTCAGTGGAGGAGGATGTAGTGAGATATAACTGAATGTCATCAGCATAGCAATGGAAGTGAAGACCATGGCTATGAATAATTTGGCCAAGGGGCAGGATGTATAAAAGGAAGAAGGGCCCAAGAACAGACCCCTGGGGGATACCACAAGTGACATGGGACATGGAGGACTTATGTGGACCCAGTGTGACAAACTGTCATCTGTTGGTGAGGTAGGACCGAAACTAGTGGAGGGCTATGTCTGTGATATCAACAGCTGACAGATGGGAGATGAGTGTGTCATGATTGACGGTGTCAAATGCAGCAGATAAGTCAAGGAGAATGAGAATGTTAAGTGAACCACTATCAGCAGACAGGAGAGTAGTCTCTGTGCTGTGATGTGTGCGGAAACCAGACTGAATGGGCTCATACAGATTGTTTTCAGTGAGAAAGGAGTGAAGTTGTGAAGCAACCACTCTTTCCAGTATTTTTGCTAAAAAAGAGGAGGCATTATATTAATGATGCCAGTGCCAGGCTTGTAGTCCTCGAGTCCGACTCATGCTCTAATTTGAAGGACTCATGACTCGACTTGGACTTGAGCACTGATGACTCGGACTTGTGCATTAACTGCATTCGGACTCGTAAATTGGAGACGAGGACTCAGATTTTTTCTTTATTTTTGTAATATACCATAATAATTTGGCATAAGATATTTATATCTACATTAATTTTGTACTAATTTCGTGCAAGAGTATCACACCTGCGTGCCTTGGACAATGCTCTGGACTCAAGACTGGACTCGGACTCGAGGTTTAGTGACTCGACTACATCACTGGCCAGTGCAAAAACATTTTATGTTATGACATTGCTGATTTATTTCAGAAGTATTTCAATTTATGGGTTCCATTGTGTAGGTACACTGATTTGTCACAGGTCTACTTCCTTCTGAAAATGAGCGCACACACACACACACACACACACAGTCATCCAGGGTTCAGATCATCCCAGAAACAAAGAATAAAATTACAGATGTGCGTACGTAATCCAACAAAGGCCAGACGCTCAATGTGATACTTCTGATTCTGATTCTGAACCTGAGTGTTTTCAGATGCACTAATCAGGATAATTACAGTAATTATTTCATAACCTGTTTCCTGTCTATGTTTACAGCCACTCGGAGCTGTCACAGAAGACAAACCCCAGCCTCGGTCAGAGAGTGAAGGCAACGCTGATCATGAACAGCAGAAAAGAAAAGAAAAAAAAAACGATCATCAGTGAATTTCACCGTGATGCATCTTGAGGAGCAATGCTGGTTAGACCAGGTCCAAGTCAAATAAGTGTAGTTATTTCACAAAGACACTTTACAGAAAGTTCTTAGGAGCAAAATGTGAAGTAGGGATGTAACAATATGTATAGTTAAGCAAAAAACTAATCCATTTTTTTTCTATGTATAGCAAAAGGCTAATATTCAACAGCAAAAATCTTTTCAAAGAGCACAAGTCTTTGCAAAATCTCCCCTTGACTTAATTCTATGACTTATGTGCCATGAAGGCAGTGGAACAAACCCAAAATCTGGGTGTTTTTTTTGGAAATGCCATTTACGCACATTCTGCCCTTGAGCTCCACGCTTTTCAGCTACGTGCTCCTGAGGGCTGTACTAAATCAAGCACGACTATATTGCGAGACACCATATTCCCTTTTACATCAGCAGGACTACTTTGAACATTATTATTGACTACATGCACAAATAAAATTCCAAAGGTCCAAAATCTGTGTCATTTGTTTACAACTACAATAGCATTTCTGGTAACGCGATATTACGTTAAATGGTAAATGTAAAAAAAAAAAATTTCCATCACATGGTGTTGTAAACAAGCCTGGTAAATAAGTAGTTCAGTTTGAATAAAACAGAAATATCAATTAAGAGGAGTATAAATAGGACCAACCTTCTGGGATGCCTTAAAGGGATCCTACAGCAGATTTATTCTCAAACTTATTTGAGATAAAAGTAGTCACAGATTTCAAAAATCAAACTTTCATTTTTGGAGACCAAATAGTGTTCAAGAAAAGAATTTTCTTTCAAATGCCAGATGGGCTTCCTGCAGTAGTGATGTATGCGATGATGTCAGCTGTTTATTTTCTCTGTTTACATCATAATTTTGCTAGTTTTACAAGTATTTTGACCAAATTTATGAGTTTTTAAATAAGTATGCCTCATTGTGTACTATATAAATGCCACAATTATGTTAAAAAGAAAGCACAGGCTGGAACTGTATGGGGTGCCATGTGTCACCGGGCCCATTTCGTGGACGAAATGCATTTCGTCCATCACAGAATGCATTTCGTCATCACAAAATGCATTTTGTCGGACAAAATGCATTTCGTCCATCAGGAAATGCATTTCGTCCGACGAAATGCATTTTGTGATCATGAAATGCATTCTGTGATGGAGAAAATGCATTTCGTGGGACGAAATGCATTTCGTCCATCACAGAATGCATTTCATCATCACAAAATGCATTTCGTGATGGACGAAATGCATTTCGTCTGACGAAATGCATTTTGTGATGACAAAATGCATTCTGTGATGGACGAAATGCATTTCGTCCATCACGAAATGCATTTCGTCCACAGAATGCAGTATGGAAGATCACGAAATGAATTTCGTCAATCACAGAATGCATTTCGTCAGACGAAATGCATTTCGTCCATCACAAAATGCATTTCGTCTGACGGAATGCATTTTGTCCACGGAATGCAGTATGGTAGATCACAAAATTAATTTCGTCAATCACAGAATGCCTTTCGTACATCACGAAATGCATTCCGTCCACACAAGACCTTTGATTGTGCCATTTTTCCAAATTATCTTTTATGACCTGTTTGATAATTTGGAAAAATGGCACAATCAAAGGTCTTGTGTGGACGGAATGCATTTCATGATGTATGAAAGGCATTCTGTGATTGACAAAATTCATTTAGTGATCTACCATACTGCATGCCGTGGACAAAATGCATTCCGTCCGACGAAATGCATTTTGTGATGGGCGAAATGCATTTCGTCCGACGAAATGCATTTTGTGATTGACGAAATTCATTTCGTGAGCTACCATACTGCATTCTGTGGACGAAATCCATTTTGTGATGGACGAAATGCATTTCGTGGGACGAAATGCATTTCGTCCATCACAGAATGCATTTCGTCATCACAAAATGCATTTCGTCCAACGAAATGCATTTTGTGATGACAAAATGCATTCTGTGATGGACAAAATGCATTTCGTCCGATGAAATGCATTTTGTGATGATGAAATGCATTCTGTGATGGACAAAATGCATTTCGTCCACGAAATGGGCCCGGCGACACATGGCACCCCATAGAACTGGACTGCATTCCCATAGAGAAAATCCAAAGTGTGCTTGATCAGCTACAGCGGAGAGTCACCGAAAGAAACTGGATCAGACATGAGACCACACGCTGCAAAATCTTTTTTTTCCACATGATCTACAGAAAGTGTGTGTGGCAAAGTTTGTGGCTGCACGCTCTAAAATCTCGGTTTAAAATGGTTCAACTTGCAGCGTGACATGACACTTCGCACTCTAAAATCTTTTTTTTTACATGATCTACAGCTGGTGTTGGGTAGATTAGCAGAGAGAGCGTGTGTGACATGGTTTAAAACAGAGATTTTAGAGTGTGAAGTGTCATGTCATGCTGCAAGTTGAGCCATTTTAAACCGAGATTTTAGACCGTGCAGGCACACACACTACACACACTTTGCCACACACACTTTCTGGAGATCATGTGAAAAAAAGATTTTGCAGCACGAGGTCTCATGTCTGATCCAGTTTCTGTCGGTGACCCTCTGAAAAAGCTGAGCAAGCACACTTTGCGTTTTCTCTCTGGAAATGTAGTCCAGTTCCAGCTTGTGCTTTCTTTTTAGCATCATTGTGGCATTTATATGCTACACAATGAGGCATACTGATTTAAAAGCTGATAAATTCGGTAAAAATACTTGTAAAACTAGCAAAACTATGATGTAAATGGAGATAAACAGCTGAGTTGCTCCAAGCAACCACTACCTGACATCATCACATACCGTACGTCACTACCGCAGGAAGCCCATCTGGCATTTGAAAGAAAATTATTTTTTTCTCGAACACTGTTTGGTCTCTGAAAATGAAAGCTTGATTTTTGAAATCTGCAACTACTTTTATTTCAAATAAGTTTGAGAATAAATCCATTGAAGGATCCTTAAAACAATCCTAAACCAAAATGCCTGCTCTGCATTTGCTTGTATTCCTGAGAGAACTAGAAAGACAGAGAAGAGCTCGCCAAGTGCAAAGAAGACAGCCAAGATTAGCTCACGCAGTGGATCCAGTGATTTCGTCTCGACCATGAAGCCGTTATCTACCTGTTCAGACTCCAGGACGAACAGCTTTCCAGCCACAGTCATCACCTGCATTCACACAGGCCCAGCACACGTGTCATATTTACTTTATTTTTGAGTTTATGTCATACATAGAAAATAACGCCTTCTCTTGAGATGATGCGTAACATAGCTACGCTCTCCCTTTGCATTTATTTTCAAAATCCGGGTCTGGTTTATGGTTTGAATGGATTTCAACGACATTCATATGTTAAATGTGGAAGTCCTCGTTCCATGTTTTTCCCAACAGCCAAAATAAACAAGGTTGTGACTCGATGCATCGAATTCTATTTGAAATAAATCACGCATCTTTCATGAGGCCGCCTTCATTCTGAAGTTCAGTGCTGTGGGCGTGATCGTAGAGCATGAGAAGAATACGGGTAACTGAAATGTGCACAAAAAAGGACTTGTGTTCGAATGGGAGAATCATGCCCAAACTGCATTTCAGTGAACAACCATACTGAAAAATTTCTTTACGTTCAAGCAATATTTCCAGCTTCAGTGCTTTTTAGTGTTCTCTGAATGCCAAAAATAAATTAGGTCAGGAATTGTTATAAATAATAAATTTGCACATCATATTACACCATTTACCAATTCTTCAGTGAAATACTGGATCATGGAACTAAGAGCCTGCACCATGGAAACTCATGTCCGTCCACAGAGCCCTCCTTATGTCAAGCATATGAGGTGAAAATTCAAATTCAGTCCAAATTCCTTGAAACTGGTCTCACTGAATTCAGAATTAAATGCTAAACAGCATACTTTTTACAGAATTAAAATATGTTTATCCATTCTTGAGATATTACAAATCAAAGATTGAAAAACGGCTTAATTTTTAGAAAACTTACGTATTATTCTGCAGGAGTAAAACATGGTCCAAAATGGGCCGAAATAACGAATGAGGTCAAATGTTTTTTCTTAATAACTTTTCGATTTTTCAAGATATGTACATGGAAATTGGCAGGCACATAGATGGTTGTCTACTGAACACAAAAGTTTGAAAAAGTAGTAAAAAGCAATTATGTAAATTTGCATTTTATTCATATGAATTATGCTAATTAGGTAAAAACATTAAATTGGTACACTCTCTTCTTCAAAGTTTCACCAAATGGCTTTATTTTTGCAATATAAAGCTGATCTTAACTCTCATTTATACATCACAAAGAAGGAGAAATCAATGTTAATTATAAAAGATGCATACTGTAATTAAGCATTGAATGTCATTCACTGCTTCACTGAATTGAAATTGACACTCATGTTTCTGACTTCCGTTTTTTTTTAAATATCATTCCGACCACTAGGATCTCAATATTTTTCATCAAAGCAATGACAGGTATATTCTAAAATAGTTATTTATTGATATGAATCAGTTTGATTTGAAAAAATAAGTAGGTAAAGCAATGAAAACTCACTTCAAAGTCACCCGTGAAGCATAACATCAAAACTAGCTGATGGAAAATTTTGCTGAATACTTCATCAAAAACAGTGAGAGCGAGAGAACATCCCAGTAAAAGTTATCTGATTGATATTCACGAGTAATCCTGTCGGAAACTGATCAGAAGAAAGAGAGAGAGAGCCTGACCGCTTTCCTGTGACTCAAAAAGCACCAGCAGTTTCCCGACGTCCCGCGAGCAGAGAGTGAACTCTGTTGTACCGAATTCAACCTGCCGTTACTCCCAAAGTACTGAACAGATCTTAACGAGGTAAATTTCTTTGGTAAGCAGAGATTATCAGCTTTTTAACATTTTCAAGAGTTAAGCAATGACAGATCTGGAAACTTAGATGAGTGTCTGCATGCACAATTTTCACACCACGGCCAGCGAGCATCTGATACGCCAACCGATAGCTCAATGATGAACCTTCCATGAATGGAGGATGTTCTCAGGAATCTCCAGCGTCTGGATGAACAGGATACTCACACTAAAACTATGCAAAGTGTACAACATCTGAGAATTATTGTTTTCGTTGACACTTGTAAACACACTGTCAGAAATTTCAAGTTGGTTCAACTTAGAAATGAATGTTCACCTGCTGACGTAAAGTTGTGAGTAAACTCAACTTGAAGAAAACCTTTGTTTCAACTCACAAGTGGTCAAGACAGTGGATTACAGTTTGTTTAGCTTTTGAAAACTTACAAACGTGACTTCAATATCCACAACCTTTCATGACAATTGGGGTTCAAGAGAAGCAGAAGTAAGTTCACATCACTTCATGGAGCTATTTTTTTCGTGATTTATTTGCAATTTTAAGAACAAATCTCTCTGCCTCAGCTCTTTTGGGAAAATTGTGCTCCTGAAGTCGACAGCTGTGTGAAGAATTCAACCAAGAAGGAAGAGAGAGGAGAAGTGTATTAAAACAGAATTAGAATGCAGCCATTATGTGTAAAACCAAAACGTTTGCTATCTGTTTCTAAATCACACAGGTGCCGTGTCTTATTTAGCATCTATAAATAAGTTTAATAAGAACAGTAAGTAGCACATTTGAGATGATTCACTGTTAAGAGCTCCTGCACCATCTTGGTGGTTTGTGTGTGTGTGTTTCCTAGAAAGGAACACAAGTAGCAGTGTTGGCTCTGGAAATGGGATTCGGGAACATAAAAAACATCGTCAAATCCACCCGTGGAGAGCAGCTCCTTTTAGTAGTCTTATTTTACATTTTGTTGAATTATCACCGCACCGACGGCGGTTTTCACTCCTGGAAATTCCTTCTCTGGCTCCGTTTTTACAACCACTAGCCGCCAGTGTTTTTAAAGAGGAGTGGTTAATCAAAGCTGGGGTTTCTACTCCTCGGAGAAAGAGAAGGAATCACCCAACCAAAACACAACATGTGGAGGAGCCTTAGGCGAGTCCATGTGTGTAACGTAGATATGAGCAGAGGAGTTATTTCTCACTGGACATGGAGAAAGAGAGTGAAATCAAACAAATATGGTTGCATCCCCCCTAACTAGGGCGCAAATTAAAAATGCAGCTGAGTATGGAGTTCAGAAGCAGAATAATCCAGCTCCCAGATCTCTACGACATTTCGATGAGGAAATAATAATTGGAAAATTCTGGAATAAATGAATGGAAACAGGGTGGCACGGTGGTGTAGTGGTTATCACTGTCGCCTCACAGCAAGAAGGTTCTGGGTTCGAGCCCAGTGGCCAACGAGGGCCTTTCTGTGCGGAGTTTGCATGTTCTCCCTGTGTCTGTGTGGGTTTCCTCCGGGTGCTCTGGTTTCCCCCACAGCCCAAAGACATGCAGGTTAGGTTAACTGGTTGCTCTAAATTGACCGTAGGTGTGAACGTGAGTGTGAATGGTTGTTTGTTTCTATGTGTCAGCCCTGTGATGATCTGGCAACTTGTCAAGGGTGTACCCCACCTCTCACCCATAAGCCGGGATAGGATCCAGCTCGCCCGCAGCCCTGCACAGGATCAGCAGTTACGGATAATGGATGGCTGGAAATATGGCTTTCATGTGATATCAGATTTAAACCAGGTTTAGAATGGTCTCATATCATGTCCAGTCGAAAAATTCCAGGTACTCAGTTCTTCATGACGAGAGGACAAGTCAGATGTGTTTCCTTGGACATTTATATGTCACATGAAGCCAAAATATTTTGACTGTACCTGGACCTAAAACTGCATTGGTACAGTCTGAGGAATCCTGCCCACATGGCCAAACTGGCCTCTAGCCTTTTTGGTAACGACCACCATAATAATACCAAAATTCCTCAACCTTTTCCTCTCCTCCTCCATGGGGGTGTGGTGATGATCACTTTATGACACGACTCAGTTTTATGCATGAAAAAATATTGTGTGTGTATCTGGTTTCGTTTTGGTAGATTTTGTATGTAATGACCGTTACTGTGGAATCTGACATCTGTTTGCTCTATTCCCCTGTATAGACCCCACACACTCTGTCCAAAGTCTGTTTCAGGCTCAAGTAGAGCTGTTAAATCTTTTATGTGCTGCATTTCTCTTGGTGGATTCCATACCAAGAGAGAAAGACACAGACATGGAGCCCTTTGATTCAGTTATCTCGTGTCAATCCAGTGTCTCCATCCAGGAGTCTTGGAGTCCATTCCCCTAAGAAGGCATACACTCTTAGAAATATGTTTATATCAATTATTTATGATGTGATGAGAGATTCTGGTGCTAATTTATTGCTTTGTGCTACATTTTTTGTTATCCCTTGATCCTATATATCTTTTATCAAGTTGTGTGTAAAAGTTTGTGTAAAAAGTTTCAGAAATGCTACAACCCCGATTCCAAAAAAGTTGGGACAAAGTACAAATTATAAATAAAAACGGAATGCAATAATTTACAAATCTCAAAAACTGATATTGTATTCACAATAGAACATAGACAACATATCGAATGTCGAAAGTGAGACATTTTGAAGTTTCATGCCAAATATTGGCTCATTTGAAATTTCATGACAGCAACACATCTCAAAAAAGTTGGGACAGGGGCAATAAGAGGCTGGAAAAGTTAAAGGTACAAAAAAGGAACAGCTGGAGGACCAAATTGCAACTCATTAGGTCAATTGGCAATAGGTCATTAACATGACTGGGTATAAAAAAAGCATCTTGGAGTGGCAGCGGCTCTCAGAAGTAAAGATGGGAAGAGGATCACCAATCCCCCTAATTCTGTGCCGGCAAATAGTGGAGCGATATCAGAAAGGAGTTCAACAGTGTAAAATTGCAAAGAGTTTGAACATATCATCATCTACAGTGCATAATATCATCAAAAGATTCAGAGAATCTGGAAGAATCTCTGTGCGTAAGGGTCAAGGCCAGAAAACCATACTGGGTGCCCGTGATCTTCGGGCCCTTAGACGGCACTGCATCACATACAGGCATGCTTCTGTATTGGAAGTCACAAAATGGGCTCAGGAATATTTCCAGAGAACATTATCTGTGAACACAATTCACCATGCCATCCGCCGTTGCCAGCTAAAACTCTATAGTTCAAAGAAGAAGCTGTATCTAAACATGATCCAGAAGCGCAGACGTCTTCTCTGGGCCAAGGCTCATTTAAAATGGACTGTGGCAAAGTGGAAAACTGTTCTGTGGTCAGACGAATCAAAATTTGAAGTTCTTTATGGAAATCAGGGACGCCGTGTCATTTGGACTAAAGAGGAGAAGGACGACCCAAGTTGTTATCAGCGCTCAGTTCAGAAGCCTGCATCTCTGATGGTATGGGGTTGCATTAGTGCATGTGGTATGGGCAGCTTACACATCTGGAAAGACACCATCAATGCTGAAAGGTATATCCAGGTTCTAGAGCAACATATGCTCCCGTCCAGACGACGTCTCTTTCAGGGAAGACCTTGCATTTTCCAACATGACAATGTCAAACCACATACTGCATCAATTACAGCATCATGGCTGCATAGAAGAAGGGTCTGGGTACTGAACTGGCCAGTCTGCAGTCCAGATCTTTCACCCACAGAAAACATTTGGTGCATCATAAAACGGAAGATACGACAAAAAAAAGACCCAAGACAGTTGAGCAACTAGAATCCTACATTAGACAAGAATGGGTTAACATTCCTATCCCTAAACTTGAGCAACTTGTCTCCTCAGTCCCCAGACATTTACAGACTGTTGTAAAGAGAAAAGGGGATGTCTCACAGTGGTAAACATGGCCTTGTCCCAACTTTTTTGAGATGTGTTGTTGTCATGAAATTTAAAATCACCTAATTTTTCTCTTTAAATGATACATTTTCTCAGTTTAAACATTTGATATGTCATCTATGTTCTATTCTGAATAAAATATGGAATTTTGAAACTTCCACATCATTGC
The DNA here is from genome assembly GCF_027579695.1 of Neoarius graeffei. Lineage (NCBI taxonomy): Eukaryota > Metazoa > Chordata > Actinopteri > Siluriformes > Ariidae > Neoarius > Neoarius graeffei. The sequence goes on from NC_083588.1 coordinate 11,755,618, forward strand.
ATTCCGTTTTTATTTACAATTTGTACTTTGTCCCAACTTTTTTGGAATCAGGGTTGTAATTTTCTTCAATTTTCGCATGCGTATGTTGATGAATGCCAATAATCAGCTGTGTGCATGGCATAGAGCAGTGGTTCTCAAACTTTTTTCACCAAGTACCACCTCAGAAAATACTTGGCTCTCCAAGTACCACCATAATGACCAACATTAAAATACAGTAGCGTAGTAGACCTAAGTATTCATTAAAAACAAGGCGGAGGTTTTATTTAACAAGTATATTTAATATTGTTGGCCACTGTAACATTACACACAGTACTTTGAACAGTAACACTGTTTAAATATAGGAAAATAAAACATTGTACTTAAATAATGAATCAAATAAATTGGCCAAATCTGCAACATCTGTAGTCTCATCAAGCTGTATGGTAAAATATCTACTGTTCTTAATGCGCTCAATCAGTGTCTTTTTAACATCGTCAGCCATGTCATTTATTCTCCTTGACACGGTGTCATTTGAAAGCGGCACCAAGTTTAACTCTCTGGCAGCTTTCTCTCCACACGATACGTGTCATCTCTTTGACTAATGGTAAACACAGCAGTTCCCCGATTGTGTGCGGCTTACCGGCTCTGGCGATCAGGAGGCTGGCACGATATGAAGCTTCCTGTGCTTTGGCTACGGGTGTACCATAGGACAGAATGGTGGACTTGGACTGCTTCAGTTCATCACGTTTTCATTAAAAAAAAAAATCCATTGGTTTGTCCTTTAGTGCTGTGTGTTTGGTTGTAAGATGCCGTTTGAGATGCGATGGTTTCATGGACTCATTGCTCAGAACGTCGCCACATACAACACACTGCGGCCTGGGCAGCTCCTCTGTCCCGCTCCAAATGAATCCCAGTTTTATGTATTTTTCGTCATACTTCCTCCTCACTGGTTTCTGCTGTTTGCTAGCAGTTCTGGGGCTGGTTTTGCCACTGTCGTTAGCATCTGCGCTCGGCTCACACACGTCCTCTTCAGTTCTCCCTCTCTCCTGATCCACGCTCCCATTCGCGGATTTAAGCCACGACAGTAATTTTGTCGTACTCGTCATAATTAGCAAAGCCACCTCCACCTTTTCCCATCACAGCCTAGTCTACCAATGGCGGATAACCATCTGTCAGCGGAACCGGCGGGAATGCGTACATACGCTACGTATGGCTACCCAGAAGCACTTGCAAACTTTTTAAAATTATTAACTTAATTTGTATCTCCTTTCATTTTCTTGTCATCGGTTGATAAGATATTTTTCATCCATTCGTATATTATGGATAGTATTTCACGTTTTATTTTATTTTTTTATTTTATTTATATTTAATTAAGTGATTCTTTGGCGTACCACTAGAATGGAGCCCACATACAGTGGTACGCGTACCACAGTTTGAGAATCACTGGCGTAGAGGATTTGCATTAGGTGACACCCACAAAACTCCAGAAAAGGCAAAGTTCACACAGCTGAAATGACATAATTAACAGCGTAAGAGCCTCCTGAAAAGGCCAAAATGTGGAGCCAAATGACAGAAAAGGTGAATTAGCTCTGTATAGGGAAACTTTTTTTTATTATAATGTAAAGGAAAGTGTCTCGGTGACTGTCAAACAGAATGTACCAAAGTGACCTTCTCGACACCGTGTTGGGAAAGCAGGAAGGCATGTGAGTGTTATAGGAAGTCATGCACTTCATTCGGGAGTACACAACGCACTGCATCTTGAGGCATACCAGATTGTCTCAAGCAGTGTTGTAGTCAAGTCACGAAACCTCGAGTCCGAGTCCAGTCTCAAGTCCCCGGCATTCAAGTCTGAGTCAAGTCCAAGAAGTTTGAGGTTCAAGTTTGAAGTTCGAGGGGCGTTCTCTCCAGGCATTTTAGCACCAGTAATGTTAGTTTGTTCCTGAACATGATGTATGAACAGGTGAATGTGCATTCTCATCTCATCTCATCTCATTATCTCTAGCTGCTTTATCCTGTTCTACAGGGTCGCAGGCAAGCTGGAGCCTATCCCAGCTGACTACGGGCGAAAGGCGGGGTACACCCTGGACAAGTCGCCAGGTCATCACAGGGCTGACACATAGACACAGACAACCATTCACACTCATATTCACACCTACAGTTAATTTAGAGTCACCAGTTAACCTAACCTGCATGTCTTTGGACTGTGGGGGAAACCGGAGCACCCGGAGGAAACCCACGCGGACACGGGGAGAACATGCAAACTCTGCACAGAAAGGCCCTCGCCAGCCACGGGGCTCGAACCCGGACCTTCTTGCTGTGAGGCGACAGCGCTAACCACTACACCACCGTGCCGCCCCTTGAATGTGCATTCTCTTGCATGAAATTAGTATAAAAAATGAATGTCGATATAAATCTCTGATGCCAAATTATTATGGCGTGTTACAAAAAATAAAGAAAAAAATCAGACTCCTCGTCTCCAATTTACGAGTCCGAATGCAGTTACCGCACGAGTCTGAGTCCAAGTCTGAGTCATCAGTGCTCAAGTCCAAGTCAAGTCACGAGTCCTTAAAATTAGGGCACGAGTCGGACTCAAGTCCGAGTCCTGGACTCGAGTTCTACAAGCCTGGTCTCAAGAATCCAATGAAGTGTTGCACAGCATTAAAAGAAGATGCCATGGCAAACAGAACTGATTTATACCCCGTACAATTACATGACTTGAAGCTGCTAAAGTTTTCTAGTTAGGCTTCTTTTGTGTAAATTCATACACAGTCAGGAGCACAAGTAAGATAAGGAATGTTTTTTTTTTTCTAAAATTACTTGTGTAAATGTTCATACAAACCATTTACGAATAAATCCGTTTGTATCCAACTTGATCAACTGTTCAAGCATTTACAATGGCTTGTAAAAGGGCTTGTAAAATTTCAACAATCTCAAACATGTCCGATATAGATCAGATTTTGATGTTAGCTCCGAGAAATCCAATGTAGAAATAGTCGAGACCAATGCTGGACTCAAAGTTCCAGAATGCAATGCAGGTTTCTCACACATTTGCACTGAGAAATGGCAGTGACTTGACTGAGGGAGTTGGTGTTTTCATGAAAGTTGCAGTAAAATTTGAGCAGATTGTACAGATGAAGTGGGACAGCTGGACAGACTAAAGGACTAAAGCACTGCTGCATCCAACTCTTTAGGTCGAGATGACGCAAGGACTAAATCCCATTGGGCAGAGGTGATTCTAGAGTCTGTTGTGGCCCCAAGCAAAAATTTCCAGGGGGCCCTTCTGAACAGTGTTCATCACCAATATGTTATAAATAATCTGACACCAACGAAAAATGTATGAAACCAAAGTTTTTTAAATTCCAAATGTGAAAATACAATGGGAAAGAACAATAAAAACAATAAAAAAACAAAATAAATAAGCCCTCGGGCCCCGACTCTCGGGGGGGCCCCTGGGCCAGGGGGCCCCAAGCAGTTGCCTGCCTTGCCTGATCACAAGCTGCGCGTCTGCCATTGGGTCCATTATCAACAGAACAGGCAGTCAAACAGCATTGTGGGTGATTTCGGAAACCTTTCATGAAAATAAAAACAGACCAACATCTTGTTGAAAGGATTTTACCCTTACAATACAAAATAAACCTCGGACTCCTTTGTAGATCTCATGTTAATTACTGGAAGAGCACTCAGGAGAATGCATACCTTTGCCAAGCCACATACTGTATTATCAACATCAAAATCTAATCCCTTGAACCAAGGATAATACTAAAGCTGTGCACGAAATTTCATCAAAATATGTTCACTACTTTTTGAGTTACGTTGGGAACAGACAAAACAATCCTGAATTTGCATACATATCTGGATCCTGAATCCACATACATAGCCAGATTTGGCTCAAAATCTAAATAATTCTTCCTTGGCCCATGGCCCACCTTTCCTCCAAATTTCATGAAAATCTGTTCAACACTTTTTGAGTTCTGTTGGGAAATGTAAAAAAAAAAAAATCCTGGATCTGCATACTTATCTGGATCCTGGATCTACATACATATCCGGATTTGATTCAAAATCTAAATAATTCTTCCTTGGCCCATGGCCCACCTTTCCTCCAAATTTCACCAAAATCCATTCACTACTTTTTGAGTTACATTGGGAACAGACAAATAAACAGAGGCGAAAAACAAACACCTCCAACAAAGCTATTAGAGGTAATAAAGCAATTTGTTCAAGGTGGATTTTTCCTTGAAGGGTTGTAGATTTGAACCTGTTCCTGGGGTGCAGCACCCAAATAGAAAGTTTAACAGCAGTTCCGTCTCACCAACCATTTTGTTGATGCGTCGTGGTTTGTATTTGTCCATTTTGTTGCAACAAACCTTTATTCGTGTAGCGTTAGACATTTCTGCAGCAGTCTATCGTAGTCACAGTCACCAAAGTGGTTAGCTAGCATCTGCTAGTGGCTAACATTCACAGGAAAAAAAGTCATAGACTTCCATCTGCTCTTTGGTCTGGGAACTCGCTCGGACCATTTATTCAGCGCATGCCCACAAAAGCATCCCTGTGCACGCAGGCACACACGTTATAATGTGACATCACTTCGCAGGCTATTTAACATGGCTTTGCTGCTCTTATTAACAAATATACTTAACACTCCCACTCAAAGACATGTTTATAGCTCTCTATAGTTGTTAGGACTAGGACTGTTTTGGCCTCTAGAGGCCGCTGTTATTTCCTTTTCATGTCGTGTTTATTTTGGCCTCTAGAGGCCGCCACTGTTCCTGTGTTTTGTGTTTGTGTTAATTGCCTAATTATCTTCACCTGTGTCCTTAATTAGTTTGTCTATTTATACCCCTGAGTTCAGTCCTCTTGTCACGGAGTCTTTGTGCTGTTATGTTTATCTCCAGTTTCCTTTGTACTGTGTTTTTTGATCTTCTTAGCTTTTGAATTTTTGCACTTTGCTTTTCTTTTGGATTATACTCTTTGGTTTTTTTTGTCTTTTGTTTTGCCCTGTATATAGTGTATATAGTTTAAATAAACCATTTGATTCTTTTTCTACTTCCGCCTCACGCCTCTGCATTTGAGTCATCCCCCTGGTGGCCTAGTGGGGGTTTGCTGGATTATCACACCAACGAACCAGGTTCGAATCCCAGCAAAACCCTAACAGAAAGACTCCGTCATGACCGACTCAGCAGAGGCTGCTTCAACTGTCTACCCGGCCAACCTTCAGGGAATTATGGCAGCTTTGACACGCTTCGGAGCGACCATGGACGCTCATGGACGTACGCTCACCAGCCAACGTGAGGCCCTCGCTCGCCACGAGGAACTGCTTCAGCAAATTGGGAAAACCCTGGCACAGCTGACATCTCTGCCTGCATCTCCTGCTCCTGATCCAGTTCCTGCTCCTGATCCAGCTCCCACTCCTGCTCCAGTGCCCCCTGCAATGCTGCCTTCTTCACCTCGCGAACCCAGCCTTCCTGCACCACAGAGGTATGACGGCAAGCACAGTGAGTGCCGAGAGTTCCTTACCCAGTGTCAACTCACCTTTGAGCTTCAGCCTACCACCTACACTACGGATCGCCGCAAGATTGCCTTTGTGATCACCTTATTAGCTGGTAAGGCGCGAGCCTGGGCTACTGCTATCTGGCAAAGACAGGGACCTGAGTGCTTTGATTTCCAGCTGTTTTCTGAAGAGATGCTTCGGGTCTTCGATCAGGCAGACATCAGTACCGACGCAGCCCGAAAGCTCATGTCCATCCGGCAAGGAGGAAGCGTCGCAGATTACGCCATCTCGTTCCGAACACTCGCAGCAGTAAGTGGATGGAACGAGACTGCCCTGGTGTCAGCCTTCCACCATGGTCTGTCTGACCCCATCAAGGACGGTCTGGCCTCTATTGGATGCCCAAGTGACCTCGAAACCCTCATCTCACATGCTATTCGTCTGGACAACAGGATGAGAGAACGCCACCAAGCCTTGAGCCCCCCCAGCCTCCCTACCTCTACCTGGAGACCGTCTACCTCCTTCAGTGACTGTCCAGAACCCATGCAAGTGGGTCGTACTCGCCTCTCCGCATCTGAGAGGGAGCGCAGAAGGAGGGACAAGTGCTGCATCTACTGTGGCAAGCCTGGTCACTTCCGAGCATCATGTCCCGAACTCTTGGGAAAAGGACCGCCCCGTCCAGCCGAGGGAGGGTTGTGACGGGGCCTACCCTCTCTCCCGGACTCCCTGGCCAAGGAATCTACATCCCGGTCTCCATCTCCTGGGGTGAGTCTGTCCACTCTTGTCAAGCTTTGATAGACTCAGGGGCGGCTGGGAACTTTATGGATATTCACTTCGCCCAAAGCATCAATATTCCGACTGCACCTCTTGAAGTCCCACTGTCTGTGTCTGCCCTCGATGGCCAAGCGTTAGGTGATGGAAGAGTCACCCAAGTTACTTCTCCAGTTTTCCTCCAGTCTCAAGGTCACAAGGAAGAAATATCCCTGCACCTGATTCCTTCACCTGAGTTCCCAGTTATTCTAGGCCTTCCTTGGCTTACTCGCCACAACCCTCGCATAGACTGGGTAACAAGCCAGGTTGTGGAATGGGGCCCTGCATGCCATGCCTCTTGTCTGCTCTCTAGCTCTCCTGTGTCTCCTGCCGAGCCCCCTGATCTCACCGAGTTATCTCAAGTTCCCACAGAGTACTGGGATCTCAAGGAGGTATTCAGCAAGAGCAGGGCCGCCGTTCTTCCTCCGCACCGGGCCTACGACTGTGCCATCGACTTGCTCCCTGGGACTACCCCTCCTCGTGGCAGACTGTTTTCACTCTCTCAGCCAGAACGCAAGGCCATGGAGGAATACCTCAAAGATGCCCTGGTCTCTGGGTTTATTCGACCCTCCACTTCACCTGCTGGAGCCGGCTTCTTCTTTGTCGGCAAGAAGGATGGGGGGCTCCGACCATGTATTGATTACAGGGGCCTGAATAAGATCACTGTGCGCAACCGATATCCCCTTCCGCTGATGTCCACAGCTTTCGACCTGCTCCAAGGCGCCACTGTCTTCACCAAGTTGGACCTACGGAACGCTTACCACCTCATCCGTATCCGACAGGGAGACGAGTGGAAGACTGCCTTTAACACCCCGTCTGGGCACTACGAATACCAGGTGATGCCCTTCGGACTCACCAACGCACCAGCTGTTTTTCAGGCCCTAATCAATGACGTCTTAAGGGACATGATTAACCTATACGTTTTTGTCTACCTCGACGACATCCTTATCTTCTCCAAGACCGTGCAGGAGCACCGCCACCATGTCCGCCAGGTTCTCCAGAGGCTGCTACAGAACAATCTGTTCGCCAAGGCCCAGAAATGCGAATTTCATGTTCCCGAGGTCTCCTTTCTGGGATTTATTGTACGGACAGGCCAACTCCAAATGGACCCTGCCAAGACCCTGGCCGTCCGGGATTGGCCTACTCCCAAGTCCGTTAAGGAGGTTCAGCGGTTCTTAGGATTCGCTAACTTCTACCGCAAGTTCATCAGGAACTTCAGTTCTGTGGCAGCACCCATGTCAGACCTCACCAAAGGGACAGGTGGATCTTATGGCTGGTCTCCTCAGGCAGAAAAGGCGTTCAAAGACCTCAAGGACCGCTTCTGCACGGCACCCATTCTGGTTCTCCCGGACACCTCCCAACCATTCATCGTGGAGGTGGACGCCTCGGACAGTGGTGTCGGCGCGGTGCTCTCTCAACGTTCGGAAGGAAAGCTGCACCCCTGCGCTTACTTCTCCCACCGCCTGAGTCCTGCTGAGTCCCGGTATGATGTGGGGGATCGAGAACTGCTAGCGGTCAAACTGGCCCTTGAGGAGTGGAGGCACTGGCTGGAGGGAGCACAACATCCATTCCTGGTTTGGACTGACCACAAGAACCTGGAGTACCTCCAGCAAGCCAAGAGACTGAACCCTCGACAGGCTAGGTGGGCCCTGTTTTTCAGTCGGTTTGACTTCACCCTCTCATACCGCCCCGGCTCCAAGAACACCAAACCTGACGCACTGTCCAGACTGTTCTCTGCCACTAACAGGGAGAATGAAGTCGGGCCTATTATCCCTGTGTCCCGGATTGTGGCCCCTGTCCGCTGGGGTATTGAGGAGGCTGTCCGACGAGCCCAACGCCAGGACCCCGGTCCTGGGACGGGGCCACCAGGCCTCTTGTACGTCCCACATCAAGCCCGGGCCAAGGTTCTCCAGTGGGGTCACTCTTCCCCTCTCACCGCCCACCCGGGAGCTCGGAGGACCCTGGACTTCCTGAAAAGACGCTTCTGGTGGCCTAACATGGAGAAGGAAGTAAGGTCATTTGTCCTGTCCTGTGAGGTTTGCACCAGAACCAAGAACCCACGACAGCGTCCCCAGGGTCTCCTGCATCCTCTGACCATTCCCCGGCGTCCCTGGTCCCACGTGGCAGTCGACTTTATCACGGGTCTCCCTGAGTCACAAGGTAACACGGTCATTTTGGTCTTAGTTGACAGATTCTCCAAGGCCTGCCGCTTCATACCACTGTGCAAACTCCCCTCTGCTCTTGAAACTGCGAAACTTTTGTTTAATCATGTCTTCCGAGTCTTTGGTCTTCCACAGGACATCGTCTCAGACCGAGGGCCCCAGTTCTCCTCCCGAGTGTGGCACGGGTTCTGCAAGGTCATCGGAGCCACTGCCAGCCTCTCCTCTGGGTTTCACCCACAGTCCAATGGTCAGACGGAGAGGCTCAACCAGGACCTGGAAACCACCCTGCGAGGCCTGGCTATGGATAACCCGACATCGTGGAGCACCTGGCTGCCATGGGCGGAGTACGCCCACAACACCCTGCAGTCATCGGCCACCAAGCTGTCGCCATTCCAGTGCCAATTCGGGTTCCAGCCACCTCTGTTCCCGGACCAGGAGGAGGACGCGGGGGTGCCCTCGGTCAACCAATATGTGAGACGGTGTCACAAGACCTGGAGCAAGGTCAGGAAGACCCTCATACAGACCTCCAGAACCAACCAGACTCAGGCCAACCGCCATAGAAGACCTGCACACGCTTTCCGCCCTGGGCAGCGTGTTTGGCTGTCCACTAAGGACCTTCCACTGCGGGTGGAGAACCGCAAGCTTGCTCCTCGCTACATTGGCCCCTTCAAGGTGGTGCGCAGGGTGAACCCTGTCTCCTACCGGCTCCAGTTGCCCCGGACTCTGAGGATCAACCCCACTTTCCATGTTTCCCTGTTACGGCCCGTACTGACGTCTACGTATGCCCCTGCCCCTAGGAACCCCCCACCCCCCCGCATCTTCCAGGGGCAGACTGTGTTCACTGTGAATCGCCTGCTTGACTCCCGCCGGGTCCGCGGCGGGTTGCAATATCTGGTGGACTGGGAGGGCTATGGTCCTGAGGAGCGCTGCTGGGTTCCTGCTCGGGATGTCCTTGATAAAGAACTATGTCGGGACTTCCATTCGGCCCATCCGGATCGCCCTGGGAACGTCAGGAGACGCTCCTAGAGGGGGGGGTCCTGTTAGGACTAGGACTGTTTTGGCCTCTAGAGGCCGCTGTTATTTCCTTTTCATGTCGTGTTTATTTTGGCCTCTAGAGGCCGCCACTGTTCCTGTGTTTTGTGTTTGTGTTAATTGCCTAATTATCTTCACCTGTGTCCTTAATTAGTTTGTCTATTTATACCCCTGAGTTCAGTCCTCTTGTCACGGAGTCTTTGTGCTGTTATGTTTATCTCCAGTTTCCTTTGTACTGTGTTTTTTGATCTTCTTAGCTTTTGAATTTTTGCACTTTGCTTTTCTTTTGGATTATACTCTTTGGTTTTTTTTTGTCTTTTGTTTTGCCCTGTATATAGTGTATATAGTTTAAATAAACCATTTGATTCTTTTTCTACTTCCGCCTCACGCCTCTGCATTTGAGTCATCCCCCTGGTGGCCTAGTGGGGGTTTGCTGGATTATCACACCAACGAACCAGGTTCGAATCCCAGCAAAACCCTAACAATAGTGGTAAACACAAATAAAAAATAATAATAATAACTCCAAAATAAAACATTTGGCATACTGGCAGTGTTATAAACCTCAAAAAATATATATATTCACACCTGACAGTCAGAAAACATTTACATCTGCCAGTTCACATTACTCTCCAAACAAATACCCCTTGAACCTCTCAAATCTAGCCTTTGTCACCGGCTTGGTAAGGACATCAGCTACCATGTTTACAGTAGGGCAGTACTCTATAGATATTTTCCCTTCCGTGTGTGCAGACCGTACAAAGTGATACTTTATATCCATGTGTTTGCTTCTCTGTCTGCATACTGGGTTCTTAGACAAAGCTATTGCCCCCTGGGTGTCCTCATAAATCTTGAGTGGTACATGCTGGTTACTACCGTCCATCCATTCCTTTGAGTAGTTGTACAAGGTACATACTCTCTTGAGTAGTGGCTGCTAGTGCCATATACTCAGCTTCGCAAGTCGATAGTGCCACCGTTGGCTATTTCCCACTTTTCCACGATATAACTGGACCATTCTCAGTTAAGCTGAAACAGTATCCAGTTGTGCTTCTCCAATCATTTTTGTCGGTTGCCCAATCAGCATCACTATATCCCTCAAGCTGTAGGCTTTACTCACATTTCTGGTAGTGTAATTCTTGACCTATAGTACTCTTTAAGTACCTCAGTAGGTGTTTTGCTGTAGCGCAATGCTGTTGCTTTGGTTCTGCTAGGTGCTGTGATAGTTTACAACCCCGATTCCAAAAAAGTTGGGACTAAGTACAAATTGTAAATAAAAACGGAATGCAATGATGTGGAAGTTTCAAAATTCCATATTTTATTCAGAATAGAACATAGATGACATATCAAATGTTTAAACTGAGAAAATTTATCATTTAAAGAGAAAAATTAGGTGATTTTAAATTTCATGACAGCAACACATCTCAAAAAAGTTGGGACAAGGCCATGTTTACCACTGTGAGACATCCCCTTTTCTCTTTACAACAGTCTGTAAATGTCTGGGGACTGAGGAGACAAGTTGCTCAAGTTTAGGGATAGGAATGTTAACCCATTCTTGTCTAATGTAGGATTCTAGTTGCTCAACTGTCTTAGGTCTTTTTTGGCGTATCTTCTGTTTTATGATGCGCCAAATGTTTTCTATGGGTGAAAGATCTGGACTGCAGGCTGGCCAGTTCAGTACCTGGACCCTTCTTCTACGCAGCCATGATGCTGTAATTGATGCAGTACGTGGTTTGGCATTGTCATGTTGGAAAATGCAAGGTCTTCCCTGAAAGAGACGTCGTCTGGACGGGAGCATATGTTGCTCTAGAACCTGGCTGTATCTTTCAGCATTGATGGTGTCTTTCCAGATGTATAAGCTGCCCATGCCACACGCACTAATGCAACCCCGTACCATCAGAGATGCAGGCTTCTGAACTGAGTGCTGATAACAACTTGGGTCATCCTTCTCCTCTTTAGTCCAAATGACACGGCATCCCTGATTTCCATAAAGAACTTCAAATTTTGATTCGTCTGACCACAGAACAGTTTTCCACTTTGCCACAGTCCATTTTAAATGAGCCTTGGCCCTGAGAAGACGTCTGCGCTTCTGGATCATGTTTACATACAGCTTCTTCTTTGAACTATACAGTTTTAGCTGGCAACGGCGGGTGGCACGGTGAATTGTGTTCACAGATAACGTTCTCTGGAAATATTCCTGAGCCCATTTTGTGATTTCCAATACAGAAGCATGCCTGTATGTGATGCAGTGCCGTCTAAGGGCCTGAAGATCACGGGCACCCAGCATGGTTTTCTGGCCTTGACCCTTACGCACAGAGATTCTTCCAGATTCTCTGAATCTTTTGATGATATTATGCACTATAGATGATGATATGTTCAAGCTCTTTGCAATTTTACACTGTCGAACTCCTTTCTGATATTGCTCCACTATTTGTCGGCGCAGAATTAGGGGGATTGGTGATCCTCTTCCCATCTTTACTTCTGAGAGCTGCTGCCACTCCAAGATGCTCTTTTTATACCCAGTCATGTTAATAACCTATTGCCAATTGACCTAATGAGTTGCAATTTGGTCCTCTAGCTGTTCCTTTTTTGTACCTTTAACTTTTCCAGCCTCTTATTGCCCCTGTCCCAACTTTTTTGAGATGTGTTGCTGTCATGAAATTTCAAATGAGCCAATATTTGGCATGAAACTTCAAAATGTCTCACTTTTGACATTTGATATGTTGTCTCTGTTCTATTGTGAATACAATATCAGTTTTTGAGATTTGTAAATTATTGCATTCCGTTTTTATTTACAATTTGTACTTTGTCCCAACTTTTTTGGAATCGGGGTTGTACTAACAACCCAGCTCAGGTCAGGTCTAGTAGATGTCATAATGTATATCAAGCTACCTACCATCTCTCATCCTGTTGAGTCAATAACTTCACCCTCATTGTCAAAGTTTAACTTCTGCTCACATGGGGTGGATCTCGGTTTGCATTCGGACATTCCAAATTTTGTTAACATCTTCTCTATGTGTCCCTTCTGAGTCATTTTGATCTCTCCCTCACTCTGCCTAAAGTCGATACCAAGGAAGTGTTTAAGTGGACCCATATCTTTCATCTTAAACCTTCTCTTCAACATTTCTTTGACATCACTGAGTAAGGTGTTGTTACTTGCCGCTATGATTAAGTCATCTACCCACACTAACAGAATCGCTTTCTCGTTCTCAGATTCTCTGCTGTAGACACAATGATCAGCGTCATTTTGTACAAAACTATTCCCTGTAAGGTGATCATGCAATAACATGTTCCAGTTACGCCCAGACTGTTTCAAACCATACAATGACTTATTGAGTTTACACACTAAGTATTCTCCTGTGTTTGACTTGATCTCAAAACCTTCCAGTTGCTCCATATATACCTCACAGTCCATCGGAGCATGGAGGTAAGCAGCCTTTACATCCATTTGATGTAGGGTAAGATCCTCCTGTACAGCCACCTGCATCAATGCTCGGACAGAGGTCATGTTGGCTGTCGGTGAAAAGGTCTCTTTATAGTCAATCCCTTTGCAACATATCTGGCTTTACAAGTCTCAGATCCATCTGGGCTCTCTTTCACTGTATATACCCAGTGACCTTCCACTGCTTGTTTGCCCCCTTGGCAGTGGGGTCAGAGTGAAAGTCTCATTCTCTGTCAAAGAGTTCATCTCCTCTTTCATTGCATCAGTCCACATTTTTTACTTTTTAGAGTCCATTGCCTCTCTAAATGTTTCAGATACATCATAAGCCACTCTGTAGAAATAATCCACATTATCACCTTCATCATCACATTCAGCTTTACACTGGTACTCCTTTAAGTATTCTGGAGCCTTTCTCTGTCTCGTAGGACATTCCACTCTCTGAGTGGTATCTGTCTGGGTCGGACCTGCCTCAGCAGTCTCCTCAACACTAGACTCTTTATTCTCCTTAGGCTGTCCCTGACCCTGATTGACTATCTTCAGTGGTGTATCTCCATAACTCTCAATGTCGTCCCCCATGTCACAATCTGTCTGAGTCTGGCTATCCGTGCTACATTTGGTGATGAATTTTACTAGCCTATGTTTTAAGACTTTTCCTGTCTCAGGATAACACACATTATATGCTGGACTATATTTATCATAGCCAACAAAGATCCCTTTTTCACACCTAGAATCCAGCTTCTTTTTATCTTGCTTGTATATGTAGCATTCAGAGCCAAATACCCACATGTTAGATAGGTTAGGTGTTTATCCTGTGAAAACATGGTAAAGTGTCTGCTCTAGCCATTTACTGTAGCACCTGTTGCAGATTTGAGCTGCTGTCTGTACAGCAAATGTCCATAATTGCTTTGGGAGGTTACTCTCCAATAGCATGCATCGTGACATCTCAAACAAGGTTCTCCAACTTCTTTCGGCAGTTCCATTCTAATGAGGCAAGTAGGGTGCACTCATCTCATGCCTTACCCCCTTACTCCTAAGTAAAGATAGGAATTCCTGCCCGGTAAATTCTGTATCATTATCAGACCTTATGCACTTTATCTCTCCATATGGGGCTACATCTGCTATGAATTTTTCTGTAGCTTTTGTAGTGTCACTCTTTGCTTTAATAAAGTATGGAAAAATCATCCCACTGTAATCATCAGTAAATGCTATCGCATATCTGTACCCATCGTTATCTGCTGGTTCATAGGACCACATAGGTCTGTGTGGACTAGCTCCAGTACAGTTGTAGCTTTAGCGTCTGGCTGTCCATTTCTGCTTTGTGTAAATTTGCCCTGTGTGCATATTTCACAGTTTTGATTAGACCTGTCATTTTTCCCTTTTATAGACATCCCTTCAATTACTTTTTCTAACTTTGTGACATCATCAAAATTACAATGACCAAGTATCTTATGCCAGGTTTGAATGTCATGACAACCACACACTTCATCAACATTTTCATCTTCTACGGTGCTAAGGTAATACAACCTACCATACACATCCATTTTGAATTTGGTACCATTCTGGTGGACCAGCCAGTCATCACCGTCCTTAAAGCGGATCTTGGCTCCGTTGGCTGTTGCCGCTTTGACGGAAAGGATGTTTTGTGGAAACGATGGGATGTAGAGTGCTTGCTTGAGCATCATTTTCACCTGTCGTCCCTCGCTGTCCAGCAAGTAGACTTTGGCGTCTCCCCTCATCTTCGCCATCCCGCTCACCTTGGTTCCGTCGGCGAACTCGATTATGTGATCCTCGGGTCTGAAGCTCTTATCAACAGTTTTGAACTTTGTGGCATCGTTGATCATGTGTGATGTGGCGCCACAGTCGACCATGAGACCTTTCTTGTTCCCTTTTTGTGTAGGACAGTCGCCCGTCTTGAAGAAACAGAAAGATGTAGGCTCTGCCTCTGTCCCTCCGTCAGCTTTTTTCACGTGGTCACGGCCTCGTCCTCGACTGCGCCCCCTTCCTCGCTGTGGTGTGTCCCATCTGCGATCCTCTCTCCTCGCCTAGGATTCGTCAGGACATGTTCTGGCCATGTGTCCCTTTTTACCGCATGTGTAACACTCGACATCAGCCAGGTCTATTTTCTTTCCTCGTCCTTTCCCACGCAATCTCATTGCCCCGCTAGTCTTCATTACATTGTCTTCTTCTACATTAAAGTCACTCCTCCTATATTTTTCAGTACTCTCATAACTTCGCAGTTTCGTTTTAAACTCACCGAACGTTACTACGTCATTAGTCTGAGTGATATGCACGACGAATGGCTTGTATGACTCAGGTAGCCCCTTTACTACCATGGCTATCTGAAGCCCATTACTAATCTGCTCGTCTGCTCTTCTCAATGACGTGAAAATAGTCTCTGCTCGGATAATATAGTCAGTGACTGTTTCATTGCTAGCTTTATGCAGCAAGGAAAGTTCACAATACAAACTCACCATGCGGGGTTTGTCCTTTCCCGCATAGTGTTCACGAAGAATCTCTAGTGCCCTTGTTCCATCACGTTTTGCGTCTCTCATTATCAGTGACAAACTCTTGTTATCCAGACACTGCACTAGCTCTGCACACGCCTCTCCGTTCTTTGTCTCATCCTCCGCGAGAGCTTCTTCCTCTCCCTCACCTATGTCCGGCTCCTCCAAGATAACTTCTCTGAGGCCACGCAACTCCATGTGCGCAAGAAACCTTGTTTCCCAAAGTTCGTAACTTTTCTCGTCACCGTCGAATAAAACTCTGAACCACCTTTGGCCTGCTTGACTGGGCCCATAATCTGTAGCGTTATACATTTCTGCAACAGTCTATCGTAGTCACAGTCACCAAAGTGGTTAGCTAGCATCTGCTAGTGGCTAACATTCACTGGAGAAAAAGTCATAGACTTCCATCTGCTCTTTGGTCTGGGAACTCGCTCGGACCATTTATTCTGTGCATGCCCACAAAAGCATCCCTGTGCATGCAGGCACACGTTATAATGTGACATCACTTCGCAGGCTATTTAACATGGCTTTGCTGCTCTTATTAACAAATATACTTAACAATTCACCAAGCCAGTACATGGTCAGCAACCATCCATTATTTGTAACCGCTTATCCTGTGCAGGGTCAGAGGCAAGCTGGAGCCTATCCCAGTTGACGATGGGTGAGAGGCGGGGTACATCCTGGACAAGTCGCCAGATCATTGCAGGGCCAACACATAGAAACAAACAACCATTCACACTCACCTACGGTCAATTTAGAGCCACCAGTTAGCCTCGCCTGCATGTTTTTGGACTGTGGGGGAAACCGGAGCACCCGGAGGAAACCCATGCAGACATGGGAAGAACATGCAAGCTCCAGACAGAAAGGTCCTCATCAGCCACTGGGCTCAAACCCAGAACCGTCTTGCTGTGAAGCAACAGTGCTAACCACTACACCACCGTGCTGCCCATGGTCAGCGACCAGCTCTGTTTTATTTTAAATCTCACTATGATAAACTGAGATAGTGGGAATAGACCACCATGGACATCTACATTAAATAAAAATCCATTCAATTTCCCACCTATAACATCCACACTTCATAAATACAGAAGATTCATACACACTTTCTGTCTCTGATACTTGAATAAAGCTCATTCATAAGGAGAAACGTGATGGCGTCATGAGGCAGAGAAGTTTCACTCGTCTTTTTCCTTATCTAATCTCTGCTTTTGCTCATTCTCACTTACTCGTCTCTGTCTATTTCTCGTTCTCTGTCTTTCTTACTCTATTTCTGTCACTTTGGGATGAAAAATGGCAACCAAACGGATGCTTAGTCAGTCTGTCCAACTTAAACAGCTTAAGTGCCAAATCTATTCCATCCATCTTCCTGCATCCACATTACAGTGTGTGTGTGTGGAAAGAGAGAGAGAGAGAGAGAGAGAGAGAGAATGTGTGTTTGTGTGTTGGCAGGAAGGTGTTGATAGAAGTACTAAGGTGATTTGTCACTGATAAATAACTACATCATACTCTACCTCCCTCTTGATTCTCGAGTTCTTCCTGTCTCTTTATTTCCCTTCAAGTCCCAAATAATCCACTCTGCAAGGCTGAATGCAGTTTTAGCACACATTATGTTCACAATATTTCACTTTTAAAACAATGTCTCAAAACGTGGATCCTTATTTGACCAATACTGGGTTTTCAAGGACCATGAAATCCACATGTGGAGCAACAGTCTGGGCTCAGGGTTGTGAGCTTGGAACATTGATCATGGTTATGACATTTGGCCTGACAGCTCATCATGCGCAGTTATGCCTCTTCCTGTGTTTACCACAGCTCAAGTGGGAGCCACTTTGCGTCGACGTTTTACCTTAAAATGTGGATCCTGCTAACTTAGCGTTATGTTTACACACACACACACACACACACATGCGGACACGACTAGGACTGCTAAAAAGCTAAGCGTGGGTAGACATTTTCATTCTTGTGTAACTCACTGACAGGACACACTGTGACTTGAGTCATCACTTTCCATTGACTACTTTCACATACCCATAATGCTTTACACCTTAGGGGGTAACCGTGTGCTATATTTGTTTACGAAGTCAGATAACCTCAGTCATTTCTTCAAATTCACACGGGGAAAAATGACTTTTCCTGATTTAAAGTTTTAAAGAATACTGAAAGAGGCTGTGTCAAAAAGCGTGGTTCGACAGAATTCGCTGTCAAAATTTTACTCCGAGACAACACACGACTGTGTTCCGTACACTTCAGTGGTGGAGTAAAGTCTGATGATCCAAGTCACGAAGCCTACAACCAACTCTGTCTTTGTGTTTAGTCATAAAAAGTGCGAAAAACAAAAAACAAGGACAAGTCAAAGAACTGAAAAGGACAATTTTATTGAAGGATCAACTCCCAAAACAAAGCGTAAATGATGCAATGTGAGTAAGCTTACATGTACTTTGCCTTTTAGTGTTTATGTAGGTAGATCGAAGGTAGGATTTGACCCTGTCGTCCTAACAGCTTCCTCTAACAGCCCAAAGATTGTCATAATCTGGTAGCCTATGAGCTCCAGGAAAATCAGAGTGAAGGAAATCAAAATCAACTTAAACTTAAAAAATACATTCGACAGTTCTGCTGTGTTTACAGTACTTACTTGACTGAGTGAATTCCTTGCTTGTGTTCCCATGCACGAAGCGTTTTGTATTTTCTTACGGCTTTCTCATCATAGCCAGCACCCAGCAAAAACGATTTCACTGTGGATTCTTTTATGATCAGTGTCGATCTTTCTCAGCTCTTCTGCAGGTCAGTAATTGTTGAAACACCCATGTTGACAGACGAAGAAGGCTGCTGACTCACTGTATTGTATTGTATTGTTTATTTTTGAATAGGGACAGATACAAAGACATAGATATCTGGAACAGTTATCTGATGTATGCATCACAGTATTTGTAGCCAAAGCTAATTCACAACACTTGTCCCTAGTTGGGCTTTTAATTAAACAAAACAAAAAAAGAGAAAATGAATATTTAAAATCTATGAGAAAAAATATATATACATAAAAATAAAATAAAAAATAATGGTCATAATAATAACAAAATTAAAAATAACAATAGCAATAGTAAAAATAAAAAGACAAATAGCAAGCTAAGTATCTAAACTAATAATTCAAACTAAATATGAGAGCAGGATTGCTGTTGAACTAGCCATTGTTTTGTTTGTTTTTTGAAAGAGAGAAGTGTAGCTATGGATTTTAAACTGTCTGGTAGAGAATTCCATAATTGTGTTCCTTTTATTGAAAAAGAGGTTTGTGCAAATGAAGTTCTACGGAATGGAACAGTGCAATTGCCTTTTGACATTGCTCGGGTGGTGGATCTAGTACCACTTTGCAGTCTTGTTATTGACTCACAGAGCAGTTGAGGAGCAGTATTATTGAGGCATTTAAAAACCAATTTAACTGTGTATAATGAAATAAAATTAGTAAAACTGAGAATCTTATATTTGTTTAAAATTTGGCAATGATGATGCCTTATTCTTTTCTTGTCTAAAACTTTGAGGGTTTGGTTATAGAGGCATTCTATGCATTTTATTGTTGTCTGGTGAGCCTGAGACCATGTGGTCAAACCGTAAGATATATGTGAGAAAATCATAGAATTCATAAAAACAAAGGCACAATTTAGAGTTAAGCAATTTCTTATCATCTTAAAACATCCTAGATTTGCCTTAATAGTCTTACACATTTTCTTTACATGACTTTTAAAGTTCAACTGATAATCCATGATTATACCCAGATATTTCACTTCGGGGACTTGCTCAATGGGCTCACCGTTAATTCTTATATCCAGGGTGTTTATTGGTTGTTTCTTTATAGAGAAACACACAGAATTTGTCTTTTTAATGTTTAAAGTTAAACAGGATGAAGCCAGCCAAAATGCTATTTTATGCAAGGTAGTATTTAGTTTCTCAGCCACAAGAGTACAGGTCTTACCAGATGCATATACCACTGTGTCATCTGCATACATCTGTAGACCTATATCTGGGCACACATCTGGTAAGTCATTGATATAAAGACTGAACAGTATAGGCCCTAAGACAGTACCTTGAGGGATCCCCGTTTCAATTTTAAGAAAATTAGAACTCACATCATTAATAGTAACACATTGCTCCCGGCCCTTTAAGTATGACTCAAACCAAGACAATGACTTTTTAGAGAAATTGAACTTAATTAGTTTTGAAATTAAAATATTGTGATTGACTGTATCAAACGCTTTTTTTAAATCTAGGAATACTGCACCGACCACATGCCCTTTGTCAAGTGATTGTTTTATTTTTTCAGTTAAATAACAAGTAGCGGATTCTGTAGAGTAGTTACATCTGAATCCGAATTGCAAAGGATGCAAATAGTGATTTGACTCAAGGTAGCGCATTAGTTGTTCTGAAACAATCTTCTCCAGGACTTTAGAAAAAACTGGAAGAAGACTAATGGGTCTATAATTAGATATAATTCCAGCATCTCCAGATTTAAAGAGTGGTATTACTTGAGCAGTTTTCCACCCATCTGGAAATTGTCCAGTTTTAATAGAAATATTAATAAGATGGGTGAGGGGTTGGACTAGGATGCTGCTGTATTTCTTGAGAAAAGCTGTGTCTAAATTATAGATGTCTTTTGAGTATGTGGTATTTAGGTCATTTATAGCTTTTAAAACAGCAGTATAACTGACCTCTTTAAGGTGAAATGAATTCTCTTGGTCATCGATTAATGCTGTTTGGACAGCATTATTCTTACAGGGGAAACCTGAGGCAAGGTTCTTGACAGATTCTATAAAGAAATTATTAAATTCGTTTGAGACTTGTGTACTATCAGAGATGACATTTTCTCCAAATTTGAGTTTAAATTGATTTTGGGTGTTTTTACCCTCTGGATTTAATAGACTATTTAGTTGCTTCCAGATAAGCTTGCCATTCCCTTTGGCCTCTGATAAAACATGGATGTAGTAATTTGATTTGGACATTCTAAGCTGTTTAACCACCTGGTTACGCAGACTTTTATATAATTTTGAATCAATGTCACTACGAGTTTTAATAAACATTTTCAGAGTATAATCTCGCTTTTTCATCAGTTTTCGGATATCATCAGTCATCCATGGTAACTGAAATTTTTTGTGGGATTGTTTTGTCTTTTTCGTGAACTTGTCAATAATGCATACAATAGCAGATGTTAGATGATCACAGCAAGCATTTACTTGATCAAGTTGTAGGAGGTCATCCCAATTAACACCCTTTAATTCGTTCTCAAATGCAGTCATTGTTTTATGAGGAATCTTAAATCTATAGGATTTTTTGTTTTGATTTATAAACTTTGCCAATCGTTTTTTTGTGAGTTTTCTTGCAACTAGTGTCAAATTATGATCTGACAAACCAGTGACTAAATTATAAGTTTTTATGATTCTGTCAGGCTTATTTGTAAACATTAAGTCTATTAGTGTTTGGCTGCTCTTGGTAATGCGTGTGGGGTTTTTAATCTGCTGGCTAAAATCATGTTTAAATGAGAGATCTTTAAAAAGTTTTCTACCGCGTTTGTCTAACCAATTTATATTAAAATCCCCGAATACCAGTATTTCACTGTTATGTTTAAAGTTTTTAAACAGTGCGTCTAAGTTCGCACAAAGCTTTGTAGTACACGCAGAAGGAGGGCTGTATACCACCATTATGTTAAATTGCATGTTTTGCGACAATGTGACATTAATACATAGACATTCAATATCAGCCGTCAGGGAGACTTCTTTTGCATTGAGCGAGTCCTTAACATATATAAGAACACCCCCTCCCCTCCCGAAAGTTCGGTCTCTTCTAAAACATTTATATCCCGGAACATTGATTATACTGGTTAAAATTTTTTCATGCAGCCATGTTTCACTAATACATAGAAAATCAATATTAGACTCGGACAGTAGCATTCTGATCTCATCACACTTAGGAACCAGACTTCGGATGTTTAGATGACCCCCCAAAATACCTTTAGGTTTTACCGTAGGGTCCCACACTACTTTGGCGTGATTAACAGTTTGAAAGAATAAAGTCCGTCTCTGCTTTGTCTGTGCTTGTGTTTGAAGTGATCTTACTTTAATGGGGACAGTTGTTCCACGCCAGCCGGCACGGTCAGTTGAACAATCCAAGGCGCCTGTCGGTTCTTGTTTATTTCCAAGCTCTGCAGCCTCCACCAACCTTTCAACCATGCAGGATGGATTCACAGATCGTGCTGTTAAACTCTCCACGCCATGATGTAGATTCGGATCGCCGTAGCAGGCTCCGTCCTCGTTAGTCAAACGCGTTAGGAAACCTGCGGGTACTCCAGGTAGCGTGGGGGTGATCAGAGCCGTGACATCCATAGTAGGAAATTCCGCCGGTTGGCGAGGGAGGCCCGCCACGTTGTCAGCAGATGTATCCACAGGGCCTGGGCCTGGATTGAGTTGTATGTCTCCAGCAAGCAAGATCAGGAAAAGAAGGTATGCTTTCCAATGCGATTTATTTGTTCTTATGCGCTTAGAGTAGTGGACTGCCGTGCACAGACGGCGCCTTGGACCAAGGATTAAAAATGAACGATAAATGGCGAGTTGCCCATATCCAAAATTGTTCAGATGGAGTTTGTCCGGGATAAAACCCAGTGTTTGGACATTTCTTACGAGTTTTGGTGGGGATCTAGATGTTGATGATCCAAACAGACCCGTAGAGACGAGAAATGCCGCCACAGCACAGATAAACAGCAGTAGGCCTAACGTTAACAGGTAATTCAGGTGCCATTGTTCGTTTGCGTGCCGTCTCTGATGTTGTAGTTGTTTTTGTTCAACATGCACACAGGCACTACGTTTTCTAACATATTGCAGCAATGCACGTATTGTCATAAAAAGCTTATTAAAATTATATTTAAAATGCGTAAAAATATAAGTAAATCCGATAAAAAGTGCACCGATTGCAGCAAGCACGGAGCCCAACCAACCGTGCGTGTGCATGCGCGCCATGTTTTTCCTGTCACCCGAAGTAGAGATGTTCAAAGCGTTCGATACGATATTTACAAGCGCTTTTTATGCCTCCGCCACCTTAAGGTGCAGGAGGCATTATGTTTTCGGGTTGTCCGTCTGTCCGTGCGTGCGTCCATACGTGCGTCCATCCCGAAACCTTGTGAACACAATATCTCCAAGGCAAATGAAAGGAATTTCACCAAATTTTCACCATTTGTGCATTTGGGGACAAAGATAAACTGATTCGATTTTGAGATCAAAAGGTCTAAGGTCAATGTCACTGTGAGGTCAAATGTCTGTCCGAAAACCTTGTGGACACAATATCTCCAAGGCTAATGCAAGTAATTTCACCAGGTCAAGATTACTGTGAGGTCAAATGTCCATCCCCAAATCACAACTTAATAAGGCCTGTAGTCTACCAGGCGGAGGCATCCCCATCGACGCCATTGGCGTCAAGTTCTATCTAGTTTACCGATTGATTTCTTGAAGTCCACCGAAAAGGCTTTGCAGATTTCTTTAAACTTTGGTTTAGTTAGTTTTGACACTCCTTTGAAGGCTTTAGGGAGATTTAAATTTGAAAGATTACTGTCAGTGTGCGACACCATGTTGTTTTAGTTTGTTTATATTTTGATGACCCTCCCACAAGGTGCAAAGCATTATGGGGAATGTGAAAGTAGTCAATAGTGTCACAACCCACACACACACACAATCCTTGACTTGCAAGTGATGTCAAAGCAAAATAGAAACCCGGATGTCGGCCATGTTGGTGGATATACAAATGCGGGGTCAAGCGACATTCCATACAAAACATAGTTACGCGTGTGCAACTCTCTTTGTTTTTCCACTGCTTTAAGCATTCTTTTAGCTATGCCATATCTTTGTGCTGTATATGGTTGTGGTCACGACAGTACTCGTGACCGTGGCATGTTCCGATTTTTTAGAATTCCGGACGTGATTCGGAAAGAGGGCAAGGAAACTCTGAGGCTTAGTACGGAGAGGAGACGAGCGCGGCTGAACAACATCGGCAGGGCTGATCTAACAGAGGCTCAAACCAAAACAGCTCGTGTTTGCGGTAATCTTTTTATCTCAGGTGAGATTCAAAAGCTCTCTCGATAATATCATGGAGGAATTTTATTTCGTGTTGCTCGAATTTTGCTATAAAATGAGCGTTCTCTTGTCATGGTTCACTCGGTCGTTGTTATAATTTTAACACGTGTATTACCGTTTCGCTTCTTGGAGCACCAGCAAAATTATATGATAGAAACAATCCAGACTGGGCACCCACTCAGAACATGGGCAATGTTTCGTCCAAGGTCAGACTTGATCCTTTGGCAGCCCAACCAGATAGAACACAATATTTGGGTACTCGATGGCCGGTAGAAGCGTCTTAGCTTTAGAAAAGTCTGACTTTTTTCAATAATATGGGCCAAAACCACACACATCTATCTTCTCTTTGTATTGAATCTTCGCTCAAGTGTTCAAATCTTGGTAATACTGAGAAAATTCAGCATTGTTTACAGACACTCTTTCAGCGGCTGCCATTCTAGTTGCTTTGTATATCCACAATCTTGGTGGACACTCATGACATAGCATATTTTGATCACGTGATTGCAAGTCATCGATAAATTCTTTGGTTGTGAGTTAAAATCTGTGGTCTTCGATCTGTTAATATGCCTAAAAATCAAACCTGAATACATTAACACGAATTAATTGATATAATCCTGCTGTCTTGGCTTTGTTTGCAAAGAATTCAAACTGGGTCAGTTTCATTAGCTTGTAAAAACACTAAGTGTGAGGATGCGTTCAACCAAGCAACTAATCAATTGAAGTTAGCAAGCAAAATTCCACTGTGCAAGTTTAGCAAGCTTGACAAAGTAAACATTTTGTAATTCAGCTTTACATAATTTCACTTGTAAAATATGATCTCCATGACCAATATCTAAAAAATAACAATAACAGGATTTTATTGCATCATAAAACTATCATAAGAGAATCCAAAGCCAGGCTGACACTGCACGATGGTGAAAATCTCAGTGAAAGCTGATATGTTTTGAGTATTGTTTTTAAACCATAACATTGGAAGCAAACCTTATATCCAGCAGTAAGCTGTTCCATAGCCTCAGGGCAACAGCTGTAAATGTATGGGCATCCTTGTAGAACAGCCAAAAGCAGCTGACCTGAAGATCTCAGAGACCTGGGGACAGGTCAGTAATTAGTGTTGAATGAAGGTGCAAGTACATGAAGAGCTTTAAAAACAAATTTCTGCTTCTTTGAGTACTTTTTCTTTAGGACATATAACAATGACATAGAAAACTTATAAATATACTTATATACCAGGCATTGTGATAGTCAAAACTAGATAAAATAAAAGTATTTTTTTTTTCACGGTCCAAATCCTGCGCTCTGATTGGCTGACGAGCGGGTCCGTATCCTACGGTACGGACCCCAGTTACGGACCCTGGTTACAGACCTCTGGCGACTCACTCGTTCACAACAGCAACAAACATAATCGCAATTTTTGTCAACATTTATCTTTTTTTTTTATAAGATTTATTTGTAAGATTATCAAAAATCTTATAAATTTTTGACAGCATTTCTCAGGAGAATAGCATTAATTTCACATCGTGGATAGCGATAACGACAGTGTTCACAGCGAAAGCGAGTTTTACTACCCTGAGGAAGAAGAAATAAAATAAAACATTTCAGGAGAAAGCTAAAAACCTCTAACTGCTGCTCACACCAAGCAAAAACATGGCTGAATCCTGAATGACTCAGTTTTGTATAAATAGAGGACTACATAGGCAGCAAAATGTAGTTATTTTCCTCCCATGGAAGTGCACTTGTATACCGAGGAGGAAGCCATTTGCATTACATCCATGAATGAGGATTCAAAATGGCAGCTCAGCTCGGTTTTCCCTTTCGGGCGCTCTCGTTTTCTGTTAGAATTTGGTAAAGAAAAAAATATATATATTATTTACCAGCTTAAGGTCGGTCCATGTGGTGAAATACCGTGACCTCAGCCTTGAATACTGACCTCGGCCTTGAATACTGACCTCGGTCATGGTATTTCACGATACGGACCTCCCAGCTGGTAAATAACATATATATATATATATATATATATATATATATACACATATATATATATATATATATATATATATATATATATATATATATATATATATATATATATATATATATACACTCACCGGACACTTTAATATGAACTTGTTCTTGATTCTAAGATTCCTGTTCTTGGCTGGCAGGACTGGAACCCAATATGGTCTTCTGCTGTTGCATGCTGAGATGCTTTTCTGCTCACCACAGTTGTAAAGAGTTGCGATGAGTTGTTATGTCCTTTCTAGCAGCTCAAACCAATCTGGCCAATTTCCTCTGATCTGTCTTATCAACAAGGCGTTTGTTTCCACCCACAAGCTGTCACTCACAATGTTTTCTGTTTTTCGCGCCCTTCTGTGTAAACTCGAGAGACTGCTGTGTGCAAAAACCCCAGGAGATCAGCAGTTTCTGAAATACTCAAACCAGTCCATCTGGCTCAAACTAGCGCCCATGCCACAGTGAACGTCAAAGAAATCTTCAATAGTTTGAGTATTTTTATTCTGATTTTTACTTCTGTCAAGGACTCTAGGACTTGAGTCTGGTCTTGAGGCGTTTTCTGTACTCAGCTAGTCTTTTCTTTGATTCATGGGCACTTGTCTCAACCAAGTTCCAGCCATCCATCCATTTTCTGCCACTGCTCCAAAGTCAGGTCGTGGTGGCAGCAGGGTGTTCCAGGTGTCCCTCTCCCCAGCAACGCTTTTCAGTTCCTCCTGGGGGATCCCAAGGCGCTCCCAGGCCAGATGACATATATAATTTCTCCAGCATGTTCTGGGTCTACCCCGAGGTCTCCTCCCAGTTGAATGTGCCCGGAAAACCTCCAAAGGAAGGTGCCCAGGAGGCATCCTACTCAGATGCCCGTACCACTTCAGCTGACTCCTTTTGACATGAAGGAGCAGCGGCTTTACTCCGAGATCCCTCTGGATGTTTGAGCTCCTCACCCTATTTCTTAGGGTGAGCCCAGCCACCTGACAGAGAAAGCTCATTTCAGCCGCTCAACCAAGAGTTTGTAAAGTAATGCTCATGTTTAGAGTGACACTGTTCATATTTCGGGTTAGCAGTGATACCTCACAGTAAGAAGGTTCTGGGTTTGAACCTTACAGCCAACTGGGGCCTTTCTGTGTGGAGTTTGCATGTTTTCCCCATGCCTGGTTTCCTCCAGATGTTCCAGTTTCCTCCTACAGTCCAAAGACATGTAAATTCGGTCAACTGGCTACTTGCCCATAAGGTGTGAATGAGTGTGAATGGTTGTTCATCTCTGTGTGAGCCCTGCGATAGATTGGTGTCCAGGGTGAACCCTGTCTCTTGGCCAAAGACAGCTGGGATTGGTGCCAGCTTGGATGGATGTTCATTTTTACATCTTTTTTTTTTTTTTGCAAACACAAGATTTGACAAGAAGGAATTCCTCTTTCTAGAAAACATCACCTCGTCACTGACTCAATTCACAAATGAAGCCAACTTGTTGAAGTAAAGGCTTGGCCTCAAAAAGGATGTGTTTTGTTGTCTCGAGCGTAACTCGGTCTGGCTGTCATTTGGAATCAATCTGAACCCCCTTATGACTTAATTTTGATTCTATCTTGGTTAATCTTTGGCTTGTCAGTTGCGGTCTTTACATTAATACAGTTGAGCACTTTGGTCAATGAAAATTGACGAGTGCTGCTTCCATCATTTGGGTGTTTTGTGATTCGTTCAATTTAAACTCATAAAACAAGCCAGTACGCAATTATACAACAGTGTCCAATAAAATTTGATCAGAAATTGGTCGTTTTGGTTTATTGGGCATTGGTTATCCTTGGATACTGCGCGTTGCATACATGATTTACCATCTGATTCATACGTTTTAGTCACAATTCACAAATTTTGTCACAAACCTAGAGTGCAAGTCCAGCTTTATTTGTCTAATTTGACACACAACAAACATATAAGGGTGCAATAAAATAAAAAGCAGTAAAAATACTCTGAGCTTGTAAACCTCCACTGTTTCTAGTTTCATTGTCCATGTTCGATTAGCAAGCGTTATTAAGTAAACACATTGTTACTTCACTGTGTTTTTATGTAGTTCTTCGACTTGTAAAAATAAAAGTAGTAAACATAATCAATGGCAGTTGGCTGGTTGCATTCATTTGAAAAAAAAAAATGCATCCAGTTAATAGTTACCTTTGTTAGCTCGCTTTACGAAGTAAAAAGTAAAAAGTTTACTCCAGAAACAATAACATATTAGAACAAGCGCATTAATATCCACCTTTTGTTCAGGTTATAGCCGGAACTACTTTCCGAGCCACTGTGTTGGCTGCGGACCAAAAATGGCTTAAAAATAATGAAATGAAATGTTTCAACGTTAAAAAATACTGTAAGCAATAAGCCATAATAAATGACCTGAGTCAATATTTGGTGTGAGACGACCCTTTGCTTTAAAAATAATAGTAGTCTCAGGTCCCACGAGTGCAGTTTGATAAGGAAATGAGCTGTAGGTTTTACTGAACATCTTGCAGAACCAGCCCCAGTTCTTCTGGACACTTTGACTGTCACACTCGCTTCTTCATTTTGCACCAAAACCCAGTAGCCTTCATTATGTTTTCTTTTTTCATCTGAAAAGTGCTCTCTTATGGAATATGCTGCGTTCAGATACAAACTTTTTTTTCTGTAATGTTTAACTTTGTGCTGGAAAAGGAACGTTTGGAACTCTAAAATGTTTTTGTAATGTTTTGACTTGACAATGTAGAAGTCATCAAATAGAAATCTAGAACAAAGTTTGTATGGGGAAAAAAATAGGGTGTCGAAGACTTTTGCACAGTCCTGTAGATTATGTTAAAATGTTTTGACTGAGCAAAAATTATGTTGAGCTCCAGTGCCGTATTAAGCCAATGCGGTGCCCCTGGGCACTATACCTCAAGTGCCCCACCACCACCACCACCACCCTGCGCTCACACGTTCAGTAACCTCCTGCACACACTCACAAACCTTGCCCTTTGCTGTCAAAAATAGTAGCATATACATAAACAGTAGTACACATAAACAAGGTCATTCTTCCTCATTGAAAATGTATTAAGTAGGTTACATCAGCCCATCAAATTCACTGAAAACAACCAACGATATGCATGTAGGCATATTGAAAGGTCTTATTCAAAAATGAGCAGCATATATTTGTATGTCTCAATAAAAACCTTCAAAGCATCCATACTCTATTCTATCCATATTAAAATGTCTCAATTCAAAATGTGTATCAATTCAGACAGCATCAGCAATTTAAACAGCATCCATCTATATACAATACAGCATATTCAAATGTGTCAATTCAAAATGTGTATCAATTAAAATAGCATACATTCGCGGTGGCTTGCACTCTTCTCATGAGCTATGACTCGGTCGGGGTGTTTCCAGTCACTGTATCCCGATGTGAAGGCATTTTGCTGCACAGCCAGGCATTTGCACGCGAAGCAATAAACCATGCCGGTTGAAGGGGAGTAGATTAGCCAATCTCTGGACACTGATTGTTTGTTCGGCAGCTGGCATTGAAAGAGATCATTTGTAAGAAATCTGGTTTTCTTACCGTCGTGCCGTGCGGATGCTGCATATTTAGCCGCCCGGTTGTGGTAGGTGGTGGGACCATTAGCAATAGCCAGTTCTTTTTCAACTCTGTTAGATCTCCCCATAGCGCAGGATCAGTTGAAATAGAGAAGTGTTCTACTGGCGTCAGCTGCGCTGGGTTGACATCCATAACACCCTCGTCTTCCTTCTCGTCACCATGGTGTGAACTGATCTCTACCTGGCTTAAAGTGACTTCGCACATATCCTCCTCCCCAGGGTCTCCCTCGCTCCCATCTTCCTCAAGGGGATCCTCGTCGTCGCCGGCCCCTCGGCTAACACTGGCTGTGGTTGTAGCATCTCCCCGGCTAGCGCTAGCAGGGCCATCTCCCTCACTAGCATCACTGATTTCACTAGCTTTGGCTTCAGCGCTGGTAGTGACAGCAGTTGTCGATGTTTTTATAAAAAAACGATCTAACATTGGAACAGTTTTAATTGCAGCTACACGCCTGGAGTCTTTCTCTTTTTTTAATTTTCTCTTCGCACAACCACTCAATTGATGTCTGTCCATTTTTCATTTCTACCGCGGTTTTTAAAAAATTGATACGTTTCACCGTAGGTGGACTGGCTCAACTGACAGGTTGAGGAAAGGGGGGTTAATGGTCACATAGGTCACTCTTACTCAGAATTATGATTATTGTCGTTGTTCTTATGAAATTAGTGTTCATAATGAATTATATATGACTATTTAACAATGTCAAATGTATAACCATTTTAAGTGTACAAACATTCACGAAAAATATTTTTAAAGTTTCTGTCATGTGGTGCCCCCCCCACTGGCTGTGAGTGGTTAGTGCCCCTGGGCACTGTGCCGCAGGCCCATATAGTTAATCCGGCCTTGTTGAGCTCTGTCGCAAAAAAACAAAAAACACTTTAAAAAGCAAACCTTGTAAATCAATCACTTACGATTCCGCACTCAAGTGTGGGAAATTTTGACTCATCCTTCATTAGAAACAGGAGGACGAGTCATTTATTATGGCTTTCACACACACTGTGTCAGAGGTCAGGGGTTAACCCAGTTACCACGGCGACCTCAATCATTCACACTCTCTCTCTGACACACACAGAGTTTTGGCATTAATTCATGCTAATAGCTAACAGAGCACCAGAGTATGTCCAGAATACTCTTGGGCACGGTGAGATGACAGCTCTGATGTTAAATTATACATTCACTGCTGTGTCACCTAGAAAAAGCCCAGATTATGTTTTTTGTTGTTTTTTTTTTTTTTTTTAATCTTCAGCTGTCCTGATTTGTGAGCCTGTGCCCACTGGAGACTCAGATTCCAGTTCTTGGTTGGCCTTCTGCTTCTGTAGCTCATCCGCCACAAGATTTAACGTGTTGTGCTTTCTGAGATGCTTTTCTGCTCACCATGGTTGTAAAGAGTGGTTGTTTGAGCTACAATTGTTAGGTTTCACGTGACGTCACATCCGCCTCATTAGTTATTCAAAACTTTAGCTGGTGGTCTACCAAAGCTCAGTTGACAAAGCGTTTGTACGGAGAAGATGCATTGCTCGCATGAAAAATGCCTTACGCTTGCGTTGTTTTTGGTTGTTCAAATCAATCAAACCATGAAACTGATAAAAGTTTCTTCAAGGTTCCCTTTGAACTCATAAAAAAGGGTAAACGAACACAGGATTTCACAAAAAGACGTAGAGAAAGGTGGTTTTTGAACCTCTCGCTGAAATCGAAGGGAGCCGAGTCGAAGCATGCTCGAGTTTGCAGTGATCACTTGGTGAAAGGTTTGTATTTTCCTTTCAGCTCTGTCCTTAGTGTTTTCCAAGTACTTTTCTTGCTATGTGTCGTTATTTTACGGTACTTTTTTAGTCACAAAGCGCTAAAGTCCCCAGCTGTTTCTTTGTTTACTCCTCACAAAGTCCATATGCATGAAGGCCGCGACAAAATTCTTACCCAGCCGTACGGTTACAATGCGCTGTGATCACTTCTCTGTCTCGTTTAACTAAGATCCAGGTCTTTAAAGGGGTTTCTGATGATCTTTGTGAATGATTTACCTGAGAGATAAGAGCCAACACAAGTGAGAATCAAGCGAACTGTTGTTTGTTTACACTTCAACTTGCAACGCTTCGTTGTAAAGACGCGAATGAAAAGCTTAAAAACAAACAACATGCTTCCACAGGCAAAAACAATACAGGATTCATTCGGCAGCGACTCGATCCCGAGGTCCTTTACTCAACCACATCCAAAAAAGTTCTAAGCCTCCATACTCTCCCACACTTTCATCTGTTTTGCGGTGTCGAAGGACGTCTGTAACACCAGATAGTTCGAGATGTCGGGGAGCTTGACTGAAGGGTAGTTTTCAAGATCGTATGACAAATCCTTCTTTCCCAGACTGGAGGGGTCGATTCCATTGCACATAGCAATCTTCTGAATATATCTAAAACCAGCAGTGGCTTCTAGATTACGAGCATACTCTGATAAGTTATCGCTAGTTGTTTGCACTACGGCAGCCGTTTTGGTTTGCTAGACCACCAGCTGTTTTATCGGAAGTGAAATCGCTAAGAAAAGTCACGTGACTGAAACCCAAGAATTGACTTTCTGTCACCTTGAACTATTCTCCTCGGACCTGTCTCTCATCAACAACGCCTGCAGAACTACCACTCATGATGCGTTCGTTTGTTTTCCGCAACATTTTGTGTAAACTCTAGAGAATGATGTGTGTGAAAATCCCAGAAGGCATTTTCGGAAATATTCAAACCAGTCCATGGGTCACCAGCAACAATTTCGTGATGAAAGCAATGGAGATCATGTTTTATCCCCATTCTGATGTTTGATGTCAGCATTCAGTAAAGTTCAGGACCTGTATCGTTTTATACAATGTGCTACTGCTACATGATTGGCTGATTGCGTGAATAAGCAAGTGTACAGGTGTTCCAATTAAAGTGGATGGCGAGTGCACTGATAATTGGGTCAGTCCATGAAATGGGGTTACCAAAATGTGACATAGAGGGAGTCACTTAAAACAATTTACAACTGAAAACAACTTTTATTTCCATGAAGCATTGACCATATAAGAAAATATAACATAGTTGTTAAGATAACTCCTGCTCTACAATGTATGATAAAATCCATAAATATTTACCCGGTTGCTAATGTAACAAGGACACGAACAAGCTTTTAAAAATAAAGGAAAAATATTGATAAAATCAATTTTTTGCTTTTATTTGCTTACTTTAAACATTAACACTGAATAAGAATTCATTAGGGCGGCACGGTGGTGTAGTGGTTAGCGCTGTCGCCTCACAGCAAGAAGGTCCTGGGTTCGAGCCCCGGGGCCGGCGAGGGCCTTTCTGTGTGGAGTTTGCATGTTCTCCCCGTGTCCGCGTGGGTTTCCTCCGGGTGCTCTGGTTTCCCCCACAGTCCAAAGACATGCAGGTTAGGTTAACTGGTGACTCTAAATTGACCGTAGGTGTGAATGTGAGTGTGAATGGTTGTCTGTGTCTATGTGTCAGCCCTGTGATGACCTGGCGACTTGTCCAGGGTGTACCCCGCCTTTCGCCCGTAGTCAGCTGGGATAGGCTCCAGCTTGCCTGCGACCCTGTAGAAGGATAAAGCGGCTAGAGATAATGTGATGTGATGTGTGTGAAGAATTCATTAGAAATATTAGTTCAACATCATAAACACTGAAAATATGAAATACCAGTATTTCACAAACTTTGCTGGACACGCTGATAATATCACCTACCTGCTCTTGCTGGCCGCCATTTTGATGCCATTGATAGCGACGAGAGCACGTGTTGTGGTGTGTGAGATCCCGCAAGAAGTTATCTCGCGTCAGTTCAGCTGACCTAGATTGAGTAAATAGGTCTCGCAGGTTGTGAACGAACCAGGAAGTGAGTGGACGCTAAGTTAGGATGTGAGAAAAAACATCGATAATTTCTTTTATTGCCGTTTGTTTAAATTTCTTTCTACCTACATCGTTTTATAGTATATTCTTCTTTATATTAAAAACATCAATCATGATTTCAACTCGTTTTATCATTTTTTATAAGCCTGGTTTCTAACGTAACACGGTAGGACATCACAATGTTACGTTCACAACCTAGTTTTAGTGGCTAAGCTAAATAGTTTATAGAACCTTCTTAACTTTATTATCGGAGTGTAAAACTAAATTGCAAGTACCATGAAACTAATTTTATTGAAATTCTCAGAAAGTAATGAAGGTTTATTTAAGCTCAAAGTCAGCAAATATTCCATGTCACAAAAAACGTGTCATCCGTGTCCAGTCACAGGGGAAGAAAATGTTTCACATTTCTTTATTTCAAAAGAAAACTTCATTTTTTTTATTTATTTTATTTCTTCAAACAATATTTATGGATAATCTGCTAAATATTTCTTTAAATCATGGAAATTAAAGATGAAATGATTATGTAAACCCGGACCAATGAAAAGTAACATCATTTGATGGACTGACCCAATTCCCAAATCTGGTCAGTCAGAAGGTGCTGATGAGTCTTCTAAAACACCAGTTCTGACTGTCGGGCAAATCCCAGGTTTATATGAATGCGCTCTGTGTAATAATGTTATCATTTCTATAGTAACAGCTTAAACAGGGATTTGTTACTTTTACCCTTTATAAATCCTCTCTCACGACACTAATACACATCAACACCCAAGTATAAACCAGGCCTTTGCAGGCTTCACCTCTTGGAGAAGGTGAAGCCGTAAGCAGATCCTCTCCTGATAAACCATGATACAGGGTCAGCTGATTATAATCGTACCTGGATTGTGTCATATCATTACAGCCAGATGGATTCGTGTGGTTTTGGTCGGTGCTGATTTGAGTGTGTAGTCACCGTCACACTCTGATTAAGCTCATATTTTAAATGGCTAAAAGGAATTGCAAACCGCATACACACACAGTGAGAAACAAGTTTCTGAAGTTATGCTTCAGTGGTTCTTCTGCACCGGCGGGGGAAAATGCTTGGACTCCTTTAAATATGGAAAAACTTTCTGGATATCGTGTGTAGGAGAGAAAGAGATGTGTGACCGATAAGGCAAAGGAGATGGAGTTTCATAAAGCCTTCTTAAGCCAAGTCGCGTGACTGGACAGTGTTTCGGAAAGACAAGGACATGGTGTGTGTTTGTGCACGTGCATGTGCACGTGCACATATGTGTCTTTATATATGATGTACTTGCCACATCTATGTAAGCTCTTTATCTGTATTAATCATCTCTCTCTTTCTCTCTTTTACTTACACACACACACACTGCAGACTGTCTGGCAGGGATTATAGAGGTAGAGAGGAAGTCAGGTGTGTGTGTCCTGCCATATTAATAATAGATCATAAAAATAAGGCCCACTTATTTGTCAACTTCAGCTAATGTATTTATTTACATCCAGAAGCACTTCATGCTAATGAACACTAACGTATGTATTAACCCATTTATTTATTGTGATATTAACTTTCTGTGCTCACATATTTATTTACTCACTTATATATTACACATATATAAATCTTTACTCATTTGTGGAATTACTTTTCTATGTATATTTGTGGCGGCACGGTGGTGTAGTGGTTAGCGCTGTCGCCTCACAGCAAGAAGGTCCTGGGTTCGAGCCCCGTGGCCGGCGAGGGCCTTTCTGTGTGGAGTTTGCATGTTCTCCCCGTGTCTGCGTGGGTTTCCTCCGGGTGCTCCGGTTTCCCCCACAATCCAAAGACATGCAGGTTAGGTTAACTGGTGACTCTAAATTGAGCGTAGGTGTGAATGTGAGTGTGAATGGTTGTCTGTGTCTATGTGTCAGCCCTGTGATGACCTGGCGACTTGTCCAGGGTGTACCCCGCCTTTCGCCCGTAGTCAGCTGGGATGGGCTCCAGCTTGCCTGCGACCCTGTAGAAGGATAAAGCGGCTAGAGATAATGAGATGAGATGTATATTTGTATTTACTTCTGTAAAGCTCTTGCTGTCCGCCAAGCTGACCTCGACTTCGCCGATGATATTGCTCTGTTAGAGGACTCTGTGAGCTCTTGCGAAGACCTTCTACACTGAGTAGAATTAGCTGCCCAATCAGTTGGCCTCCAGCTAAATGCAAGCAAAACTAAATGGATGCATTTTAATCCTTCATCAGATCAATCTCTTCATGTGTTGGATAGCTCCGAAATCAAGAAGGTAGAAGACTTCCAATATCTTGGCAGTTGGACAAACACTGCGCATGACATCAACACCAGAAAGGCCAAAGCTTGGGGTGCCGTTAATTCTTTAGCCAAGGTTTGGGCTTCCCCTCTCTCTGGAGAAACAAAAACCAGGGCCTTTAAGTCCTCGGTCGAATCTATCCTTCTCTATGGATCTAAGTCATGGTCTCTTACGAAAGCACAAGAGAAGTCAAGTCAAGTTTATTTGTATAGCGTTTTTAACAATAAACATTGTCGCAAAACAGCTTTACAGAATTTGAACGACTTAAAACATGAGCTAATTTTATCCCTAATCTATCCCCAATGAGCAAGCCTGTGGCGACGGTGGCAAGGAAAAACTCCCTCAGACGACATGAGGAAGAAACCTCGAGAGGAACCAGACTCAAAAGGGAACCCATCCTCATTTGGGCAACAACAGACAGCATGACTATAATATTAATAGTTTTAACATGAATTCAGTTTCGTTGATGTTATGATGAGAAGTCTTTGGATGGCACCTACACATGTATGCTTCGCAAAGTTTTCGACATCAGTTGGAACGAACATTGGACAAACGATCGGTTGTATGGCTCCTTACCACGCCTATCATCATTAATTGCCAAGCGCCGTCTGGCATTGTGTGGCCACGTACTCCGCCATGATCAACCCGCAGCTCAGGTCCAGCTTTCATTGAAAGTATTTTAGCTTTTTCTATATGCTGTTGGTATTACTCCATTACTGTACAGGATAGGAACCGCCTGCATAATATTGTCAAGGTGTGTTCTAAGATTATTGGACTTCCTGCTCGCCACCTGAATACTGTGTACGAGCAGCAGGCTAGCGGCCTGGCTCGTCGAATTCTTAAGGACTCGACTCATGCTTTGCTCCCGGCATTTGAGCAGCTGCCATCTGGTCGCAGGTTCCGCTGTCCGGCCTGTAAGACCCAGAGGAGGAGAGCAACCTTTGTTACAATAACTTAAGTCTTCTGTACAATACTCTAGTGCAATAGCACACGTCCTGATGTACAATATTACAATATCACCTTGTTACTCTAACTACAAAGTCACTCTAATCATATTGTCATTTTAATTTTGTCATTTTAATTTTATCCACGCCTCATTTTATTTATTTGCCATATTTTATCTGCTGCTTTTTTTTTATTTTAACTTTGTTACTGGCAACAGGCCTGCCATTGTATATTGTACATAATACGCTGTTTTTGTTTTTTGTTTTTTGTTTTTTTTTGCCCACCCATTTTTGTGATTTTATTCTTTTTGTGATTTTATTTTCTTGCTCTTTTAATGTACCGCTCTTCGCCCTTCTAATTGCCCTTCGGGGATAAATAAAGTTTTGTCTAAGTCTAAGTCCTCTACGGGAACCTGAGGCAAGGCGAGGCGTAAAGTTGGCCGGCCTCGTACAACCCTAAAGACAGTCCTCGGACGTGACACTGGTCTACCATCAGATCTGCTTGGGATGGCCATGCTCGACCGGCAGGCCTGGCATGGAATATCGCTTCAAGTCACTGGCTTACCGGATGACTAATCTATCTACTTCTGTAATTAATTGCTGATTTGTGTACTGTCCTTTTTAACAACTTTTTTCTCACAATATTTTTATTATTTATATATTTTATATTGAATTGTATTCACTGTATGTATTATTTATTTACTCAATTAAATGCATTCTTACTGATTTACTCACTGAACACAGACCTATTGACCCTCTTCATTTTCATCCTCAATGAATTCCTGATTCAGTTATTACTTACTTATTAATGTATCTTTTAATACTTCGTCGTTAACTGTTTGTTTTCTTTATTTCGCCACATCCTTATTGACGTATAAATGTAATGACGTGTGTACCTATGTTTTTATGTATCTACTTTACTTGTGCATGATGGATATACTGTACTTGGTTACTGACTGACTTAAATATGTATATACATGCATAAATATTGTATTTCTTTTGATCCTGAGCTGAAGTATGAGAGAAAGAGGATATTTTGAGTGTGTGTGTGTGTGTGTGTGTGTGTGTGTGTGTGTGTGTGTGTGTGTGTGTGTGTGTGTGTGTGTCCTGAGTAAACTTTGCCTGCTGTAGATGAAACCTTCAAATATTTGGATGATATCAGCAGTAAGAGCAGAATCACAGAGAGACTTAGTCATTGTTGAAATTATTCAACTCTCTCTCTCTCTCTCTCTCTCTCTGTATGTGTGTGTGCTTCAGCTAGCCACTAGAAGGGTCAAAAAGTTAAACACACACACACACACACACACACACGTTGATATTTGGCTTCATACTACAACTGCTGCTACTACTACTACTACTAATCATAATAATAATCATAATAATAATAACTCGTTTTGTTATGAGGTAGGTGTGTGTGTGTGTGTGTGTGTGTGTGTGTGTGTGTGTGTGTGTGGTTTGCAGATTTCACTCCTGTAATTAAAACCATATTTCTTTTATATTTCATCAAACTAATACAACAGTGCCATCTGCTGGTCACAAGTGTGTACTGCCTCATTTAATGACCATCTTTGAGCGTTCTATCTATCTATCTATCTATCTATCTATCTATCTATCTATCTATCTATCTATCTATCTATCTATCCTCTACTACACACGTGATGCAAGTTTTAGTTTAGAGGAGCTTACAGCATGTGGAGTTTCCTGTAGCTTCATGTTACTCTGTGTAACCTAGGAAAAAAAATATATGAGTCGATCTCCATTTTCTGACGATTTAAAAGCTAAAGTTTCCACACCAATTAACATACATGTCAACCCCTTTGGGCGTCCACCTGTAGTATCAGAGGAAGAAATCCATAAAATCAACATAAACTCCTTATAGCCTTCGAATCGCACCAAACTTAATAAATAAACTTGCCTGAGAACTTCGTCCAGCATGTCGAAAATCGCTTCGCCCGTGCCGATATTGCAAACGGGCATGTCTATGATTCTTGACTTCGCCCCTCTGTTTATGTTGAAGATCCGCACCAAAACGGCCAGTCGCTTGTCCGTCTTTTTGTTATTGGATTCGTCGATCATCAAGGAAAATGGCGACGTCCGGCAGTGCTGGATGATCGGTAGTGTAGCTTCGGGGGCCAAGCTCTTTTTGATTATTTGCGTTGTTTTGGTGCGCCTACAGCTGATAGAGTTCGCAATCGTACTGTCCGTGCAAATTCGCGGCAACAGTTCTGTCAGGTGGTCCGCAACGGCTAGCGGCAAATTGTGCTGAGCAATAAAATTACAGATCGTAACTTTATTACACTTGTTGTTGATCATCGGTCTTAGGCTTTGCAAACATCATCATTTGCGGCTGATTCTGTTTCTGGTGCAAATTTCGCTGATGTAGTTTGGACCTCACGTGTTCCCTCACATCGTAAACTCCAGACGCCGCAACTTTTATATCTCGCACACAAACTGTGCAGTGCGCGTCCTCCTCATTTTTCGCCTGAACAATGACACCATTAAATGTCTCCTTCCATTCAGGAAGATACCGCCCGCCGTGTCTCATTTTCTTTCTCGGTGTTCCCATTCTTTCACTCAGCAGACGCTATTCAAAATCTCTCAGGTGTAAACAATGAGAAAATCGTTTGAACAATGACCGTTTGGCGCGTTTAAATGCAGATCGTGCGCATGACTGGAACGAGCGAAGTCTCGCAGTCGCGATACTGCACGAGGCTTGAGGAATAAACATCTGGTTTCACATAGTCTGGGTTATCTGCCCCTGCATACATGCTGTTCTTTGTCTATAAATCGAGCTTTTGTATGTTTTTGCGACGATCAGCTGACGATGTTCAAGTAAGATACACAAAATAAATTTAGGTCAGAAAATAATCCATAAGACTTTGTTTATACGCCCGTACACCCTTGAAATGAGCTAAAATCTGTATAATTTCCGGACAATCCGTACAGGTTGACATGTATGAATTAACATTTATCTTAACTGCAGATGCTTATCCATGACATTTGTTCAAGTTTAGCTTTTTTTAGTTTTCCGCATTGATGCTGTCAGGATAATGTGGCGACTACGTAGCCAATTAGCATTATGCTAACTCCATTCTGGTATTGCCGCACGCACTCACACACGAAGTTAGTCGATACTTGATCCGAAACCTTCTGAAGGTCACTTCTCAGAAGCCTACTGTGAACAAGCTAGCAAATAGGTTATAGCTCATCAACCAAGTAAATAAATTCTTGTCAGGTTAATCTTTGGATGAGCAATTAGCATTGTGCTAATGTTATCACAAATGAAATTGCTTAGAGAGTCATAAAAGAAGGAAAAACATTTCAATACACAGTCTTCTGATGCTGAGACGAGGCAAATGGAATGCTCTCGAATGGTGTGTGTGTGCCTCTATGAACAGACCACCATTGTAACACTAATAAAACAGCCGTAAAAGTATATTTAGGAGTGTGTATATCATCGGCTAGCAAGATTTTCTTCCCAAGTGCTGATGTGTAAATGGTCATGAGCTCAAATTTATTTTGTGCAGCAGTACGAAGTGCCCCAAAGTATGCACTAATAAGAAATCGTCAAGAAATAGTTATTCGTGCAAAAGAGTAATAAAACTCATAGTCGGATTTTAGCACCTGGAAATACATTCATTAACGTTGTGTGGTTCATTTGGGCCAGACGATACAAGGGGTGTGTGTGTGTGTGTATGTGTGTGTTTGCCCAAGTCTCTGTCCACTTGGGAATGGGATTTTCAGAATAATGATATGTGTATATAACACTGCTGTAACTCTGGGTGTAGTTTTTGCAGACAGGAAACAGGGGTGTGTCAGATGATATGTAGTTGAGTGTGTCCTGGGTGACTGGGTGTAAATCGTGTGTGTGTGTGTTTCTATTGTAAGTGTCAGACTTTAAAAATAAAAAGGAACCATTAAGCTACAAGTCAGTGCTGCCACTTCAAATGTTATATTTGCTTATAATTTCATGTGTAAATGTAGAAATTGTGTTATTGTTCTCAGGTTAGTAAAAGTGTGTGATGAAGTCCATGTGTGTAACGCAGCAATACACAAAACACTGATGTGTAAAGTCGTGATCTGAGTAACGTAATGAACTGTAATGTAGTGAAGTTCATGAGGGACGTGTGGAGTGAAATGGATAAAGAACTGTGTGGAATATTTAAGAGTATGCAAACATGTAAAATAGTGAATTGAAGTATGTGAAGTCTTGAAGTGTGTAAAATAGTAACGCTTTTCAAGTTGTGAATTCTGAGATGTAGTGAAGTGAGTAAAAAGTGTTTACAGGAGTGAATTGCGGAAAGAACTGTGCGGGATAGTGAAGAGTGCAAAGTAGTGAAGCATCTCATCAATTGTGTGCATTGGGTAGTAACCAGAGCATTTTTTAAGGATTTTCCACTAGGAGACCAACTGGTCTGGGCAATACAATCACAGGCCCCAGAGTCCATGCGGCTGCACCGCTGCGGCATATTCCGTGATGTAAATTGCCGCATTACGAATCCTCGTTTCAGCCAGCATAATATCAACATAGTTAATGCAGTGCCAAGTTTTCCTTGTTAAATGTATACTTACATGGTACTTGGTTAATTAATTGCAACTGATTGAACCAAATGATAAGACATAACTTGGTTTAAAATTTGGTCTCCCGGTGAAGCTGGTTTGGCATTGACTAGGAGACCAAATCTGGCCACTGGGAGACCATTTGGTCTCCCAGTAACTATGTTAAAAAATGCTCTGGTAGCAATGCATGCAGAAGTGAAATGTGTGAGGCATTGGAGTGTGTAAAGTGTGTAAAAATTGTGGGAAAATAAAGAAAATACAGTCGTAAATTGTGAACATGTGTAAAGCAGGCAGCACGGTGGTGTAGTGGTTAGCGCTGTCGCCTCACAGCAAGACGGTCCGGGTTCAATCCCTGTGGCTGGCGAGGGCCTTTCTGTGCAGAGTTTGCATGTTCTCCTCGTGTCCGCGTGGGTTTCCTCCGGGTGCTCCGGTTTCCCCCACAGTCCAAAGACATGCAGGTTAGGTTAACTGGTGACTCTAAATTGACCGTAGGTGTGAATGTGAGTGTGAATGGTTGTCTGTGTCTATGTGTCAGCCCTGTGATGACCTGGCGACTTGTCCAAGGTGTACCCCGCCTTTCGCCCGTAGTCAGCTGGGATAGACTCCAGCTTGCCTGCGACCCTGTAGGACAGGATAAAGCGGCTACAGATAATGAGATGTGTAAAGCAGGGATGTGTGGAAAATACAAAAGTGTATCAAGTAGTGAAGTGTGTAAAACAGTGAAGTTTGTTAATGACCGAAATGTTTAAAGTAGTAAAGTGTGTCAAATTGTAAAGCATGTACAGTGGATATAAAAAGTGTACACACCCCATTAAAATGATAGGTTTTTCTGATGTAAAAAAAAAAAAAATGAGACCACGATAAATAAGTTCAAAACTTTTCCCACCTTTAATGTGACCTACAGTATAATCTGTACAATTCAATTGAAAAACAAACAAATCTGTTTGGGGGAAAAACTTTTTTTTTTTTAAAAAAAGTACAATAAGCTGGTTGCATAAGTGTGCACACCCTTAAACTAATACTTTGTTGAAGCACCTTTTGATTTGATTACAGCATTCGGTCTTTTGGGGTCGGAGTCTATCAGCCTGCCACATCCAGACTTGGCAATATTTGCCCACTCTTCCTTGCAAAAACGCTCCAAATCTGTCAGATTACAAGGGCATCTCTTGTGCACAGCCCTCTTCAAGTCACCCCACAGATTTTCAATTGGATTTAGGTCTGGGCTCTGGCTGGGCCATTCCAAAACTTTTTTGGGGTCACTGTCATGCTGAAAGATGAAATTCCTCTTCATCTTCATCTTTCTAGTAGACACCTGAAGGTTTCTTTCCTCCACCTTGACGAAAGCCACTGTTCCAGCTGAAGAAAAACAACCCCAAAACATGATGCTGCCACCACCATGTTTCACCGTGGGTATGGTGTTCTTTTGGTGATGCGCAGTGTTGTTTTTGTGTCAAACATACCTTTTGGAATTGTGGCCAAAAAGTTCAACCTGGCGGCACGGTGGTGTAGTGGTTAGCACTGTCGCCTCACAGCAAGAAGGTCCGGGTTCGAGCCCCATGGCCGGCGAGGGCCTTTCTGTGCGGAGTTTGCATGTTCTCCCCGTGTTCGCGTGGGTTTCCTCCTGGTGCTCCGGTTTCCCCCACAGTCCAAAGACATGCAGGTTAGGTTAACTGGTGACTCTAAATTGACCGTAGGTGTGAATGTGAGTGTGAATGGTTGTCTGTGTCTATGTGTCAGCCCTGTGATGACCTGGCGACTTGTCCAGGGTGTACCCCGCCTTTCGCCCGTAGTCAGCTGGGATAGGCTCCAGCTTGCCTGCGACCCTGTAGAACAGGATAAAGTGGCTAGAGATAATGAGATGAGATGAGATGAGAAGTTCAACCTTGGTTTCATCAGACCATAACACATTTTCCCACATGTTTTTGGGAGAGTTGATGTATTTTTTTGCAAAATTTAGCCAGGCCTGGATGTTTTTCTTTGACCCTACCCCATAGTCCAGACGTAGAGAGAATACAGGAGATCGTTGTCGCATGGAGTACACAACCAGTACTTGCCAGAAATTCCTGCAGCTCCTTCAGTGTTGCTGTTGGCCTCTTGGCAGCCTCTCGGACCAGTTTTCATCTTGTCTTTTCATTAATTTTGGAGGGACGTCTAGTTCTCGGTAATGTCACTGTTGTCCCATATTTTCTCCACTTCTTGATGACGGTCTTCACCGTGCTCCATGGGATATCTAATGCCATGGAAATGTTTTTGTACCCTTCTCCTGACCAATACCTTTCAACAATGAGATCCCTTTGATACTTTGTAAGCTCTCTGTGAACCCTGGCTTTTGCGGGACGATGCAACTGAGTAAATGTCTGAATTTTATCTGGAGTTAATCAGAGTCATTTTAATTGATGGCAGGTGTGAACCAAAAAAGACTGAATGCTGTAATTAAATCAAACGGTGCTTCAACAAACTATTAGTTGAAGGGTGTGCACATTTATGCAACCAGCTTATTGTACGTTTTTTGTTTTTCCCACAAACAGATTTGTTTGTTTTTTCAACCGAATTGTACAGGTTATAGATCACATTAAAGGTGGGAAAAGTTTTGAAATTATTTATCGTGGTCTCATTTTTTTACATCAGAAAAACCTATCATTTTAACGAGGTGTATAGACTTTTTATATCCACTGTGTCATAGTAAAGTGCTTTCGTGAATCATGTGAAATAGTTCGTTGTAGTCAAGTGTGTAAAATAATGGTGTGCGTAAATTAGTAAATTGTTAAAATAGGAAGGTGAACATTGTGTAAAATAGTGAGGCATTTATACTAGTCAAGTGTGTAAAGTAGTGAAATGTGTAAAGTGGTGGGGTGTGTAAAGTAGTAAAGTGTATATCAACATGAATTGTGTAAAATAGTGAAGTGTTCAAAGTCAGGAAGTATCTAAAATAGTAAAAGGAACAACACTTAATATTGAGATATCGTAAAGTGTGGAACGTAAAGATTTTAAAGTAATAGGGTGTGTAAAGTACTGAAATGTATAAAATATGTGTAGAATGGTGGGATTTTGATTGA
The DNA here is from genome assembly GCF_027579695.1 of Neoarius graeffei. Lineage (NCBI taxonomy): Eukaryota > Metazoa > Chordata > Actinopteri > Siluriformes > Ariidae > Neoarius > Neoarius graeffei. Next base: position 11,799,433 of record NC_083588.1, read on the forward strand.
CTTGTATAAAGTTATGAATTATGGAAATTTTTCAAGTCTTTCAAGATATGAATTGTCAGATGAAGTGAAGTATGCAAAGTAGTGATATATAGTATATAGTAGTGGTATGTAAAATTGTAAAGCATATAATAGAGCAAAGTGCGTGAAATAGTTGTGTTTACAGTACTGTAGGGGAGTGAGGTAAAACAATGAAGTATAAAATTATGGAAAGTAATATAACATAATGAAGTTTAATGTGGTGAAGTCGCAAAGTGTGTCATGAATTTTGTAAAGTTCCGAAGCATGCCATGCTTTGAGATGTTTACTCGGTAGTGAAGCGTGTAAAAATGTGTTCAGTCATGAAGTATGCAAGAAAGTAATTTTAAATTGTGTAAATTAGCAAAATTATATGTCTATCTTTTCTGTGTCACATAATCAAACATTGTGGGGAATGAACATATTGGGATGGGAGAATATGGGCCATCTAGCCACATTAAAAAAAACAGAACTATGAGATATAAATGTGCAGAAATTGTATTATTAAAGGTCAGTATTTGGGGATTTTCCCTTGTGCAGGTGAAGACACTTTGAAATTGCGTATGATATCAGTCTCCAGACTTCAAGGTGGTTTTAGATATCCATCCTCATGACAATCCACCTGAAAACCAAATATTTTAGATCTTCAACAACAATTTATTTTATGTTGTGCATTAAAGTGAAAAAGAAATGGTGAGAGAAATACAAGTTATAGGAATTTTTTTTTTTTGTGTACCTGGTGTGATGTGAATTTGCCAAAGAGTTCCAGGTATCTATGTTTCCACTTGTCTGCCTCGACCTGCAGATCCAACATGGCATCTACATCCCAACTACAAAGAAGGAACAAATATTTTTAAAAGATTCTTGCTTTTCACTCCTTCGCAGTTAAAGAATTGTTTGTGCGTTACCTGCTGCAATGAACTTTGGGTTCTGTATCTTCTCCATCAGTCATCTCAGATTTTGACTTCTTTCTGAGATCCAACAATTCTTCCTGTAACCTGTTCACCTGCAGAACCAGGGCCTCCTTCTCATCATTCAGGCAGTCCTTAAACCTACACACACACAATTTCCAAGAAAGAACAAAATGTCACTGGACTTGTATTTCCATCTGCGACTGGGAACAGTAACACACTCTTGCTTCATGATTATTTACATCCTAACACACACACACACCTTTTGATGCAGCATATCCAGTTGCGTTGTTGTTCACACAACCACTCGACCCGCTCGGCCATCTCTCTGAGTTTGTGTACGCTGGTTGCGTTTTCGCATTCCAGTTCCAACACCGTCTTCTGGCGGGTGCAATTATGCTCGCTTAGCTCCTGCTGCAATGCATCATGGGCCTTCTGCAGTTCCTGCAGGTCATGTGACTTCCTGACCAGTCAGAATAAGATCAGAAAGCACAAATAAATTCACCATACTTAGATGTTAACATAAATGCACACAGACTAAGAAATCAAATCGAAAATCAAACACATTATTTCATCAGAAATTAGAGTAATTTGAAGATTAAAATTAGTTTTGTCAGCATGAGTACCTCTCCAGCTCTTTCTGCAGATTGTCTGTTTGCCAGGCATGGAGCTCAGCCTCCTGGTGGAGCTGCACCTCCAGGTCCTCTGCCTTTTTAGTTGCATCCTGGGCCTCCTGGTGGAGCTTGTCCACAAAGCCTATTAGCTGCTTCTCAGTGGACTGTAGGTATTGCAGCTCTGAGCTTATCGACTCCAAGTGAACGCTCAGCAGAGCTGCATCACTTTCACTCACAGGATGCTACATGTGTAACACACACGCGGTAATTAATGCTATAAGATAGAATTTACTGGTATTTACTTCTATAAACATGTTTACACATTCACACAAAGTCTGGACACATCTGCATGGGCGCCGCCAGGGGGGGAAAGGTTAGAACAATTCTAGGGGCCCAGCACTGCCATGGGGCCCTTTAAGGGGCTGATAATATGCTTTTAATGATTTTAATAAGACTTCTGAAATAACAACAATGCAATATTCCATCTGGTAAAATGAGCTAATTGAACAAGGTTGTCTATTTCTTGAGTTTTTCAACATATTGTCATTTAACCCTCCCCCTTTTGCGAAATGGTACGGTCCAGTTCTGGTAGACGTGCGATGCATTAAATCTGTGTGCTGATCAGTGCAACGCTACTTGCTGCTGTGTCGCGGTGCAGCAGCCAGCCAGCCAGCAGTGGAGTGCGTACAGTCTATGATCGCTAAATATGAAGAGTGGCTGTCAAAAATGTAAAGAAAGGCAGCTGAAAGCTGAGAGGGACCGGAGAGGCAGGCAACTGGTCACTCAGTTTTTCCCAAAGAAAGGTAGCTATCACTCACATATGTGTTCAACATATTAGCGAATGGTAAATGAACAGTATGAACGTGGTTGGATTAGCCTATCAAGAGAACACTTTTACAGTTTGTACAGTGACATTTTTTCCATTTTAATAACTGAACTGACATGTGATAAACAAGATGAAATATTACGTTATGCTGGTGCTAATAACTAGTGCTAATAACCAGTTTCATAACTAATGGGGTGCCCTAAATATGCAAAGATTCAGCCTCAGGGGGACCTCCGCCCTACCAAACCACTGAACCCCCCTTTGGAGAAGGAGGTAAGCAGCAATACAACCCATAAATGCTTTAGGATTGAAGTTTTTAATGAGCGAGCGCCATATACAGTTTGCTAGATTAAAGTGTTGCTAATAACAGACACCAGTCAAGTGTTTGACATGGTTACATGTGTGGAATGTTCACACGTTCTAAACCATTGGTTTAGAACGTGTCACATCACACATTTCACTACCAATTGTCCTAGCACAAGAAGGCATGTGGCAAAATCTTGAATTTTCATTTGTGATTGTAAATGCATCAGAATTAGTCACTGACCAGTTTTCATCTAGTCCCTGGTAGGTTAATACATAAAATGTACTAACAAAGTCACAAACTCAAGGTCCATGGGCTATCAAAAGTCAAATAATGACAATAGTGCAATTGTGACGAGGGTAGGCAAAGTTGGGGGGCCCAAAATTCTAATCTTTCATGGGGCCCAAAATTTCTGGCGGCGCCCCTGCATATCTGTAAACACAATACAGTTGTGGTCAGAAGTTTACATACAGTGGCATGAATGTCATCTTGGATATGAATGTCATAGCAATATTTGGGCTTTCAGTAATTTCTTTGAACCGTTCTTTTTCTGTGGCAGAATGTACAGCATACATCTTTAATTAAAAAAAAGACACTAGAATTTGGTGCACAAGTTTTAATTTTCTTTGGGTTTTCTGAAATCAAAACAGGGTCAAAATTATACATACAGCACACCTAATATTTGAGTAAAATATCTCTTTGCAAGATTCACCTTGACCAAACATTTTGTTTACCATGAACAAGCTTCTGGCAGAATTCTGGTTGGATAATTCACAACTCTTCATGGTAGAATTTGTAGAGTTCAATTAAATTTGTTTTTGTTTTTTTCTTAGCATGGACTCGACTTATAAGCATGGGTCATATATTTTCAACAGGGTTTAAGTCAGGACTTGTTTTAAACTTAATGTTAGCTTGCTTTATCCCCCACAACCAGCTCTGATGCGTATTTGGGTTCATTGTCCTGTTGTAACTCCCAAGTCATGTTCAAGTTTCTGATGGTTTATGCTGAAGAATTCTGAGATAGTCCTCCTTCTTCATTATTCCATCCACTTTGTGCAATGAACCAATTCCACTGGCAGCAAAACAGCCCCAGAGCATGATCATCCGACCACCATCACCAGCTGGTACAGTGTCCCTCTGAACATGGTGGTCATTGTGGCCAAACAACTCAATCTTTGTCTCATCTGACCATACAGCTATCTTCCAGAAGGCTTTTTTCTTTGTCCGTGTGGTCAGCTTCAAACTTTAGTTAAGCTTGAAGGTGTCAAATTTGGAGCAGGGGGTTATTTCTTGGATAGCAGCCTCTTAGTCCATGGTGATCTGAACTGTAGACAGTGATCCATCAGCTTCCAGTTCATGGCAGGGCTGTGCCATGGTGGTTCCCAGGTTGTTCCTGACCATCCAAACCAATTTCCTTTCAGCTGAGGGTGACAGTTTGGGTTTTCTTGAAGCAAAGTGCCTTGGCAGAGTGACTACACCTCACAATAACTTGTGGTTGGTAGAAGAGAGCAACTGGACTTGCTTGAAAAAGTCTTGAAGACGTTTCGCCTCTCGTCCGAAAGGCATCCTCAGTTCTGTCTGTCTAATAGGGAGTATCAAGTATTTATCCTCTCATGGATCATCATAGAATCCGAATCAGAATGCTGATGGCTGCATTGTAGGTGGCTGATAGATGTCATAGACACCCACCTCTGTTCAGTGATGGTCGTTCCAGGTTGACAAAAATGAACGATCCTCTCTGGCTAAGATGTCTGCCAGTTTTCTGGAAGTCCTCTCATACTCCCGCACCAGTCGAAGGGAACTCATCCCAAAGTGCGTAGAAACATATCTGTGAAGATACTCAGTCATCCAGATACATACTAATCTGTGGTTACCAACCACAGATTACTATGTACCTGGATGACTGAGTATCTTCACAGATATCTCACAATAACTTGGATATCATTGTTTTAACTGATCTTGGAATTTGCAGTTGTTTAGAAATGGCTCCAAGAGATATTCCGGAGTTATGTATATCTGCGATCCTCTTTCTCAGATGTGCACTGAGCTCCTTGGACTTTCCCATTTTACTGTGTGTTGGTCAACCCAATGAGTGCTGTAAACAAACCCTTTTTATGAAGGCACAGAGAAGCTACCAGCTGTAGTCAATCATGATCACTAACAGGAGTTAAGAGGCCTCGGCCTTGGCAAAATGAGAGACATTTTGGACGTTTCAGCACCTCTGAATTAATAATCTAAGTGACCGTATGTAAATTTTTGACCCTGGATGTATAATTTTGACCTTGTGTTGATTTCAGAAAACGCAAAGAAAATTAAAACTTGTGCACCAAATCTTGTTTTTTTTTTAATTAAAGATGTATGCTGTACAATGATTCTGCCACAGAAAAAAGAACAGTTCAAAGAAATTACTGAAAGCCAAATATTGCCATGACATTCATATCCAAGATGACATTCATGTCACTGTATGTAAACTTCTGACCACAACTGTACATACTTTAGTTAACTAAACAAATCTCTTAATGCATTAACATAATGTGCACATACTCTAATAATACAGTATTATTCCACACACATTGTTTTAATAAAATAAAGTCTGCCTTTTTGTTACCGTCATTCCTTTATCAACATGTTGCGTAAAACAGAGAACAAAGGCATGAATGCACTTCTAATTCACATACAGCTCGATTTCATATCCACAGATAACGCCTGTAGATATGAAACTCAAACTTGCTGCCTCCATTTATTGAGCAGAACAAGTCCAAACACAGCACTGACGCGCATCACACACATATTTGTCCCACACGTCAATAAGTCTGCAGTCTTATTGAGATTTTTACTTCTGGCTTTCACAGTTCTGGCTTGTACTGTCAGGTTGCCAAAGTATAAAACATTCAGTATACACGTTCAAAACAACTCACGGTATTTCACTGAAGGTACCTGTTGGTGTTGGAGTTTTTTCGTTAGCTCCTGGATGGTGTTTTCTTTTTGACGGAGTTGCAAACACACAGTTTCCAACTCTACCTGCAGGACCCACACTCTCTCTCTGGATAGCATACACTCTGTCTCCAACATTGCTACACACACCACACACAGACACAAAATCGTTCAGTGTTCAATCCAGACTTGTCGTACTCGGACTCGAGTCCAATGTGTACCCTAATTTTAAGGACTCCTGACTTGATTTGGACTCGTAAATTGGAGATGAGGACTCGGATGTTTTCTTTAGTTTTTGGAACATGCCATAATAATTTGGCAGAAGATATTTATATCTACATTAATTTTTGTACTAATTTCATACAAGAGCACGTGCATCAGATAGAGTCACGGGCGCGCTCCGGACAGCGCGCGCGCCAAGCGGACTCTCGCACACGCGCGGTAAACGACTCGCACCTGCACAGGATTAAGGCTCAATCAATACGCCTGTATAAAAACTGTGAAAATACACTTCCTTTGCAAAGTGTTGAGTTGTGTAGCTGACACATTACCGAGCTTTATTTCCTTGTTTGGTTTCCTGATTTCCTGTTTCTTGTCTTTGATTTTACCAAGTCTACGGTTGCCTGTTTCACTGTTTTATGATTTCGCCTGCCATTCTGGATCGTTTCCATGTCTTCACTTGTATTAATAAACACACCTTCTGCACTTACATCCGTCTCCTGAACATCTCTGACAGAATACTTCACACTCCCTGACAAAGACAATGCACATTCACCTGTTCATATGTCACGTTCAGGAACAAACTAATGTTAATGGCGCTACAACAGCCACCGTCAAATGGTGCAGTTGGAGTCTTGTTCTCAGACTCGACATTTTTTTTTGACTTGGACTTGAACACTGGGGACTCGAGACCAGACTCGGACAAGAGGTTTAATGGCTCAACTATAATACTGGTTCAGTCAAACAGGACATCAGTATGGAGACAGAGAGAGAAATACACTATATGGCTAAATGTTTGTGCACGCATAACCATCACATCTATATGTCCTTGCTGAACATCCTGTTCCAGATGTCGTCCCCTTTTTGCTGTTATAATAACCTCTACTCTTCTGCAAAGTCGTTCCACTAGATTTTGTTGTGTGGTTATGGGGATTTGCTCAAACACAAAAGCACACAGGATATGTTGTGATGGTAAGGCATTTGCAAACATTTGACTGTATAGTGTACATGTTAAATAGTACTGGATTGAGAGAGAGAGAGCATTTACAATGGGCGGCATGGTGGTGTAGTGGTTAGCGCTGTCGCCTCACAGCAAGAAGATCCGGGTTCGAGCCCCGTGGCCGACAAGGGCCTTTCTGTGTGGAGTTTGCATGTTCTCCCCGTGTCCACGTGGGTTTCCTCCGGGTGCTCCGGTTTCCCCCACAGTCCAAAGACATGCAGGTTAGGTTAACTGGTGACTCTAAATTGACCGTAGGTGTGAATGTGAGTGTAAATGGTTGTCTGTGTGTCAGCCCTACGATGACCTGGCGACTTGTCCAGGGTGTGCCCCGCCTTTCGCCCGTAGTCAGCTGGGATAGGCTCCAGCTTGCCTGTGACCCTGTAGAACAGGATAAAGCGGCTACAGATAATGAGATGAGATGAGCATTTACAATTTCGGACCCTTTCCGACAGTGATACAGGTGATTCACTGAAGAGAAAGGACGCAGGACGTAAACATGTAATTTGTTTTTATAATTGCCTGCTGAAGTTCGAGTTAACTTTAATTGATGAATTCATGAGCCTCTTCATGAGGTACTGTATGCTAATAGAACCCAAGAAGGAAGGACACACTCGTGGTTTTGTGGTCGAATTCTTTTCTACTCCCTGCCTGCTCAGAGTTCCTTGTGAGAAATATTGGCACCTCTGAATCAGATTCATCTTGATATGCTGAAATTTTCAGGAAAGGAAAACTTTATTTGTAATTATTTTTATCACTCTGTTGTCAGAAAGATATCTAAATAAATATACAGTATAAATAGCTAATTACAGAAGTGATCAGAATTATGATGTATCCTTAATAAATGACAAATTACAGAAAGATATCCTGGTCTGTCTGGCATCGAAGGTAGAAGAAGGGTCAACCTTCTGACTTTTTATGCAACAGCTTTCTGCCTTTAAGAAAAAACAATCACGGTCATGACAAAGATCTACTGACTTGAGACATCCATATTTTTGAGAAAACAATGAGACAGAAGTTATTACTTATTGCTAATGTTTTTTTGTTTGTTTGTTTGTTTTTAAATGAGCATCTTGTATCATGAGTAGATCTGTTCATTCTTGTTGAGTACATTATTCATGAAAGCTCGCTTCCATTGAGGAATCGGGCTCTAGAAGAGCACATAGAATTATTTCTTTCTTTCGTATAAATTATGTAGCATTTTAACTGCATAAACATGACATTGTTTTATTGCTTTGCATTACATTCTCAGAAATAACAGGAATGGACCGTCTTTGTCGCTGTACCATCAGGTTTTTGTACTTTAATATAAAGCCTTAAGGTCCATTATAAAATATTTTTGAAGGTACCTGATGTTCATATAGACTTTGAAACGTCATTTAGGATCCATTGAAGGCTAAAGGTTTTTTTTCTTTACATAACTATGTTTAGATAATATCGTATAATAACAATGTGTTCCTGTCACTCTAGTTCACTGTATCATTCATTAAACATGTTTTCCTTTATTTAAGCTCCAAGAGTGATTATCAATTGAATTAGCAGTTGATCACTCAAAGTTATTTCCTGACTGTGATTACACCTCCCGTTCATTTGGTCCTGAAACCCTGTGTGTAATCATATAACGGTTATAGCTTGATAATTATCTTCCTTTATTTATCAAGGCTTATTTAGAGACTACTGAATTATTGCTCTGTCTTACCTTTCTCCCGTGCCAGACGGTTGCACTTGACTGTGAGATACTGTATCTGACTGTAATCTTCATCTCTCTGCACTTGGAAAAACCTCCTCATCACCCTGCACTTCTTTCTTCTCTTCCCTTCGCTTCTCTCACTCGCTCGCTCAAGCTTTTGATTTGGAGGGTAAAAGAGCAAGCTCCAGGTGGCACTGCTGTTGCATCAGGCCCTAACATTCTCATCCCAAGCAAAAGGCTTTAGGAGCACAGGCATGTTGGAGCTGGCAGTTACATGTAATAGGGGGATTTATTTTTTATGCTGCACATTCTCCAACAAAACAGGAATGCTTGAAAAGTCCCTATATCATGGTTTAGGCCCAAGTTGATACCTTGGCAGCGTGGTACAAAGCCACAACTATAACTACAGTATTTAACACCAGAATCACGAAACACGTTTAACATGTTTCAGACTGGACCCTTCCTTTCATATACTGATGACACACGACTCTCGAGTAATACGGAGCACAATTTGGACCTGATGAGGTTCTTGGATTTGGGAATCAAAGAATGCACACAATAGACTGCAACCCTCGACCCCTTTTCTCGAAAGATTAACAGTCATTAAAAAAAATCTAACCTTTACATTACAGGCATTAAGCCGATACTTTTATCCCGAGCGACGTACAACAATGAAGTCTATGACACAGTGCTCCCGGAGAAGAGAAGGTTAAGGGCATTGCTCAAGGGCCAAACAGCGGCAGCTTTTCAGTGCTGGGGCTTGAACCCATGACCTTCAGATCAGTAACCCAGAACTGTAACCACTGACTCATTTTTGTTCATTTTCAAGAACGAGCGGCACGGTAGTGTAAGTGGTTAGCACGGTCGCCTCACAGCAAGAAGGTTCTGGGTTCAAGCCCAGCAGCCGGTGGGGGCCTTTCTGTGTGGAGTTTGCATGTTCTCCCCGTGTCTGCGTGGGTTTCCTCCGGGTGCTCCGGTTTCCCCCACGGTCCAAAGACATGCAGGTTAGGTTAATATGGGACGGCCTTGGGCCGAGGTGCCCTTGAGCAAGGCGCCTAACTCCCAACTGCTCCCCGGGCGCTGTTAGCCAGCTTGCCCACTGCTCTGGGTATGTGTGTGTGCTCACTGCTTTAGATGGGTTAAAGGAACAGTCCACCGTACTTCCATAAAGCTGCTGGGCCATAGAAGGTTCACGCTGCACGCTGCATGCTACACGTTCACGTGAAGAACCGGACCCTGGGCCATTAAACTTCATGCTTGGATGTTCACGTCTGTTCTACTTTGACCGAGTAACCAACAATATGGACTCTTCGGATGACGACGATTGCCTCATTCTGCTTTTACTGAGACAGAGGAAGAGAAAAAGGAACAGAATTTGGAGCCGAGAACACTTCCTTCTGAGAGAAACCCGTGGTGAATTTCACCGAACATTCTATAATCTGCTTGACAATCCCGATGAAGAACTATTTTTCAATTATACCATTCAATTATATTTTTTCTGAAGTTTTCCCCTGAAAGCATAGCGTTATCTCCCTAGACCCGTTCTGATTGGCTGGCGCGGCGGTGACCGCATGCATTGACTGGAATTTCCGTCTTCACGCCTAGAAAAAAGTGTGCATGTTCATTTCACGCTTCACGCGTGAAGTGTGCAGCGTGCAGCGTGCAACGTGAACGCCGTTCTATGGCCCAGAGCAAGTCATGCTACGTTTGTCCACTTTTCTTTACACGCGTGTAGCGTGCAGCGTGCAGCATGCAGCGTGCAGCGTGAACCTTCTATGGCCCAGCAGCCTAATGAAATATGCTCTTACCTGAATTGAGACGAGCTGCTCCATACCTATCCGAGCTTTGCACGACCTCCCAGTCAGTCAGACGCAGTCAGACGCGCTGTCACTCCTGTTAGCAATGTAGCTAGGCTCAGTATGGTCAACGGTATTTTTTGAGGATGTAGTTAGATGTGACCAAACTCCTCCGCGTTTTTCCTGTTTACATAGGTTTATATGACCAGTGATATGAAACAAGTTCAGTTACACAAATTGAAACATAGCGATTTTCTATGCTATGGAAAGTCTGCACTATAATGACAGGCGTACTAACACCTTCTGCGCGCTTCGGCAGCGCATTGATACGGAGCTCAGATAGCAATGCGCTGCCGAAGCGCGCAGAAGGTGTTAGTACGCCTGTCATTATAGTGCGGACTTTCCATAGCATAGAAAATCGCTACGTTTCAATTTGTGTAACTGAACTTGTTTCATATCACTGGTCATATAAACCTATGTAAACAGGAAAAACGCGGAAGAGTTTGGTCGCATCTAACTACAGCCCCAAAAAATACCATTGGCCATGCTGAGCCTAGCTACATTGCTAACAGGAGTGGCAGCGTGTCTGACTGCGCCTGACTGACTGGGAGGTCGCGCAAAGCTCAGATAGGTACGGAGCAGCTCGTCTCAATTCAGATAAGAGCATATTTCATTATGGAAATACGGTGGACTGTTCCTTTAAATGCAGAGAGGAATTTCACAAGTGTGTGATGAATAAAGTTGTGCTTTCTTTCTTTCTTCAAGAAAAGTTGAGGGTTTGCTTTAAAAATGGCGTTTATTTAAAAAAAGAAAAGAAAAATGAGAAACAACAACCACCATGTTTTTCAATTTCAGCAGCTTAGGACACGGAGATGATACAAACAAGCAAAGTATTTCAAATGAAACTTTTACAGTGCTTTGGATTAACTAGAAATATGTGAATTGTTTTTTATTATTATTTTGCCTGTAGGTAACAAATTGGGCTCTAAATGACTTCACACAGTCTTCTCATTCATCTTAACTGACAGTCAGGTTTAAAAGTCTGAGAACAAAATGCTGATTTTATTCCAAAACCTATGGACAGTACAATCCACCAAGAGACACATCAGCAACTTGTGACGTTGCGAGTGTGAATAGAAACAGTTCCCGGTGGTTCTGGACTCATGACTCTGGCCGACATTGTTGAACGAAAGCACCCTTTGGCGAACATATGCAATGCGACACTCAACCTTACTGTCGGACAAAATGGCTGATAAATACATTACCGTAATTTAGCAATTTGTAGTCAGTCATGTTCTTATATGGTTACAGTTACACAGTACAATAACTGAGGAAGAAATAAATAATGAGAAATAGAAATAGACATCTAGCAAATGTGTCAGTGCTTTTGTCATCTTTAAAAAAAAAAAAAAAACCACCCAGGACCTCATATGAATGTTGTTGGAAGAACAACATTTCATCAAACTAAAAATAAATTATAAAAATTATTCCCCACACATGTATTCAATAAGCCATGCCATGTTGTGTCCAAATTTTCTTCAGTATTAGCACAAGAGCTACAAGGCAAATAAAATGCTACCAACTAGTAAATGCTGATTAGCATGAAGCTAACAGTGCTGAAATAATCAATCATACAGCTGACCTCGGAGATAAATTACCTTTGATAGATTTCTCGTATATTTATGTTTTAAAATTATTCTTTAGTTTAAAAATTCTTGTTCGTCGCTCTTTCAAGTGAGTGTGTAAATATTTCAGGATACAGTTAACATCCCGCTCGGCTTTCTCACAGCTCCAGTGCACACAACATTAAGACCTGAATGATTAGCATCATGCTAACTGTACAGTGAAATAAATCACTTTTTTTTTTTACCTCAGTGTTAATCTTAAACTGACTTGCTCATACAGTGCAGACACAAAGTTACCTCACAGCTGAGAAAAGAAAAAAAATCTATGTGGCAGCCATTTTGATACAGGATGACTTACTGTTATTTATATATTTAAATTTGTGACTACAGATTAACTTTATATGAAATCGTCTATGTGCTTATGCTAAATACACAACACTGTTTGAAGCTAGTGTGATGATTTCAGTAAACGGTAAGCATACTGCTAATCTTTCTCACAGCTCGAGTGCACGCAACCTATTGACTTGAATAATTAGCATCATGCTAACTGTATAGTGAAATAATCGCTTTTTTACCTCACTGTTAATCTGAAACTGACTTGCTTCTATGGTGCTGATATATAAAAAGTTACCTCACAGGTGGGGAGAGAGAGAGAAAAAAAACCACCAGTGGCTGCCATTGTGATACAGGATGACTTACTGTTATTTATATATTTAAATTTGTGACTACAGACTAACTTTATATGAAATAATCTATGTGCTAATGCTAATACATGACACTGTTTGAAGCTAGTGTGATGATTTCAGTCAACGGTTAGCATAATGCTAATCTTTCTCACAGCTCCAGTGCACATAACCTATTGACTTGAATAATTAGCATCATGCTAACTGTATAATGAAATAATCGCTTTTTTTTTTTTTTACCTCAGTGTTAATCTTAAACTGACTTGCTCATACAATGCTGACACAAAGTTACCTCACAGCTGAGAAAAGAAAAAAATATGTGGCTGCCATTGTGATACAGGATGACTTACTGTTATATTTAAATTTGTGACTACAGACAAACTTTATATGAAACAGTCTTTAGCCTAGGTCACAACCAGACGTACGATTTTTTGGCCGTGCGATTTTTGGCGTTTCCCAAATCGCTGCGTTTTTTTTTTTTTTTTGTTCATGGAGAAAGACGCACGTTGGCCATAAGTTTGTCTTGCAACCTGAAAAAAAACGTAAGCGTCCGTAGAGTTTGTTTGACATGACAAAGAAACTCTGCGGCCAGTCTACGGCTCGAAAACCAGCACGTCACACGCGCGCCCTCCATACGTTTCACGCGCGCCCTCCATGTGTTTCTTGCGCGTAGACCGGCCGTAGGAGCACGTACGGCCGGTTGTGACCGAGGCTTAAGTGCTTATGCTAAATACACGACACTGTTTGAAGCTCGTGTGATGATTTCAGTCAACAGTTAGCATAATGCTAATCTTTCTCACAGCTCCAGTGCACACAACTAGCCTGGGAAATCCCATGCTGCTTTGCACAATCGTTCCAATCTGAAAAGACAGCATGGAAACTATGGTCTAATGGTGATGATACACGGGGCAACTTTTTGGGCAATGTTGCCGAGCAATGTTGCTGGGCAACTGCGTTTTGACTCTTTTCTATTGAGATTGGGCAACATTGTTTCTTTCTGAATGGTTTTGATAATCTCTGGCAACTTTTTGAGATAAGCCAATCAGAACGCGAGTATCGAGTCATGTGACCTCTGGTAAGGTTTGGATCAGAAATTTCAAACAAATATGGCGGCCGCTCAGTGTCAGTGGAGTGAAGAGATGGAGAGACTCCTCATCCGTTTTTACGCCGGTAAGTTATTTTAATATTCTATATGGAGGAATTTACCTCACCAAAGCTCTAAAAAACAACAGACAGCTTGATTAAATGGTCACAGCAAAAATTAAGACATCGATTTTTTTTTTTTAGCTAACTGTAAACTGCCGTTGCTAACTGTTGTTGCCCATTGTTAGTTGCCCTGAAAAGTTGCCCTGTGTCTCACCTAGTTGCCCGTTGCCAGCAACATTGCTCGGCAACATTGCCCAAAAAGTTGCCCCGTGTATCATCACCATAAAGGCTCGCCTGAGTTAGGGAGCCAATCAGAGAGTGGGGAGGGGTGGAAAGACGGTGACGCGTACTACTCGACAAACGGAAGCTTGTAGTTTATTTGGGACTGTTTACGGATCACATTTAACATGGCGGCGAGCGATACGAACCAAACTTTCGATCAAGCTTTAGACACTGTTCTGAATAGTTTAGAGCGAAAGTTTGTTTTAAAAAAAGAACAGCGTTTGGCGTTACAATCTATTTTTGTTTTGCCTTCTCTTCTTCGCCTCTTTGTCTTCTTCGTCGCTCTAACTACGTCACCGGGTACAACTGCCATGATTGGCCATGGGCTACGTATACGCCAAATGATAGACATTCGCAACGTCCAATAAATGGCCGTTGACAATCGTAAACCACACCTCCCCTACGAGAAATTCAATAGGCGGATTCCAGACCATATTTCACTTGTGATATGGTCTGGTGTTAACCAGACTAGCACGCAACCTATTGACTTGAATAATTAGCATCAGGCTAACTGTATAGTGAAATAATCGCTTTTTTACCTCAGTGTTAATCTGAAACTGACTTTGCTGATATAAAGTTACCTCACAGCTGGAGAGAGAGAAAAAACAAAAACAGAAAAAAAAAAGTGGCTGCCATTGTGATACAAGATGACTTACTGTTATTTATATATTTAAATTTGTGACTACAGACTAACTTTATATGAAATAGTCTATGTGCTAATGCTAATACATGACACTGAAGCTAGTGTGATGATTTCAGTCAACAGTTAGCATAATGCTAATCTTTCTCACAGCTCCAGTGCATACTACCTTCAATAATTAGACTTGAATAATTAGCATCAAGCTAACTGTATAGTGAAATAATCACTTTTTTACCTCAGTGCTAATCTTAAACTGACTTGCTTCTATGGCGCTGATATAGTTACCTCACAGCTGAAGGAAAAAACAAACAAAAAAAAAAACAACATGACTTACTGTGATTTATATAGTCGTTTGAAAATACAGACTCACTTTATAACTATATGAAATAGTGCATGTGCTAATGCGAATACGTGATGCTGTTTGAAGCAAGTGTGTCATGTTTTCCCGAGTACAGTCAGCGTATTTCTCACAGCTCCAGTGCAAACAGTGAGACTCGAATAATTAGCACTTTTACCTCAGTGGTTCTTATTTTTTTTTTTGGATCCAAATCTTAAAGTGCATATCACGGGTAAATTCAGGAGCAAGATCAATGTAATTCTCCTATTTTATATTAAACTTTGGTCAAATATCTGTCACACTTTGCATTCTGTGCAATTTTTTTTACCTTGCACAATACCAGAAAAATTCAGTTGAAATCAAGGCGTTTGAGTTGAATTGGTCCGCCTCTGAAAAAACTTGGCATTTGGATTTCCCGGGAAACATTGATTTTCGTGACGTCGCGTGCGGGACGCCTCCTTCTGAATCCTATGTCAGCGCTGGTCTGTTTATGAGAAAACGACCTGGTGGTTTTCTGCAAATTTCTTCAACGTTATCGCGTAATTATTAAAATGGTTAACAGATGTATCGTAGGAGGGTGTAGCAACACCAATCTTGATGGGACTCATCGTTTTCCAAAAGACCGGACAATGAGAGAGAAATGGGAGCGCTTGGTCTACACAGGCTGTGCACTGAAACCGTGCAAAGCTCTCGCAGCCTGCTGGCGCTTCCGCAGGTAACGTCACGAATCTGGCTCCAGACTCCCTTGGGATTTTTCCAGACGCGTTTTGTTATTTTATTTTTTTCTGCTGTAGACAGATGGCCTTGTGCAAAATTACCCTTCTGGATGAGTGTGTAAAGGGACATGCTTTCATATAAAAAAACAAATTGGTCCAGAATATGCACTTTAAAGACTTGCTTAATGGTGCTGACACAAAATTACCTTAATGACAGCCATTCTGAGACAGGATACCTTACCCTTATCTATATGCTTAAATTTGTACATCGAATCTCACTTTACAACTCTCGGAAATTGTCTCTGTGCTAATACTCAGATAACAGTTAGCATAATGCTAATCTTTCGCACAGCTCCAGTGCACACAACATTTAGACTAGAATGATTAGCATCATGCTAAACGCGTAATGCAACAATCACTTTTTTTTCACCCGTGTTAGACTTGCTTATCGAATGCTGACAGAAAATCACCTCTCAGCTAAAAACTACAGAGATGGCCATTTTGAAACAGACTGATTTATTTTTATTTAAAAAAAAAAAAAGATTCACTTCACAACTCCATGAAGTAGTTTATGTGCTAATCATGCTCTCTGAAGCGAGTGCAATGATTTCCGAACACAGTTAGCATGATGCTAGTTTACGCTCAGTTACTTGTTCGCAAAGTGGGTTTTGTAGCTCCGATACACAACTATGTCTTATTTGACTACACTTTTTCGGGAACTGGCTGTAAAGCGCACACTTTTACACAAGGTGTACTATACAAGTTATGGCCACTAAATTACAAGATTATACCTTAAACAGCAGTGAATGGCTCTGGCATTTGGTTATGGGATGGAATTGTGCAACCGATAATGCAATGGTGTCAGCAGACAGTGCATTCGACATCAATAAATTATAACTAACCCCAGGTTACATGAAACGGGAATTCACTTTTAAAATATAACACTGCGGATTCGCCAAGCTAAATGCTAAAGCTACTAAAGCTAAACGACGCGCTCCAAATGACAGAATCTGCGATTAGTTCTAACCGCATATTTCATCACGAGAATTATCTATCCATATTAGCTTATTTTTTTCATGGCATTACACATTCTACACTCTGTAAAGAAGCGTCAATCATGCTTGTGCAAAAAAAAAAAAGAAGAAGAAACAAAACATTGCTAATGGAAAAAAAGAAAGAGAGAACAGCTTTCTGAGGTCAACCCGATCCCAGTGACAACTTATTGCACTGATTTCCTCTTTATACAGATGGCCAGTCACTATAAATAATAAAGACGACACTAAGAACCATGGCAACAGCCATGGTAAGAATGTATGTTGATAAAAACAGTTCTCCGCTTCACCACTGCTGCCAGCTGAAGTCGTCATTTGATCCGAAGACGAGGAAGAAGCCCAGAATGGTGCCGAAAATGACAATGTTTCCTGTCAGGACAAGAGCACAGGCCCCCCAGGCGATCTGCACACACAGATATTCATTATTTACTCAACAAATGGTGCTAAACACACAGTACAGATGAGACCATATGGATGGGGAGAATAACAGGGAAATCGTGTGATGGAATTATCACTGAAGATGACTTAAAAGCATGGTTATTCGCTAAACATCTTCAAGGCTTTTTTCAACTGCAAATGGGTCATAATTTATGATTACAGATCGACTGAATGCTCGATTCTGATTGGTCGTAATTTTGCTGTGGTGAAGGAGAAAAAGTAACGAGTCTCCAGTGTCAAAAAAGTCAAGGAAAGCTGGCTTAAGTTCTATCAAGTTTTCTGACATGGAAAAGTCTTCAGGACAGTGGACTGTGCGATTTATGGTTGCTCTCCAATATGACAAGCTAAAAGAAGAGAGGTTGGTAAAACTATGGCTTTAATAGTCATACTTTCGCCAACCTCTCTTTTTTTCAGCTTGTCATATAACCAATAACTTATTTCACAGACGCTCCATGACGTGAAACATCGCTAGAAAGCAGCGTTGTAGTCGAGTCACTCAACCTCAGGTCCGACTCCAGTCTCGAATCCCAAGCGTTCAAGTCCGAGTCAAGTCCTAGTCATGAAAGAAAATTTCGGGTCGAGTCCAACACTCCAACCGCACCATTTGACGCTGGCTGTTTCAGCATCATGAGCATTAGGCCATCCTTAAAAAAAATCCGTTTCCTGTCCACCGGGTGAGCAAAAAAATTCAGTCGGGAGGGAGGGATTTTTTTTTTTTTTAAATATATGGATGATAAGAAATCGCAATGCTGTGTTTGCTTTTTCTTTCAGTACTTTATTACAAAAGCAGACACATTTAATAAAATGACAGTTTAATCAACTGAAACTTGTACAAAAACTTTAACGCTACGTTCACACTGCAAGGCTTAATGCTCAATTCCGATTTTTTTGTGAAATCCGATTTTTTTGTGAGGTCGTTCACATTAACAAATATATGCGACTTGTATGTGATCCTCAGTATGAACGAAAAGCGACCTAAAAGTGTTCCGCATGCGCATTGCAGGATACGACGACGTCACACGCAGTGAGCATGGCCAGTGTTTACGGAAGTAAAACCGCCCGGTTGCGGTATGACCCATCCAATCTAGCTTGAATAGCTGCATCCCCCCAAATGGAAATCAGCTCCCTAACCTCTGCATCCTTCCATTGAGAAGATTCAGAACCTTCACAGCCCGAAGCGTCCCTCGCATTGATGTCATGCGCAGGGGCGCAGATACGTTTTTTGAACTGGGGGGGACAAAAAACTGGGGGGACAAAGCTGCCAGCAAACCAACCCCAACCCCGATATGCCTGTCAAACTTGTTGTTAGTAACCATAGCAACCAAGCTCGAGCTCACAACCTGTGCAGTCTGCGCAGCTCAACCAACCGAATATCAGTCTTTGTTTTATGTGAGTTGTTGCAACTATGTATACACTGCTGTGCACCTCAATAAACCGAATGGTAATTAGTCTTTTGATTTTTCCGTGAGGTTTGCCTTATGCAAAGAAAGACAGCATAGACGTTTTTTCCTCCCTATAAGTGGGGGGGACCGAACGAAGTGAATTTAAATCTGGGTGGGACGAATCCCACCCGTCCCACCCTCTATCTGCGCCTGTGATTATGCGCCATATTGTTGTAACTTTTTTTGAGAGACCCGCCGCCTACTTCAGCGCAGAATAGTGACGTTTGTGGCTTGTTGATGACGTGCAAGTCGGATGAATGCGACCTGGTGGTTCAGACTGAAGTCGCATATGAAAAGAGCGGATAGGAATCGGAATTAGGACCACATATCCAAACGGCCTGGGTCGGATTTGAAAAAATCGGATCTGTGTTGTTCATATTGTCAATAAAAGATCGGATACAGGTCACATATGGGCGAAAAGATCGGATTTGAGTCACTTCAGCCTGCAGTGTGAACGTAGCCTAAGTTAGCATTTTAAATGCTGACTGCAACATTTGCAAAACTTTTACAAAAGGTACTTAAAATGTCCGACACACGGCCTTTTTGTAGTTCTAAACTGACCGTTAGGCCTAGTTCGGATGAAATTACACTATTAAAATGATCACTGAATGATTTGTTTTTCTAAATCTTTACTATTTTGTTGTTCGCTAGAATACCATTTTGCGATTTCACACTTAAGCAAATGTTTGAAAACTCCGGATCTCCTTCCTTCATGGTGGCTGACATTTTTTTGTGCCACACGGCGCATGCGCAGAGCTGATTCAATTCTATATTCTGCGCGGAATGGAGGGCTTTCCACAAGCGCCAGCTGCCGGCCATACAGCCGGCTACACAATTAAGTCCAGCCGGCTACTTTAATGACTATTATTTTTGTAGCCCACAGGCTCTAAATATTAATTTTCGATTTTAATAAAATTAAATGTTTTTCTAACGGACGGACAATAAAATGTCAAACTGAACCGCACTCATTTAAGTTGTGATTCGCGCTGTTTGTACCGATAATAACCACAAATTCCTCGCCGACTTCGTTGATCAGGGGAGAGTAACTCATCCGCGGCCCCGACATGCGGTGTGTGTGTGTGTGTGTGTGTGTGTGTGTACACGCACTCGGCGGAGGCAGTAGTGTGTCGGGGCTGTCGAAGGGGACAGAAGCAGAGATGACGCTTATTTTGTCTCCGGTAAACCAGTCTTCTCTCGTTCAATTACGTGCTGGCATCAAAAGACACCGTTGGTTGTAAATGAAACCAAACTGAGTGGTTGGAGTGTATTTGCATGCACAAATGGAGAAATGTTCGCCGAGTGTGTAATTGTGTAGCCCCCACTGCAGACCGTTGTCGTTGTTAATTCATAGCATGCTCAGCTGCGTGAATGTGTCATGCACCGAAAATAAGAGATTTACAAGCCAGGAACGTCTCATGATGCAATACGCAAGAAAAGAAAAGATTTACTGCCATTTCACTTTGTATTTGAGTAAAGTGAATAAATAAATGGTCTGTGGAAAATACAATTAATCCTGGGAACTGCGTGCACAGGAGTTTATTTTGTGTTTACTCCCCCCCCCGGCTGGCTACTTATTTGTCATGGCTGGCTAGTATGAGCCTTAGTGGAAAGCCCTGGGAATGCATAAATGTCAAGTTCGATTTTAGATTTACGAACCCGAAAAAAATGTCAAAAAACCGGCGTTAAAAAAAAAAATTTCAACCGCACAAACGGCACTCACCCGGCCGGTGGACCGGAAACAGAACATTTTTAATAATATGGTGTTATTTTTGCCTCATTAATATTTGTAAATGCACAGAAAGTGAGCTACAAATAGTCAGGGGTTTGTACATGTGTTTTGATATCCACAAATGTAAATTTAATATTTGTAACTTGTATTTTGGTCTTTGCAAATAAATGTGTACTTGTAAATATACTGTTTTTCATTTGCAAATCAAAAATACATTTGTAAAACTGACAATTCTGTTTGTGAAATGTGAGTCGCATTTGTGGATCAGCAATGACACGCATTCACCGCTTTTTTCCTCTGTGGCGTATTTTTGAGACTCTGCAAAATCCACAAATGCAGACAAAATCCACAAATGCAGACAAAATCCACAAATGCAGACAAGATCCACAAATAGCCTCACATGCACATTCACGTCCACTAGATGGCAGTGTGGTAAGACAACGGATCTGACAAGTGCTAAGACAAAGGAAAACGTTGAAATTGCTGAAATTGAAGAGTGCTGAAATGGAAACGTCTGATGGATGGGTATGTTACATTGATGAATTGTCAATAAGGTGTTGTTACTATGTGTTGTTACGAAATTATGTTAGCATACCTCATAGTCTCTTGCTAATGTAACGTCAGGTAATGTAAAATATCCAAACTCAAGTTTTACAAGCTTACTTTAGTGGATAGCCAAACTCCTGTACAGCCTGACTGAAGAAAGCAAGGTTGGTGTTGGACCGGTTGTTGTCTGCCGCTTTCAAGTACATTATCTAAAATGTTACATGTACTCAATTATTTAATTGACTTTAACCTACTGGTTAGTGTTAAATCCCTACTAGTGGACCATGGCTGTAGTGCCCCCTCCCTGCTCTCCGGGCTCTGCCATAGAATGCAGCCCATTGCTCCAAGTGTGTACTTTACTTCACTGTGTGCTGTGTATATTTCACTAATTCACAATTGTTAAATGCAGACACCAAATTATAATTTAACTAATTATAAATTAACTAAATTATAATTTAATTTATATCTATATATCTATATATATATATATATATATATATATATATTTATAATTATAATTTAAATTATAACACCAAGTTATAGCGAAATGTCTGTAAAATATGTCAGGGGTGTTGGTCTACTAAATTTTGCGAGCCACTGTAGCCTAAATCTATAATTCTAGCCTAAAACTAGCTTTAAACTACACAGACAAACAGTAAAAAAAGCAAATGTTGGATATTTTATGCCAATGTAGCATTAAGCTGACGAGACTATTGTTAAGGGTAAACTTTAGCCTACCTTACATTACCTGACGTTACATTAGCAAGAGACTATGAGGTATGCTAACATAATTTCGTAACAACACATAGTAACAACACCTTATTGACTATTCATCAATGTAACATACCCATCCATCAGACGTTTCCATTTCAGCGCACTTCAATTTCAGCAATTTCAACGTTTTCCTTTGTCTTAGCACTTGTCAGATCCGTTGTCTTACCACACTGCCATCTAGTGGACGTGAATGTGCATGTGAGGCTATTTGTGGATCTTGTCTGCATTTGTGGATTTTGTCTGCATTTGTGGATTTTGCAGAGTCTCAAAAATACGCCACAGAGGAAAAAAGCGGTGAATGCGTGTCATTGCTGATCCACAAATGCGACTCACATTTCACAAACAGAATTGTCAGTTTTACAAATGTATTTTTGATTTGCAAATGAAAAACAGTATATTTACAAGTACACATTTATTTGCAAAGACCAAAATACAAGTTACAAATATTAAATTTACATTTGTGGATATCAAAACACATGTACAAACCCCTGACTATTTGTAGATCACTTTCTGTGCATTTACAAATATTAATGAGGCAAAAATAACACCATATAATAATGGCCTTAGTTTGTTCCTGAACATGATGTATGAACAGGTGAATGTGCGTTCTCTTTGTCAGGGAGTGTGAAGTATTCTGTCAGAGATGGTTGGGAGACTGATGTAAGTGCAGAAGGTGTGTTTACTCATACAAGTGAAGACAGGTAAACAATCCAGAACGGCAGGCAAAATCATAAAATGGTCAATAGGTCGAGCGAAGCACAAACAGGCTATTGTAGACTCGGCAGAATCAAAGATGAGAAACAGGAAATCAGGGATCAGGAACCCAAACAAGGAAATAAGGCTCGGTAATGTGTCAGCAACGTAACTCAATACTTTGCAAAGTGTTCAGAGTTTTTATTTTGGCTCGCTGATTGCACGTTAATCCTGTGCAGGTGCAAATTGTTTACGGCGTTCGCATGAGAGTCCGCTTGGAACGCGCCCGAGAGTCTACCTGATGCATGCACCAAGGCACGCAGGTGTGACACTCTTGCACGAAATTTGTACAAAAATTAAAGGAGAAATGAAGGCAAATTTTATCATCAAAATTCTATTTCTCATTTTATGAAATATAGGAATGCATTTTTTATAGCTAGTTTGTCACTGCTATAGCAAGTTATGAGTGTTTGAAATATGCTATGTAATCAGTCCATATGTCAAAGCAATGGCTGTAAACGAGATTCGTTGAGACCTGTGCGAGACATCGTAGGACGGAAGTAAAACGTCCAGCGGAAATCAAAGTGACCAACATCTGCCAATGTTGTCAAAAGACTCACGCGCCCTTTTTCGAACGCTGATGTAATCAAGCCGGAAGTTTTGTTTGTTTTGATAGCGATCAGGAAAGTTTGAAAAAAGTAGGCAGTAATCGTCATTTAAACTCGTTTTTGTGCAGTATTTCGTTTGGAAAACAGTTTTCAAAATGGCAGCACTGACACCTGGCTGACACTTCACGTTTCCAAGTCTCGCACAAGTCTCGTGAAGATCGCGCGGATAAGCGACGCCTGCCGTGGACCAAACGAACGACATTCAACATGGCTAAAAAACGAATAGGCCGATAAGTATAATATTTAATTGCAATTAGTTGCCGATACGAGTCACGATATAAGGTTACTAAAACCGAAAACGTAATTGAATAACACGTTAATGAAGAAATAAAGCAAGTTTAAAAATGACTTCAGTTCGCCTTTAATGCAGATATAAATATCTTGTGCCAAATTATTATGGCATATTACAAAAAAATTTTTTTAAATCCGAGTCCTCGTCTCCAATTTACGAGTCCGGGTCATCAGCGCTCAAGTCCAAGTCAAGTCACGAATCCTTAAAATTAGGGCGCGAGTCGGACTCGAGCACTACGAGCCTGCTTTCAAGGGATAAAGTACAAAAGTACAAAAGAACAGCTTCCTCCAGGACAAAATGGTGATGGTAGCGTATGTATTTCCAATAATGCTCTTGTGCATGTCGAATCATCCATCATGTAACCTATCACTGGCATAAACCTGAGTTCAGCAGTAGTGACACGTAGGAAGGTTTCGCACAGGTTCCCAAAACGTGTTTCGAACATAGAAAAGCAATGTTTACCACACTAGCGCGTGCGAATATGATGGGCAGGCCGAAGGCAGACACAACGATCCCTGTGGTGAGGAAAATGGCCAGTTCTTTGCAGGCGTTACTAGCTGAGTCTGTATCGTCCACCACACGCCGAGAGATGCAGTACGGGATGGGAGACAGGATGTAGAAGAAGAGAAGAAAAAGCGGCCAGTATTCACTATGGAAACACACACACACGATAACGATTAGCATTTATTCATTATGGTGCCGTTACCACAATGCTTAATATCTGGGACATTTAATATAACATTTATTATTCAAGCGTAGCAGGATTTATAAACTTTCCCAAGCATTATTACTGGATTATTACTCATAGCGTGTAAACATTTCAAGTTACGTTTTTTTAAAAACTCACTTATACACAGGCAAGGCACAGCCAAGCATCAAAAACATGAGACCAATGGCTCCACCGAAGGAGAGGCTGATCAGGGCTGGACATAAAAAGGAAACAGACAAACAGTTAGTCAATATTTCAAATGACAAAAATAATTGCCTGCCTTTTTTTTTCCTTATAATGTAATTATACAATTCTCACTGGTTAATATTTTGACTGGAAATGAACAGCGTCCTCAGCCTTAATACAAACTACAAATTTCATATAGTTCAGTGACTCCAGTTTCGAAACACGAATGGGCTTGGCTTTGGTCGCAGACTTGCCCAAAATCACATGCATTTATTTAAATGCCTTAGCAGAAGGAAGATGATCACTGGATCTGAGGATAAAAAGCTAGAAAGGAAGTCTTCGCATGTTCGTTTTATAAACGGGACCTAACTGCAAGTAAGAATTACAGTTGTGAACGAGGAACTGAAGAAAACAGAACACCACACATGCTCCAGGATTAGTCAGAGGAATCATTCGCTTTACTGAGAAAACATTACTCAAATGTTGCTTGCCGTTCGTGCTGTCGCTTTAGACGTGTCCAATGAAAATGAACTGTCGCCTGTTGATTACGCTGTCCCCTTGTTTGTTGGGCAGCCTGTATAATCGCACACAGGAAGATGTCCACCAATACAGCTTGAAGAAAAGTACAAGAGGGCGCAACAATATTTTCAGCCAAGTAATCTGTAACTGCTTGTGAAAATAAGAGCATGAGAGATCGAGAAAGGGGGCGGGGCTTTATTGGAGAGTTCGAAACACTTGCGTAAATCATTCCAGATACCGATTGGCTCATTGCCCATTTTATTGGGGAGGGGAAAAAAAAGCCGTATTTTTGCGGGATAAGTCAACCAGCATTCC
This sequence comes from Neoarius graeffei, assembly GCF_027579695.1. NCBI lineage: Eukaryota > Metazoa > Chordata > Actinopteri > Siluriformes > Ariidae > Neoarius > Neoarius graeffei. The sequence continues at coordinate 11,824,531 of NC_083588.1, forward strand.
ATGTCCCAACAGCTAGCCGCTGTGTCAGCACCTCCAAGTCCGAGGCCATGGTTCTCGACCGGAAAAGGGTGGCTTGCCCTCTCCAGGTTGGTGGAGAAGTCCTGCCTCAAGTGGAGGAGTTTAAGTATCTCGGGATCTTGTTCACGAGTGAGGGAAGGATGGAGCGTGAGATCGACAGGCGGATCGGATCGGCCTCCGCAGTGATGCGGTCGCTTTACCGGTCCATCATGGTGAAGGAGCTGAGCCAATAGGCGAAGCTCTCGATTTACCGGTCGATCTACGTTCCGACTCTCACCTATGGTCATGAGCTTTGGGTAATGACCGAAAGAACAAGCTCACGGATACAAGCGGTCAAAATGAGTTTCCTTCGCAGGGTGGGTGGGCGCTCCCTTAGCGATAGGGTGAGAAGTACAGTCACTCGGGAGGAGCTCGGAGTACAGCCGCTGCTCCTCCACATCGAGAGGAATCAGCTGAGGTGGCTCGGGCATCTCTTTCGGATGCCTCCTGGACACCTCCCTGGGGAGGTGTTCCAGGCATGTCCCCCCGGGAGGAGGCCCCGGGGAAGACCCAGGACACACTGGAGGGACTATGTCTCTCGGCTGGCCTGGGAACGCCTTGGTGTTCTTCCCGAGGAGCTGGCCAAGGTGTCTGGGGAAAGGGAAGTTTGGGCTTCCATGCTCAGACTGCTGCCTCCGCGACCCGGCCCCGGATAAGCGGAAGAACACGAGACAAGATGAGAAGTGAACCAGCAGGCTCCGATGTGGGCTGGTCAGGTGTTCATAAGAGCCAGTGTTGTAGTCGAGTCACTCAACCTCGAGCCCAAAGTGTTCAAGTCCAAGTCATGAAAGAAAATTTCGAGTTGAGTCCACTCTTGATTCCAGTCAAGTCCGAGAACAAGACTCCAACCGCACCATTTGACGGTGGCTGTTCCTGCCTTTATGTGAACTGTTCACGGCATGTGTGCGAGTGTACGCCCGAGCGTCTATCTGATGCACGCGCCAAGGAGTGCAGGTGTAACACACTTGCACGAAATTCAGACAAAAATGAATGTAGATATAAATATGAGGGCAAGTCAAAAAGTTCCAAGGCAAATTGAAAAAAAACTTTATGAAAATAAAGCTACTTCTCTACATATCCTCCATTTAAGTCGAAACACTTCTGCAAGCGGCGTTTCCATCGGAGAATTCCTTTGTAAAATTCTGGAGGATCTTTTTCACACCTTTTGAAATTATAACATCTGTCTGAGAACTTTTTGACTTACCCTTGTATCTCATGCCAAATTATTATGGCATGTTACAACAAAAATAAAAAAAAAAATTTGAATCCTCGTCTCCAATTTACGAGTCCGAAGGCAGAATCATGGCCTCACTTTTTGTTTATAAATGTCTTGAGACCTCAAGAATGGCATAATAATCGTTCTATTTCGTTTCTCCTGACCGCCAGAGGCGGTGCTTTCAGCACATGGATATCCATCACACGAACGTGCAGGTCGAGTAATAGTAACAACAAAGTCACGTGTGACCTGGGTGACGTCACCCCGTGACCCCGGCATAAAAGACCGGTAAACCCAGGAAGTGACCTCTTACATCTTCTCGCGTTTGCAGGTTGCGAGTTGGAATTTGGACAAAACGCGTGTTAGTTTCGTTACCCGTAGGGTTGGGGCTGTGCTTACGCACCCTCCAAGAAACTGCGTTAAGTCCACCAATTCTTTTCTCTTGTCGCTATATTCGTTGATTTGTTACTCCGTTAAGCTGAGCGCTCTCGCTCGGTGGAGTTAGCTGATTAGCTCTCCGAGGCGTGTCCTCGCCGCTGGAGGCCGGCTTGTTTTCGTTCAGGTAAGCGGTTTTCATTCATTTAAATTAAAGCGGCATTTCTCGCCGCTGTTATCAGTTCTGCGGCGCACGGCGCCTATCCTTGTTAACATTATCAACCGCTTTTGTTTTGTGTAGCCTTGCCTCCGGCCTGCTCACGGGCCGGCTGTCTTGTGTGTTGTATTCGTATTGTTGTTACTCCGTTAAGCGGAGTGCTCTCGCTCGGTGGAGTTAGCTGATTAGCCCTCCGAGGCGTGTCCTCGCCGCTGGAGGCCAGCTTGCTTCGTTCAGGTAAGTGGTTCATTCATTTAAATTAAAGCGGTGTTTCTCGCCGCTGTTTATCAGTTCTGTGGCGCACGGCGCCTATCCTTGTTAATATTCCCGACCGCCTTATTTTGTGTAGCCTTGTCTCCGGCCTGCTCACGGGCCGGCTGTCTTGTGTGTTGTATTCGTATTGTTACTCCGTTAAGCTGAGCGCTCTCGCTCGGTGGAGTTAGCTGACTAGCCCTCCGAGGCGGTGTTCTCGCCGCTGGAGGCCGGCTTGTTGTCGCTCAGGTAAGCGGTTTTCATTCATTTAAATTAAAGCGGTGTTTCTCGCCGCTGTTTATCAGTTCTGTGGCGCACGGCGCCTCTCCTTGTTAATATTCCCGACCACGGGTGTGTTCGCCCGGTCGTTTTTCATTGCCGCCTGATTGTTTATTTTGGGATACTTACTTGGGGTGTTCTCGCCCTATTTTTTAAGTTCCCTTCTGCCAGCCAGGTGTCATGGACCTATTCTCTCGCTGCGCCAACTGCTGGGCCCCCCTCGAGCCGGAGGATGGCCACCGCGAGTGCCCCTCGTGCCTGGGTATTGATCACCTGCGGCAGGGGCTGACGGATATGGCCTGAGCAGACTGCATGTGCCTGAGTGTGGCTGCGCGGACCGCCAGGCTGGCTCGGTTGGATCCTCCCGTCTGACATCCCCCGGGCCTCGGGGGGACAGGACATGGTGCCGGCTGCAGCAGCGGGGCCCAGCAAGCGCCGTGGGGCTCCCCCACGCGTCTCCGCTTCTAAGGCGAAAAAGAAGCGCTCGGACGATTTGGCTCGGAAGGTGGAGGTGATGTCCACCGAGCTGGAGGAAATGAAGGCCCTGCTGGCGAATCTCCAGCCTCCGCCACAGGGCAGCAGTGTTCCCGCAGCCACCCCTTCTGCCTGGCAGCCCGACCGTTCACCATCACCACCGCTTCTGTCACCGGCCGTTGATGCACGCGGCCTGGATGAACTGTCGATCCGGGCGTCGGAGAGCTTTGACTGCGGTGGGTCTGTTGGTCATGACTCCACCTCTCCGGCCGGGTCCCAGGCCACCAGCCATGGCACCGCGGCAGCGTCAGAAGGCGGACGCTCATCCATCCAGCCAACGCTGAGGGCTGCATTGGCCCGTCTGGGGTTGGACACGCCCCCGGTGGCCCAGCATCAGAGCGCTTTCTTCAGAGGTTCCACACAGCCTTCCTCGTTGTCTGTTCCGCCCTCGGTCCCATACATCGAGGAGTTACAGAGGTGTTGGGCGGACCCTAGACGCCTTTCCCACCTCCCTAGTGACTGCAGGGCCCTGGCAGCAATGCAGGACGCCCCTACCTACAGCCTCCAGCAGATGCCCAACATTGAGCCCTCCGTGGCTGCCCTCGTCCTTTCGCCCAACGAGGCTCTGCAGCCTGACGCCCGATGCCCCCGCACCCAATGCCGTGCGACCGACGACCTCATCGTGCGGGGATACGACACGGCGGCACGAATGGGTCGTATTGACAATTCCATGTCCCATCTGCTGCTGGCCCTCGCCCAGACACTGGAGGGGACGAGCGCGGCATCACGGGAGCTGTGCGACGCGGCTCTCCAGGCCTTTGCCTACTCGTCGCGGGAACTGGGCCGGCTGATGTCGTATCTCACCCTCGCCCGCCGGCAGATATGGCTGGCACAGTCCCCTCTGGCCGAGCCCGACCGCCGTGTGCTGCGCTCTCTCCCTGTTGTCCCCGGGGAGCTGTTTGGCGAGGCCGCTCAGCAAGCCCTGGACCGGAGTGCCCAGGTCGTCCAGGCGCGGCAGCAGTTCGCTGGCCTCCGCCAGGTCCACCGCCATGGCAATACTGCCCAGTCCTCCAGGGGGCCCACACCGACTCTGTCTCGGCCACGCACCCGCCAGGAGACCAGACGGGTTGATGACTTTCGTCGCCCCACCACCTCCCGGACCCGCGGTGCCGCTCCCTACACCCAGTCCGCTCCTCGTCGCCCCCATGGTGACCGACGGGGGCGCTCTGGACGGCGCTGACATCAGCGCGCCAGCGGTCGGCCGCTTTTCCAGCGAACAGCTCCAAAGCTGGAAAGCGTTGACCCCAGACCCCTGGGTGCTGGTGACCCTCACCGAGGGTTACCGCATCCAGTTCTGCCGCCGACCGCCGTGTTTTCATGGGGTCAAACACACCACCATGAGCCATCCGGGGAAGTCCCTCGTCCTCCGGCAGGAAATCTCCACCCTCCTGGAGAAGGGAGCAATCTCTCCCGTCGACAGGCAGAGACAGCAAGGTGGGTTCTACTCCAGGTATTTTCTGGTTCCGAAGAAGGACGGCGGTATCCGCCCGATCCTCGACCCGAGGTCCCTCAACTCCCACTTGAAGACCATGAGATTTCGCATGCTGCGTACAGTGGATGTCTTACACCACATCCAGGCGGGCGACTGGTTTGCCACCATCGACCTGAAAGACGCCTACTTCCATGTTCCCATTGCGCCACACCACAGGCAGTTCCTGCGGTTTGCCTTCGAGGGCCAGGCTTTTGAGTTCAATGTTCTGCCCTTTGGGATATCGCTGGCACCCCGTGTGTTCACCAGGTGTGTGTCAGCGGCATTGGCACCACTTCAGGCAAGGGGTTTGCATGTCCTGCCTTACCTGGACGACTGGCTCGTCTGTTCACGGTCAGCAGCTCAGGCCCGCACCGACATCGCGACTGTGCTCTCACATGTCGCAGAGCTGGGGCTCAGGGTGAATTACAAGAAGTGCTCGCTGGTGCCCAGCCAGGAGACGACTTTCTTGGGCATGCACCTGGATTCGAGATCGTTGATGGCAACCCCCTCCCAGACCAGGATCCACAACATCCGCCTGCTGCTTGGCCGCTTCGGACGGGGCAGGTCACTCGCCCTGAAGACCTTTCAGCGCCTGCTGGGCATGCTTACGGCAGCCTCCTCTCTGGTCCCGCTGGGACTCCTGGACTTACGCCCGCTTCAGAGGTGGCTCAACGATCTCCACCTCCACCCGGTGCCGCACGGGCACAGGCTCGTGAAGGCGACGGATACTTTTTTCAGGCTCCTCCGTCCATGGAGGAGGAGGGCTTACCTTCTGCGGGGTGTTCCGCTGGCGGCTATCCCCTCCCGGAGGGAGGTCATCACCACGGATGCTTCCCTGGGAGGCTGGGGTGCAGTCTGGCAATGCCGGACTGTCAGAGGCTACTGGAGTCCAGGGCAGCGACAGCAGCACATCAACGTGCTGGAGCTACGGGCTGTGTTCCTCGGCCTACAGCACTTCCTCCCAGGCCTGGCCGGCAGACACGTTCTGGTGCGGACGGACAACGCTACGGTAGTGTACTACATCAACCACCAGGGAGGCACCAAGTCCCTCCAGTGCTTGGAAGTGGCCGGCCAACTTCTGCGGTGGGCCCATCGACATCTCTTGAGCCTGCGTGCCATGTACTTGCCAGGCACCGCCAACAGGGCAGCGGATCTGCTGTCCCGCCAGGACCCCGATCCCGGGGAATGGAGACTCAACCCAGCGGTGGTTCTCGCCATCTGGGAACGTTTTGGCAGGGCGGAGGTGGACCTCTTTGCCTGCCAGGAGTCGACACACTGCCCTCTGTGGTTCAGCCTCCACGGCCCCAGCTCCCTGGGCCAGGATGCGCTGGCGCATGCTTGGCCGAGGCAACTGCTGTATGCCTTCCCCCCTCTGCCGCTGATTGTGCCAACCCTACACAGGGTTGCGATGGACCACCACGGGCTGCTGCTTGTCGCCCCTCGGTGGCCGGGCCGAGTGTGGTTTCCCAAGTTGCTGCAACTTCTGAACGGCGACCCCTGGTGCCTGCCAGTGAGGACGGACCTGCTATCACAGCTGGGAGGGCAGATCTGGCACCCGGATCCAGCCCGTCTGCAGCTCTGGGTGTGGCCGCTGAAGGGCCGGACCCCCTGCTAGGTCTTTGTGAGCCGGCAGTGGTCAACACCATTGCAAGCTCTCGGGCACCCTCCACCAATGCCCTCTACGCCAACAGATGGAGGCTTTTCTCCAACTGGTGCTTAACTTGGGGGGAGGAGCCTACATGCTGCCCCCTGCTGACCATTCTACTGTTCCTCCAGTCTCTGTTTGATAAGGGTCTTACTCCTGCCACCATCAAGGTCTATGCAGCTGCCATCTCTGCTCAGCATACCAGAGTTGGGGGAAGGACCGTGGGGTCCCACCCCTTGGTGGCACGTTTCTTGAAGGGTGCTCTCCGGTTGAGACCCCCCCGACGGAGCCGGGTACCCACATGGGATCTTCACTTGGTGCTGCAGGCTCTCTGCGACGCACCGTTTGAGCCCCTGCTCACGGCAGACATTTCATGGCTCTCCCTGAAGACTGCTTTTCTTCTGGCCATTACATCGACGAGGCGCGTCGGGGAATTACACGCGCTGTCAGTCAGTGGGGAGTGCCTGCAGTGGCACTCCGGCGACAGTGGGGTCACTCTGTGGCCTAACCCCTCTTTCCTCCCGAAGACCCTCTCTGCTACCTTCGTCAACCAGCCCCTTAGCCTTGCGGCGTTCGAGGCGGGCCATGATGAGAGGTCGGAACTTTTGTGCCCAGTTCGCGCCCTCAGGGTGTACGTGTCCCGTACAGAGGGCTTCCGTAGGAGTGACGCCCTGTTTCTGTGCCACACAGGGCCGAGGAGGGGTCTGGCGCTCTCTAAGCAGAGGCTATCCAAGTGGATAGTCGAGGCCATATTACATGCCTACAGGCACAGTGGCTCCCCGATTCCTCCGGCTGTCAGGGCGCACTCTGCACGGGGCGTGGTGGCCTCATGGGCATCGCTGAAGGGCGTGCCCCTTTCAGACATATGCAGCGCAGCCTCCTGGGCTTCCAGCTGCACCTTCACCAGGTTTTACCGTCTTAATGTCGTCCCACATAATCCTGTGGCGACGGCTGTCATTCCAGGCCCGTCGCAGCAGCACTGAGTACGGGTAGGCACTCCTCATGACCTGGTTGGTATTAGTCATCCATGTGCTGAAAGCACCGCCTCTGGCGGTCAGGAGAAACGAAATAGAACGAGGGTTATGTATATAACCGCGGTTCTATGAGTTTCGGATGACCGCCAGAGCTTGGCAGTCACTCGGAGTGTACACGAGAAGATTTGCCAAGAGGTCACTTCCTGGGTTTACCGGTCTTTTATGCCGGGGTCACGGGGTGACGTCACCCAGGTCACACGTGACTTTGTTGTTACTATTACTCGACCTGCACGTTCGTGTGATGGATATCCATGTGCTGAAAGCACCGCCTCTGGCGGTCATCCGAAACTCATAGAACCGCGGTTATATACATAACCCTCGTTTTAAGCGTTAACAATAAATCTAATGTTGTAATTTTTATGATTAAAGTAATTCATATAGGTCGCGGTCTGAGTGAATGACCTTGACATCTGTGACGTCACAGCAGGAAGGCTATCGGTCTCATCGCCATTTCCGCTATACTAAAACACAGAGCTGACTGCAACTCCGATCCTCCATTTTGAGCTAATTTATCGCCATGTCACGTAGATGTGTTGCTGGCAGGTGCAGCAACACGACAGAAGGTGGATTTATGTTGCATTCATGGCCCAAGAATGTTCAAACTGCAAAGATTTGGACGCGTTTTGCGAGAAATTCACGGATTGGGCACCTACGAAGTGGTCTCTCTTCTGCTCTGCACATTTTACTGATGACTCATACGAAACCTCTGATCTGTTGAGGAGCATTGCCTACAAGTCTGTATTGAAAGAGAGTGCAGTACCAACAATTAAAGGAAAAGAAAACGACAAGGAAAGGAAAGGAAGCTCAGTTGCACCAGTTCTCCCGGAGCGTGAACCGAACAGTAATGGCGGAGTACTCGGTATGGAGAATGAGTGGACCAGTCGTCAGACTTCTCTGCTGGATATGCTTTTTTTCTCCTGCTGGATATGCTCGCCTCAGCAGCAATATTTCACCCTTACGTGGAAGAAGCAAATGAACGAAGAACTGAAATTCAGATTGTTTCAAAACAATCGGCCACAAGCTCGGCCTTCAAGAAGCAAGAACACAGACAGATAAGATGCGACTCTCATTTCGTTACATAACAACGACACTCGTTTACCTGCATTTAGATTAAAGGTCCCATGGCATGAAATTTTCACTTTCTGAGGTTTTTTAACGTTAAAATGACTTCCTCTGACCTTCTTAAGTCACCCCAGTGGCTAGAAATGTCATAATGTGTAAACCAAACTATGCCCACCCTTTGTCAACATTTGAGAATGGCGTGTCAAAATGGCACGTTGATAGGCTCTTCCCTTTACTACGTCAGCAAGGGAGATGATCCCCACGCCCCCCCCGGATTCCCACCCACTGTATGGATTGCCCGCCCAGCTCAAAAGTTGCCACCATAGATACGTCACTTCAATTTTGTAGTGAGGAGACCATAGAGGACACAACAACATGGCACCACCTAAGCGAGCGAAACATGGAAATTGCGCTGTACATGGATGTGATAACACAGAAAGGAGTCTGTTTTTACTGCCGACGGGAGAGCCCCTGAAGACGCAGTGGCTTAATTTTATTTACTCCAATAATACGCCGTCGAGTCTACCTAAGACGGTGTATGTTTGTCGGAAGCATTTTCCTGATGAATGTTTCCACAACTTGGGACAGTACAGGGCAGGTTTTGCACATCAACTGTCACTGAAGCCTGGGTCCGTACCAAGCATCCCTGCCGCATCAGCCACAAACACCGAACAAGTAAGCGTATAACTGTTAAGTCGTTTTGCCATGTTTTAAAATCGGTGCGTTAGCCTTGCAATGGCTACATTAGCTGTGCAGCTAACCGCTTCCTGCAGTTAGCCAGGTAATCTGCGCTACAAAACCAAAAAGCATGCAGCATGCTCTGTTAAACTGAGTTTAGTCTGGAAATTGACTGTAACTTATGAGCTTATGTTTGACTATTGCTCCACAATGCATGTCTTCTGTTGGATAAGCGATATGTTGCTGTAGTTGCTGCTTCTATCCTCTTTGGTTATGGAGTGCGTGTTCAAGCCTAGGGTATTATACGTTCGTAAACTACCACTCCGAACACTCTCACTCTCTGTTCTCTGTGTCACGTTGAGTTTACGAAAGGAGTCCGAGGGAGAACGGGGTTTTGTCTTAGCAGCGTGGCTACAGGCACTGATAGCAACGAGTATGTGTGCGCCCAGCTTGGTCAAGCCCCTCCCCCCATGGCCCGCCCCCACCCTCTACCCTTCCCCGCCTCCATGCTTCTCATTAGCAAAACGACGCACTGGGAAGAGGGCTGAAATGGGGCTTTCTCCCAGGAGGCTATATCTACGTGCCGAGGGTTCATTTCGAGAAAGGCTGCGGATATAACATCCGGAAACCTCCACGAGCCCGTTTAAAGCATCAACAAACCACCATGCCATGGGACCTTTAATACATGTAACTTGTCTTGTGTATTTAAGTTATCGGTATAAGATTAATTTGCTTCAGAATGTGATTGTCTCAGTTCATCTGATTATTTAATTAGCCTTTTACGTTTTATCATTGAAAATGCAAGCATGTACATGTATGTTGCATAAGTTCTAACGCCTATCCTGTTTTAATGAGTCACATGAGACTGTCAGTTCAATTCCATCCAATTCTCGAGACGGCTTTGTTCTCTGACTTTATTTTGTAAGGTGGGGGCCTCCGTGGCCAACGTGTTACTCGGATTCACTTTCCGATGGTTCGAACTGATACAGTTCTACGTGTTGAGCAATCGCATGTACACACACACTCCAATTTCAGGACGATCACAGTCAGATGTATTACTATCTGAGGAATCTGAAGAATCTCCAATAAATCCAAATGAAGAGGCCATTGAAACCACTCTCGCCTGCCGAGTCTGGCTTTGGTCTCGAGCACCGGTTCCCGCTGTGACGTCACACACCCAGGGCTGGCTGGCTCAGCGGGGCAGCTCGAATGCCAACTTTGCGGTCGATTTTACCTCTCAAAAATCTTTTTTTTTATTCCCAATTACGCAGTATACAAGAGTCAAGGATGGAGATAGTATCCACTCAGAAATTTATTTGCAAATAAAGATTCTGCGTATCTCCTTGAACGCATGAGTCCGAGTCATCAGTGCTCAAGTCCAAGTCGAGTCACAAGTCCTTAAAATTAGGGCACGAGTCGGACTCGAGTACTACAAGCCTGGTAAGAGCCTGTCATCTAATGACTGGATATTGTGATATCGCACAAGCCCTCATTCTAGGATTCCAGAAGTTACTTTTAGGCTTTGACAAACCACAAATTAGTCTTATTAACACTGGCAGGATAAACGTGCAGGGTTTTTGCCCTTGAGCAAAATCCATCCATCCAATTCAGACGGCAGCATCGAGAGAGCCATGTTCGAAAAGTCCTTTTTGGGACAAATCAGAAGAAGGGTCACATGCGCCTTTCTCGGAGAAGGCAGGACTGAACTGCGTCCCTGATTTTATTGTTTAAATGCTCCTGATTGAGCAAAGGTACGTGTCGTCATGTCGGATTTTTTCTCTGGTATTTTTCTCCATCCATTTGCTCTAAAAATTATTATTTGGTTTCAAAAAACCCACACACAAATTTGTAATCCGTGTGTGTATACGTTTCCTGAAAAAGGTGTAAATGAGTCATTTTGAAAGATCAAACTGTTGCCAGGAACTCTTGTGTACAAAAGTAGTGCTTATTAGCCATTTTCTCACACGCGACATTCTCAGCCTTCAGAAGAAACACATTTCCAGAATTTCACATGGATGTTCTTAAAACCACTCTTCACCAGGGTTTTTTTCCTCAAAAAGCTTTTGACTTGAAGTTGCTGGCTATTTTCATGAGACGTTTTGATTAAACTCGTACATACTGAATAAGAAATCCCCTCAACGAGTTCTTATATTCGGGAATCCTTTCACCAGGTTAAGTTTAATTCCGACACAAGTAAAGGAGAACACATGGTACCTGATCTTGGTTACATTCTCCGAGTCTTCCCCTGGTTATCACTTTTTATTCTCAATCAACGATCGATCTGGAGAACACCACACGAAACCATCGCAATCGTTTCATCTCAATCTACTTACTCTTATGTGCGCCATCAGACTTCAAAGTGAACAAAGAGGAGCCCAGTGCAGGGTTTTCTCCGCTCGGATACGTCTGAGCTAAACGGCTAATTATCAAGCCTCTGCCGAGCTCAATCAGTGGATGGATGGATGGATGGATGGAAGGATGGGATTTACTGATCTCCAACGGAAACGCGGGTGTCGTATCAGAAAAGTACGGCATGACGTGCACGCTCGAGCTGACAAACGTGGAGCTGATGGATTGGACTGGTATGAGCAGTCACATGATTCATCAGCAAGTCACCCTGAAATTACCACTGATGTAAGAGAGCTCCCAGCTGTGCATTAAATATATATCTGTCCAACTGTTGTTCTGTATTCCTTTTATATTAACACAGTTTGCTGTAATTTCCCAAAAAAGCTCAGCAGACACTGAAAAACTGCTGACATGACAGTTTGGTTTCTTGAACGTAATCACATGCAGATAGGAGTACAACACTTTTCCATGTCCCTTCGAATTCATCCACTCTTGGGGAGAATTTCCACCAATTTTAGGCAAATTTGGTGCCAAATCAGCAACAAGTCCAGATGTTTTGTAAATGGTGACCCATAACCGTGCAGCTTGGCTGGGACGCCTTCTGGTTCCTGGGAAAGTGCACAGCACTCACGGACAATAATGCGTGTATCCAAACCGATCAGCAATAACATGATGACCACAGAGTTTTGAAGTGAATGACATTGATTACCTCATTACAACAGCACCTGTCAAGGGGTGGGATATATGAGGCAGCAAGAGAATAGTCAGTTCTTGAAGTTGATGCGTTGGAAGCAGGAAAAACGGGCACGCATAAGGGGTGACTCTGACGAGGGTCAAATTGTGATGGCGAGATGACTGGGTCTGAGCATCTCCAAAATGGCACGTCTTATGGGGTGTTCCCAATATGCAGTGGTCAGGACCTATCAAAAGTGGTCCAAGGATCCAAAGGACAACCGGTGAACCGGTGACAGGATCATGGGTGTCGAAGGCTAGCCCATATGGTCCAATCCTATACAAGAGGCACAAACTGCTGAAAAAGTTAATGCTGGCTACAACAGAAAGGTGTCAGGATTAACTTTGTCCTTCCTTGGACCGCTTTTGGTCAGGACTAACCACTGGATACTGGGAACACCCCATAAGATGTGCCGTTTTGGAGATGCTCAGATGCATGCTGTGTCCGAAATCACTCACTCATTCATTCACTACTCACTATCTAGGGAATTACTATATAGAGGACTATTGTATATCGTGAGCTCATTGGTAAAATGGGGGAAAAAACGCTTTCGGACACAACTTCATCACACCGTTATTTACGCCGTTGCTGTCGCACAATTAAAACGTGACAGATCAGTCGGCTGGTGGGTTTTCAAAATAAGAAATACATGCACGTACAACCCCAATTCCAAAAAAGTTGGGACAAAGTACAAATTGTAAATAAAAACGGAATGCAATAATTTACAAATCTCAAAAACTGATATTGTATTCACAATAGAACATAGACAACATATCAAATGTCGAAAGTGAGACATTTTGAAATTTCATGCCAAATATTGGCTCATTTGAAATTTCATGACAGCAACACATCTCAAAAAAGTTGGGACGGGGCAATAAGAGGCTGGAAAAGTTAAAGGTACAAAAAAGGAACAGCTGGAGGACCAAATTGCAACTCATTAGGTCAATTGGCAATAGGTCATTAACATGACTGGGTATTAAAAGAGCATCTTGGAGTGGCAGCGGCTCTCAGATGTAAAGATGGGAAGAGGATCACCAATCCCCCTAATTCTACGCCGACAAATAGTGGAGCAATATCAGAAAGGAGTTCGACAGTGTAAAATTGCAAAGAGTTTGAACATACAGTCCTCTCAATAACTGCCGGCAACCGGCGATTTTGCCGCCTACAAACGCTCCATTGCCGGCTACTCACAGTGGTTTTTCAAAGAATTGAAATTCATAAGTTTTTACTTCATAATTTATACTTCATAAAAATTAAATTTTGCATTCAGGATCACTCAGAATTCACCATTTAACATCTACATTTTCAAAATTTTCCGGGGGAGGACCCCCGGACCCCCCTCTTTTTTATACATCGCGGCGGTGGCTAACACAGCCTCCGCTCAGCTTACACTTAACATGGATCCCAGACGTCCACTATTTAGCGGAATTCCACTATTTTTCTTGTACAAAGTGTTGTTTTTTTACTTGTTTTTTAAAGTGTTGGTCATTTTACTTAAACATATTTTTAACGGATATATCCGTTAAAAATATGTTTAAGTAAAATGACCAGCAGAATACGTTCTGATTTGGTTTGCTTGTTTAGCGATGTTTTCGTCGGCTTCGTTTGTTCTCGTTGACATTCGGGAACACTCGGAAGTTAAATTGATGTAAATACCGCGAGACTGTACGCGATAGAACAAGAAAACAATATGGCTGCGCCCATTTGCTAGAAAACGTGTTTTAACGCCATTTGTGCTTTTGTTTCTAATGTGTTGAACTTAATTCAATATGTCGTGGAAAGCGTAGTTGCGCTTAGCCAGAGAGGAAGTTGAATCCAAGAAGAGATTAATGAATGTGGTGAATACAGAACTTGAAACAAAAGCTTATGCGAACAGAGTAGCCAAGAAACGATCCGAAAGAGCACTGCAGGAACATCAGAAAAAGCAGAAGGAAAGATCAGAGAAACAAAAGCAGAGAAAACTGGAGGAAAGATCACAGAGTGCACCCCAGAAAAGAGCATTAAATTCCTCTGCAGTGAAACCTTTCAAAAAGAGAAAAGGTTTAAATCAAATATCTCCAATACTTGCTGTACATATGTATATATCTAATATTACTGAATCATTGATTTCTGCTCATATTCATGATTTTTGAAAAATGAATGTGGCTTATATTAGACTAGTATTGACATTAACTCGAAACAAAAAAATAAACAAATGAGATGAACTATGGATACTATTGTTATATTATAACAAAATCAGTGAAATATTTAGGCAAGTATATTCTTCAAAGCTACATTTTCATCTAATTTTTATAAATAATTTTTTTTTTGCCACTTATGTCATAGATTACAAAATATGGCATCAAATAGATACACATTATTGTTAAATTCTGTTGCTTTTCTATGTTAAAATCTCAACAGCTTCAGGGGGCTTTGCCCCCTGTACCCCCAGCAGGGGCACTGCCCCTGCACCCCGCAAAGGGCTTGCAGCCCCCTTGACCCCTGCTGATAGTTTCTTACATTCCTCTATTTTTTTCAATTACTGCTGGGATCCCTGGCTTAACCTCTGCCTACTACTCTTTCTTACTTGCCCCTTTCTCAGAAATACATTGAGAGTTTGAACATATCATCATCATCATCTACAGTGCATAATATCATCAAAATATTCAGAGAATCTGGAAGAATCTCTGTGCGTAAGGGTCAAGGCCGGAAAACCATACTGGATGCCCGTGATCTTCGAGCCCTTAGACGGCACTGCATCACATACAGGCATGCTTCTGTATTGGAAATCACAAAATGGGCTCAGGAATATTTCCAGAGAACATTATCCGTGAACACAATTCACCGTGCCATCCGCCGTTGCCAGCTAAAACTCTATAGTTCAAAGAAGAAGCCGTATCTAAACATGATCCAGAAGCACAGACGTCTTCTCTGGGCCAAGGCTCATTTAAAATGGACTGTGGCAAAGTGGAAAACTGTTCTGTGGTCAGACGAATCAAAATTTGAAGTTCTTTATGGAAATCAGGGACGCTGTGTCATTCGGACTAAAGAGGAGAAGGACGACCCAAGTTGTTATCGCCGCTCAGTTCAGAAGCATGCATCTCTGATGGTATGGGGTTGCATTAGTGCGTGTGGCATGGGCAGCTTACACATCTGGAAAGACACCATCAATGCTGAAAGGTATATCCAGGTTCTAGAGCAACATATGCTCCCATACAGACGACGTCTCTTTCAGGGAAGACCTTGCATTTTCCAACATGACAATGCCAAACCACATACTGCGTCAATTACAGCATCATGGCTGCGTAGAAGAAGGGTCCGGGTACTGAACTGGCCAGCCTGCAGTCCAGATCTTTCACCCATACAAAACATTTGGCGCATCATAAAACGGAAGATACGACAAAAAAGACCTAAGACAGTTGAGCAACTAGAATCCTACATTAGACAAGAATGGGTTAACATTCCTATCCCTAAACTTGAGCAACTTGTCTCCTCAGTCCCCAGACGTTTACAGACTGTTGTAAAGAGAAAAGGGGATGTCTCACAGTGGTAAACATGGCCTTGTCCCAACTTTTTTGAGATGTTGTTGTTGTCATGAAATTTAAAATCACCTAATTTTTCTCTTTAAATGATACATTTTCTCAGTTTAAACATTTTGATACGTCATCTATGTTCTATTCTGAATAAAATATGGAATTTTGAAGCTTCCACATCATTGCGTTCCGTTTTTATTTACAATTTGTACTTTGTCACAACTCTTTTGGAATCGGGGTTGTATTTTTGTGATAAATCCATATTATACTGGGCGTATTTCCCACATTAATCAATCCAAAGTGCTTTGTGTCTGCTGCATCTTTCGGTTCTTTTAAATAAATAAAACAATAAAACGTGCCAGATCAGTCGGCTGGTGGGTTTTCAAAAGAATAAATACATGCATGTGTTTTTGTGATAAATCCATATTATACTGAGCACATTTCCTACATTAATCAATACAAAGTAGCTGCACCTTCCAGTTTTCTTTAAATCAAGGCTGAAAAATTTCTTCTTTGCCGCTGCCTTTTATGAAATCAGATCTGAGACTTTTAATTAGATTTTTTTCAGCGCGACCGCAATGCATGATGGGATATAGGTATTGCTTTGGTTAGTGACCATCGTTGTACACTACTTTTCGTGATGCACTGTGGGATACTTTGAGTGTGCTATATAGCAGACCCTCCAGGATTTTGCGATGTTGCGATTTGCAACTTCAACGCAAATTCAACCAATCCCCGCAAATTCAGGGCGGTGTTGCAATTATATCCAATCACCGCAACTTTCCCGCAAATTTGACCAATCATTGGCGTCGTCTTGAGGTGACGTCGACAAACTACCTTCCGCCTTACTTCCAGTGTTGCCAGATTGGGCGGTTTCGAACATATTTTGGGCTGGAAAATGTCAGCAGTATCCGGCAACACTGCTTACTTCCATATATACGTTCAAGAGAAGCAGCATGTGCGAGTCAGTGTTTATATAGGCTTAAATTCTGTTACTGAAAGTGTGCTATGTTTACAGTGAAAGACTGTGTGCACTTTACATTATTTTTTTACTTAATACAAGAAATTAATGGATGCCAACATTTTTACCAAAATGGTATTTTATTTTCCATTGTTTATGCAGCTTCAGCATCATACTGTGAGATTCTGTTCAAATTGTTTTTTTTCTTCTATGAAGCCTGAGCCATTTATTTTATTAGTTTATAATTATTGTTTAATTTAGTCTTCAGGAGAGACTGCCTGCACACAGTACTAGTATTAATAGGGGTTTTTTTTCTTACATGAAAGCTGAGGCATTTATATTATATTTTAAGGTAACTTCATGTTGTGCTGTGAGGTTCTCTGCACTTTAATTAACTTTTGAACCAACAGGTGCATTTGGATAAATAAAGCCTATTTTTCTGCATTTTTGTAGTCCTGGTAATCTTTTATATTGGTAAAGTTGTTTATAGGACCATTTCTCAGTGTCTTTTTGTTTTTTTTAATCAATACTAGTTTTTCAGTAATAACTTAATATTTAACATATCACTCAATTTTAATCACAAAAAGAAAAAATCGCAACAATTTCTCGCAACTTTCATTTCCTCCCACAATGTAATCGCAACAAAAACCTAAAAAACACCGCAACTTTCATCGCAATTTTTTGGAAACCCCCCCCCGCAACATCAGACATCTTAGCCCGCAACAATCACAAAAAAGGCCCGCGAAATCCTGGGGGGACTGATATAGGGTGTAAATAATCCTCACTAAGGTTTCGGACAGCACTACAAAATGGCTCACTATATAGTGAGTAGGGAGCGATTTCGGACACAGGGGTTGTCAAAAGACGCGCGCGCCCTCTTTCGAACGCTGACGTAATCAAACCGGAAGTTTTGTTTGTTTTGATAGCGATCAGGAAAGTTTGAAAAAAGTAGGCAGTAATCGTCATTTATGGTAAACTCGTTTTTGTGCAATATTTCGTTTGGAAAACAGTTTTCAAAATGGCGGCACTGACACCTGGCTGACGCTTCTCGTTTCGAAGTCTCACACAAGTCTCGTGAAGATCGCGCGGATAAGCGACGCCTGCCGTGGACCAAACGAACTACATTCAACATGGCTAAAAACCGAATAGGCTGATAAACGTAATATTTAATTGCAATTCGTTGCCAATACGAGTCACGATATAAGGTTACTAAAACTGAAAACGTAACTGAATAGCACGCTATTTAAGAAATAAAGCAAGTTTAAAAATGACTTCAGTTCTCCTTTAATGTAGATATAAATATCTTATGCCAAATTATTATGGCATGTTACAAAAAATAAAGAGACGTTTAATTTCCATTTACTTTAAAACTATTTTGTTCTCTCAAGTTAGACAGTCCATAATTAAACACCTTTCCAGATTTACCAATAAAAAACAAATTTTAACAAAATTTGTTAAAATAACAAAACAGCTATTATCGGTTAATTCATCAACCGGAAGACCCGCCTCACCCTTTGATCTTGTCATCTGATGACGCAACTCGTTACCAGAGATGGAATTTTTTTAGCACGATCAGCAATTTTTCGGAAAACCCGGACGTTATCATGGCAGGTAAGCATGGTGGAAAGATCATGGACATGTTTTTACTGATCAAATTCACCAATATTTCATGATCTCCTTGTCGAAACCTACTTTGTTTCTTACTCTTTCATTTGACAGTCGCCATTTTGTATCCAAGCGCACGTTTGAGACGTCACGTGAGGGGTCAATAATAGCGATCACTTTCACCGGTGTCCACCATTATCGACACCCTGTGGAATTAAGGGACATTTACAACTGTTATGGATCGATCTTTGTGTAACATTGTTGAAGTAGATGAAGTACTTTAAAAAAAAAATAAAAGTGCTGTGATTTATTCTAATTTTTTTCTGATTCCTAACAGAATGGAATGTTTATAGAGTATTTGGAATCCTAGTGCAATAAATAGAATTAGAGCGGAATTAAATCCTGAGCATATAAAAAAAAAAAACAACATGCTTGAAATATTCAGATTTTTCAATTCCATTCAGAAAAAATATAATTTTTTTGCAGTTTATTGTAAATATCTACCACATATTACAATATCAGAAGACATTTTATATTTTGGATCGAGGAATGACATGCGACCTTTGACCTGGATTTTCATGCGGTTACAATATCAATTGCTTGCTGACATTTATTGGTAAACTACAAAACGAGAAATGAAGACAAACAACACTGAATGATTAACAAAACGTGAGCTATGAAAATACATTGGAACAAAAAGATTTTCTGACGCAGGTTCAACATTATCTGTTCATTTGTTTAAAAACATGAGAATTACTATCTCATTTACGCATGCACCGACATGTGTGTTTATATAAAAGATACTTTGTACTAAATACAAGTCTATGTAAAACAAATTTTTAAATAAAAACTCTTTTGTTAAGTTAAAACCACATACCGATTATTTTTCTATAAATAATCATCCGGATGTCGATAACTGTGGACAAAGGGGTCGATAATTGTGGAACGGCGCCGATAACCGTGGACTAAGGTGCCGATAATTGCAGAATGGCGCTGATAACTGTGGACAAAGGAGTCGATAATCACAGAACGGCGCCGATAACCGTGGACAAAGGGGTCGATAATCACAGAACGGCGCCAATAACCGTGGACATAGGTGCCGATAATCGCGGAACGGCGCCAATAACCGTTGATAAAGGGGTCGATAATCGCAGAACGGTGCCAATAGCCATGGACAAAGGTGCCGATAATTGCAGAACGGCGCCGATAACCGTGGACAAAGGTTCCGATAATCGCAGAACGGTGCCGATAACCGTGGACAAAGGTGCCGATAATCGTGGACAAAGGTGCCGATAATCGCGGAACAGCGCCGATAACCGTGGATAAAGGTGCCGATAATCGTGGAACGGCGCCGATAACCGTGGACAAAGGTGCCGATAATTGCAGAACGACGCAGATAACCGTGGACAAAGGTGCCAATAATTGCGGAACGGCGCAGATAACCGTGGACAAAGGGGTTGATAGTTGCGGAATGGCGCCAATAACCGTGGACAAAGGTGCTGATAACTGCAGAATGGCGCCGATAACTGTGGACAAAGGTGCCGATAATTGTGGAACGGCGCCGATAATCGTGGAACGGCGCCGATAACCGTGGACAAAGGTGCCGATAATTGCAGAATGACACAGATAACCGTGGACAAAGGTGCCAATAATTGCGGAACAGTGCAGATAACCGTGGACAAAGGGGTCGATAGTTGCGGAATGGCGCCAATAACCGTGGACAAAGGTGTTGATAACTGCAGAATGGCGCTGATAACTGTGGACAAAGGTGCCGATAATTGTGGAACGGTGCCGATAACCATGGACAAAGGTGCTGATAATTGCAGAATGGCGCCGATAACTGGACAAAGATGCCGATAATTGTGGAACGGCGCCGATAACCATGGACAAAGGTGCCGATAATTGCGGAACGGCGCCGATAACCATGGACAAAGGTGCCGATAATTGCGGAACGGCGCCGATAAACGTGGACAAAGGTGTCGATAATTGTAGAACGGTGTCACGTGATCTGATACGCTAAGTAATCAGGAATCAACTCATTTTTTCCAGTGGAAGTTGGAGTAATTCTTCATGCACAATTTGCGTATTGAAAGTCTTTTCTACTTTTGCAACGTCCAAAAGATCGCTAAGGTGTCGATAATTGTAGCCGCCGCTCTATTTGTCTTTTACATACATTTCAGTGCGCAGGTCAGTCCGAGATGTTTATATACTCAGTTTATTACGTCATATTAACCCGGAAATTATAAATAACACCTCATCTGTGGCTCAGGTAACTTAATACATTATTAACGCCAGCTAATGAGCTCGTAATTAAACTCATTAACGCGCTTATTATAAAAAGCTTTCGGATGGGCCTTCAGAAATTCAAATAAATGTAAAGATAGCACGTTAAATAACCTATAACTGTGCATGTTATTTAAAAGCGGAAAAAGCCAGTTATGACTCCAGTCCTCCCACAGGAGCTGCTCAGCGGAGCATCTTCAGCCGGAAGATAGCAACCAAGCTAACAAGCTTCACAGCACCTCCGTGCCTGAAATCACCACTCAACCCAACAATGACGGACATGATCACAAATATTAAACCAATGACTCACCTTTAATCCCGGCCATTGCTTTGACGTTAAAAACAAAACACAACGTCGAAACGTCAGAAACTCCTCCGGATGTCTCGCGCACCGTCAACGATAGCGAAAGAAACGAACGCTGCAAGAGTTGATCCACAACGCATCTCCATGAAGCACTTCCTGTGGAAGATACGTTGTAGATCGGCGTGACTGTTGAATTCAAGATGCGCATGCGCATCCTAGACGGCTGTTTCCTTCGGTCTGTAAAAGTTCTCAGTCCTCTGAAAGCGAAATATAATATCCAGTGACAGTCAAAACGCCTGATCATTGTTACATTTTGTTGTCTAATCTTGTTTAGATAAAGGAAAATCCATATTTTATAAACTTTAATTAAAAAAATAATCATTAAAAATATATCTATACAATCCCCCGTTTCTGTGTTGTGTTGTACTTCCGGTCGCAGAGTGGGGTTTGTTTTCCAAAATGGCCGCTATGAGAATTTGCTCTCTGGATTATTTCCCTGAAAATATTTTAATTGAAGTTTTATCCTACTTAAGTGTCCGAGAACTTGTTCGCAATGGAAGGTAACATGAACTATATGTAAAGGCATTTTTTAAAAAAAACAAAAACTGTGAAAACCCCTTTTCTGAATTCCAGAAGGAGATTGTTTGGGTGGATTTAATACATTTACAAAGCTGTTTTTTTTTCTGTTTACCAAAAACAAGCAGGTAAAAATTAAACCATACGGATCATTAATGATTTGTGAAGACCTGTTATGCGTCTGACTGTTTTAACAGGACATTATCAGTATCTGAAAACTTTCCCAGATTGTCTTGAGATGTTTTGGGACAACAACCGGAAGTAGCAAGAAATACACTACCGTTCAAAAGTTTGGGGTCACTTTGAAATGTCCTTATTTTTGAAAGAAAAGCACTGTTCTTTTCAATGAAGATCACTTTAAACTAATCAGAAATACACTCTATACATTGCTCATGTGGTAAATGACTATTCTAGCTGCAAATGTGTGGTTTTTGGTGCAATATCTCCATAGGTGTATAGAGGCCCATTTCCAGCAACTCTCACTCCAGTGTTCTAATGGTACAATGTGTTTGCTCATTGCCTCAGAAGGCTAATGGATGATTAGAAAACCCTTGTACAATCATGTTAGCACAGCTGAAAACAGTTGAGCTCTTTAGAGAAGCTATAAAACTGACCTTCCTTTGAGCAGATTGAGTTTCTGGAGCATCACATTTGTGGGGTCGATTAAATGCTCAAAATGGCCAGAAAAATGTCTTGACTATATTTTCTATTCATTTTACAACTTATGGTGGGAAATAAAAGTGTGACTTTTCATGGAAAACACAAAATTGTCTGGGTGACCCCAAACTTTTGAACGGTAGTGTATACTATACAAAAAAAAAAAAAAAGACATTGAACTGGGTTTTGTTTTTGAGGTTTTGAGACATTTGAATCTGACATTGATTTATTATTTTGATGTGTAGAGTGTGTAAGCGATGGAAAGCTTTAATAAAAGACCAGAGACTCTGGAGAACTGTGGACCTTTCGACATGGACACGGGTAAGATGTTGTCTTGTTTATGTCCTTGTTCTATCCTGTCCTGTCTTTTGTCAATTTGAGATTTAAATAACGGTTTACTTCTTACACATGTTCAAGTCATGTGTAACTTTCCTTCAGGATTCAAGAAAGAAAGGAATGAGCGATTCCATGAGTGAGGTGCCTCATTGATATTATGGTTCGATTTAGACATGTCACGTAAAAGTGAAAGACATTTAAAATGCTTTCTTGGCTCAAGCAGTGGTGAAAACCGCCATTATCAAGTCCAAGACGAGGACTCGTCAGTCCTGGGATCGAGATGCTGACCTCTTCTGCTCCTCGGACCTGCTTGATCCATCCTGGTGCCCTGTGTCTGGTTGGAGTCTCCTTGTATCGTTCCTGTGGAGGACGGCTCTATGTGGACAGTTACAAGTCACACCTGGAAGACGCTCTGGACACTTACCGTAATGCTTTTATGGCTGAGGACTACAGCTGACTTGCTAGCTTTAGGACTGCAGTTGTCATGAACGGTTTTGCACTCAAGTTTCCATCAATGAAGAGTAATAACATCAACGAAACTGACTTCATGTTAAAACTGTTAATGTTATAGTCATGCTGTCTGTTGTTGCCCAAATGAGGATGGGTTCCCTTTTGAGTCTGGTTCCTCTCGAGGTTTCTTCCTCATGTTGTCTGAGGGAGTTTTTCCTTGCCACCGTCGTCACAGGCTTGCTCATTGGGGATAGATTAGGGATAAAATTAGCTCATGTTTTAAGTCATTCAAATTCTGTAAAGCTGCTTTGCGACAACGTTTATTGTTAAAAGCGCGATACAAATAAACTTGACTTGACTCGCCAAAACTGGGTCAGAGCCGATAGAGCTCATGTCAAGATAGAGTCTAAATGAAAGTGAGACCAAAAACCATCAAATCCTTTTTGAAGCCAAGCCTTTACTTCAACAACTTGGCTTCAGTGGAACTGCGCCAATGATTCGACTGTTTTCCATGGATGGAATTATGTCTTGGGGCGGCACGGTGGTGTAGTGGTTAGCACTGTCGCCTCACAGCAAGAAGGTCCTGGGTTCGAGCTCAGTGGCCGGCGAGGGCCTTTCTGTGTGGAGTTTGCATGTTTCCTCGTGTCTGCATGGGTTTCCCCCACAGTCCAAAGACATGCAGGTTAGGTTAAATGGTGGCTCTAAATTGACCGTAGGTGTGAATGTGAGTGTGAATGTATGTTTGTGTCTGCGTCAGCCCTGCGATGATCTGGTGACTTGTCCAGGGTGTACCCCGCCTCTCGCCCATAGTCAGCTGGGATAGGTTCCAGCTTGCCTGCGACTCTGTAGAACAGGATAAGCGGCTACAGATAATGGATGGATGGAATTACATCTTGGGAAAGCTTGTACGTGCGAAATGACAATACAAGCATTACTTTTATAAGCACAAGGCAAGTTCAAATTAAAATGTCAGAAAATCCAAGTCAATAAACAGAACATCTCGAGACTGTACTCAAGTCCTTCAGCCCAAAAGTGGTCAGACACAATACGAATAATCATCACTCAGCAGAAAACCCCATTCTGTGAAGAGGAAAGGATGCAGGATGTTTTGGGAATGAATAGTTTCACTATAAATCCCTTTATTACATTAATCCTTTCTATTTGTGTGCATGTTAGGTGACCTCAAGGGTGCTCTGGACGTTATTGCGGCAGTATCTGGGACGTGGTGTATGTTCTCTCCACCTGCGTGGGTTGCTGCAGAGTGCACGTAGAGGCTCGTTCCTCTCTGAGCCGTGGCTGCAGACTCTGAGCTCGAAATGTCCTCGACTCCGCAGACTCACTCTTACTCACACGGACCTGCGTGGCCTGCCCAGCTGCTCCTTATTACCTCCGAGCTTACAGGTTATCACGTTCCAACAATTGCCACTGGATCATTAAGAGTGAAGCTGAGGTTGAACATAAATATATTTCACTCCAGTAAGAAGTTAGAATGGCTAATAATAACGTAAGCTCTCGAGCAATAGGTCTATGTTGTTAAATGGTTTGCAGATTATTACCCAATTATTATATTTCATAAATAGAACTCTCAAGTGCGGTGATCATGCGATGTAATCATCTTTGTGATTGGCTTATCAACTTTAAAACTGCTAACTTGAAGGCAATAATAACATTCTTGTGCATGCTTACTTGACAGGTGCTCGAACTGCACAGCTGCGAACTCCCACCTGGCTTTTTTACCCAGACTCCGTTAAAGCCAGTGCAGAACGGCTCAGTGAAAGAATCTCCGACCTCTTCGTCATCTTGTGTTATCGAAGCACTAATTCTGGACAATGTGCCATCGTTCACTGACCAGCACCTAAAGAGCCTGAGCTCATGGGAGCACCTGCGGCGTCTGGAGCTGCGCGATGTGTTGCGTGTGACCGTGGCAGGACTGAAGGGATGCGCTCCACCTGGCCCACACGCGCTAAAACGCCTCACGCACCTGGAATTGGAGGGCTTCAGCCGGCAGCAGATGGCAGCACTGGGCTTGGCTGGGGGTTGGGCGGGACTGGAACAGCTCACGCTCGGCGGGCGGGAAGTCGCCCCCGGTCTGCTCTGCCTCAGTCGACTGGTCGGGTTGCGCTGGCTGCGACTGCGTAGCTGCAAACTCTCGGAGACGTTGGTGCTGCGCAGCTGCGGTGCGCTGACGGAGCTGCAGATGTTAGAGTTCCTGCAGGTGGAGTTTGCATTGGAGGCCGAGAGAACAGACAGACGAAGGGGTGAAAAGAGTCAAAATGACCTTCTGTCTGAGCTCAAACAAGCGCTGTCCAACCTGCTACCCAAGTGCACTGTTGTGTTCATGCAATGTACCTTTATAGTTGGTGTGGACTGACACAGCGGGATGGGTGATCTCGGAATTACGGTCATGACAAGCTAGATCAATTAACGCAGTGGATTTAGACTGATCAGAGAAAGCCTGTTAACAATGTTCTACTCAAATCCACCAAGTGACAAAGAGCCAACTGGATGCGAGATGTACTTCAACCAATCACAGAAAGCCAACTAAAAACCAGGGCAGTTCTCCACTCAAATCTGCCTAGCAACAAGTAGCCAATTAGATGCAATATTTATTTTGACCAATCACAGAAAGCCTACTCATAACCTGCAACTCTACACTCATCTGCCGGGCAACAAGTAGCCAATTGGATGCTTGCAACTTGTGCCTTTTTTTTTTTTTTTATATAATACTTTTGAGCAGTTTTTGCTTTTCGGTCACAATAAGTTTCCTTAGAATAGAGTATTTTGGTGATTGAATTGGGGTGTTTTTTTTTTTTAAATACTGCTGTTTTCTTGTCTTGTGTCTCTTCTAACTTGTCAGCAAACCTCACAAGAAACCAAATATCACTATCAATACCAAGTATCATGAAGAAAATGTTCTGAAAGTGATAGTTTGGGTAAAAATGAAATGTAGACTACCGTTCAAAAGTTTGGGGTCACTTTGAAATGTCCTTATTTATTTTTGAAAGAAAAGCACTGTTCTTTTCAATGAAGATCACTTTAAACTAATCAGAAATCCACTCTATACATTGCTAATGTGGTAAATGACTATTCTAGCTGCAAATGTCTGGTTTTTGGTGCAATATCTCCATAGGTGTATAGAGGCCCATTTCCAGCAACTCTCACTCCAGTGTTCTAATGGTACAATGTTGCTATGTTCACACTTGTACCGGTACGAAAGTGGTATAACTGTATCGATACAAAGTATACCGGTACAGTTTAGTGCATCTGTCCACACTAGCGAGAAATGTTTGCGGTTTTCTTTCACGGTAGTTGAAATGCGCGTGCGCAAAATGTTTCCGTGGTTACCGAGTAACTTCCTTCCGAGAATATGTGGCATCCGTTATTTCGAGATCTCGAGAAAACAAAACAATTATTTCATGATCTCAGCTGGATCACTGTATCTCCGTCGGGAGAGACGAAGCCGGGCCAGTCTTCTGCGGAGGTGCCGCGGACTAATTTTGAAATTATCCTTTATTAAAAGACTTAATGCAATCCCTCCCTGTGTCAACCTCATTATCTCTAGCCGCTTTATCCTTCTACAGGGTCGCAGGCAAGCTGGAGCCTATCCCAGCTGACTACGGGCAAAAGGCGGGGTACACCCTGGACAAGTCGCCAGGTCATCACAGGGCTGACACATAGACACAGACAACCATTCACACTCACATTCACACCTACGCTCAATTTAGAGTCACCAGTTAACCTAACCTGCATGTCTTTGGACTGTGGGGGAAACCGGAGCACCCGGAGGAAACCCACGCGGACACGGGGAGAACATGCAAACTCCGCACAGAAAGGCCCTTCGCCGGCCACGGGGCTCGAACCCGGACCTTCTTGCTGTGAGGCGACAGCGCTAACCACTACACCACCGTGCCGCCCCCTGTGTCAACCCCTGATCAAAATATCGCCTTATTAGGTGATCGATTATTCCAGACATTCTAATGACCAAAGTTGCGTCTATACAGAATGAGAAATAGCCCCAAAGTCAGCATATCACAAGCCTCTTGGTGCACCTGAATGAACCATTTCTCAGCTGTTTACTCGAGATCATGAAATAATTTTGTTTTCTCGAGATCTCGAATTAGTTGTGTTGTTTACTGGAGATCCTGAATTAATTATGTCGTTATCTCGGGATAACAAGGTGAATTTAAAAAAAAAAAAAGGATTAGATGAAGGGCCTCTCGTGGCTTCCGTACGGATGAAACGTGTGTGTGCTTTTTGTTGTCAGTGTACAGTCTGTATTTCTGGTGGTCATTTATTCAGTCGAATCGTATAAAATGCGCGAGGCAGTTGAGAAAGAAACAAACGAATCTCCGTTCTTCACTGTTTTATTCAGCGAAGACATCGATTGAGGTGTGTGACTTTGCGCATGTGCATTATATTTGTATCGATGCAGAACCGCTTCATCTGTCCACACTACAGCGAAGCGCTACAGTACCGATACTGTACCGGTACGAAACCCATACATTTGTGGGTTTCGTACCGATACAGTTATACCGCTACAGTACCGGTATAGTTGCTAGTGTGGACAGGTGTTGGGGTACGAAAGTAGTTTCGTATCGGTACAAAATCCCTCGTGTGGACAGGGATTTTGTACCGATATGAATTTGCTCATTACCTCAGAAGGCTAATGGATGATTAGAAAACCCTTGTACAATCATGTTAGCACAGCTGAAAACAGTTGAGCTCTTTAGAGAAGCTATAAAACTGACCTTCCTTTGAGCAGATTGAGTTTCTGGAGCATCACATTTGTGGGGTCGATTAAATGCTCAAAATGGCCATAAAAATGTCTCGACTATATTTTCTATTCGTTTTACAACTTATGGTGGGAAATAAAAGTATGACTTTTCATAGAAAACATAAAATTGTCTGGGTGACCCCAAACTTTTGAACGGTAGTGTATGGGGGGGATACACGTTCTATGATCATGTTGAATCTCATAAATGGTTGTATATAAAATCATGCTGGTTTGTTTTTAAATGATTTATTTATTTTTTTAATTATTGGACTAACTTAAGAATAAAGTTATTACACACATGCTGTTGTGACTCACGCTTGTGATTGGTTACATTTACAGGAAAGAACCTTCCATCAAATTAATCTTCTTTTTTTTTTGTGTGTGTCAAATGTTCATTGGATGGTCCGAAATGGGTTCCTGCTCTAAATACCTCGGGTGTGTGGAGAGAAATACACTAATTGTTGTCATTTTTTTTTTTTTTTCCTCAGAGCACAATACAGCAATTCAAAATATCTACTTTAAAAATGCTTTGATTTCAAATGAAAATTAATGGCAGTTTAAGTGCTTTGCCAATTTCCTGCCTTTGCTGAGACTCAAACCTTGTGCTTTTGTTTTTTTTTTTTTTGTGTATTTGCAACTTGGTGGGTCTTTCGTATACGGTGATGTGTGGATGCTACAGTGGCTGAGAGTTGCGTTTTGAGGTACAACGTGGTCCTGTCTTGGGGCTATTGACGAGGAAACTCTTGAACTCCCCAAGCAAAAAATAATTCAAAGTCCAAGAGGTTGCAGAAAGGTTTAGACTTTTATTAAATCAATTAATAAAAGCCGTGTTTGATCTGCAGAGTGAACCGACTCAAAATCACAAAGTTCTCAATTTAAACTGTCTCAAAAAAAAAAAGCCCCACAGTGTATACAAATAATTTCATTGGTTAAGATGTCACGTCATACCACTTCAACATTTTCTTTTGGGCAGTACAGCTCCCGCTTCTCATATTTTGTATCAACCGAGCCAAATTTTCCAGTATGAATGGTCAATTCAGGAAGACTCAAAACATATGATAAGAAGTGATAGGTCATGAATAACACAGCATTCAGAGCGGACAGTACATGATTCAAAATGACTGGAGTCAAATCAGGTAAAAGGCTGATACAGGCTGCAAATGAACACAATACTCGTGGCCTTGACCAATTTACTACACCACAGGATTAAAAAAAAAAGAAAATGCACACTGCAGTTTGTAACGATACCCAATTCAGAATCGCTAAATAAAATGTATTACGTTAGCATGCAAAACACTCCAGAATGAACAACTGCTTAATTCAACATGGTCTTGACTCACTCATTACAACATATGATAACACTGCAGGTGCTGGAGTTAGAGTAATACACTTTTTGAATAGGCCTGTGATTTCACAGAAAACAACCTTCCAGAACAAACAATCTCAACGTCTTTACTGTATTTCACTATAATTGGTTTGGATCGGTCATCAAACAGGAGAAGAACAGACTGCAATGGACAATAAGGTCTGCAGAGAAAATTATTGGTGTCAACCTGCCCTCCATTCAAGACTTATACTTGTCCAGAGTCAGGAAACGGGCAGGTAACATCTCTGCGGACCCATCACACCCTGGTCACAATCTGTTTAATCTTCTCCCCTCAGGGAGGCGATATAGATCTCATCTCATCTCGTTATCTCTAGCCGCTTTATCCTGCTCTACAGGGTCGCAGGCAAGCTGGAGCCTATCCCAGCTGACTACGGGCGAAAGGCGGGGTACACCCTGGACAAGTCGCCAGGTCATCACAGGGCTGACACATAGACACACAACCATTCACACTCACATTCACACCTACGGTCAATTTAGAGTCACCAGTTAACCTAACCTGCATGTCTTTGGACTGTGAGAGAAACCGGAGCACCCGGAGGAAACCCACGCGGACACAGGGAGAACATGCAAACTCCACACAGAAAGGCCCTCGCCGGCCACGGGGCTCGAACCCGGACCTTCTTGCTGTGAGGCGACAGCGCTAACCACTACACCACCGTGCCGCCCGCGATATAGATCTCTGTATGCAAAATATCTGCACACTCATACTGTCATTCTGTGCTCACTGTTACTTATATTTATACTTATTTAAATTTACTATTCATCTTTGCACTATGCACCATATTGCACCAAAAGGGAAATCCTTTCTGTGATGAACAGCTAAAATCGAGATTCATATATCAGTAATATCACTTGTAAAATATCTGAACACTTATACCGTCATTCTGTGCACACTGTATACTTTATATTTATTTAACTATTCCATACTTGACTTACCTGGATTACTTTGCACCTATTTTTGTTGTTGTTGTTTGCTTGTTTGTTTGATTTTGTGTCTACGCTTTTTTATCTGTTTTGTACTAGGAGAGCTAAGTGAACCGGAGTCAAATTCCTCGTGTGTGTCCACATACCTGGCAATTAAAGTGTTTCTGACAGTTTCTGATTATGATCATTCGTAAATCAATTAATGATTACTTTTAATTGAATCAACTTCATTTAGTCTTTACTGAAAATCAACATATTTGGCTTTGAATTTATATATAATCATTATAAACCATATTACTGCTTATGTGATTACATCAAGGTGTGTGTGGTTACATATGAATCAAAATACAATCATCATAAACCAAATTATTGTTTATATGATGACATCAAGGCACGTGTGCATGGCTACGTATGTGTGTGGTTACGTCCATCCATCCATTATCTGTAGCCACTGATCCTGGACAGGGTCACGGGCAAGCTGAAGCCTATCCCAGTTGACTATGGGTGAGAGGCGGGGTACACCCTGGACAAGTCGCCAGGTCATCGTAGGGGTGTGGTTACGTTAAGGGTATAAAATCACCACACTATCTGGTTAGCATGCTAACTTCAAGAACGATCTCTGCAGCACCATACATACACTCACCGGCTACTTTAATAGGAACTTGTTCTTGATTCTGTGATTCCTGTTCTTGGCTGCAGGAGTGGAACCCATTGTGGTCTTCTGCTGTTGCATGCTGAGATGCTTTTCTGCTCACCACAGTTGTAAAGAGTTGCTCTGAGTTACTGTATCCTTCCTGGCAAAAAAGCTCGAACCAATCTGACCTGAGTTTCCCAAAAGCATTGCAGCACAAAGATCATCATGAAATGGTCAAGCGAGCAGCACAATGAACACTCTCATCCTAGTTAAGATGCTCTTAGCGTTAAGAGACTTTTGGGAAACCCACGCCGGCCATTTTCCTCTGACCTCTCTTATCAAAAAGACGTTTCCACCCACAGAACTGTCATTGTTCAATGTCTTTTTTGTTTTTCGCACCATTTCGTGTAACCTCGAGAGACTGTTGTGTGCAGTTTCTGAAATACTCAAACCAGTCCATCTGGCTCAAACCAACACGCATGCCACAGTGAAAGAAAGTCACACTTTGAAATCACAATTTTTCCCATTCTGATGTGTGAAGTGAACATTAACTGAAGCTCTTGATTTGGATCCGCATGATTTTATGTCTTGTGTTTCTGTCAAGGTAACCGTGAATTGGCCAAGCGGTTAGTGTGTCCGCCTCTCGATGGGGAGATTGTGAGGTCGGGTCATACCAAAGACCAACATAAAGATGGTACCTACTGCCGTCTGGCAAGGCACGCTGCAATACAGATGCTAGCAGGGAAGTCAAACTCTCACGGTTCCCAGAGGACTAGCCCCCAACTGTAACCCTAGCTGTATAGGTGAGAGGCCGAGGGCGATCGAAACGATGATCGGCGCCGCACCCATACGCCTTAAAGAGTCGGTTAGTCCTGGGACAGGAGACTGCCTGGGAAGACCAGATTCTGGCATGAGAGGGACTTTGACTTGACTGTAAAAGAGGTCAACAAATTATAACTTGACTTGAGACACAGACATCTGTGTGTCTCAAGTCAAGTCAAACTCTCGCGGTTACCCCCACTGTAAACCTAGCTATGTAATAGGCGAGAGGCCGAGGGCTACGGAAACGGAGATCGGCGCCGCCCGATGCACCACATGACGTGGGAAGGACTTTGACTGACTTGATTACTTCTGTCAAGGGATTGGCTGATTTGAGAATTGCATCAATCAGCAAGTGGGTGGGTGGATGTCTGGCAAAACGTCATAATTTCACATTCTGTTGACAATTTTAGTGATTTTTTTCAACTTAAATTCTTACACATTGCAACTTTAATAGTGTCAAAGGATCTCATACGTGTATTCGAGCTCTGAGCATGTTTATGAGGGGTTCATTCTGTTTTCCCAAAGCTGAGCGCCACTCAGGCTCAGCTTTGTTCACGAGCAGGTCTCTTTTTCACTTGTCACATGACCGCTTCATATTTCCATTCACAAGCAATTTCAGTCATTTCAGCTGAATAACCAGAGCATTTTTTAAGGATTTTCCACTAGGAGACCAACTGGTCTGGGCAATACAATCACAGGCCCCAGAGTCCATGCGGCTGCACCGCTGCGGCATATTCTGTGATGCAAATTGCCGCATTACGAATCCTCGTTTCAGCCAGGATAATATCAACATAGTTAATGCAGTGCCAAGTTACCGTAACTTCATCATAAGTATGGTAAAATACTAAAATTACACTATGAGTTATTGTTTTATCAACTTTCATAATATTATGTATTTTAAGAAACAGTGAAAAATAAGAAATAAGAAAATCTTCAATTTTATTGCTCAATGTGAAACATAGTATCAAATAACTGTCTATTTAGTCTATAATTTGGAAATTTGAACAGTCTTGGGGTGGCACGGTGGTGTAGTGGTTAGCGCTGTCGCCTCACAGCAAGAAGGTCCTGGGTTTGAGCCCCGGGGCCGGCGAGGGCCTTTCTGTGCGGAGTTTGCATGTTCTCCCCGTGTCCGCGTGGGTTTCCTCCGGGTGCTCCGGTTTCCCCCACAGTCCAAAGACATGCAGGTTAGGTTAACTGGTGACTCTAAATTGACCGTAGGTGTGAATGTGAGTGTGAATGGTTGTCTGTGTTTATGTGTCAGCCCTGTGATGACCTGGCGACTTGTCCAGGGTGTACCCCGCCTTTCGCCCATAGTCAGCTGGGATAGGCTCCAGCTTGCCTGCGACCCTGTAGAAGGATAAAGCGGCTAGAGATAATGAGATGAGATGAGATGAGATGAACAGTCTTGACAACCCAACTTCAATATTTCTTAAACATTCCAATCCAAAGAAAACAGTCATATGAATTTGGACCAGCAATTCAAGCATCTCCCATAATCCCATTTCAGTTTTACCTTTCAGCATCAATCTAACATAACTTGGTTTAAAATTTGGTCTCCCAGTGAAGCTGGTTTGGCATTGACTAGGAGACCAAATCTGGCCACTAACTATGTTAAAAAATGTTCTGTGAATAACTCAATAGTTTATGGCATGGGCGCTGCCAGGGGGGGAAAGGTTAGAACAATTCTAGGGGCCCAGCACTGCCATGGGGCCCTTTAAGGGGCTGATAATATGCTTTTAATGATTTTAATAAGACTTTTGAAATAACAACAATGCAATATTCCATCTGGTAAAATGAGCTAATTG
This sequence comes from Neoarius graeffei, assembly GCF_027579695.1. Classification (NCBI taxonomy): domain Eukaryota; kingdom Metazoa; phylum Chordata; class Actinopteri; order Siluriformes; family Ariidae; genus Neoarius; species Neoarius graeffei. Next base: position 11,857,463 of record NC_083588.1, read on the forward strand.
AACAAGGCTGTCTATTTCTTGAGTTCTTCAACATATTGTCATTTAACCCTCCCCCTTTTGCGAAATGGTACGGTCCAGTTCTGGTAGACGCGCGATGCGTTAAATCTGTGTGCTGATCAGTGCAACGCTACTTGCTGCTGTGTCGCGGTGCAGCAGCCAGCCAGCCAGCAGTGGAGTGCGTACAGTCTATGATCGCTAAATATGAAGAGTGGCTGTCAAAAATGTAAAGAAAGGCAGCTGAAAGCTGAGAGGGACCGGAGAGGCAGGCAACTGGTCACTCAGTTTTTCCCAAAGAAAGGTAGCTATCGCTCACATGTGTGTTCAACATATTAGCGAATGGTAAATGAACAGTATGAACGTGGTTGGATTAGCCTATCAAGAGAACACTTTTACAGTTTGTACAGTGACATTTTTTCCATTTTAATAACTGAACTGACTTGTGTGATAAACAAGATGAAATATTACGTTATGCTAGTGCTAATAACCAGTTTCATAACTAATGGGGTGCCCTAAATAAGCACAGATTCAGCCTCAGGGGGACCTCCGCCCTACCAAACCACTGAACCCCCCTTTGGAGAAGGAGGTAAGCAGCAATACAACCCATAAATGCTTTAGGATTGAAGTTTTTAATGAGCGAGCGCCATATACAGTTTGCTAGATTAAAGTGTTGCTAATAACAGACACCAGTCAAGTGTTTGGCATGGTTACGTGTGTGGAATGTTCACACGTTCTAAACCATTGGTTTAGAACGTGTCACATCACACATTTCACTACCAATTGTCCTAGCACAAGAAGGCATGTGGCAAAATCTTGAATTTTCATTTGTGATTGTAAATGCACCAGAATTAGTCACTGACCAGTTTTCATCTATTCCCTGGTAGGTTAATACATAAAATGTACTAACAAAGTCACAAACTCAAGGTCCATGGGCTATCAAAAGTCAAATAATGACAATAATGCAATCGTGACGAGGGTGGGCAAAGTTGCGGGGCCCAAAATTCTAATCTTTCATGGGGCCCAAAATTTCTGGCGGCGCCCCTGGTTTATGGTCCAAAAGGTTGCTTCAGAGCTTAACAACAAAAGTGAATTTGTGTATTATAGTTTACCAAGTGAAGCAAACCACGTGTTTGAGCTCCAATGATGATTGATTTCAATGAATGATCAAAGATCCGAGCTTCCTCTGACTGTCCCAGTGTGAGCCCCCAGGCGCCTCCTGTCCAGCAGGGGGCGATGGTGATCTCATTAACCACATTAACGCCGAGGAAAATAGCGTTGCTGTAGTAACGGGTCGGCGAGACGTCACGCTTTGGGTGAATTCTCTTTGAAACTCCTCAGGTGAATGTGATTGTTTTGCGATGGAGTGGGGACTGAGGCTCACTGGAGCTCTGTGATGAACTGAAGACTGCACCTGGTGAGACTGAAACCGAGAGCTTTCGCTGTTTGTTCAAAGAGGTTGATTCAGTTAAAGGCCCTTTATTGTACTTGTTTATTTTGTTTAAGACTAATAATATTGTGTGCTCACTGCTTATTAATGCGTGGGAACGAGTTCATTAAGGCATGGCCTCAGTTTTATTATTATTAGTAGGACTAGTACAACTAGTCGCACTACTGCTAATACTACGACTACGAGAACAAGTAATAGCAATCCTAGTGGTACTCGTAGTAGCACTACGAGTACAAGTCAACTTTATTGTCTCATCTCATTATCTCTAGCCGCTTTATCCTTCTACAGCAGGGGTGTCAAACCTGATCCATAAAGGGCCGTGTGGCTGCAGGTTTTCATTCCAGCCATGCAGCAGCACCCTGATTTGGCTTATTCAATCAACTGACACACCCACCCTTTAATCAAGGGTGGGTGTGGCTGCAAGTATTTGACTGTGTGAAGGCAGTCCAGTTGATTGAATGAGCCAAGTCAGGTGTGCTGCTGCATGGCTGGAATGAAAACCTGCAGCCACAAGGCCCTTTATGGATCAGGTTTGACACCCCTGTTCTACAGGGTCGCAGGCAAGCTGGAGCCTATCCCAGCTGACTACGGGCGAAAGGCGGGGTACACCCTGGACAAGTCGCCAGGTCATCACAGGGCTGACACATAGACACAGACAACCATTCACACTCACATTCACACCTACGGTCAATTTAGAGTCACCAGTTAACCTAACCTGCATGTCTTTGGACTGTGGGGGAAACCGGAGCACCCGGAGGAAACCCACGCGGACACGGGGAGAACATGCAAACTCCGCACAGAAAGGCCCTCGCCGGCCCCGGGGCTCGAACCCAGGACCTTCTTGGTGTGAGGCGACAGCGCTAACCACTACACCACCGTGCCGCCCACTTTATTGTCAAGTATTCTATACATGCTCGACATACAGCACAGATGAAATATCAGTCCTCTCTGACCCACAGTGCAAACAGGCAATGCAAGAAATAAAAATAGAATAATTGAAAAAAACAACCAATATAAACAGTATAAACACTCGAGATAGGAACTAGACATAGACTAAACACTCAGACAATATAAACAGTGTAAACACTAGATAAGAACTACACACAGACTAAACACTCAGACAATATAAACAGTATAAACAATCTAGATATGAACTAGACGTAGACTAAACATTCATATATATATATATATATATATGAGTGATTCCACGCGGGCGGCACGGTGGTGTAGTGGTTAGCGCTGTCGGCTCACAGCAAGAAGGTCCTGGGTTCGAGCCCTGGGGCCGGCGAGGGCCTTTCTGTGTGGAGTTTGCATGTTCTCCCCGTGTCCGCGTGGGGGTGCTCCGGTTTCCCCCACAGTCCAAAGACATGCAGGTTAGGTTAACTGGTGACTCTAAATTGACGGTAGGTGTGAATGTGAGTGTGAATGGTTGTCTGTGTCTATGTGTCAGCCCCGTGATGACCTGGCGACTTGTCCAGGGTGTACCCCGCCTTTCGCCCGTAGTCAGCTGGGATAGGCTCCAGCTTGCCTGCGACCCTGTAGAACAGGATAAAGCGGCTAGAGATAATGAGATGAGATGATTCCATGCTTATGGGTACTGAAATGGGGACATGAACTTATTCACCTAAAACCATTTCTTTTTTTACCATCAGGTCACAAAACATGTAATCTTTAATGAATGATATGTTAAAAGATAACTTTAATTTTCTGAGATGTAATAAAAACATATTTATATGCCAAAGTCAAGCCTATGAGTTCCAAAATGATGTCTGTTCCATTACTTCTGTTACGATTGTCCATGTCGCGTCTGTTACAAATTAATTACAATCTAGCTATATACCATGTTAATCTTATTGAAAGAATGTGTATGTTTATTCTACTACACATGTTTATTAATTATATTTGCTAAAACATCACCTTCCTATGTTTCAAAAAGTAATTCTACATTGTTAAAATTGAGAATCTATATGTCCACAACACTTCTGTTACGTTCTGACTTTGGCATATAAATATGTTTTTATTACATCTCAGAAAATTAAAGTTATCTTTTAACATATCATTCATTAAAGATTACATGTTTTGTGACCTGATGGTAAAAAAAGAAATGGTTTTAGGTGAATTTTTAAAAATAAGTTCATGTCCCCATTTCAGTACCCATAAGCGTGGAATCACTTATATATACACACACACACACACATACATAAATTGGTTCAAATAACCAAACAGTCAAGGGCACTTGAGGTATAGCAGGTAAACATGAAACATGAAATAAGCAGTATAAACAAACTATAGCAGCTGTTAAGATGAGGTAGTGCGGAATAGTGCAAATGAGCGAGGTAAAGTGAGATGTGCGGTCCCTGAGTTCAGTGTGTTAATGAACGATGAGGTGTGTGTGTGTGTGTGTGTGTGTGTGTGTGTGTGTGTGTGTGTGTGTGTGTTGGGGGGGACTGTGAGGATGACATGTCAGATGCTGAAGGGGGTGTGCGAGCAGAATCTGTGGTAGGGGGCAGAGGGGACTAGGACTACTAGTAGTAGTAATAGTTGGAGTAGGACTAGTAGTACTGTAGTACTAGGCCTACGACTAGTAATAGTACTCGTAGTATGACTACTACTAGGACTACGTGTAAGAAATACCCGTCTGCAGTCTGCATTTTGCAGAATGATTTTCAAGATTGCAGAAGAAAAATTAAGGGTTGTTTTACAATCAGGGTACAAAGTTTGTGTCACAGGGGTCCAAAATTCAAATTGATTCAAACTGGTTCTTGTACCAGTTTTTAAGTGAAGGACAAGTTAAAGAACAGATAGGCATGTGTAATAGTTTGTATTATAACAAGATTATTAAGTGTAGCTTTAAGCAGGGCTGGGAGAAACAAATGAAGTGATTCTCGGAGAGGACGTTTTTTTTGACAATTCAGAATCCACTACTTCCATAATGCTTTTAAATATAAGGCTGTAAGCTTTGTGTTAGTTGTCTCTAATATTTATGTCCCAATATCTTGACCACATTTTAGGATGAAAATAATCATTTTAGATATGTTATTTTATATTGAAAAATTAGCTGTCTCGGAGAGGACATTTTTTTGACACAATTACATACTAATTTGATCAAAATAGTCTGAAAACTTACTGGCATTCAACATTAAAACTTAACTATGTTTCCAATGATATAGAACCAAATATTTGTTTTATGGTATAAAGAATGATGTTAGTGCATCCCTTTTGGAGCTACCTGTGGTCAAAAAAGCACTTTTTCTAAATGACACGAGTAATTTTGCTAAATATGACACATATTGCCATACATTCACCAAAAATAACGTTATCACCAAATTTTTTTTGCATGGTAAATAGAGCTATCACAGGGCTACAATAAACAACCAAGTTTATTTAGTCAAGCCTTTTGATATTGAAGATCTCATCTCATCTCATTATCTCTAGCCGCTTTATCCTTCTACAGGGTCGCAGGCAAGCTGGAGCCTATCCCAGCTGACTACGGGCGAAAGGCGGGGTACACCCTGGACAAGTCGCCAGGTCATCACAGGGCTGACACATAGACAGACAACCATTCACACTCACATTCACACCTACGGTCAATTTAGAGTCACCAGTTAACCTAACCTGCATGTCTTTGGACTGTGGGGGAAACCGGAGCACCCGGAGGAAACCCACGCGGACACGGGGAGAACATGCAAACTCCGCACAGAAAGGCCCTCGCCGGCCACGGGGCTCGAACCTGGACCTTCTTGCTGTGAGGCGACAGTGCTAACCACTACGCCACCGTGCCGCCCCCGGGAAGTCTAAATTTACCATTTCTTGCTGCGATTTTGTACCGAGCATTTCAACACATTTGCGGACTAATAGAACACGAATTGTGACTACAATTGTGAGATTTGATTATCAGTAGACAAGCTGTTGAATATGGATGAGGAAACAAAGTTCATCATTCCTGGCTGCTGGCTGGTCCTGATCAGCCTACTTAGTGCATAAACTGGATCTAAAACACGGGCCATTCATTCATTCATCAAGATAAAGTGAAAATTTATTTGTGGATCAAGTATGAACGTAAATCCCATATCATATTGGGCTGGTAAATTCTGACTAGGTCCAATGATAGGAGTCTAATTATACCAGGTTGGTAAATTTGACAGAATAACTATATTATAATCATGATGAGTCTCACTCAAACAAATCAATATCCATCAAGATAAAGTAATCCGTGGTTGGTAGAAGAGAGCAACTGGACTTGCTTGAAGATTCTTGAAATTATTATTGCTTAACTGGCCCTTACATTACCCGGCCCCTAATTGGTTAGGCAGGAAGACTAAGCAATTACAAACTTAAACATTCAAATTACTTTCAATATCTCTGAACAGTCCAACTGGCTTCTTATGATTTTTCCTTTTTTCACATTTTCTCACTCAGTCGTCTCTTCTGACACTGCTTCTTCCAACAAGCACAGTTTGTTGACAGGTCTTTCCAAGATGTTGGTCTTGGTTTTTATCTTCACTCTTCGTACCATTCCGCTGGAATCCGGTAATGTTTCGACTACTCTTCCCATGAGCCAGGAATTGCGAGGAGAAGAGCTGTCCACTAGTAACACGATGTCCTCTACGATGTCATCAAGAGCAAAAAGCATGGATTTATTTTGGACTAGATGGACGTGTGAGTATCTTCCTCTCCTCCAAGAATGCCAGAAATGGTCAAGACCAAGGAGAAACTTTATTACTGGATATGTTGTGTTACTAGTGGACAGCTCTTCTCCTCGCAATTCCTGGCTCATGGGAAGAGTAGTCGAAACATTACCGGATTCCAGCGGAATGGTGCAAAGAGTGAAGATAAAAACCAAGACCAACATCTTGGAAAGACCTGTCAACAAACTGTGCTTGTTGGAAGAAGCAGCGTCAGAAGAGACGATTGAGTGAGAAGATGTGAAAAAAGGAAAAATCATAAGAAGCCAGTTGGACTGTTCAGAGATATTGAAAGTAATTTGAATGTTTAAGTTTGTAATTGCTTAGTCTTCCTGATCTGTGGTTGGTTGAAGAGAGCAACTGGACTTGCTTGAAGATTCTTGAAAACGTCCAGTTGCTCTCTTCAACCAACCACAGATTACTATGTACCTGGATGACTGAGATTCATCACAGATATGTTTCTACGCACTTTGGGATGAGATCCCTTCGACTGGTGCAGGAGTATGAGAGGACTTCCAGAAAACTGGCAGACATCTTAGCCAGAGAGGATCGTTCATTTTTGTCAACCTGGAACGACCATCATTGAACAGAGGTGGGTGTCTATGACATCTTTTATCAGCCACCTACAATGCAGCCATCGGCATTCTGATTCGGATTCTATGATGATCCATGAGAGGATAAATACTGGATACTCCCTTTAGTCAGACAGAACTGAGGATGCCTTTAGCATGAGAGGCAAAACGTTTTCAAGAATCTTCAAGCAAGTCCAGTTGCTCTCTTCAACCAACCACAGATTACTATGTACCTGGATGACTGAGATTCGTCACAGATATCTTCCTGCCTAACCAATTAGGGGCCGGGTAATGTAAGGGCCAGTTAAGCAATAATAATTTCAAGAATTTTCAAGCAAGTCCAGTTGCTCTCTTCTACCAACCACAGATTACTATGTACCTGGATGACTGAGAATCTTCACAGACATCAAGATAAAATGAAAATAATTTATTTGTGGATCAAGTATGATCATAAATCTCCTATCATATTGGGCTGGTAAATTCTGACTAGGCCCAATGACAGCAGTCTAATTATACCAAGTTGGTAAATTTGAGAGAATAACTAAATTATTATAATCATGAGGAGTCTTACTTAAACAAATCAATATTCATCAAGATAAAGTGTAAATAATTCAAGTATGAACATGAACATAAATCTCATATTAGGCTGGTAAATTCAGACTAGGCCCAATTATACCAAGCTGGTAAATTTATACTGTGGTAAGGTTAGACCGTGGCTGCTACAGTATAAATTTACCTGGTAAATTCAGACTGGTGGTAAATTCAGACCGTGACACCATTTTTGCCAAGATACGACAAAATCGTCTTTGGTTTCTTGGCGTTTTTGTCGGACTCTTGCCCCGAAGAAACAATCATCTTCTTGGGAGCCATGTTTGTTGTGCCACATTGAATTCTGGGAGATGCATGGCGGTGTCACGGTCTGACCGTGACACCAGCAGCCAGCGTGACTCCAACAACAACAGCGACAGATCGCGCGTCCGTGAGGGGGACACCAAAAAGCGAAAGCGAAGACTCTGACTAGTTCTTTTCTTGCATACATATTGTTTAGGTTTGTATATATTGTATTGTTGAATCATGCAAAATTATACTGATATTATATCCCTTTTGAAGACAGCAACAGTATTTTACCTTTATTCATAGATACTTTTGAATATTTTGTTTTCTCATACCAAGCTACACTAATAGCTTACATGTTTTGTGTACATGTTCTATTGTTTTTACGAGTGCTGTCTTGCCTGTGGTGCAGACTAGCACAAAGTAAAACAGTTGCCCTGTAAGCCAAAGCTCATCGGTTCAGTTTTGTAGCTCTCAGTAGTTCTGTAGCTCTCAGTTCTGCCGTGATTAGTTTGTACCCAGTTCTCTGTTGTTAGTTTAGAGCAGTGAAGCCCCTGCAGTCATTCTCAGTTCAGTTCATGACCTTGCACTTTAGAAGCCAGGCAAACACCATGAACCCAAACGTCTTTCCATTTGCCAGTTGGGTTTTATTCCATAACGGCATCAATTCTTTGCATCATCGTAAGATGTAACAGAGAATTGAAACCTTGATTTCAATTTAAAACTACAGGTTGCAGATGCAAACACTGTGAATGAAGTACATTTTGGGTAACAATCTATTGTTCAAGCTAGAAACTTAATCTTGACAAAATGTAACATGACGTGTAACATGAAAATGAATGTTTTGTTTCTTGAAGAACAGTTGTGTTCTATTTTTTATTGTGGTGATACCTTTATTAGTATGTTGTGTGGAAGGATAATGTGTGGGTGTGATAACTAGTACATTTATGAATTAGTTGGTATACTTCAAGTTGTAGTAGCCCGTAGTGTCAGGGCGAGGGGGATGAAAGACCTGTGGAGGTATCATGGAATGATAACTTTGCTGCAGAGAAGGATCTGTGAAGACTGAAATTTGAAATAGAGTGAGAGAATAAAGAATTACAGTAATGCTATGAGTTGTAAAGCTAGATATGATGTAAATATAGGCATTATTAGGTTGAGAAGGGTGTAGTATGGAGGATTGTGTATTTGCAGAAAATATTTCCAAATTGCAGAACAAAATTTTGACATTCTGCAATATTGTAGAACACTGGAAAAAAGTATTTCGACCACTGGGACTCCTAGTATTATTAGTCGTACTACTGCTAATACTACGACTACTAGGACTACTAGTACTAATACTCGAACGATTACGAGAACAAGTAATAGCAATCCTCGTGGTAGTCGTAGTAGCACTACGAGTACTGGTAGTACTAGGACTACGACGAGTAGTTGTAGTAGTACTAGGACCAGTAGTAGCAGTAGGACTACGACTAGTAGTAATAGTTGGAGTAGGACTAGTAGTAGTACTAGGCCTACGACTAGTAATAGTAGTCGTAGTACGACTACTACGAGGACTACTATTAGGACTCCTAGTATTATTAGTCGTACTACTGCTAATACTACGACTACTAGTACTAATACTAGAATGACTACGAGAACAAATAATAGCAATCCTAGTGGTAGTCGTAGTAGCACTGGTATTACTAGGACTACGATGAGTAGTAGTAGTACTAGGACTAGTAGTAGTACTATTAGGACTCCTCGTACTATTAGTCGTACGATTGCTAATGCTACTACTAGGACTACTAGTACTACTACAACTACGAGGACTAATAATAGCAATCCGAGTGTTTGTAGTAGTAGCACTACTAGTAGTGGTACTACTAGGACTACAACTAGTAGTCATATTAGTACTAGTACTTGGACTACTAGTAGTCATAGTAGTTGTAGTAATAGTAGTACTAGGACTACTAGTAGTAGTCGCAGTCAGAATTACTACTAGTAGTAGTACTAGGAAGAGTAGTAGCAGTCATAGTAGTAGTAGTACGAGGACTACTAGTTGTAGTAGTAGTCGTACTAGGATTACTACTAGTAGGAGTACTAGGACTAGTAGTCATAGTAATAGTAGTCATAGTAATAGTAGTAGTAGAAGTAGTTGCATGAGGATTACTACTCGTAGTAGTTGTACTAGGACTACTAGTAGTCATAATAGTAGAAGTAGTAGTACTAGGACTCGTAGTAGTAGTAGTTGTTGTCATAGGATTACTACTAGTAGTAGTCATACTACTACTACTCCGATTAGGACTCCTAGTACTATTAGTAGTAGTACTACTACTACAAGGACTACTAGTAATAATACTAGTACTACTACGACTATGAGGACTAATAGTAGCAATCCTAGTGGTATTAGTAGGACTACTACTACTCGTACTACTAACAGGAGTAGTAGTAGTCTTCAACATATTTCTAGATCTAGAGTTTGTCAGAATTTATATCTTGTTGGAAAATCTGTCTTGTACAATAAAATGTTCTGTTTTGTCAAAAAAAATTGTTTTTGTAAAGAAAAAGGAAGAGAAATAGTTTGTCTTCTTGTAAAGAAAAAATCTGTCTTGTAAAAATTTCTTCTAGAAGCTTTGTTTTAGATATTATATTTAGATATTTGTATTTACAAACCTGCCTAGACTAGCTATTTAGCTATATGCGGGCGCATAATACAGTGGTGCTTGAAAGTTTGTGAACCCTTTAGAATTTTCTATATTTCTGCATAAATATGGCCTAAAACATCATCAGATTTTCACACAAGCCCGAAATGTAGATAAAGAGAACCCAGTTAAAAAAATGTGACAAAAATATTATACTTGGTCATTTATTTATTGAAGAAAATGATCCAATATTACATATCTGTGAGTGGCAAAAGTATGTGAACCTTTGCTTTCAGTATCTGGTGTGACCCCCTTGTGCAGCAATAACTGCTACTAAACATTTCCGGTTACTGTTGATCAGTCCTGCACACTGGCTTGGAGGAATTTTAGCCCATTCCTCCAGACAGAATAGCTTCAACTCTGGGATGTTGGTGGGTTTCCTCACATGAACTGCTCACTTCAGGTCCTTCCACAACATTTCCATTGGATTAAGGTCAGGACTTTGACTTGGCCATTCCAAAACATTAACTTTATTCTTCTTTAACCATTCTTTGGTAGAATGACTTGTGTGCTTAGGGTCGTTGTCTTGCTGGATGACCCACCTTCTCTTGATATTCAGTTCATGGACAGATGTCCTGACATTTTCCTTTAGAATTCGCTGGTATAATTCAGAAATCATTGTTCCATCAATGATGGCAAGCCATCCTGGCCCAGATGCAGCAAAACAGGCCCGAACCATGATACTACCACCACCATGTTTCACAGATGGGATAAGGTTCTTATGCTGGAATGCAGTGTTTTCCTTTCTCCAAACATAACGCTTCTCATTTAAACCAAAAAGTTCTATTTTGGTCTCATCCGTCCACAAAACATTTTTCCAATAGCCTTCTGGCTTGTCCACATGGTCTTTAGCAAACTGCAGACGAGCAGCAATGTTCTTTTTGGAGAGCAGTTGCTTTCTCCTTGCAACCCTGCCATGCACACCGTTGTTGTTCAGTGTTCTCCTGATGGTGGACTCATGAACATTAGCCAATGTGAGAGAGGCCTTCAGTTGCTTAGAAGTTACCCTGGGGTCCTTGATGACCTCGCCGACTATTACACGCCTTGCTCTTGGAGTGATCTTTGTTGGTCAACCACTCCTGGGGAGGGTAACAATGGTCTTGAATTTTCTCCATTTGTACACAATCTGTCTGACTGTGGATTGGTGGAGTCCAAACTCTTTAGAGATGGTTTTGTAACCTTTTCCAGCCTGATGAGCATCAACAACGCTTTTTCTGAGGTCCTCAGAAATCTCCTTTGTTCGTGCCATGATACACTTCCACAAACATGTGTTGTGAAGATCAGACTTTGATAGATCCCTGTTCTTTAAATAAAACAGGGTGCCCACTCACACCTGATTGTCATCCTACTGATTGAAAACACCTGACTCTAATTTCACCTTTAAATTAACTGCTCATCCTAGAGGTTCACACACTTTTGCCACTCACAGATATGTAATATTGGATCATTTTCCTCAATAAATAAACGACTAAGTATAATATTTTTGTCTCATTTGTTTAACTGGGTTCTCTTTATCTACTTATAAGACTTGTGTGAAAATCTGATGATGTTTTAGATCATATTTATGCAGAAATATAGAAAATTCTAAAGGGTTCACAAACTTTCAAGCACCACTGTATATTGTACTTATTTAGCTAAAACATGAATAAACATGAACAGTCAATACAAGAATGTCATCGTAACGTCACGTGATGTAGTAGTCATACTAATAGTAGTAGTTCTCGTAGTCATAGTAATATTAGGATGAGTAGTCATAGTAGTCATCGTCGTTGTTGTTTTTGTTCAAGCTTAGAATGAGTAAAAATATGGCACATCAGATTTTATACTTGTTCGTGGTACTTTTTATACAACTTAACTGTGATTTAATTGGGTTTTATTTCTGTGTATGTACACTCTATAATGTGTCGGGGGGGGGTGTTCTTTTTTGTTTGTTTTCACCAGAATGAACCTGTTGGTGTTTTTTGGACATGTCAGTGATACACAGCCTCGTCCCAGCTCGGTTTCTCATCCTCACTGCTCACCTGGTGATGGTCATCACCATCTTCTGGTCCCGGGTAAACACACACACCCAGGAAATGTGAAAACTGATCCAGTGCTAAGTTTGTAATAAAACACTTTCTGGTGGCATTCTGTTATCGGAAGGTAATCAACAATAGGGAGGCGTGATGCAAAGTTGAGTTCCTGTTTCCCCAAAGTTGATTATGTTCCTAATACACAACATCCAAAGGTTTTTATTATTATTATTATTATTCCTGGCACATCAGATTTTAGACTTGTTCGTGGTACTTTTACCACAGCAGTTTGCCCACCGAAACCATTTTTTAAAAATGAAAGTGAGATGCATTTTTGTCTGTTTAGAGTTACATTTACCATGAAGTTAGGTCCTTGCTTTATACCAGTTATCTCTAGTCATTCCACCAGCCTCTCTTTTTCTCTCTGTCTCTCTTGAAATTAATAAGATAAAAATATGCAGCTTGCCATTCTAGTGATGTCATGTTTCAGTAAAGTCCAAACTCCTCCATCCTGAAGACTTCCCTGTGACAGAAAAGTGAAAGGAGCAGCTTTATCTCTGACTGTTACAAAGCACTGACAGACTCTGATACTGAATCAATGTTTGGAAAGTGATCTGTACAAGTCCCTGTGTAAGCTGTTACTGTAGAAATGGCCATTTATTATTTAATATAAAACGGTGATTTCGCTTGCAGCTGGAACGACTGGACTGTCAGAGCTGCATTGACTGAAGCTTAATTATCTCTACTTTTTCATGAGCAGGTCATGGTGGCTTGGAAACTGTCTCTCGGCAGACATATGCCGCTTTTCCACTACAAACGCGGCTGAGCCGTGCCGTGCCGAGTCGAGCTGAGTCGGGCTGAGCGGGGCTGTTGGAGTTGCATTTCGACTACAACCGCGCTGAACCGTGCTGGCTGGAAGTGGGTGGACACATTGGGTGGAGTTAGCGAAAGTGGGTGGACGTCACGTGATGTCGTTAAGCAGCGCAAACAGTGACATCAGTGACAGTGGCGGAACAAGTCAGAGCCGGGCCGGGGGCGGGGCAAATGACCGGGCCCTTTATTAAAGCTTATCATAACATCATTTTAGGCTACAAAATGTCCGCAACTGCGGTGTTTACCAATTTCAACACTACCGGGTGCAACTATGTTATTTAGTACATCAAGTCCTTCAAACGAACATGTAACTCAGAAACAAAAAACATTAGGATACTGTACATGGCTCATAATAAAACATCAATAGCCTATACTGCGCACATTATTTGAAGGGCATACGAATGAGCGCTCAGAGTGGTGACAGGAAGAGTCAGAAATAAAAGGAGGGCGGTGCAAACCTCACTGAATGCACTGTGTTTACCAATTTCAACACTACGGGGTGCAACTATGTTATTTTGTACATTAAGTCCTTCAGACGAACATGTAACTCAAACAAAAAAACATTAGGCGACATACTGTACATGGCTCATAATAAAACATCAATAGCCTACTGCGCGCATTATTTGAAGGGCATACGACGAGCCTTGCGCTCCGCGAACTCGTGCACGATGCTCTGTATGTCACTGATTCAGTGATCTTTTAAGCGGTAGTCTCACGACCCGAATAGTAAACAATAAACATGGAGGACATGGAGTCGTTAGTGTTGCTGGTCTTGGTTCTGTGGCTTGTTGTCACCGACAACGCGGACAGATACTGGCAAGAGCGTATAGATGAGGCGAGGCGCATAAGGCTTCAGAAATTCTCGTAATTCGTAATTATTCTTCTTCCGGGTTTGCGGTGTTTACAGATCCCAGCGCGCTCGGGGGGCGTGTGTGGGCATGTGAGGACACGCCTCCTCACCAATCAGTGCACAGGGGAGTGTCTGCTCACGCCCCCAACCTCACTCGGCTCGCTTTGGCTCGCTTCAGCCCCACTCCAAAACGGTGCGAGTTTTAGGGGCTAAGCAGGGCTGAAACGAGCTGAGTCGTGCTGGTTTTTGGTAGTCGAAACGCGAGCCGTGTCGGGCTGAAGTGAGCTGAAGCGAGCTGAAGTGAGCTGAAAAAGGGTAGTGGAAAAGGGCCATTGCTCTGTTACGGAAGCCGCGAGAGGCCCTTCATATAATCTTTTTTTTTTTTCACCTTGTTATCCTGAGATAACGACATAATTAATTCAGGATCTCGAGAAAACAACACGACTAATTCAAGATCTCGAGAAAACAAAACTGTTATTCCGAGATAACGACATAATTAATTCAGGATCTCGAGAAAACAACACGACTAATTCGAGATCTCGAGAAAACAAAACCGTTATTTCGAGATCTCGAGAAAACAAAACAATTATTTCATGATCTCAGCTGGATCACTGTATCTCCGTCCGTAGAGACGAAGCCGGGCCAGTCTTCTGCGGAGGTGCCGTGGACTAATTTTGAAATTATCCCTTATTAAAAGACTTAATGCAATCTCTCCCTGTGTCAACCCCTAATCAAAATATTGCCTTATTAGGTGATCGATTATTCCAGACATTCTAATGACCAAAGTTGCGTCTATACAGAATGAAAAATAGCCCCAAAGTCAGCATATCACAAGTCTCTTGGCGCACCTGAATGAACCATTTCTCAGCTGTTTACTCGAGATCATGAAATAATTGTTTTGTTTTCTCGAGATCACGGAATAATTGTTTTGTTTTCTCGAGATCTCGAAATAACGGTTTTGTTTTCTCGAAATCTCGAATTAGTTGTGTTGTTTTCTCGAGATCCTGAGTTAATTATGTCGTTATCTCGGAATAACGGTTTTGTTTTCTCGAGATCTCGAATTAGTTGTGTTGTTTTCTCGAGATCCTGAATTAATCATGTCGTTATCTCGGGATAACAAGGTGAATAAAAAAAAGGATTATATGAAGGGCCTCTCTCGGCTTCCGTACTCTGTATATGAAGTAATCATCATGTATTTGTACAGGAATTAAAGATGCAACCGACACTGCAAAATAATTCCAACTCAACATTGCTGTGTTTTACAGGGAAACAATGTTAAATCATGCTTACCCCTGGACTTCACAGAGGAGCAGTACACGACCGAGGACAACCGGTAAAAAAAAAAAAACACTGATGGACAGTGCAGTAATTACTGAATATTCAGTGATGGCCTGGTAATTGTAGTAGGAACCCGACCATATCCTGTATATCAGCTTTTCAACAAATGTTAATCTTTACCAAGGCTTTATTCACAAGTTCATCCATTTTAAATTTGTGTAGAAATACTAATTACCTCTTTTGAGTGATCAGCGATTTAAAAATGTTACTGTTTGGCAGGTGTAATGTGATGTTCCACTGATTTGCTCATCTTCCTGGCTGTTGCACGATCATGGGGAAGTCTGCTCACTGTCCCATGCTGCTCCACAGATGCCCCTTTTCCACCAAAGCAGTTCCAGGGCTGGTTCGGGGCCAGTGCTTAGTTTGGAACCGGGTTTTCTGTTTCCACTGACAAAAAACTGGCTCTGGGGCCAGAAAAACCGGTTCCAGGCTAGCACCAACTCTCTGCTGGGCCAGAGGAAAGAACCGCTTACGTCAGCGGGGGGGGGGCGGAGTTGTTAAGACCGACAACAATAGCAAGACAGCGAAAGGTCGCCATTTTTAAGCGACGAGAAGCAGCAGCTGTACAAACGCAAAGTCATCCATTATTATTGTTGTTGTTGTTGTTGCTTCGATGTTCGCGCCAAGGTTTATGCAAACGCAGTGACGTAACTGACGTATTCAGTGACGTAACTGACGTATACAGCGATGTAATGACGTGGCTCCCCTTAGCACTCCGAGCTATGGAAAAGCAAACTGGTTCTCAGCTGGCTCGCAAGTTGAACGAGTTGTGAACCAGCACTGGCCCCGAACCAGCCCTGGAACTGATTTGGTGGAAAAGGGGTAAGAGTTATTATTGCACCTAGTGGTCAAAAATTGGAACTGCAACAAGCACGAACAGAGACCCGTTGGGGCAGGAGTCATGCTGCCCTCTGCTTGATTGATGTACATTTTCTGTGGAGGAGAAGCAACGGATAGGACAGTTTACAACAGGGTTGCCAGGTTAGGTTAGTTTAAACATCCCCCGCAAAGTATAAGTGCAGAAAGTGTGTTTATAATATCATGTACAGAACCATCCATCCATCCATTATCTGTTGCCACTTATCCTGTCCAGGGTCGTGGGCAAGCTGGAACCTATCCGCCCCGACTATGGGCAAGAGGTGGGGTACACCCTGGACAAGTCACCAGGTCATCGCAGGGCTGACACATGGAGACAAACAACTATTCACACTCACCTTCACACCTATGGTCAATTTAGAGCCACCAATTAGCCTAACCTGCATGTCTTTGGACTGTGGGGGAAACCGGAGCACCTGGAGGAAACACACGCAGACACGGGGAGAACATGCAAACTCCACACAGAAAGGCCCTCGTCGGCCGCTGGGCTCAAACCCAGGACCTTCTTGCTGTGAGGCGACAGCGCTAACCACTACACCACCGTGCTACCCTTGTACAGAACCATTTGTCTTGCAAGTTACACCAGTCAACCATAACACTCTGACTACTGACAGGTGGCCACATAATCAGATTGATTTATGTTGTGACAGTGGCACCTATCAAGGGGTGGGATATATTAGGCAGCAAGAGAACAGTCACTTCTTGAAGTTGATGTGTTGGAAGCAGGAAAAATGGGCACGCGTAAGGATCCAAATTGTAAAGGCTAGATGACTGGGTCTGAGCATCTCCAAAATGGCACATCTTGTGGGGTGTTCCCAGTATGCAGTGGTTAGGACCTCCCAAAGGTGGTCCAAGAAAGGAAAAAGTTTATGCTGTCACCTTTCTGTTTTAACCAGCATTAACTTTTTCAGCAGTTTGTGCTACAGTAGCTCTTCTGTGGGATTGGACCATATGGGCTAGCCTTCATGCCCCATGCGAATCATTGAGCCTTCGACACCCATGACCCTGTTACTGGTTCACCGGTTGTCCTTCCTTGGACCACTTTTGGTAGGTACTAACCACTGCGTACTGGGAACACCCCACAAGATGTGCCATTTTGGAGACGCTCAGACCCAGTCATCGAGCCATCACGATTTGGCCCTTGTCAAACTCACTCAGATCCATACACTTGCCCATTTTTCCTGCTTCCAACACGTCAACTTCGAGAACTGACTGTTCTCTTGCTGCCTAATATATCCCACCCTTTGACAGGTGCCATTGTCATGAGATAAGAAATGTTAATTCACTTCACCTGTCAGTGGTCATAATGTTATGGGTGATCGGTGTATATTGGAAAGTGGGATTATGGAGTGCATGATGTTCATATACCATGCTTCAACATGCAATGGCTAAGAAAAAGAAGAAAAACATATCTCCATTTTTTTTTTTTTAATTGGATGAATTTTTGGGTTAGATTTTGGTTTTGTTGGTTTTTTGCATGGAGTTGAGCTGGGAATGTTGGTGAAAGCTGGCAGACAGACCACCAACATGCCAGGGGCTGTTTTAAAAACAGTATCCTCTAGTTGTCTGATAATCACTTTAGCCTATAATAAAGTGTGACAGCCTCTCAATTTCCTTTTCTTTGATACCGTTACTGATGTCATCTCGGTCCAACAAAATCTATGGTCATGCACAACTGCTGCTCAGATTTCTTGTCAGGTTGTATTAGCTAGCTCTTTGTATCCATGGTAACTGAAGTCTACAAACAAAAATACCACACGAAAATGTTTGCTACAATACAAGACAGTCAATTCACATCTGTGAATACCTTGATAATGAAATGCTATCGAAAACGATTTTGCTATCGCGTTGTTCCTAGAACTCATTCTAATTACATCTCGAGTCCCAAAATTGCATTTGCTTGAATTCTCAAGTGTCAAAATAAGTCAAAGTATGTATTCTCTCTCTCTCTCTTTTTTTCCCAGGTTGATTATTGCTCTATCAGTAACTCTGTGTCTATTTGCCATTGAATTGTTTGGATTCTTCTCCGGTGTCTCGATGTTCAACGGTAACCAAGGAATGCTGTGTATCCTTACTGATGTCATCCTACACACACAAATGCCTTTCTCCTCGTCATATTTCAGCAAACTTACCTATTCCCTGAAGACACGGGGGTGGACAAATTCTGAATAAAAAATTTCTAGACCAACCTCACATGCAAAACCTCCAGTGTGCTCCCCAATCCCGTGTTTTTTGTTTTCGTGGAAACGAACAAACCAGACAACAGTCTTCTCGCACTTTTTGGAAAATGTACGTTTCATTTTTCCTGAGCTTGTCTCTCCAGCTATGGCGTGTCACAGCAGCGCATCCGTCTCTCTGTCTTTCTTTGTTTTCCAGCAGTGGGAATGCTGGGTTTACTGGATAATCTTCGCATTCTGCAGGTCAGTAAGAACAACACCACACGTCGGCCTGCTGTAGACAGAGAAAATTAAATAATGTGCTCAACTGTCAGTGTTAACGATGCACTCCGGTCAAGATTTGATTCAGGTAAATTCAATTCAAAGAATATTTTAAACATGTTTTTCATGGAGAAAAATTATATCTGAAAAGACTCCTTTTTTCTGAATCCTGAACAGTGTGCGTTTTCGAATGTATAAAATGAAAAAATTGCTTCAGAGGTTTAATACTGTCAACAAATTGTTGTGCATGTTCAGCATAACTTTACATGAAATACAAAAGTCCCTGACCTGGCGAAAATAATGAATTGGAACATAATGAGCTTCATCGCAATGCCTGAGGTGCCATTTATAACCAGAGATAGAGCTCCAAAGTGGGCTAAAGCGACCGTCTTCCTCAGCATCTTTCTTGGGCACTGTAAATCACAATGGTGCAGGGCTGATGTCGTTTGAAAGCTCCGAAAGAACTCTTTTTCATGGATATAATGTAGCTGTGTAACTATATAACGTATCATGCACGTCTGTCATTTTACAAGTGCAGATGATTCCCAGTAAGAGTGCAGGCTGTCCATGAAGGGACACAACCATGTGACCAGTATGATCTCTGTATATTTTAACTATACGTATTACAAAGATTGGGACCTCATGGTGTTTCCACAATGCACATCATTTTTGCATCACGATACATCGTGTCACATTGTATCGTTACACGCCTATTGAGTTGTGATCAGTGTAGTTTGAACAATAAATATCTCTTTCTCTCTTCCAGTGTCATTCCTTCCCTGTGTGAGCTGGTACTGATCGTCGCTGTGTTTGGATTGAAGAAGAAGCCGATGTGAAGGTGTAAATCCGTGTCTCGGTATCTCTCAGTATGATGTCTGTTGTCGGGGACCAAACAGTGAGGAAAGAGGACACAGAAGTTTTTGGTTCGGAAAGCAGGGTTTTATTGACCCAAAAATGTTGAACAAGTTTACACAGACCAAAATTATTAAGAACTAGGCCTACAAAAGAGGTCAGCAAAATATAACTTGACTTGAGACACAGACATCTGGCATGATGTTCACGGAACAAGACTGACCCGACACGATGAAACAAAAGGGAACGTATATAGTGGCTTGGCCAAACCAAATAACACAGAAGGGGTAAACAAAAAATAAACATTGACGAGAAACAGATACAAAAATGGTACCTACTGCCGTCTGGCAAGGCACGCTGCAATACAGATGCTAGCGGGGAAGTCAAACTCTCACATTGACCAGAGGACTAGCCCCCAACTGTAACCCTAGCTGTATAGGCGAGAGGCCGATCGAAACGGAGATCGGTGCCGCACCCATACGCTTTAAAGAGTCGGTTAGTCCTGGGACAGGAGACTGCCTGGGAAGACCAGATTCTGGCATGAGAGGGACTTTGACTTGACTGTAAAAGAGGTCAGCAAATTATAATTTGACTTAAGACACAGACATCTGACATGATATCAACTGAATAAAACTGACCCCTGACAATGAAACAAAAAGGAACATATCTAGTCGCTTGGCCAAACCAAATAACACAGAAGGGGTAAACATTGATGACAAATAGATCCAAAGTAAAACTAAGTCAAGCCAAAATCCCCCTTGGGCACAAGGTGAAACATGGAATGGCCTAACGAGCAGGCTTCAAGAATTTGATCTCTTCAGCCCTCGGCCACACCTTTTGCCCAACCAGGAAGGGACCGCCCCCCCACCGCTTGAGGTAACTCAAAGAAAACTTCAACAAAGAAACACACAATTGGTGACAAACAAACATAGCTTTCACAACCCCACAGTGTTAAAATGTGTGCACTCTATATAAAACTATGGAAGGTTAAATCAAATAAACTGTAAATCAAACAAACTGTTGTGTCAGTTATTTGAGTATGATATGACTGTAAATGGAAATGATAAACTGTGCAGCATGGGCGGCACGGTGGTGTAGTGGTTAGCGCTGTCGCCTCACAGCAAGAAGGTCCGGGTTCGAGCCCTGTGGCCAGTGAGGGCCTTTCTGTGTGGAGTTTGCATGTTCTCCCCGTGTCCGCGTGGGTTTCCTCCGGGTGCTCCGGTTTCCCCCACAGTCCAAAGACATGCAGGTTAGGTTAACTGGTGACTCTAAAATTGACCGTAGGTGTGAATGTGAGTGTGAATGGTTGTCTGTGTCTACGTGTCAGCCCTGTGATGACCTGGCGACTTGTCCAGGGTGTACCCCGCCTTTCGCCCATAGTCAGCTGGGATAGGCTCCAGCTTGCCTGCGACCCTGTAGAACGATAAAGCGGCTAGAGATAATGAGATGAGAGATGAGCTGAAACTGTGCAGCAAACTCATACGGTGCAAAAGTAGAATGTGGGACGATATTACCCCGTGTGTCTGTGGCCGTCACATCCGTATTCGTGAAACAGATCTACTGCATCTGTGACTGTATAATGAGCCGTGCAACATCAGCAGCGGTGGCTCTTTCAGGTCGGATTTTGACTTCTCATTCAGACTAAATGTGATGCACAGTGCTCATGGGACTCCCCTTTCATGATGGAACAAATTGTGTCAGCAATTTTTTTTATTATTATTATGATTATTATTTTAATTAGAACAGTCTGAGCACAGTGGGAATGGTTGCCGAGACACAGGTCATGTTTTTAGATCTGTATTGTATTGAACTCTATAGAGAGCGTGCACGTGACGTCACGAGGTCACGTGATATTTGTTTATCTGCCATCTTGGATGGCATGGCCGCGCATAGAACTTAGACGAACCCGTTCTAATTATCAAGTGTGTGGGAGTAGATCTTTCGAGAATGGTTATATCTTGTTCAGCATTTGGTTGTACAAATAGACAGGGCTAAAAGGAGGGCCTGTCATTTTATAGATTCCCCACAGACGAGGAGAGACGCTGTTTTTAGTCACTGCACACTTTATTGGATCATTGGGGTCTTTTCAAAATATTAGTTAGAACTTGCTGTATAATTGTAGTATACTGCGCCACCTATCACCAAGTTGTGATAAAAAAAATATAACTGGTTTTCACATGGACGTGTAATATTAATGTTCTTAATGCAGGGATGCAAACGGCGCGCCTTTTGGCGGATGCCGCCTTTTTCACGGCTGAATCGTGCAGATCCGATTTTTTTTTTTTTGGGGGGGGGGGATTGGAGTGTCTGAATAATTTCATCAAAGTAAGTTCTGTATTAAAATTACTAAATGAGCAAATGCCGTTACAGTCCATGAAACATAGGAAGTATGAGAAGAAAACAGTAAATCAGAAAGCTGCGCAAACGTGCGCAGCTTTCTGATTTACTGTTTTTCAGACAAACATACATATTTACAACCCTGTCATTATCTGGAACTGAGTTTAGATTTCGAACATTCTTACGATAAAACGTCCTGCATAGTCTCTTTATGATAAATGTCTTAATGCCATTTACCCGTGAGGTTATCAAGTAGAAGACATTCTTCTTCGGAACCTTCCAGAGGTATAGTTGGGATACCCATCCCGCAACAAAATATTTATAAGCTTCCAGGCTCTTGTAAGCTTTGAGGGCTTTGCCAGTGTAACACAATTCACGATTAACAAGAAAATTGTAAATGTCGTGGTAGGCCAGATCGGGCAAATCGCCGGCACCGCAGCTCCGAATTTCCCTGAACAAGGATTGCGGCAAGTTGCACGGATCTGCAATCCCCAACCTGGAACACTTTTCCACGTAACGCTGCCTTACATCACCTTCAAGATGCTGAACAAACTTAGACAAGTTATCACGCGATGTAGATGGGGTATTTTCCGAATTTTCTTGGGGATTACTCCCTGGATCCATTATGCTCGCGCAAGGTAAGCAATCCTGAAGCCGTCCAATATGGCGGAGTAAACACGGACGGATCACGTGACTGCACATCCTCTATAGACTGTGGGCAACACTGTGGGCAGCACAGTGGTGTAGTGGTTAGCACTGTCGCCTCACAGCAAGAAGGTTCTGGCTTCGAGCCCAGTGGCTGACGGAGGTCTTTCTGTGTCGAGTTTGCATGTTCTCCTCGTGTCTATGTGGGTTTCCTCCCACAGTCCACAGACATGCGTTTAGGTTAATGTGGGGCAGCCTTGGGCTGAAGTGCTCTTGATCAAGGCGCCTAACCCCCAACTGCACTGGAGCATTGCTGCCCACTGCTCTGGGTATGTGTGTGTGTGTGCTCATTGCTCACTTGCGTGTGTGCATGGGTTAAATGCGGAGGATGAATTTCACTGTGCTTGAGTGTGCTTCTAATTCTAACTCGATGGTGCTGAGGATTTTACCCCAAATCACATATAACGCTGCATTTGACTTTCATTCGGAAGTGGGAAGTCGGAGCACGGAATGACGTTATTTTCAACCTTCATGCGTTTCGGGGGAAAACAGCATAGCATAAACTGTCTTTATTGAACATGTATACTGCAGAACTCATTTCATGGTAAAATCAGCCATGTTGATTTCACATCACTCCATGAACTCGGGGTTGAGTTCACGAGTCGGAATTTTGACTCCAATTTTTTATAACAAAGGATTCAAGTATTTTTCACCATTGTATGCAATTGTAGGTATCATGCCGCCATCTTGTGTCAGAACTACAATTCCCAGGCAACTTCCGCGTGACCTACGTCACGCGTGGGCGGGATCATCTACGTCTGTCCGCCTTGCGCGCATAAGTCCAAGCGGAAGCTCCGCCATTTTGTCTCTCGCGTCCGGATTTCAAGGAGTCTAGACGCACCAAAGAGATGCTCGCCACCCAAAAAGACGTCTTCTTTCTTGCAAGATCCATCACTCAGCGCGATTTTCTTTCTTACCCTTGGCAAAGGTAAACTCTAGAGTCGCGCGATCTTTAAACTCAACCTGAGTTACAACCGGTTTACTTGTATTAGAAGTGAGGTCACAACTGCAGCCCAGGCAGTTAAAAGTTAAGAAGCGATTGAATCCTTTTTAACTCAAAAGCGCTGTGCATCTTATTCTGATCAGAGACTTTTCCTCACGAACGCTGAGGTTCGGACCAAGAATCCTCTGCTTTCTACGGGAACCACCCAAGTGCTCCGCTGGACCCGAAAGTTTTCTACGCCTCCATCACGAGCGGCTCACGTGCTCCCACGGCGAGGCCCGAAACTACACCGGCGAATAGTTCTTCATATCTTGCTAAAGGCAGGATTAAGTAAGATTTTGGCATTTGGGCATAATTAAGATAGTCTTAGGAATTTGCTTTTACTGAAATAGTGTGATTTTAAACCCAGGTTTATCTGTTACACTGTTAGACACGCAGCGTGTTGATTTATTTTGGTTCTGTGTTCTCTCAATTGTTTAATAGATAGGCTGTGCATGCTCCTTCTCTCTCTCTTATTCTGACTAACACTAATTTCCTTATCATACATTTTGACCTTATCAAGGTTTCAGTGAGTTTGGTAATGTTATGAGTGTGGAATCTTTTTGTTACTGAGAAAACACGTGCTTAACAGGCCTGACCAGGCCTGATACACTTTAGATAGCTTCCCTTTGTCTTTAGCTACCTCGTGCTCAGTAGGCCTCACCAGGCCTAACAAACACTTTAGCTAGGCCATAGGGCCTTTCACAAACACATACTAGCAACACAAGGCTAATCTAGGCCTCCACCACGTGTAGTTAGCTACACGAGGCTAAACACATGGTCAAGTCCTTCATACACACACACAAGCACACATTAGCAACAGAGCTAATCCTTTGTTCTATTTAGATAACATTCTTTTGTTTTAGCTAGCAACAAGCTAGGCCATACACACATGTATATACACACCTCACTGCTTGTATATATTGATTTATTATTTTTATCTTTGTTATAATAAATTCATTTATTAAACAAACTGTGTTTATTTGTGTGAACGATATATGAAGTCCCCAATCTCTCGAAGAATTCAAAAAGGTGCATATAAGTTATGTAATATGGTAAGTGATCGTAATAATTTGGAAATATACCATAATTTAGCTGTTTGGTAATTTATTATTAAGCACCAGGATTAATGGTATGATTCATTGGTATGATTCACTAAATGATTCATTGGTATGATTCACTAAACGATTCACTGAACGATTCACTAAATGATTCACTAAACGATTCACTGAATGATTCACTTCAAATGAGACTGATTCTATGGTATGATTCAATTCAAAGGAGTCAAAGTAAACAATTCAATAGGATTGATTCATTTTAATTATTAACCTTCAAATTTAATGAGACTGATTTAATGAGATTGATCACTTAATTTCAATAATTAACTGATTGCACCCACACAATGTTATTGTACATGATGGAAAGAAGATTGCACTTATTTCGAATTGCTTACAGTATTTCTACATGCTCCATCAAGATGAACATCTCATCTCATCTCATTATCTCTAGCCGCTTTATCCTGTTCTACAGGGTCGCAGGCAAGCTGGAGCCTATCCCAGCTGACTACGGGCAAAAGGCGGGGTACACCCTGGACAAGTCGCCAGGTCATCACAGGGCTGACACATAGACACAGACAACCATTCACACTCACATTCACACCTACGGTCAATTTAGAGTCACCGGTTAACCTAACCTGCATGTCTTTGGACTGTGGGGGAAACCGGAGCACCCGGAGGAAACCCACGCGGACACGGGGAGAACATGCAAACTCCGCACAGAAAGGCCCTCGCCAACCACGGGGCTCGAACCCAGACCTTCTTCCTGTGAGGCAACAGCGCGAACCACTACACCACCGTGCTGCCCCCCTGAGACTCAAAATTAAAAATAAATAAATCAGTAACAACATATGTATTGCGCTTGGAAAGATAAAGAATATCCTCTACAAAACATTCTTTTATCACAGCGGTACTCAGACTATTGCAGGGGGACACTGGCGAGACAGAAAATACTAACAGAAAATAAAAACAACCCACTTGACTGGATTTAATGTATTAATATTTTCTGTCTCGTCAGTGTCCCCATGCAGTAGTCTGAGTACCGCCGTGATAAAAGAATGTTTAATGTTTCATTTGCAGCAGAATATGTGCCACATCTCTGTCTACCAACGATGAACTGTTTATGGACTGGAATAAATCAAACAAGAGGTTTCATTTTAGGGTGGCACGGTGGTGTAGTGGTTAGCGCTGTCGCCTCACAGCAAGAAGGTCCGGGTTCGAGCCCCGTGGCCGGCGAGGGCCTTTCTGTGCGGAGTTTGCATGTTCTCCGCGTGTCCGCGTGGGTTTCCTCCGGGTGCTCCGGTTTCCCCCACAGTCCAAAGACATGCAGGGTTAACTGGTGGCTCTAAATTGACCGTAGGTGTGAATGTGAATGGTTGTCTGTGTCTATGTGTCAGCCCTGTGATGACCTGGCGACTTGTCCAGGGTGTACCCCGCCTTTCGCCCGTAGTCAGCTGGGATAAGCTCCAGCTTGCCTGCGACCCTGTAGAACAGGATAAAGCGGCTAGAGATAATGAGATGAGATGAGGTTTTATTTTAATGCTGTCCTGTGTATTAAAATCCGGATCTGGAATCAGTGCAGTCCTAAGAGTCTACGGATTTCCCACAACATCTTCTCGTAATGTTAACGATTAGTCCGATGACGCCGACAAAGACGATCGATCCGAGTAATCCGCGCAGTATTAAAACTTCATAACTGTCGGTGGTTGATAACTGTTGTCGCCCTGGTGAAACAAAGAATAACTTGATTATTTATTCAGAAATTTCCAAAGATGTAGGCTGAGAAACTGTGGAACTGTCAACACGAAAAGGCGTCTCTGTGTCAGTTTATCCTTTACACGCTACCTGACATGCATGGAGACTGACTGTACATCAGGACGTCAGTATAAACAGGACAAAACGGGACGGCATTTTCAAATAAAAACTCAAACTACACTGGAACATTCGCTCAGCAGCTCACACTAACTATGAACAAATCCATTCCCTTTCAATTTCCAAAGCTTTTCCAAGGTAACATTAGAATAAGGGATACTTACGTTCTACCTTCAGTAAAACAGCGTTTGGGTATCCGTCCTGCGACTCATCATGGAGGAGACACTGATATAATCCTGCATCAGACAGGTCAACTGAAGCGATGTGAAGACTGAGATGTCCATCTTGAAATCCTTTTCCTGACATCGTCAATCTGCTTTCTGACGCGTCAGCCGTCGTCACCGATCCGTTTGCATGATTGTACAGCAGAACCTTTTGTCCAGCTTTCATCCATGTGACATCTTGAACATTGTGCCGAGTGTCTCCGTAGCACGGCAGCGTGACATTCTCCCTCTCGAAAACCTTTATAACTGTCGGCACTGTCAAGCAGAAACAATTTTAGCTTTACTAGAGCGGCGGCTACAATTATCGACACCTTAACAGATCTTCTGGCTGTTGCAAAAGTAGAAAAGACTTTTTGCGCACGAATAATTACTCAAACTTCCACTGGGGAAAAAAAAAAAAAGAGTTGATTCCTGATTACTTAGTGTATCAGATCATATGACACCGTTCCACAATTATCAATACTTTTGTCCACAGTTATTGAACCGTTCCGCAATTATCGACATCCAGATGATTATTTATAAAAAAATAAATAAAAAAATCAGTCTGTGGCATTAAGGTAACAAAACAGTTTTATTTCAAATTTGTTTGACACAGACTTATATTTAGTACAAAATATATTTTATAGAACGACATCAAGGGTGGCACAGTGGTGTAGTGGTTAGCGCTGTCGCCTCACAGCAAGAAGGTCCGGGTTCGAGCCCCGGCGAGGGCCTTTCTGTGTGGAGTTTGCATGTTCTCCGCGTGGGTTTCCTCCGGGTGCTCCGGTTTCCCCCACAGTCCAAAGACATGCAGGTTAGGTTAACTGGTGACTCTAAATTGACCGTAGGTGTGAATGTGAGTGTGAATGGTTGTCTGTGTCTATGTGTCAGCCCTGTGATGACCTGGCGACTTGTCCAGGGTGTACCCCGCCTTTCGCCCATAGTCAGCTGGGATAGGCTCCAGCTTGCCTGCGACCCTGTAGAACAGGATAAAGCGGCTAGAGATAATGAGATGAGAACGACATCAACGTCGGTGTTTACGTAAATGAGGAAGTAATTCTAATGTTTGGAACAAATGAACTGATAACGTTGAACCTGTGTCAGAAAATCTTTTTGTTCCACTTTCTAAGTATTTCCATAGATCACGTTTTGTTAATCATTTGTTGTTGTTTGTATTAATTTCTAGTTAGGCAATTGACATTATAACCGCATGAAAATCCAGGTCAAAGGTCGCACGTCATTCCTCGAACCAAAATATTAAATGTCCATTGATATTGTAATATGTGGTCGATATTTACAATAAACTGCAAAAAATATAATAATAATATTTTCTGAATGGAATTGAAAAATCTGAATATTTCAAGCATGTAATTTTTTATATGCTCGGAATTTAATTCCGCTCTAATTCTATTTATTGCACTAGGATTCCAAATACTCGATAAACATTCCATTCTGTTATGGATCAGAAAAAAAAATTATCATAAATCACGGCACTTTTATTATTATTTTTTTTTTAAGTACTTCATCTACTTCAACAATGTTACACAAAGATCGATCCATAACAGTGGTAAATGTCCCTTAATTCCACAGGGTGTCGATAATGGTGGACACCGGTGAAAGTGATAGCGCTTATCGACACCTCACGTGACTTCTCAAATGCGTGTTTAGATACAAAATGCCGACTGTCAAATGAAAGAGTAAGAAACAAAGTAGGTTTCGACAAGAAGATCATGAAATATCAGTGAATTTGATCAGTAAAAACATGTCCGTGATCTTTCCACCATGCTTACTTGCGATGATGACGTCCGGGTTTTCCTCAAATTGCTGATCGTGCGAAAAAACTTCCATCTCAGGTAACGAGCTGCGTCGTCAGACGACGAGATCAAAGGGCGAGGTGGGTCTTCCGGTTGATTATTAACCGATAATACAGTGGTGCTTGAAAGTTTGTGAACCCTTTAGAATTTTCTATATTTCTGCATAAATATGACCTAAAACATCATCAGAGTTTCACACAAGTCCTGAAAGTAGATAAAGAGAACCCAGTTAAACAAATGAGACAAAAATATTATACTTGGTCATTTATTTATTGAGGAAAATGATCCAATATTACATATCTGTGAGTGGCAAAAGTATGTGAACCTCTAGGATTAGCAGTTAATTTGAAGGTGAAATCAGAGTCAGGTGTTTTCAATCAATGGGATGACAATCAGGTGTGAGTGGGCACCCTGTTTTATTTAAAGAACAGGGATCTATCAAAGTCTGATCTTCACAACACGTTTGTGGAAGTGTATCATGGCACGAACAAAGGAGATTTCTGAGGACCTCGGAAAAAGCGTTGTTGATGCTCATCAGGCTGGAAAAAGTTACAAAACCATCTCTAAAGAGTTTGGACTCCACCAATCCACAATCAGACAGATTGTGTACAAATGGAGAAAATTCAAGACCATTGTTACCCTCCCCAGGAGTGGTCGACCAACAAAGATCACTCCAAGAGCAATAGTTGGCGAGGTCACAAAGGACCCAAGGGTAACTTCTAAGCAACTGAAGGCCTCTCTCACATTGGCTAATGTTAATGATCATGAGTCCACCATCAGGAGAACACTGAACAACAATGGTGTGCATAGCAGGGTTGCAAGGAGAAAGCCACTGCTCTCCAAAAAGAACATTGCTGCTCATCTGCAGTTTGCTAAAGACCATGTGGACAAGCCAGAAGGCTATTGGAAAAATGTTTTGTGGACGGATGAGACCAAAATAGAACTTTTTGGTTTAAATGAGAAGCGTTATGTTTGGAGAAAGGAAAACACTGCATTCCAGCATAAAAACCTTATCCCATATGTGAAACATGGTGGTGGTAGTATCATGGTTTGGGCCTGTTTTACTGCATCTGGGCCAGGACGGCTTGCCATCATTGATGGAACAATGAATTCTGAATTATACCAGCGAATTCTAAAGGAAAATGTCAGGACATCTGTCCATGAACTGAATATCAAGAGAAGGTGGGTCATGCAGCAAGACAACGACCCTAAGCACACAAGTCGTTCTACCAAAGAACGGTTCAAGAAGAATAAAGTTAATGTTTTGGAATGGCCAAGTCAAAGTCCTGACCTTAATCCAATGGAAATGTTGTGGAAGGACCTGAAGCGAGCAGTTCATGTGAGGAAACCCACCAACATCCCAGAGTTGAAGCTGTTCTGGACAGAGGAACGGGCTAAAATTCCCCCAAGCCGGTGTGCAGGACTGATCAACAGTTATCAGAAACGTTTAGTTGCAGTTATTGCTGCACAAGGGGGTCACACCAGATACTGAAAGCGAAGGTTCACATACTTTTGCCACTGACATATGTAATATTGGATCATTTTCCTCAATAAATAAATGGCTATGTATAATATTCTTGTCTCATTTGTTTAACTGGGTTCTCTTTATCTACTTTTAGGACTTGTGTGAAACTCTGATGATGTTTTAGGTCATATTTATGCAGAAATATAGAAAATTCAAAAGGGTTCACAAACTTTCAAGCACCACTGTAGGTGTGGTAACTGAAACTCACCTTTGTAAAATTGTTTTTATTGGTAAATCTGGAAAGGTGTCGATAATTATGGACTGTCGATAATTGTAGCCGCTGCTCTATTGTGCTTTTCTGTCCGAGCTGCCTACACCTGTGTGGCTTATCAGACTTTACTACAGACATGATAAGAATGACAATTTTCTGTTCATGACATCAGGCACACTTACCGATCACTTTCAGTTTTACTTCAGTCGCTGATTTTCCATTACAGATGCACCTGTAGGAGCCTGCGTGATTGTAGGTGACTGAGTTGATCGTCAGGGAGACGTCTCCTTTGCTGGCATTTCCTGACAGAGAAAATCCTTTTTCAAAATGCCATTCGTTGTGGCACATCTTGCTTTCAGCAATGGTAGCTTTGCTGGGAATGAAGAGGATCCACTGAACCACCGGACATTTTCCAGAGCAGGTACACGGAAAGGTCCCGGGCTCACTTACGATGATCTGTCTGAATAGGAAGGCTTGGCACTGTAGCATGAACAGGGAAACTAACAGATAGGAGAACAAATTAGAATAGATATTTTGAACATGTGACACAATCGAGTCAAACAAAGTTCCTGGCCATAACCGATAGCGTTTTTCATTTACTCCTTTGGAAACCATCTGGACACAATATGGCAAACACGTCACACTTTCAAATTTATTGAGAACTTGTGCCCCGATAACCCCCCAGCGTGACCATGGTTGCGACATGCCCCAATACACAATCCTCCTCGGTATTCTTTTCCTACAAGTTACGACACGGAAAAATCCCAAAAGCTATAATTCATGAACGGGCCACTCCACGTGCAATCTGTCAGTCTCCGTTTGATCACAAAACAGTAAAGGTTTCCCGAATCAACATGTCCATCCATTATCCGTAACCGCTTATCCTGTGCAGGGTCGCAGGCAAGCTGGAGCCTATCCCAGCTGACTATGGGCGACAGGCAGGGTACACCCTGGACAAGTGGCCAGATCATCGTTTGGCTGACACATAGACATGGACAACCATTCACACCGACGGTCAATTTAGAGCCACCAATTAGCCTAACCGCATGTCTTTGAAATGTAGGGGAAACCGGAGGAAACCCACACAGACATGGGGAGAACATGCACACTCCGCAAAGAAAGGCCCTGGTTCTGGGCTTGAACCCAGAACCTTCTTGCTGTGAGGCAACAGTGCTAACCACTACACCACCGTGCTGCCCTAATCAACACGGCAACAACTTCAAATCAATATTAGTGTCCCCTGCTGCCGATTTTCTGAATCGAGCCAAAAAGTTCATCTCTCAGCTATCTTTGGAGTTAAAGAATCTGGTCTCGTACTGTCTAGCTGTCAATATAGCATGATTACATTTATATCTCTTCTAGCATGCAGACTGATTTTACTGAACTGGAAGCAGGCTCGACCCCCGACTCACTCTGCCCTTTTGAAAGATGTTATGCAACATCTACCAGTTAGAAAAAATTAATTCTCATTGAGAGGGTGTGAAGATAAATTCCATCAAATCCGGAACCCTTTTATAGATCACTTCAACAGAAGTAAACCAGAACTTCCTGCAATTTAGCCTGATGTTAATATGAAGACAGCACTGAACTACTCGATATCCTCTTTTATTTCTGTCGCTTCTCATGGGTATTTTTTTCGTTTGTTTGTTTTTGTTTTCTTTGGTGTATATATGTGTCATTGATATACATCGGTATGTCAGATATGTCAAATACTGTGTGTATGTTAAACTCTGAAAACCCCAATAAAAATAAAAAATTTAAAAAAAAAAAAAAAAGTGTTAAAAAGTTCGTCTATTCCACCGGCGCCGCCACGATTGAAAATCACGTGATTGGCCAATTGGCCAAAGCTCAAAAAGGTGTTCATGAACCTGACGCACCGTGCTGTTTTACCTGTAGACTTTCCCACTGTCCGAAATCGCTCACTCGTTCACTACTCCCTTTTCACTTGATAGGGAATTACTAGATAGAGGACTATATAGTGAGCTCATTGAAAAAAAACACTTTCGGACACTGGTCAGTAGGGTGCATCAGTTGCCCTCACTTTCATAAAATCTGATGCATTTGTTTGGGTGTTCCTTTTCACCAATAAAGACATCCTGTAAAATTTTTTGACCATATTCACAAGTCTAGTGGTGGCACCATGAGGTTCATTTTTTGCCAAAAAACGCTTATTTTATGTTTTCGCATAAGGTTTGAATCACAATGTTGGACTCCATTTACTGATTTCTTGTGACCCAGAGATCATGTTAAGAACCTTTGCAAGGGATTGAGAAGCATTAATGTGATTCATAATACATTTGTATTGTTTAAAAGTAGTTGAACAATGATTCAATGAACAGCTAAAACTCAAACTGTGCTTGATAATATATTTAGAATATGTACTAAAAATGTGTATCTAAGATATTTGGTATACTCTATAAGGTGCCATAATGTTTCATGAAAAATGATCGAAATTTTGTCATAAAAGTCATAAAATAGCAGCTTTTTCCATAACTTTGAGCTCCTGGTGCCACCATTAAATTTTAGAATTTTGTCAAAATATTTTACCCAGTGTGTTTTCTTACCAAAAGGAACAAAAAAACAAAAAAATGCATCATGATCGGAGGAACTTTTCATTTTTAGGGGGCAACTAATGCACCCTACTGGTCGGTTGCGCTATTATTTACATCATTACTGTCACACAATTAAAACGTGGTGGGTTTTCAAAATGATAAATACGTGCATGCATTTTTGTGATAAATACATATTATATTGAGCGTATTTGTCACATTAATCAATCCAAAGTACTTTGTGTCTGCTGCATCTTTTGGTTCTTTTAAATCAAGGCTGAATACTTTCTTCGTTTCCGCTGCCTTTTATTCAATCAAATTTGAGGCTTTTGATTTGATTTCTTTCAGTGCGACCACAATGCACGATGGGACATATTGCTTGGTTAGTGACCATCGGTTGTCCACTACTTTTCGTGATGCGTTGTGGGATACTTTGAATGCACTATATCTCATCTCATCTCATTATCTCTAGCCGCTTTATCCTTCTACAGGGTCGCAGGCAAGCTGGAGCCTATCCCAGCTGACTACGGGCGAAAGGCGGGGTACACCCTGGACAAGTCGCCAGGTCATCACAGGGCTGACACAGACACAGACAACCATTCACATTCACACCTACGGTCAATTTAGAGTCACCAGTTAACCTAACCTGCATGTCTTTGGACTGTGGGGGAAACCGGAGCACCCGGAGGAAACCCACGCGGACACGGGGAGAACATGCAAACTCCGCACAGAAAGGCCCTCGCCGGCCCCGGGGCTCGAACCCAGGACCTTCTTGCTGTGAGGCGACAGCGCTAACCACTACACCACCGTGCCGCCCTGAATGCACTATATAGGGTGTAATAATCCTCACTATCGTTTCGGACAGCACTACAAAATGGCGTCCTCATTATATCTATATATGAGCAGGGGCCGATTTCGGACACAGGGTTTGTGTACTACTTGTTTAATTTCCAGCCCTTCCATACTATGACAATGTGTTGTGAGCCTTTAGTTCTGTTTTTGTGACTCATTTTGACACTTCACATTCAAAACATGGGGTGTGGCTTCTTGCAGATGAATTCAACGTAACTCACCTTTCAACCGATGATGATGAATTGCCCTTTATTGTCACTAGTCACAAGTACCAGCGAAATTAGCCATCAACCCGTCCATACACATACATACAATCAACACAGGGGGAGTAGACAGGACAGGAAGACAGGGATGAAAAATACAGTAGTAACATGAGGGGAGGGGAGGAGAGGAGAAAAAAGCAACCCCCACACTATGCCCCTAAAGGGAGTACAGTATGGGAACATTAAAAAAATACACCTCAGCACATAAGCACAAAAGTAACACAGTACACTTTTTCACATGACTCAAGACTCGAGGGGGAAGGGAATGAGGGAGAGGGCAGAGGTATGGGTAACCCAGCGCAAACAAGCAGCCCGGTCCTGCAGCCAGACGGCGCTTACCGACTTGTCATACTGGGGGTAAAACAGCGACTGCGGGAAGGGGGGGTAGGGATACAAGAGAATCTAACAGCAGTGACCTCTGGGAGAAAATTGTTTCCCCAGCAACGGCCTTGGCCAAGTCAGTGCGCAGCATGCAAACTCCGCACAGAAAGGTCCCTATCGGCCACCGGGCTCGAACCCAGAACCTTCTTGCTGTGAGGCAAGAGTGCTCACCACTACACCACAGTACCGCCCGGATCAACACATTGGCAACTTCAAATCAATATATAGTCAACTTGTCTTCTTAGTTGAAAAAAAAATCGTCCGTTTGGATCAATATTATCGACTTGAATTGAATAACGTTGAGCCGAGTAATCTTGACTGATTAATGATGAAAATAAGGTTGGTAAACTGGCCGTGGAGCCAGTCTACCAACCTTTTGTTTATGTAATACATGACTTCTAACATGGGAACCCCCAGCTTTGGGATTTTTCTGTCATCATACTTTGTCAGAAAAGAAGACCGAGGTGTATTGGGGCAGGAAGCAACTATGGCATGACATTTAAAAAAAATAAAATGTTAATTTTCCAAATCACCCATTTCCAAAACGCTCGTCTTACGTCTCTCCTGAAACCATGAACAGTTTCTGACCATCACAGGAGAACTGTGGTCACTTCAGGAAAGCAGATAAATAGGCTAATTTTATCGAAATAATATCATACAACAATGAAACTGAACATCCAGAATAGAGGTTTTCCTCAAAGTCAGGTCATGAGCACCTGAAGCACACGAGCAGCTTCATGAAGCTTTTCGAGTTGATGTGATTTCATGTGATTTAGTCCAGGGCTTTTCAAAGTGTGGGGTGCGCCCCCCCCTGGGGGGTGCAACGTGAGGAAAAATAAACCAGAATAAGTTACTACTGCGGACATTTAGCGAACTTCAGCTAGCCTTTACCAGAGACAAAATGGATCGATTTTTAGTACCTAAAGCTACAGTGAGTGAGGAGACAAAGTCTGGGCCAAGCAAAAAAAAAACAGACCCTCCAGGATGTTGCGATTTGCAACTTCAGCGCAAATTCAACTAATCCCCGCGAATTCAGGGCGGTGTTGCAATTATATCCAATCACCGCAACTTTCCCGCAAATTTGACCAATCGTTGGCGTCGTCTTGAGGTGACGTCGACAAACTACCTTCCGCCTTACTTCCGTGTATACGTTCAAGAGAAGCAGCATGCGTGCAGTGTTGTCAGATTGGGCGGTTTCGAGTGCATTTTGGCGGGTTTTGAACATATTTTGGACTGGAAACCGTCAGCAGTATCTGGCAACATTGCATGATGTGCGAGTCAGTGTTTATGTAGGCTTAAATTCTGTTACTGAAAGGGTGTTATGTTTACAGTGAAGGACTGTGTGCACTTTATTTTTTTTACTTAATACAAGAAATTAATGGATGCCAACATTTTTGCCAAAATGGTATTTTATTTTCCATTGTTTAGGCAGCTTCAGCATCATACTGTGAGATTCTGTTCAAATTGTTTTTTTTCTTCTATGAAGCCTGAGCCATTTATTTTATTAGTTTATAATTATTGTTTAATTTAGTCTTCAGGAGAGACTGCCTGCACACAGTACTAGTATTAATAGTTTTTTTTTCCTTACATGAAATCTGAGGCATTTATATTATATTTTAAGGTAACTTCATGTTGTGCTGTGAGGTTCTCTGCACTTTAACTTTTGAACCAACAGGTGCATTTGGATAAGTAAAGCCTATTTTTCTGCATTTTTGTAGTCCTGGTAATCTTTTATATTGATAAAGTTGTTTATAGGACCATTTCTCAGTGTCTTTTTTTTTTAATCAATAGTTTTTCAGTAATAACTTAATATTTAACATATCACTCAATTTTAATCACAAAAAAAGAAAATCGCAACAATTTCTTGCAACTTTCACTTCCTCCCGCAATGTAATCGCAACAAAAACCTAAAAAACACCACAACTTTCATCGCAATTCTTTTGGAAAACCCCCCACAACATCAGACATTTTAGCCCGCAACAATCACAAAAAAGGCCCGTGAAATCCTGGGGACTGGAAAAAGAAGGAAGTATGACCACGATTATTTAAAGTTTGGATTTTCATGGACTGGATCTGAAGATGCTCCACTGCCACAGTGTGTTGTCTGCCAAGAGGTGCTAGCTAACGATGCTATGAGTAGGGCTGCACAATATATCGAAAAAGTATCGATATCGCGATATCATAGTTTGCGATACACGTACCGCAAAAATTACTTAAATTTCGATAAAAGGCACATTTTTCTGTGCCGTCCAATCACATTTGAATGTCAACAAGCGCCGCGGGATAACTCCACCCCTATTGCAAAACAAGTAAAAGCCTTGTGGTGATGGCAGAAGCGGTAGCAAGTGTGGTGAGACAAACTTGTGTGAGGAGGAACTGGTTTCCAAAAAAAAAAAAATACACGTCTGCTATTTGGAAGTACTTTGGATTCAGGAGGGGTGACGTACTGCAAACTCAGGTACTTTGCAAGACATGTAAAACAGTGGTGGGGCGGCTCACTGGGACAAACACTGATGTACAGCAGCATAAAAACATAAAACCGCGCTCTCTCTCACTCTCTCTCACACACACACACACACACACACACACTACCTCTCACTCTCACACAACCGCTCTCTCACCCGCATGTGTTATTAACAGATTGTGTTTGAGTTTATGGTGAATCTGTGCCGCTCACCTTCATCTCCCGGGAGCCGCTGAAATTGCCATTTTGAATGCTTTATGTTAATGTAATGTAGTTTTCAGTTTTTTGTTTATTTCAACTTAAGACATTTTCTGCTGTGCTCACAAAAATTAAGAGATTTAAAGATGATTGATGGACACCATTGCAGGTGTAGCCATGTTTTTCCAATAAAAAATAATGTTGGAATGGAAGCAATGCATTGGGTGTTTTTTTAAATGCTAGATACAGGGCAGAACGGCGAGTAGAGGTAAGAAAAACATTATATATTTAATTATCGTGATACATATCGATATCGAGATATTCAGTCATGTTATCGAATATCGCATATTTTTCTGATATCGTGCAGCCCTAGCTATGAGATGTTTAAAATGTGTAAAACAAGAGGTTTTAAAAAGCACAGATGTTTAAAATGTGAAAGAAAAAAATAAAAATGTGTACAACAACCATTTTTTAAAAATACGAATGGAACATTAAGTATAGCAACAACAAAAATTGTGGGGGGGGACGCTGTTGTTTATTTGCTCTCCGAAGGGGGGGCTGACTCTCCCACACTTTGAAAACCCCTGATTTAGTCAACATTTATTTTTGAGTTCATTTGAATTCACAGTCATGCTACAAACTTTTCTGTGCAATAAGCATGATATCAGCACACATGGGCGCCGCCAGGGGGGGAAAGGTTAGAACAATTCTAGGGGCCCAGCACTGCCATGAGGCCCTTTAAGGGGCTGATAATATGCTTTTAATGATTTTAATAAGACTTTTGAAATAACAACAATGCAATATTCCATCTGGTAAAATGAGCTAATTGAACAAGGTTGTCTATTTTTTGAGTTCTTCAACATATTGTCATTTAACCCTCCCCCTTTTGCGAAATGGTACGGTCCAGTTCTGGTAGACGCGCGATGCGTTAAATCTGTGTGCTGATCAGTGCAACGCTGCTTGCTGCTGTGTCGCGGTGCAGCAGCCAGCCAGCCAGCAGTGGAGTGCGTACAGTCTATGATCGCTAAATATGAAGAGTGGCTGTCAAAAACGTAAAGAAAGGCAGCTGAAAGCTGAGAGGGACCGGAGAGGCAGGCAACTGGTCACTCAGTTTTTCCCAAAGAAAGGTAGCTATCGCTCACATGTGTGTTCAAAATATTAGCGAATGGTAAATGAACAGTATGAACGTGGTTGGATTAGCCTATCAAGAGAACACTTTTACAGTTTGTACAGTGACATTTTTTCCATTTTAATAACTGAACTGACTTGTGTGATAAACAAGATGAAATATTACGTTATGCTGGTGCTAATAACTAGTGCTAATAACCAGTTTCATAACTAATGGGATGCCCTAAATACGCACAGATTCAGCCTCAGGGGGACCTCCGCCCTACCAAACCACTGAATCCCCCTTTGGAGAAGGAGGTAAGCAGCAATACAACCCATAAATGCTTTAGGATTGAAGTTTTTAATGAGCGAGCGCCATATACAGTTTGCTAGATTAAAGTGTTGCTAATAACGGACACCAGTCAAGTGTTTGACATGGTTACGTGTGTGGAATGTTCACACGTTCTAAACCATTGGTTTCAAATTGAGGAGCTGGAGAAAGCGCAGCACACATAAAAGAGGGATAGAGGTTACAACATATGAAGAAATACATACGTAATTGATCAAATTGAAATGTCACTCCGTGTCACTTTGAAATAAATTTATAATAAGATGTTTCCTTGCGGCGGCACGGTGGTGTAGTGGTTAGCGCTGTCGCCTCACAGCAAGAAGGTCCTGGGTTCGAGCCCCGGGGCCGGCGAGGGCCTTTCTGTGTGGAGTTTGCATGTTCTCCCCGTGTCCGCGTGGGTTTCCTCCGGGTGCTCCGGTTTCCCCCACAGTCCAAAGACATGCAGGTTAGGTTAACTGGTGACTCTAAATTGACCGTAGGTGTGAATGTGAGTGTGAATGGTTGTCTGTGTCTATGTGTCAGCCCTGTGATGACCTGGCGACTTGTCCAGGGTGTACCCCGCCTTTCGCCCGTAGTCAGCTGGGATAGGCTCCAGCTTACCTGCGACCCTGTAGAAGGATAAAGCGGCTAGAGATAATGAGATGAGATGTTTCCTTGCAATTGTGACGAGGGTGGGCAAAGTTGGGGGGCCCAAAATTCTAATCTTTCATGGGGCCCAAAATTTCTGGCGGCGCCCCTGTCAGCACAGTCCGAACAGTTTCTGCAGGCTAAATATAGCGCGTGATCTTTTGTTTTTTTTTCGAGGAATTGTTCACTCAGACTCGCAGACGACCACGTGTGTTGAAAAGCTGGCACATCCCCACAACTCAAAGGTTTCACACTTCCTCCATGGCGACAATGACTTTCTGGTAATGTCTCACTGTAAGATGTGTGACAGGACAGAAGATAAAACAGTAACACTTACCAATTCCAGGAATGCCAAGGATTAAAACCGACTTCATGTTATTGTCTGAAAACACCAATCTGAGAAACAAACAACATTATTATCTCATCTCATCATCTCTAGCTGCTTTATCCTGTTCTACAGGGTCGCAGGCAAGCTGGAGCCTATCCCAGCTGACTACGGGCGAAAGGCGGGGTACACCCTGGACAAGTCGCCAGGTCATCACAGGGCTGATACATAGACACAGACAACCATTCACACTCACATTCACACCTACGGTCAATTTAGAGTCACCAGTTAACCTAACCTGCATGTCTTTGGACTGTGGGGGAAACTGGAGCACCCGGAGGAAACCCACGCAGACACGGGGAGAACATGCAAACTCCTTGCCGGCCATGGGGCTCGAACCCGGACCTTCTTGCTGTGAGACAACAGCGCTAACCACTACACCACCATACCGCCCCAACATTATTATTATTATTATTATTATTAATCTTTTTCACGGCGGCACGGTGGTGTAGTGGTTCGCGCTGTCGCCTCACAGCAAGAAGGTCCTGGGTTCGAGCCCCGGGGCCGGCGAGGGCCTTTCTGTGTGGAGTTTGCATGTTCTCCCCGTGTCCGCGTGGGTTTCCTCCGGGTGCTCCGGTTTCCCCCACAGTCCAAAGACATGCAGGTTAGGTTAACTGGTGACTCTAAATTGACCGTAGGTGTGAATGTGAGTGTGAATGGTTGTGTGTCTATGTGTCAGCCCTGTGATGACCTGGCGACTTGTCCAGGGTGTACCCCGCCTTTCGCCCGTAGTCAGCTGGGATAGGCTCCAGCTTGCCTGCGACCCTGTAGAAGGATAAAGCGGCTACAGATAATGAGATGAGATGAGATCTTTTTCACACGTGACATCAGCACCATTATACTTTCTCCTTTCAGCTTTATGGTTCGTGTTCAATGAGTTAATGGAGTGTTTCTTAAAGCACAGTAAAATATCGGTTTATTTTATTACATTACACAGAAAGATTCATAAATTAATAACAACACATTTACTTCACAGCAGCAAAGTGGCTGGCTGTACTTGTGAAGTGTTTAGACTATTTAACAAAAATTAATTAAAAAAAAAAACTTACCTGTGCAAATTTCTCAAAGAAAAAGTGGAGTGAACATGCAGGGCAGCGTGGTCGGATCAGAGTAGTACACAGATGAACAGTCACTGGTGATCCTCCCCAGTGCAAAATCACTCGCCGGCACGCAGCCAAAAAAAAAGGAAGAAGAAGAAGCAAGCGGAGGGTGGGTGAACGGAAGGAAGCGGAGCCCTTAAAAGGACATGTGCGAGTGAAAAAAAAAAACCTTGTCGCAGAAGCATGCAGAGGCCTTAAGGGTTTCTCGTGCGCACCTGAAACACGAGAAAAGTTTCAAGTGCGCACATGTCCTTTTAAGGGCTCCGCTTCCTTCCGTTCATCCTTCCTCCGCTTGCTTCTTCTTCCTTCTTTTTTGGCTGCGTGCCGGCAAGTGGTTTTGCACTGGGGAGGACATGGGGGGAGGATCACCAGTGACTGTTCATCTGTGTACTACTCTGAACCGACCACATCTGCCCTGCATGTGGTTCACTCCACTTTTTCTTTGAGAAATTTAGGGGTTTTTTTACTCGCACATGTCCTTTTAAGGGCTCGGTAAAAAAAAAAAAAAAAAAGCGGTTTGCTGCCAAAACAGAAAAAAAGAAAACACGGTATCGCGTGATAACGTGGAAAGTTTGTTCGAACAAGATATTTTTCACGTTATAATATTTTCACGTTATGACGTGAAACGTTTCATGTTATACCGTGATCATTTGGTTTCACGTTATCATGTGATGACTTTAAACTCATGTTTGAATCTACGGTTTGACTGAGGTGTGTGGAGAATAAACTGGGAAATATGGAGAATAATATTTCCCAGTTGGGAAATATGGGGAATGAACTGGGAATTATGGAGAATAAACTGGGTAGTATGGGGAATGAACTGGGAAGTATGGGGAATAAACTGGGAATTATGGAGAATAAACAGTAATATGGAGAATAAACTGGGTAATATGGGGAATAAACTACTGGGTAATATGGGGAATGAACTGGGAAGTATGGAGAATAAACTGGGAAATATGGGGAATAAACTGGGAAATATGGAGAATAAACTGGGTAGTATGGGGAATGAACTGGGTAATATGGGGAATGAACTGGGAAGTATGGGGAATAAACTGGGTAGTATGGGGAATAAACTACTGGGTAATATGGGGAATGAACTGGGAAGTATGGAGAATAAACTGGGAAATATGGAGAATAAACTGGGTAGTATGGGGAATGAACTGGGTAGTATGGGGAATGAACTGGGTAATATGGGGAATGAACTGGGAAGTATGGGGAATAAACTGGGTAGTATGGGGAATAAACTACTGGGTAATATGGGGAATGAACTGGGAAGTATGGAGAATAAACTGGGAAATATGGGGAATAAACTGGGAAATATGGAGAATAAACTGGGTAGTATGGGGAATGAACTGGGTAGTATGAGGAATGAACTACTGGGTAATATGGGGAATGAACTGGGAAGTATGGGGAATAAACTGGGTAGTATGGGGAATAAACTGGGAATTATGGAGAATAAACAGTAATATGGAGAATAAACTGGGTAAGATGGGGAATGAACTGGGAAGTATGGGGAATAAACTGGGTAGTATGGGGAATAAACTACTGGGTAATATGGGGAATGAACTGGGAAGTATGGGGAATAAACTGGGAATTATGGAGAATAAACTGAGTAATATGGAGAATAAACTGGGTAATATGGGGAATGAACTGGGAAGTATGGGGAATAAACTGGGTAGTATGGGGAATAAACTACTGGGTAATATGGGGAATGAACTGGGAAGTATGGAGAATAAACTGGGAAATATGGGGAATGAACTGGGAATTATGGAGAATAAACTGAGTAATATGGAGAATAAACTGGGTAATATGGGGAATGAACTGGGAAGTATGGGGAATAAACTGGGTAGTATGGGGAATAAACTACTGGGTAATATGGGGAATGAACTGGGAAGTATGGAGAATAAACTGGGAAATATGGGGAATAAACTGGGAAATATGGAGAATAAACTGGGTAGTATGGGGAATGAACTGGGTAATATGGGGAATGAACTGGGAAGTATGGGGAATAAACTGGGTAGTATGGGGAATAAACTACTGGGTAATATGGGGAATGAACTGGGAAGTATGGAGAATAAACTGGGAAATATGGAGAATAAACTGGGTAGTATGGGGAATGAACTGGGTAGTATGGGGAATGAACTGGGTAATATGGGGAATGAACTGGGAAGTATGGGGAATAAACTGGGTAGTATGGGGAATAAACTACTGGGTAATATGGGGAATGAACTGGGAAGTATGGAGAATAAACTGGGAAATATGGGGAATAAACTGGGAAATATGGAGAATAAACTGGGTAGTATGGGGAATGAACTGGGTAGTATGAGGAATGAACTACTGGGTAATATGGGGAATGAACTGGGAAGTATGGGGAATAAACTGGGTAGTATGGGGAATAAACTGGGAATTATGGAGAATAAACAGTAATATGGAGAATAAACTGGGTAAGATGGGGAATGAACTGGGAAGTATGGGGAATAAACTGGGTAGTATGGGGAATAAACTACTGGGTAATATGGGGAATGAACTGGGAAGTATGGGGAATAAACTGGGAATTATGGAGAATAAACTGAGTAATATGGAGAATAAACTGGGTAATATGGGGAATGAACTGGGAAGTATGGGGAATAAACTGGGTAGTATGGGGAATAAACTACTGGGTAATATGGGGAATGAACTGGGAAGTATGGAGAATAAACTGGGAAATATGGGGAATGAACTGGGAATTATGGAGAATAAACTGAGTAATATGGAGAATAAACTGGGTAATATGGGGAATGAACTGGGAAGTATGGGGAATAAACTGGGTAGTATGGGGAATAAACTACTGGGTAATATGGGGAATGAACTGGGAAGTATGGAGAATAAACTGGGTAATATGGGGAATGAACTGGGAAGTATGGGGAATAAACTGGGTAGTATGGGGAATAAACTACTGGGTAATATGGGGAATGAACTGGGAAGTATGGGGAATAAACTGGGTAGTATGGGGAATAAACTACTGGGTCGGAGAATGAACTGGGAAGTATGGGGAATAAACTGGGTAATATGGAGAATAAACTGGGAAATATGGGGAATGAACTGGGAAGTATGGGGAATAAACTGGGTAGTTTGACTCATTTACATGATTTAATCAAGTTCTAGTTATGAGTTCATGCTTGTGTCGAACTGCGGTCAAGTTGGAAATATATTCACAGGTTCAAACTTCCCGGATCAATCAGTCTGAAGCGAAATGTTGTGAAAACACAAGAGACGCCCCTTTCCTGCTGTACCAAGGCAGACAACGAGGTCCACGCTGATTTTAATCCAGTCGGTTCATTGTGGGAGCTGCACTCCTCACACCGCTGTGAGCTGAGTGCACAGGGACCGTCTAAAACAGGGGTCATCAAACTACGGCCCGTGGGCCGACTCCGGCCCGCCACCCCCCTTTGACCGGCCCCCAGCCCCTCTGCCCCCCACCACTTGAACCGGCCCTATGAGGCAATCCCCAAAAGTGGTCATGGCCTATTTTTTTAAAATTGCTTTTTGGCAAATAATAACATGTCTGCATCTTGTATTTTGTTGATTTTATCAATTAAAATTGATATTTAGTTATCAAATGAACTATTCATA
Source organism: Neoarius graeffei (assembly GCF_027579695.1). Lineage (NCBI taxonomy): Eukaryota > Metazoa > Chordata > Actinopteri > Siluriformes > Ariidae > Neoarius > Neoarius graeffei. Next base: position 11,901,512 of record NC_083588.1, read on the forward strand.
TTTCCAGAATTTTCGTCATATGCTCGCGATCAAGCAGTGACAGGCAGCGCACGTGCAGAGAACTGTCAGTGTTCAGGACAGCAAAATGGCTAGCGGTCAGCGAAAAGCTGACAGAGAGTGCAGAGTTTTTAAACAACAGTGGACCACCGATTATTTTTTCATTCAGTGTAAGGACCGTGCAGTTTGTCTTGTATGTAAAGAAAGTGTGTCGGTTTTCAAAGAATATAATCTGCGTCGTCACTACGAAACCCGCCACAAAGAGTATGCTAGTTTGCGAGGGCAAACAAGAGAAGACAGGATTCGGAGGATGAAATGCGGACTGGCTGCACAACAGAATGGATTCCTTCGCCAAACCCAGATCAACCAGGCTGCTGTCCGAGCTAGCTATAAGGTAGCTCACCTACTAGCTACCCATGGAAAGCCGTTTACCGATGGGGACTTTGTTAAAGTATGCATGCTTGCTGTGGCCAAGGAGGTGTGTCCTGACAAGAAGGATGCGCTCAACGCGGTGAGTCTCTCCGCGCCTGCTATGACCAGGCGAACCGAAGATTTGGGGGACAACGTGTATGACCAGCTGAATGAGAAAGCATCAGAATTCGAGTTTTTTGCTTTGGCCATGGATGAGAGCAATGACGTGCAGGACACAGCACAACTGCTGTGATCTATTGATCTACTGCTCATATTATTATAATTTCACTGTTTTTTTAATGTATTTATTTTATAGGCCTATTTATTTGACCTTTATTAAGTGCTGGACACAATTATTATTAATAATATTAATAATATCAACAGGTCTACCTACAATTTATAATTTTCCACTCACCTTTGCCAGTGTCAATCACCTCAACTAGGCAGATGTTTCTTACCTTGACAGCTTTGATGTTATTTTTATTAGAAAATAAATAAATGGAATATCAGTGGGATTTCAAATTAAAACAAAGTGTGAAGACTCGATTACTACTTTTGCAAACCACTAGTAAAGATAAACAAATATGTGCCAGGAATCAAGTGTTGATATAGTAGTGTGGATATAGTAGTGGGGATATAGTAGTGAGGATATAGTAGTGTGGATATAATAGTGGGGATATAATAGTGGGGATATAGTAGTGGGGATGGCTGTGCCAGGCTAGTAATCTCTACTACACAATGAGGCCTGCTGGTGGTCATATTTGTCTGGGTCATGCAATTCTATGTTATATAGCTGACCCGACCCCGGCCCCCCATCACAGTCAGGAACGACAGTGTGGCCCCCAGAGAAAAAAGTTTGGTGACCTGGTCTAAAAAGTGCAGGACCGAAAAAAAATGCTCCGAAAATATTCAGTAACTTCACTCTTTATTCACTGTAGTGCCACCAAAACCACTCGCAGGAGACTGCTGATGTGTGCAGTGATTTTGGTGAGATGACAGTGAATAAGAGTGAAGTTATTGAATATTTTTGTCGCATCTCTTTACGGTCCTGAACTTTTGACTATCTTGAGGGTGACCAGACGAACTCTTTTGCCCGGACATGTACTCTTTTTGAGACCTAAAAAAATGTCCAGGCGGAATTTCAAAATCGTCCGGGATTTTGTTCTAAAGCCCTCAAGTATGCTGAACACCGGAACTTCCCTTGCGTTTCTCTGTGTCGCTCACAAACTTGTTCCGCCCTCCGCCTACTCAGCCCTGTTTGCTTTGCTTTGAGCGGAAGTGAGTAGGGGGCGGGCGTACGGTCTGACTGTAGAGCTTCCATCATTGGTCGATAGCCTTTTCTGTGGGCGAATCATTTAATTGGTCAGTGTGCACCTCGGGGCGGCACGGTGGTGTAGTGGTTAGCACTGTCGCCTCACAGCAAGAAGGTCCTGGGTTCGAGCCCCGGGGCCGGCGAGGGCCTTTCTGTGTGGAGTTTGCATGTTCTCCCCGTGTCCGCGTGGGTTTCCTCCGGGTGCTCCGGTTTCCCCCACAGTCCAAAGACATGCAGGTTAGGTTAACTGGTGACTCTAAATTGACCGTAGGTGTGAATGTGAGTGTGAATGGTTGTCTGTGTCTATGTGTCAGCCCTGTGATGACCTGGCGACTTGTCCAGGGTGTACCCCGCCTTTCACCCGTAGTCAGCTGGGATAGGCTCCAGCTTGCCTGCGACCCTGTAGAAGGATAAAGCGGCTAGAGATAATGAGATGAGATGAGTGTGCACCTCAGTAGCTGTCCAGCACATCTCATCTCATTATCTGTAGACGCTTTATCCTGTTCTACAGGGTCGCAGGCAAGCTGGAGCAAGGGCGTAAAAACAGTGTTGATATTGGTGGGGACATAATTTGGCCAAGCGCCCCAGTGCACCATGGTTGTCGCACGAAATGTGGCCTACACTGTACAAATGATTGGTTGTCCATTCCTTTGTGTTATTTTGATTTTTAGCACCAGGTACACTAATGCCGCTTTTCCACTACCAGCACGGCTGAGTTGGGCTGAGCCGTGCCGTGCTGGTTGGGCTGAGTCGAGCTGAGTGGGGCTGTTGGAGTTGCATTTCGACTACAACCGCGCTGAACCATGCTAGCTGGAAGTGTGTGGACACATTGGGTGGAGTTAGCGAAAGTGGGTGAACGTCACGTGATGTCGTTAGGCGGCGCAAACAGTGACATCAGTGACCTTTTAAGCAGTAGTCTCATGACCCGGATAGTAAACAATAAACATGGAATACATGGAGTCGTTAGTGTTGCTGGTCTTGGTGCTGTGGCCTGTTGTCACTGACAACGCCAACAGATACTGGCAAGAGTGTATAGATGAGGCGAGGCGCATAAGGCTTCAGAAATTCTCGTAATTCTTCTTCTTCCGGGTTTACGGTGTTTACAGATCCCAGCGTGCTCGTGGGGCGTGTGTGGGCATGTGAGGACACTCCTCCTCACCAGTCAGTGCACAGGGGAGTGTCTCCTCACGCCCCTAGCCCCACTCGGCTCGGTTTGGCTCACTTCAGCCCCACTCCAAAACCGTGCGAGTTTTGGGTGCTGAGTAGGGCTGAAGCAAGCTGAGTCGTGCTGCTCTGAGGTAGTCGAAACGCGAGCCGTGTCGGGCTGAAGTGAGCTGAAAAAGGGTAGTGGAAAAGGGCCATTAGTCTTAGACTTAGGCTAACATCTGCATGTATACGGGCAATACATTATCACACAGAGAAAGTCAATATAAGTAAACATTTAGCATTACCTACAAACATTTATTAGTGTGTGTGTGTGTGTGTGTGTGTGTGTGTGTGTGTGTGTGTGTGTGTGTGTGAGAGAGAGAGACAGACAGACAGACAGAGAGACAGACATAGAGAGAGAGAGAGAGAGATTGCAAACAGAAACTCCTTGCTGTTACAGGATCATACGACAAAAATGTGGCCTATTTACTACCCAACTCTTGGACAAAAGAGCCAAATGCATGGCGGCGGCGGTCATTTCTACAGATAAACTGCTGGCATATTTCTTTAATGTTAAGATCATCCAACCTCTCCTGGTGGATATGACACACAGCAGCATGGTTCAACCGCGCCTGTGTCATAGTTGACCTGAGCCACGTTTTCAGTCTCCTCAGAGCACTGAAACTTCGCTCGGACTCTGATGAAGACACAGGCATGACCAATAACAGCCTTAAAAGGGTTTCTACCTGATCAAATAGGCCCTGACCTCAGGTCCCATGCTTCTAAAGAGACCGGCTGCATCTGCGATGGACTGTATTTGGTACTTTGTGTGAAACATTGTCAGCTGCACTTTAAGAGTGACACTGTTAAGCTCTGGATACTCACTTACAACAGAACTCACTTCCCCTGTCATCAAGACATTCTCAAGTTCCTGTAAGATTTTCAAATCAGGCTGGCTAAATCTTACTTCAAACTGGGTATCCACACAATCCAACATTTTGTAGTATTTTGCCCTGTACCATTCCTCTGGTGTTTTTGCAACATGGTGGCTTGCCCCTCCAGTATAGCCCTTTGGAGGTTGCCTTCGGTGGGGTACCTGAATTGGTTCGATCTCAAGGGAGTCAATCATTTCCACTGCTTTATTAAAAATGTCCTGAAACCTTGTCTCACTCCTGTAAACTCTAACAGTGGACCTCACATGACCAACTGCATCCATCATGCCAGAAACTCTCAGTTCGCTTTTGTAGGGACTTATTTAGAACTTCCAGGACCTCAAAAATCTCAACTGCCAAAAGAAGGCCAAGCACTGTCTTCCCCTTTTCAAATCTCTCTCTCAGCCCATTGACCTTTGCCCCTGAGCTTGTGGAATTGTTGGCACCCATCTCCTCTAAACTGGATAATACACTCTCGTACTGCGAGAGCACAGCTCTGATTGCAGGCCCCCTCACTGTCCACCTGGTTGGGCAGAGAGGTCTCAGTGATGCCGATGGTCCCTCTGAGGATGCGACTGCTGCAGAAAACATACCTTTAAATTTTCCTGACAGCTTACTTAATGTGCCCAATTCATGGACCCACTGCAAAGCATCCCGAATTAAAGGGCTTGACTGACATGCTGACTGTGTGATTAAATTAACGCAGTGTGCCGCACAGTGCATGTAGAGTGCCGATGGCTGCTGCCTCTTCATTTCAGCTTGCACTCCTGAGTGTACACCTGACATATTGGCAGCGCCATCATAGGTTTGTCCCCTTAAACCAGAAATGGGAATGTTCAGCCTTGACAGAACATCCCTGGCCACTCTAGCAATTGCCTCTCCTGTAGTACCAGTACCTGAGACCTCATATAAACCTATAAAAGCTTCATGTGGTACTAGGTCTTGGTCCACGTATCTGATGCATATAGACTCCTGCTCTACACCAGAGATATCTTGAGTACCATCAATAATGATGGAGTACTGCAAGACAGGTAAAGCTTGTATCGATTTTGCAATATCTCTGACAATGCTATTTCCCAACAACTGCATTATTTCATTTTGCACTAGTGGAGATGTGTAATCACAAGACCGGGTTAGCCAGTCAGAGAGGCGGGCATCCTCTTTGGCTTTGTGTTTCAAATGTTGGTAAAAATTACCTTCATCATCACTGTGTCCACGTAATGCCAAGCCCTGTCTAGCAAGGAATTTTATGGAACCTACAATGCTTTGTAGGCAGTATCTGCCATTTTCTTGCTGTCTTGCTAATGCACTTGAAAGTTGTACATCTACTGGGGTACCTTCCTGACTACACACAGTGATTGCATGATGGTGAGCTTTGCTATTCTGATGACATTCAAACCTAAGGAGAGTATTTTTCCAATTAGAGAATTCTCTGGAGGAGAAGGCTGGGTCTGCCTTTTTGGACAGTGCACTCTTACTTATTGTATTGATATATATATCATCTCATCTCATCTCATCTCATTATCTCTAGCCGCTTTATCCTTCTACAGGGTCGCAGGCAAGCTGGAGCCTATCCCAACTGACTACGGGCGAAAGGCGGAGTACACCCTGGACAAGTCGCCAGGTCATCACAGGGCATTGATATATATATATATATATATATATATATATATATATATATATATATATATATATATATCTCAAATGAGTGTTTAGTCTATGTCTAGTTCCTATCTAGAGTGTTTATACTGTTTGTATTGTTTATTTAGTCTATGTCTAGTTTATTTAGTCTATGTCTCGTTCTTGAGTGTTTATACTGTTGTATTGTTTATTTCAATTATTCTTATTTCAATTATTCTATTTTTATTTATTGCATTGCCTGTTTGCACCGTGGGTCAGAGAGGACTGAAATTTCATCTGTGCTGTATGTCGAACATGTATAGCATATTTGACAATAAACTTGACTTGACTTGACTTGAGTTCATGTTCTCACTATCTAGAGAGATCGATGGCACCCATGGAGGAGTTTTCCACTTTTATGTGGATGGATCTGAGTGAAATTCCTGACTGGAATGACGTAGAGGGCTGCATCAGGCACCTAGCTGGGAAAGGGGTGGAAATTGATGATTCAAAGTGCTTTGATCAGGTCACCAATCTAAAGAAATTCGTTGAGAGAAGTAACAGTGATGCAGACTTCAGTGATCTACTAGCACACCAGAGGTGGACCAAATTCTTTGAAAGATCCAAAAGTGTCGATTTTCATTCAGAGCTGCTTAAGATGGCACAGTTTTGGGGTTTTTTGCCATACCTGCTCACAATGCAAATGTTGAGCGAATCTTTTCACTGATGCAAGCCCAATGGATCAAGGAGAGGAATCGCTTGTCTGTTGATTCACTGAAGGGGATTCTGTGCACACAGTACAATTTCAAGAACATGACCTGCAAAGATTTCCATTCCTATTTAATCAGCAATAGACAACTGTTGGGAAAGATTCAGTCATCTGAGAAATACGCCCCACGTGAGGAGGACTGAAAAGCCATAGGCCAGTGTAGCCTATTACTTTTTTTGAAATGTTTTATTTTGTGCCCATACAAATAATTATGTTTATGTTAACAAATTATGTTTTATTTTGTATTTTTTTAGGTTACCATTATTGTTTTATAGGGACAAACATTGAAAACCTTTACTTTATATTTTATATATTACTTTATCACAGCACTGAATGGCACAGAAATGCTTAATTTTGTTTTTGCACATTTGAAGCAGTGTTTGCACATTTTGAGGCAATGTTTTTTTTTCTACGTTAGTGTTGTTAAGGGCAAATAAAGCTCATTTTCATATCTAGTCGCCATGTCTGTGGACATATTTGTGTTTGAACATGTGATACACTACACCCCCCACCCCACACTGAGGTGTCCTCTTTTTCACAAACTCAAATCTGGTCACCCTAAGAACAGTCAACACTTTACACTACAGTCAACATAAATCTCCGCCAACCAATCAGAGATATATATATATAAAATACATGGTTTTTTAAAGGTTTTGTTTTTAACCCTTACATTTTTTACGTCCAGATCAGTGGAAATTGCTTGCTTATGTAGTCGAGTTCCGTCTGGAACATGACGTCGCGACTAATTGCCCAATACCTCTCCATTTCATCCGGTCTTTCGCCATCATCTGGGCCTCATTCCATGTGTTGATTCCAGCAACCTTCATCTTCAGGACACTACGGCGCCAGGTTTCCTTCGGACGGACCACACGTCGCTTTCCTTCTGGAGCCCAAGAGATGCTGGTGTGGGGGATAGTTTTGGGTCTACGAAGGGTATGGCCTAGGAATTTCCATCGTCTCTCCTCAACAAGAATTGTCACACTCTTGTGTCCAGAAAATTCCAGAACTCTTCCATTGGTGATGTGTTGTTGCCAGTAGACATAAAGGATTCGTCTCAAGCACCTTTGCTGAAAGACACTGAGGATGTGACCATCTCCAGTTGTCAGTCTCCAGGACTCACAACCATACATCAGCACCGACATTACATTCGACATAAAGATCTTCAGCTTGGTGTTGCGAGAAATAACGTCAGACTTCCATATTCTATTCAAATGATGAAATGCTCCATTCGCCTTCCTCACTCGTGTCCGCACATCGACAGCAGCTCCTCCATCATTAGTCAACTCTGCTCCTAGATAAGTTAATTGATTCACACATTCAATCTTGTTACCATTGACAACAATCCAATCACCACTTTGTCTGGTCTGCACTCTCATGATCTTCGTCTTCTGGAAGTTAATCATCAATCCAATCTTCTTTGGGGTGGCACGGTGGTGTAGTGGTTAGCGCCGTCGCCTCACAGCAAGAAGGTCCGGGTTCGAGCCCCGTGGCCGGTGAGGGCCTTCCTGTGTGGAGTTTGCATGTTGTCCGTGTGGATTTCCTCCGGGTGAAATTCCATTTTTGACAAGACACACCTGTTAATTGAGAAGCATTCCAGGTGACTACTTCATGAAGCTGGTTCAGATAATGCCAATCGTGTGCAAAGCTGTCATCAAGGTAAATAGTGACGACTTTGAAGAATCTAAAAGATGAAACGTTGTTTTTTTAACACTTTTTTTGTTTACCATATGTTCCATATGGGTGGCACGGTGGTGTAGTGGTTAGCGCTGTTGCTTCACAGCAAGAAGGTCCTGGGTTCAAGCCCCGGGGCGGGCGAGGGCCTTTCTGTGTGGAGTTTGCATGTTGTCCACGTGGGTTTCCTCTGGGTGCTCCGGTTTCCCCCACAGTCCAAAGACATGCAGGTTAGGTTAACCGGTGACTCTAAATTGACCGTAGGTGTGAATGGTTGTCTGTGTCTATGTGTCAGCCCTGTGATGACCTGGCGACTTGTCCAGGGTGTACCCTGCCTTTTACCCGTAGTCAGCTGGGATAGGCTCTAGCTTGCCTGCGACCCTGTAGAACAGGATAAAGCGGCTAGAGATAATGAGAGAGAATCTTTTCTGCGAATCTGACCGTTACTGATTCCATGGCTGACTTTGTATAACTGAACAAGCAGATGTCATCTGCATAAGCAAGGTAGTGTAGCTGGGTGTTGAAGTTCCAACGTATCCCTCGGGGTTTATCTTTGATAACTTGCTGCATAAGATAATCTACAGCAATAATAAACAATTGTGGTGAAAGTGGGCATCCTTGTCGAACACCTAACCTGACAGAGAACCATTTATCTGGATAGCTATTCAGACAACATTGGTAGTTCTCGTAGAAGAGTTTGATGACAGTGACAAGCTTCTTCGGAATGGCATATGATGCTAGGATGTTCCAGAGACTATCTCTGTGGAGGCTATCAAAAGTGAAAGTAAAGTGAAGACCTCCATTCCTCGCATGATTCAATAACATTTCTGATGGTAAAGATGTTACAGTACCAGTCAAAAGTTTGGAAACACCTTCAAATTCAATGTTTTTTCATTATTTTAATTAACTAAAAGACACTTCGTGTCTTAAAGTAGTTGAGTGGTTCTTGACATAATATGGATTACTACAGTTGTCAAACAGGGCTATTTACTGTATTTTTATTATTTACTCTTTACAGGTTGATGGTGTCAAATGCATTAAGAAGGCAAGAAATTCCATTTTTGACAAGACACACCTGTTAATTGAGAAGCATTCCAGGTGACTACTTCATGAAGCTGGTTCAGATAATGCCAATTGCGTGCAAAGCTGTCATCAAGGTAAATAGTGACGACTTTGAAGAATCTAAAAGATGAAACGTTGTTTTTTTAACACTTTTTTGTTTACCATATGTTCCATATGGGCGGCACGGTGGTGTAGTGGTTAGCACTGTCGCCTCACAGCAAGAAGGTCCTGGGTTCGAGCCCCGGGGCTGGCGAGGGCCTTTCTGTGTGGAGTTTGCATGTTCTCCCCGTGTCCGCGTGGGTTTCCTCCGGGTGCTCCGGTTTCCCCCACAGTCCAAAGACATGCAGGTTAGGTTAACCGGTGATTCTAAATTGACCGTAGGTGTGAGTGTGAATGGTTGTCTGTGTCTATGTGTCAGCCCTGTGATGACCTGGCGACTTGTCCAGGGTGTACCCCGCCTTTCGCCCGTAGTCAGCTGGGATAGGCTCCAGCTTGCCTGCGACCCTGTAGAAGGATAAAGCGGCTAGAGATAATGAGATGAGATGTTCTATATGCTATTTCATAGTTTTCATGAGTTCAGTATTGTTCTACAATGTAGGAAAAAAAAAACATCGAATTTGAAGGTGTTTCCAAACTTTTGACTGGTACTGTATCTGTGCATCCTCTCCCTGGTCTAAAACCTGCTTGTGCATCGTCCAATTTGTCATCCAACACTTTGAGAATGCGATTGTGGAGAATCTTCAGTAGAATTCTCCCAGATGTCAACAGCAGAGTAATACCTCTGCAGTTATTCGGATCAGTTACAGTGGTGCTTGAAAGTTTGTGAACCCTTTAGAATTTTCTATATTTCTGCATAAATATGACCAAAAACATCATCAGATTTTCACACAAGTCCTAAAAGTAGATAAAGAGAACCCAGTTAAACAAATGAGACAAACATATTATACTTGGTCATTTATTTATTGAGGAAAATGATCCAGTATTACATATCTGTGAGTGGCAAAAGTATGTGAACCTTTGCTTTCAGTATCTGGTGTGACCCCCTTGTGCAGCAATAATTGCAACGAAATGTTTCCGGTAACTGTTGATCAGTCCTGCACACCGGCTTGGAGGAATTTTAGCCCATTCCTCCATACAGAACAGCTTCAACTCTGGGATGTTGGTGGGTTTCCTCACATGAACTGCTCGCTTCAGGTCCTTCCACAACATTTCGATTGGATTAAGGTCAGGACTTTGACTTGGCCATTCCAAAACATTAACTTTATTCTTCTTTAACCATTCTTTGATGGAACAACTTGTGTGCTTAGGGTCGTTGTCTTGCTGCATGACCCACCTTCTCTTGAGATTCAGTTCATGGACAGATGTCCTGACATTTTCCTTTAGAATTCGCTGGTATAATTCAGAATTCATTGTTCCATCAATGATGGCAAGCCGCCCTGGCCCAGATGCAGCAAAACAGGCCCAAACCATGATCCTACCACCACCATGTTTCACAGATGGGATAAGGTTCTTATGCTGGAATGCAGTGTTTTCCTTTCTCCAAACATAACACTTCTCATTTAAACCAAAAAGTTCTATTTTGGTCTCATCCGTCCACAAAACATTTTTTCCAATAGCCTTCTGGCTTGTCCATGTGATCTTTAGCAAACTGCAGATGAGCAGCAATGTTCTTTTTGGAAAGCAGTGGCTTTCTCCTTGCAACCCTGCCATGCACACCATTGTTGTTCAGTGTTCTCCTGATGGTGGACTCATAAATATTAACATTAGCCAATGTGAGAGAGGCCTTCAGCTGCTTAGAAGTTACCCTGGGGTCCTTTGCTCTTGGAGTGATCTTTGTTGGTCAACCACTCCTGCGGAGGGTAATAATGGTCTTGAATTTCCTCCATTTGTACACAATCTGTCTGACTGTGGATTGGTGGAGTCCAAACTCTTTTGGTTTTGTAACCTTTTCCAGCCTGATGAGCATCAACAATGCTTTTTCTGAGGTCCTCAGAAATCTCCTTTGTTCGTGCCATGATACACTTCCACAAACATGTGTTGTGAAGATCAGACTTTGATAGATCCCTGTTCTTTAAATAAAACAGGGTGCCCACTCACACCTGATTGTCATCCCATTGATTGAAAACACCTGACTCTAATTTCACCTTCAAATTAACTGCTAATCCTAGAGGTTCACATACTTTTGCCACTCACAGATATGGATCATTTTCCTCAATAAATAAATGACCAAGTATAATATTTTTGTCTCATTTGTTTAACTGGGTTCTCTTTATCTACTTTTAAGACTTGTGTGAAAATCTGATGATGTTTTAGGTCATATTTATGCAGAAATATAGATAATTCTAAAGGGTTCACAAACTTTCAAGCACCACTGTAGATCTCCCTTTTTGAGGAGATCAGTGGAACGGCGAGGAAGTATTTCAGCCAATCACAAGCAGGAGGAAGTGACGTTGCCCAAAAATGTGGTTTTATGCTCTGACTCCTTTTCACTCCTACCTTGTCTTAAAGTGTACACTTCCAATGCTCGTCCCGATTTAATTACTGATATTCTTATGCTGCTGAACAACCTACATAGGAGAGGTTGTGACGTATCATTTTTGTGGGTTCCTGCCCATATAGGTATAAAGGGGAACGAGGTAGTTGACCAACTGGCAAAAGAATATTTAAATAATGATGTGGTTACGTTGCCAGTTAGTCCAGGAAGGACTGAGTTGAGGAGCCAGCTTATGGAAAAAGTGTTCCAGACATGGCAAGCTCAATGGGACAAGGATTTAAAGGGGAGACACTTGTATTCAATCCAGCCTTCAGTAAATGCACAGTGCACTCTATCAGGAGTTAGGTCTCAACAAGTGGTGCTGACCCATCTCAGATTGGAGCATTGCGCCCTAAACTCTACGTTACATCTGATTCATAAACACAGAGATGGATTATTCAAAGTGTGCAGAGTTCCTGAGACAGTTTCTCATGTTTTATTAGAGTGTGTGCAATATTGTGAGTCTAGACGTACATTTTTTTAATGACTTGTCCGGCTTGGGTGTTACTACTGTTTCCCTCCCTGTTCTGTTTCAACTGAAGGATTCTAAAGTTGCATCCAGTCTAGTTAGATTTTTAAAATCCTCTGGCCTTTACGCCAGAATCTAAGGGTGTATTCAGACCAGGATAGTTCGATAATTCACTTGCTTTGGTCCGAACCAAATGTTTTTTTTATTTTTTCATTTTGGTGCGGTTCGCTTTCACACTGTACATTTTAGTAAGCAGACCAAAATCTATCAACAAAGCCGCGCCCTGAGGTCGTTCAGCTATTGGTCAGAGACGACACGCGCACAAAGCGTTAAGTTCAAAAGTAGTCATGGAGGCTTTCCGTGCTGTTATTCTTTTTAATGTCATCAAAGCTATATGTTTTTTCCAGTTTTTACTCATCTCATCTCATTATCTGTAGCCGCTTTATCCTGTTCTACAGGGTCGCAGGCAAGCTGGAGCCTATCCCAGCTGACTACGGGCGAAAGGCGGGGTACACCCTGGACAAGTCACCAGGTCATCACAGGGCTGACACATAGACACAGACAACCATTCACATTCACACCTACGGTCAATTTAGAGTCACCAGTTAACCTAACCTGCATGTCTTTGGACTGTGGGGGAAACCGGAGCACCCGGAGGAAACCCACGTGGACACGGGGAGAACATGCAAACTCCACACAGAAAGGCCCTCGCCGGCCACGGGGCTCGAACCCAGGACCTTCTTGCTGTGAGGCGACAGCGCTAACCACTACACCACCATGCCGCCCCCCAGTTTTTACTGTTTTCACAATTGTGCGATTACTATGCTGTTGTACAAGTAATTTATCAACAACGATGACAAAGGGCAAGGCGGCTACGGAGGATAGCGCTGATGAGCGCACATCATGTTGTGACAGTTCTGGCTCTTCACGCAATAGATGAATTTCTTTTTTGCGTCGCTAGTACCGCCACTTTTTGAAAGAATGTCCCTGATTTTAATGCAGGTCTGACGGAGTTTCTTCACTTTTAGCTGACATTGTTCTGGGGAGCGCGTGAACCCCTTCTCCTTCATTTTCTCGCTGAATACAGCAAACACGTCGGCATTTTTGTGTGTTCTCTCCAAAAGCTCAGATATGTGGACATCTGCCCATATATCCACAAGGGTATGCGTTTCTTCCTCGGCCCACGTTTGCCCCCTACTCATTTTTTGTACTCTGTAGTCTAGCCTTCCACTAGCCTGGGAAATCCCATGCTGCTTTGCACAATCGTTCCGATCTGAAAAGACAGCATGGAAACTATGGTCTAAAGGCTCGCTTGAGTTAGGGAGCCAATCAGAGAGTGGGGAGGGGTGGAAAGACGGTTACATGTACTACTCGACAAACGGAAGCTTGTAGTTTATTTGGGACTGTTTACGGGTCACATTTAACATGGCGGCGAGCGATACGAACCAAACTTTCGATCAAGCTTTAGACACTGTTCTGAATAGTTTAGAGCGAAAGTTTGTTTTAAAAAACTCTTTCCTTCTCTTCTTCACCTCTTCGTCGCTCTGACTACGTCACCAGGTACAACTGCCATGATTGGCCATGATATGAAATGATAGACATTCGCAACGTCCAATAAACGGCCGTTGACAATCGTAAACCACACCTCCCCTACGAGAAATTCAATAGGCGGATTCCAGACCATATTTCACTTGTGATATGGTCTGGTGTTAACCAGACTAGCCTGCCACTGGTCTGAATGACTGAACGACTGTTGTAAGGTTCTCTTGACAACCGAAACAGTGTTTGCACTTTGCGGTGGAGTGTCAAGACTCTGTTTCCCATAATGCTCGACAAACGACGGAAGCTCCCGAGGTACAAAAAAGCAAAACTGTCGGATTAGGTCCGGTCTGCTTTCACACCTCCAAAAGATCCGCACCAGGGTTCCTTTGGTCCGGACCGAGTCCGACCTTGCAGCTCGGTCTCGGTCCGCTTGTTTGGTCCGGACCAGAGTTCGGTGGTTTGTATTCAGACCAACCCAAAAGGTCCGGACCAAGGGAAATTTGGTTCGTTTTGTCCGGACCAAACAACGTAGGTGTGAATGAATACGCCATAAGAAACTGATGGACTAGTCTTCTTCTTCTTCTTCTTCTTTATGTTTATTGGCGGTTGGCATCCAACATGGTGCATTACCGCCACCAACTGTTATGGGTGTGGAGCATCAATGGGGATTTCAACGCTTAGTCCTACTTTACTATGTGTGAAAAAAAAAAAGGTTGAAATTAAATTCTCTCAAATAACCTAGTAGCCTTTAGGAATGTCATAATATGTATCCATGCTAATGGTTTAACTGTGGAAAAGGAAAGTAAATCTTCTATTGTTAATGTTGTGTATCCTAATGCTTTGACCCTTTCTAGTAGGATTTCTCTTTCTGTATTGTAAGCTTGACACTGTAGCAAAACATGTTCCACTGTTTCTATTTGGTTGCATGATGCACATTGACCAGTATTATGTTTTCCTACTACATAGAGACCATGGTTAAGGCCGGTGTGTCCTATTCTTAACCTTGTAATTATTGTTTCCCCCCTTCTGTTCCAGTTACCCTGCCTTTTTGAAGGGACTACCTGCTGAATCTTGTGAAGAAATCTCCCCTTTGTGTTTGTATGCCATTGTTTTTGCCATAACTTGCTTACTTTAGTTTCGATTATGGTTTTAACTTCGTTTTTACTTAATGGCACACCTAAATCACCCAAACTCAATTTAAGGGCTTTTTTGGCCAGAGAGTCCACTACTTCATTGCCATGTATTTCTACATGTGCTGGAACCCAAATGAAACTTACAGCTATATCCCTATGATTTAAACGGTATAAACTCTGATAAATTTCATATATTAAGTCAAGCCTGCAAGAAGACTGAAAGTTTAGAATACTGACCAAAGCTGCCATGGAATCTGAACATATAACAAAACTGTTTGGCTTAGAATCTTCTATCCAGACCAGTGCAAATAAAATAGCTAACAGCTCGACAGAATAGGCTGCCAGGTTGTCTGATGTTCTACGCTTAAGTGATGTTTCAAACTCCGGTATGTATACTGCTGCTCCTGTCTTTCCTGTGTCTGGATCTTTTGAACCATCAGTGTATACTTGAACCATTCCATTATATTTAGTGCTTAGGTACTGTTGCACCATAGCATTCATCTCATTCTCTAGCCGCTTTATCCTTCTACAGGGTCGCAGGCAAGCTGGAGCCTATCCCAGCTGACTACGGGCGAAAGGCGGGGTACACCCTGGACAAGTCGCCAGGTCATCACAGGGCTGACACATAGACACAGACAACCATTCACACTCACATTCACACCTACGGTCAATTTAGAGTCACCAGTTAACCTAACCTGCATGTCTTTGGACTGTGGGGGAAACCGGAGCACCCGGAGGAAACCCACGCGGACACGGGGAGAACATGCAAACTCCACACAGAAAGGCCCTCGCCGGCCACGGGGCTCGAACCCGGACCTTCTTGCTGTGAGGCGACAGCGCTAACCACTACACCACCGTGCCGCCCCCATAGCATTCATCCCACCATATTCGTTACTGTGCTTTGACAGCTTAGCAATTTCAAAATCTACTGTAGGCATGGGGAATAACCAAGGAGGAGTAGCTGGTAATGCTACTGTGCAGCTCAGAGATATTTTTGTCAAGCCCAACTTCTCAGCTTCACCATCTCCTATCCATCCAAAACTATTATATTGCTTGTGAACTGATGGACTAGTAGTGGACTTAATTATCCTGTAGGTGGCGGTAATACACCGGATGGTGTCCAATCCGCCATTATATCCTGAAGAAGAAGAAGAAGAGGAAGTGACGTTTTCGTTTTGAAAACGCTGGCGGTTTATTCAGGGAAGTGCAGTGACGGGCGCTGCTGTTTAACCTGTGCTGAGTTTATTTAAAAGCTTTTTTTTTGTATTCCTTTTTAGCAACATGCAGGTAATTGAAGTAATGTTTTTGTATTTAAGTTCAGAGCTCTGAGTTTTGTTTCAGTTTCGTCTGAAAACAGAAATAAGGCTGTTAGTTGCTTAGTTGTTTAAACCGAGACGTTACAAAATGGCGGAAGGAGCCGAGTGGGTATTTTCAGTGTGTTAGTGTTATTCCTGGCTGCTTATTAGTCTGGTTCTTGGTCGAGTGTGTTATGACGTGTTATACAATTTATGGAGATGTTAAAGTAGCTCTCGTAAGCGAGTCTCAGTTTAGTTGGCAATATAATTTCCTCAGGCTTTTATTTAAAATGTTGATGTGTTTATAGAACTCTAGCTGATTGGGTTTCTTTTTTTTTTTTTGCCTTTTTCAGAACAAGGAGAACCGTGAACCCAGAGTCCTCCTCACTCAGGTTAATACACCACTGTGGGCTTAAGGCAAGACACTACAGATGAATAAGGTCATAGGGAGGGGATAGGTTTTATTTTATTTTCCAGAATGTCCATTTCTTTCTCCAAATGAGTCTCTATCTAACTTGAAATGCAATAAAACCAGCAATGTTTAGGGGGTTTATGGGTTGTCCTACAATCAGGGTACAAAGTTTGTGTCACAGGGGTCCAAACTCCAAACTGATTCAAACTGGTTCTTGTACCAGTTTTTAAGTGAAGGACAAGTTAAAGAACAGATTTCAGGTAATTTTTTGACACGTGTATGGTAGTTTTGTGTAATCTGCTATAAGATGGGAGAAACAAATGAAGTGATTCTCAGAGAGGACTTTTTTTTTTTGACATTTCAGAATCCACTACTTCCATAGTGCTTTTAAATATAAGGCTGTAAGCTTTGTATTAGTTGTCTCTAATATTTATGTCCACCACATTTTAGGATGAAAATAATCGTTTTAGATTTGTTTTTATATTGAAAAATTAGCTGTCTCGGACAGAGAGGGCATTTTTTTTTTTTTTTACACAATTATGGTACATACTAATTTGATCAAAATAGTCTGAAAACTTACTGGCATTCAACATTAAAACCTAACTATGGTTCCAATGATTTGGAACCAAATATTTGTTTTATGGTATAAAGAATGATTTAAGTGCATCCCTTTTGGAGCTACCTGTGGTCAAAAAAGCACTTTTTCTAAATGACATGAGTAATTTTGCTAAATGACATGTATAGAGATCTTGCAGTCACGTGACCGGAAAGTACACAGCCGCCATCTTGTCTGTAAAAAACACAGCTGAATGCTGCTGCACTCGTGTACAGAATGGATCAATTTCAACCGGCGGACTACACGGCTCATTTTTCTAATGAACCGATAACTAGATATATGTCTAAAATAAACGATCTACAGATTAGCGACCCTTATGGCTTACCGGATGTAGTTTTCACGACCGTGTCAGTGGATATTGAACTGCCAGCGGAATACCCAGACGTGTATAATTACCTCATTAACTTTCCCTCGCTGTTCAGTGGTGAAGCACTGCGTGCTTATAAATCTCTGGAAAGTTTTCTTTACAGAAATTCAGGATTTGTCAGCGATTCAGATGTGGCATCTTGTAAACAAGAAAATAACAATCCTCATTGGACGGGTAAGTCACTTAAGTATTGAGAACTAACACTATTTATATCAGTATCTAGTATAGCACTGACCAGCCGATTATAGAATAAGGTAATTCCAGCTGTAATTCCAAATCGTCCGTCTTGTTTACCATGGATCTGGCATTGGAGAGGTAAAGGCTTAGCAGTGGAGATTTGAGTGGCTGTTTTCTGAGCTTAGTCAACAGGCCGGCTCTGCCTGCAGCCTCACTTTTGCTTCCGCTCCCGACGCCGCCTCCTTCGCTTTGCTTCCGATAACAATCCACGGAGACCCCGCTGGTCTCGCTATCTCGTCTGGAATGTTGTGCATGCGATGGAAATTGCTACAAACCGTCATTTTCTGCTGGAAACCAATGCCCAGTAAGTCCATACAGTTGTAGTGGATATTGAAGTCCGGTACAGACGAACAACACGCAAAAATACACACAAAAAATATAAAAACCGTGCACAGGTAGGGAGAGCTTGTAGCCGCAGCTGTTGTAGTAGAATTGTATATAGTAGGGTTTTCCAGAAGAAAAGGTAGAACTAGAAGTAGAAGGCGGAAATATGGCGTTTGACCGACAAGATGGCGTCTGTCACAATCTGGATCGGCTGTGACGTCACATGCAAGTGCTCCATTGCCATACATTCACCAAAAATAATGTTATCACCAATTTTTTTTGCATGGTAAATAGAGCTATCACAGGGCTACAATAAACAACCAGGTTTATTTAGTCAAGCCTTTTGATATTGAAGATAAGTGTTAAATGTGATTTTTTTAGCTTGCATACCCTGATTGTAAAACAACCCCTATTTCACTGTGAAGATGCACAGTGTGGCTTTGACACGAGGACAAATTGTTGGTGTATGATTTTATTTTATTCCCCCTATGCCATTTTCAGCATAGACTCTGACATTTTTATTCTATCCACATTCACTGGATATGAGCAATTGTACGCTCTGATTGGCTACTCCACTACTAGGCTATCGGCTAATATACTCTGAGTGGAGGAAAATAAAATGGCGGAGCGTGTCGCTGCACCAGCTGAGGACGAAATAAAAGCTTGACTCAGGGGGGAAAAAAAAGCAACCAAATATCGACTAAAAGTATTGGATGGTCAGACCCGCCCCCAAGAATTATTATAGCATTTTTCGCAAATTGCTCATGTTTCGCCTGTTTGTTTACAGTCTAAGTGGAAATGATTTTGTTGTAAGTTTTTGTTTCAAGTTTTTATTTATTGAATTTGCAAAAAAAAAAGTTTGCTTTTTGTTTTTCAAAATCCAGTGAATGTGGATATGTTATTCCATTCAATCCTATGGTACATGGCTTATAGCCAACTTGGTGCTATGCGCTTCATAGGCTATCGGCTCACGTACAACTCGATTTCATGGAAGAACTGTTAAAAGTATCTCCAGCAATCAAAATTTTGGTCAACCTTGTCATGAGAAATTTGAATGCAGTGCAGGTACTCGAGAAACAGACTTTGGTTCAGAATATAGCAAATGATTTTCTGTTAAATACAGTGTGGTTTAATGTTTACTCATTTTAATAGAGCTTCCCCCCCACCCCCAATTAAAAATTTTAATGATTTTTTAATAAGTGATGGAATAGACACAGCACAAGGGTAAGATAAAAAAAAAAAATGCAGCTGAGCTGGAAAATCAAAGATGATCAAGTTTACAAAGAGACATAATGTGCAGATCTACCAAACTATTAAGACTTTCAGTTTTTTTAATTGTATAGTTTTTTAAGTAAAGATATGTTGGATGCGACTTAGTTAAAAATGTGACTCGTTTCTACCTGTAGCGTCTTGCCTTTCGTAGTGCGTACTGAATAAACATTAAAGTCTGTGTGTGAATGAATGACTGACTTGTGCATTGTGTGTGTGTATACGGTTCTTGACAGCAGGTTTGATATTGAGCTTGTATGTAGAAGCAGTGAAAATACTATTTGTGTGTGTTTCATTATCTGAGCAAATCATATTTTATTTTGAAGACCTTCTGGCTAGCCGGAGTGTAGTTTTGGAACAAGTCCTTGATTGTTCTAATGAAAGGTTGTATTGTTTTATTTGTTTGACAGAAGGTCGGACCTCTCAGAGAAGAGATGAACCTTGGTGCAGTCATAAGTAATTATAAACTTCTCTTGAGAAAATTATTAGGATATTCTTACTATTATTGTCAGAGCTATAAATAATTTTCTCTTTTTCAAGGCGCTGGTCCTGGTCGAGTCCCAGTGAGACCCACCTCACAGAAGTAAGTTTTGTCTGTGGGGGGGAGCCTTCTCCAGCAATCCCCCCCCCCCTTCAAGAACAAGTTCTGCATTTGTCAATGCAAGGTTACATTATCATAAAACTTAAGTTAGGACACCCTTCCATTTGGAAAGCAAGTGTCATCATTTGGCTCGTTCTTTCGTCCTTAATTGAGGACTCATGAGGAACAATAATTCCAGAGTGTAAGGCCAAAAAAAAAAGTGTGTTTCCGGTTACCCGACCGACCCTAATCCGTACCGCCCGACCCTAAACTTTTTTTGTTGTTGTTTTTTTCCCAGTCGCGACTTTTACATATAACCCAACCACATGAACCGGAAGTTTTTGTCACTCACTGGGAAAATCAGGGCTTTCCACAAGCGCCGGCTGCCGGCCATACAGCCGACTACACAATTAAGTCCATCCGGCTACTTTAATGACTTATTTTTGTAGCCCACAGGCTCTAAATATTAATTTTCGATTTTAATAAAATTAAATCTTTATCTAACGGACTGAAAATAATGTCAAACTGAACCGCACTCATTTAAGTTGTGATTCGCGCTGTTTGTACCGATAATAACCACAAATTCCCCGCAGACTTCGTTGATCAGGGGAGAGTAACTCATCCGCGGCCCCGACATGCGGTGTGTGCGTGCGCACTCGGCGGAGGCAGTAGTGTGTCGGAGGGAACAGAAGCAGAGATGACGCTTATTTTGTCTTTCACCTAGAGACATGATTCAAACTTTAAAACGGAGACAAAATTCTCCTGTGTGGATCTGGCATTCAACTTTTTTGCTAGGCTCTATACTTTTTGATCAGTCACAGATCAAACACCATGATCACACCTGGACAAATTCAGACTTTATAATGGGTGTCTATTGCGTTACACACCAGTGGAGTTTAGAGTGTAGGCAGCTTGGAAAAAAAAGCTCTAACTTTCTCATTTAAACTGTTTTCTCAGCCACAATTTTCACTCTACACACACAATTTTCTCAAAAGTTGTAGTCACACATTGTGTGAATCAAGACAAGTGTCTCCCTGAGCGATAGGATTTAGTTTTTGAATGAGAAGCCTGAAAGTAAGGAGAGGACAGCTGCGCTCTCCCATAGACTTTCATTATAAACGTGGCAGCGCTTTTACTGCAAAATCAGAAAAGTCACTTGTTTTTAACTCGCTCTAGTGTCCACATTTTTTACGCTAGGGACAAAAAAATTACATTAATGTGTTCATGGGAGCCTTGTAGCACTCAATGTGAAAGAATTTTGTGAATAGCTCCTTTCGTTTCCGTGTAAATCAGCGTTGTTTGAGGAGAGGGAACTCTGAGAAAAAGCGCTCTTTGCTTGTTATATTGTCTTTTCCCTGCACCGTTACCAAGGCGACGAGCTGCACTCAGGGAGCAGAGAGGGGCGGGGCTGCTCTCTCTCTCTCATGGTGTATTGAGCTGTTATATTTACAGAAAAATTTGTTAAAAGGTGTCTCATGCTGCATCAGATTCATCAGAAGGTGGTAACTCAGGTGACCTGCAAAGAAATTCATTATATTTTGTGAAATTATTCCTGTCTAAATATAGGTTATGGCGGCCATCTTGAAAAAAAATTCAAAAAAAAAAAAAGCCTGCCTACCGACCCTAGTTTTGAAATCTACGTAACCGGAAAAACTTTTTTTTTTTTGGCCTAATAAATAATGCTGAACAGCTATGGGCTCCTCTGAGCAGCTGACTGGGGATCTGAAAACTAATGGACTTAATGCTGACAAAGCTATTAAGATATCAAAACAACTCCAGCTTGCAATTTTCACTGTCTGGAATATCATTAAGAAATTGCAGTTAAGAGGCTGTTCAGCAGTCAAGGCAAAAATATGAAGACCAAGGAAACTTTCCGATGGAACTCTGTATGCTCGGCAGAAAGGTGACGCAAAACCACCAAATCCTGGGAAAGACCTGCAAGAAGGTTTTCCTGGGACATGAGTGGGGGCCCACCATTGTCCTGTGCAAGTGGAGGAAGCCTTGGCCTAAAGGTTAGAGAAGCAGCTTTGGGACCAAAAGGTCGTTTATTGGATTCCCTGGACCAGTTGGAATGGCTGAAGTGCCCTTTGAAAACATGATCTGCATGGAAGTCATCAGAGGGAGACCTTACCTGTGGCCTCATCACTAAAGTATGAAGTATGCAAAACGAACACATCCTGAAGTAGAAGCCAACCTCTTCAGCAAGAGGACAGTAAATCCAAAATGCACCTTGAAAGCCTTGAATGGAATACTTCAAGAAATGCAAGCTTTTGGAATGTTCCTCATACTCTCTCCTGATCTGTGGGTTATTGATAGCCTGTTGGTGAATATTGAACAAGGCAAAACAGCCCAAGAAGGACAGAGCGCTTCTCGCTCAGTCAGGACGAGTGGGTGAAAACGCATTCAAGGAGAATAGAAAGCTTTTTATAAGTGGAGATATCTGCCAACGTGCCACAATTACTAATTTATTTATTTATTTATTTATTTGTCCATAAAAGTAAAGAAACCCCTGCATCAATATTTGCGGGAATAGTTAGTATTAAAAATGGTTTGCTTTTAGATGTTCAAACTTGAGCATGTAACTGTAAGGTCAGAAGTTTTGAAATATTGTACAACCCCGATTCCAAAAAAGTTGGGACAAAGTACAAATTGTAAATAAAAACGGAGTGCAATAATTTACAAATATCAAAAACTGATATTGTATTCACAATAGAACATAGACAACATCTCAAATGTCGAAAGTGAGACATTTTGAAATTTCATGCCAAATATTGGTTCATTTGAAATTTCATGACAGCAACACATCTCAAAAAAGTTGGGACCGGGGCAATAAGAGGCTGGAAAAGTTAAAGGTACAAAAAAGGAACAGCTGGAGGACCAAATTGCAACTCATTAGGTCAATTGGCAATAGGTCATTAACATGACTGGGTATTAAAAGAGCATCTTGGAGTGGCAGCGGCTCTCAGAAGTAAAGATGGGAAGAGGATCACCAATCCCCCTAATTCTGCGCCGGCAAATAGTGGAGCAATATCAGAAAGGAGTTTGACAGTGTAAAATTGCAAAGAGTTTGAACATATCATCATCTACAGTGCATAATATCATCAAAAGATTCAGAGAATCTGGAAGAATCTCTGTGCGTAAGGGTCAAGGCCAGAAAACCATGCTGGGTGCCCGTGATCTTCGGGCCCTTAGATGGCACTGCATCACGTACAGGCATGCTTCTGTATTGGAAATCACAAAATGGGCTCAGGAATATTTCCAGAGAACATTATCTGTGAACACAATTCACCGTGCCATCCGCCGTTGCCAGCTAAAACTCTATAGTTCAAAGAAGAAGCTGTAAATTTACTGCGCTGATCCAGAAGTGCAGACGTCTTCTCTGGGCCAAGGCTCATTTAAAATGGACTGTGGCAAAGTGGAAAACTGTTCTGTGGTCAGACGAATCAAAATTTGAAGTTCTTTATGGAAATCAGGGACGCCGTGTCATTCGGACTAAAGAGGAGAAGGACGACCCAAGTTGTCATCAGCGCTCAGTTCAGAAGCCTGCATCTCTGATGGTATTGGGTTGCATTAGTGCGTGTGGCATGGGCAGCTTACACATCTGGAAAGACACCATCAATGCTGAAAGGTATATCCAGGTTCTAGAGCAACATATGCTCCCATCCAGACGACGTCGCTTTCAGGGAAGACCTTGCATTTTCCAACATGACAATGCCAAACCACATACTGCATCAATTACAGCATCATGGCTGTGTAGAAGAAGGGTCCGGGTACTGAACTGGCCAGCCTGCAGTCCAGATCTTTCACCCATACAAAACATTTGGCGCATCATAAAACGGAAGATACGACAAAAAAAAAAAAGACCTAAGACAGTTGAGCAACTAGAATCCTACATTAGACAAGAATGGGTTAACATTCCTATCCCTAAACTTGAGCAACTTGTCTCCTCAGTCCCCAGACGTTTACAGACTGTTGTAAAGAGAAAAGGGGATGTCTCACAGTGGTAAACATGGCCTTGTCCCAACTTTTTTTAGATGTGTTGTCGTGAAATTTAAAATCACCTAATTTTTCTCTTTAAATGATACATTTTCTCAGTTTAAACATTTGATATGTCATCTATGTTCTATTCTGAATAAAATATGGAATTTTGAAACTTTCACATCATTGCGTTGCGTTTTTATTTACAATTTGTACTTTGTCCCAACTTTTTTGGAATCGGGGTTGTACAATGTGTTTTTGAGAAGTTGTTGGGGGGGGGGGGGGAGTAGTGGTTGGAAAGTCGTCAGTGTCTCCCGGTGGGCATGTGTTGGGGCAGTACTAGACTGATTTCCCTGAAAGCCTCGAGCAGCTATGATGTTACCTGGGTGTTAAATTGCTGTAATGCCCATTACATGGTAGGTTCTGAAGGGGTCAAATTATCTCTAAAGTAGACTGTGCTGTTTTCTTGTTGGTTTTCTTTTAAAAACGAACAAGTGTGTTTCATAAATGTATAAACTGTTGCGTTTCTACAGGAAATTTTCAATTAAGGACTTTGATATTGGTCGGCCGCTGGGAAAAGGCAAGTTTGGGAACGTTTATTTGGCGCGAGAAAAGAAGTTGAAGGTCATCGTGGCACTCAAGGTGCTGTTTAAATCCCAAATGGAAAAGGAAGGAGTGGAACACCAGCTCAGGAGAGAGATCGAAATCCAGTCTCACCTCAGGTCGGTGTCGTGTTCTGTCAGTGTCTCTGATGGCCAAAGAATTTGAAATGATCTTTGGCTTGAAGTGAAGGGGAAGACTTTGCCTCAATTGAGCTGCTTGTTTTTATATTTCTCTCGTGAGCCGTAAGCCATTTTGTTTCTTGTACGCAGGCATCCGAACATCCTGCGCTTCTATAACTACTTCCACGATTCGTCACGCGTGTTCCTCGTTCTGGAGTACGCGCCACGCGGAGAGATGTACAAAGAGCTGCAGCACTGTGGCCGCTTCAACGATCAGCGCACAGCCACGGTCAGATCCCACATCATCCCTGAATTAACTCCTGAGTTTGGAGCTGTTTTGAACTGTGTGTGTTTTGTGTAGTTTATGGAGGAGGTTGCAGACGCTCTTCAGTACTGCCATGAGAAGAAGGTGATCCATCGCGATATCAAGCCTGAGAATCTGCTGCTGGGCTTCAGAGGAGAGCTCAAGATTGCAGACTTTGGCTGGTCTGTCCACGCGCCGTCACTACGGTAACGTTCAATACTGTAGTTCACATATCTGAGGCTCAGTAATTAATTAATCTTCTTAAGACCAGAAGCGGGGACTAGATTTGATGTTTGTGTGTGTGTGTGTGTAGGCGGCGCACCATGTGCGGCACTTTGGATTATCTTCCTCCTGAGATGATTGAAGGTCATTCTCACGACGAAAAGGTGGATCTGTGGTGCATCGGCGTGTTGTGTTACGAGTGTTTGGTGGGAAATCCTCCGTTCGAGACAGCCACCCATTCAGAAACATACAAACGCATCACCAAGGTGTGTGTGTGTGCATGGTTTATTTTGTGAACTGTTTGCGCAGCGAGGGTGATGATGGACTCTCCTGCATATTTTCTGAATAATTTATTCGTCTTTACCACACTGGTGCAAGAAATCCAAGTGGATATTGCTGTGCTATTATAAGAATAAAACACTTTGGGATGTGCTGTCAGAAGGTGAGTAACTTTGGTGATAAGTGTTCTGCTTCATGTAACGCACAATTGAGCAGTTTGTAATTTTAACCACACACGTTTAACACTTGGTGTGCTCACACAAGCATGTTTGACTACTGTGATGTAAGCACGCTCTAGACCAGAATGTTAAGCGCAATGTGAGCACAGGCCAGTGGGGAGGCGGCACAATTGCTGTCGGGAGCAGTACGAGGTGTGAGTACACCCTTAATTAAATTGAGCGCTCAAATTTTGATTTTTATTTTTTTTTAAGTCTAAATTGCTAGCCTGGCAAGCCAGACTAAATGTGAATATTTAGTCTGGTCTCGGTCGTAGACATTTCCAAAGGGTGTGGGTAGGAACAACCCGTTGTCTTTCAAACTGTCTCTGTGCGTATAGGCCAACGCTCTGACCAATCAGCGCAACAGTGACTGTGACGTAGTCAGAGCGACAGAAAGCAGTGGGGGAGGCCTTGAAATAAATAATTTTTCAAAATGCGTATTAATTAATAAACAGGTTCTAGATATTAAGAAGTTTGGAGAAAATGACCATGAGTTTGGAGTCTGTACCACATACTTAACATACACTTGTTTTTTTAAAGTGTTTTTCAAGGGTTTGCTTAAACTGTTTGAGAGTTTTTATTTAGTGGTGTTTGGTGAAATAATTTCCCTTAAACTTAAAATAATGGGAAAATAAGAAACAATCAAAAAGTAATGTTTCAAAGCTGTTTATTAATTCTTCGTACTGCACAAACTAGCCCCATCCTTTTTGGCTACGAGCGGAGCCAGCTGGTAGATCAGACTTTTGCCATAGCCGGTCGGCAAAACAGTGAAAACGTCCTTCTTGAAAAGGAATGAGCGGAGAGCCTCTTCCTGCTCATGTTTCAACGAAAACCCCAAGTCTAATTCTTCTAAAACTGATTCCAAAGCGGAGTCAAACTAGCGCTGTTCACTAGCCGTAGCCATCTTTCCTGTTGTGCTTTCTCCACCGTCGTGCAGCTTTGTCGTCACTCCTGCAAAAGCCCGCCCAAAGAATCCAAACAAAAACCTTGCGTTGTGATTGGCGGGCACGATTTGATGCCCGTGGTGTTTTGTTGATATGGTGCGAGGCTAGACCCACTCGTAGGCAAAAATATTTTTGGCCGCTAGGCGGGTGGGTCTAGTTTACTAGGCTACTAAATTGCTGCTTTGTTGCTCTCCGACATCATTAGAAGCAGAAGGTGCAGTTCTTCGAAACATCGTCTTTTGATTAACCTGTTGAAGATTTGCACAGCAAATTTACCGCAAGTTTGTGTTTTCTCAGGTGGATCTCCAGTTTCCCAAAGTGGTTTCAGAAGGCGCCCGTGATCTGATCTCCAAGCTGCTGAGACACAGCCCCGCCATGCGTCTGCCGCTGAAGAGCGTGATGGAGCACCCGTGGGTCAAGACCAACTCGCGGAGAGTCCTGCCTCCTGTCTGTCAGCCCAAACCCACTTCTTCACGCTAGCCTTCATTCCAGTGTGACTTTTTTTTTTTTAATCTCCTTAAATAAAAAGTATTTAATAAATATGTTCATGTAGAGTAGTAGTTTCTGTAGGACTCTCTCAGTCCGATCATTTAGGTTTGGTGCATGTGGTGGGGGAGGAAAGTAAGGGTGGGGGTCTTGCAAGATTTCCTCCTTGCAAGTCTGGTTTCTGCTTGGTGCGTGTACATGCAAGTAACTGAGCCTGCCTTATACATGCACTGACTGACCAGTTTGTGAAATACCCTCTGACCACACAATTGTGTATAGTTACTGGTGGGTTGGTTTGGACTGTCTACTCCAGCCATCAATGGAAAGGCACCAAATTAGACCTGCCGATATTACGAGGCTGGAATGATCTCAAGTTGAGATTAGACCAATATATATATATTTTTTTTCCTCCATAGGATTGCTGGTAGCTGGATGTTCTTGGTTGTTTTGACTGTTTTTCACCTTTAGTAGTAGCACAAAAATATGTATCTTGTACACTGTCCTTTCTTTGTGTTTTTAGAGCTTTTTATGGAGTTCCCTGTTGGTGCTCAAGTTAGATGATTGTCCTCCTGTCCAAGGAAAGACACGCCCTAGTGGTGTGTGTGTATGGGGTGTCAGTTCAGAATGGTTAAATAAAAACCCTAATGAATAAATGTATGATCCTGTGTCTGTTTTATTCATTTAAATGACAATTTCCCTTCTGGGACACAGCTTCTGTTTGAGGATCTAATAAATACCTGAAATATTTTCTATTGGTAATAAGCTTAAATATGTTATTGTCTTTGGTGATGGAATGAATCTAGACTGAGGACACTGGAATTTATTTTACATTTCAGAGAAGTGCCTGCCAAGAAAACTCAGAAACCTCTGGAGTTGTGGGCTGTATTCTATTTATTTGTTGAATTTGGAGGATGATGTGAAATTTCTGGTTGGAAACTTTCAAAACAATTAGAATATCAGATGTGGTATGATTTTAGGTATGTATGAGCTCATTCTAGCCTTTTCATACAAGGTAGCGTGGCCGAGCGGTCTAAGGCGCTGGATTAAGGCTCCAGTCTCTTCGGGGGCGTGGGTTCGAATCCCACCGCTGCCACTAACTTTTTTTTTAAATATATATTTATTTTTTACTAACTGAAAATTTCTCCCATTTTCACACAATTAAAAATAAATATTTACAAAGTTAACTAACGCTTATAAATCCTTCTCCTTTAGACCTTTTCTGTACGTCGTCTGATTTCTCCTCACAAAGACTTTATGAATTAATTAGGTCGAAAAAGAAGAGTGTCTTGGAGCAGGGAAAAACATAATATTGTATGTGCAACAGAAGGAGAGAGGGGGGGGGGGGGAAGATTTGAAAACCACGACTCTGTCTGGATAACTGGCATGTTTTCTTTTCCTCACAACATGCATCAAATAATTTCTTCCAACAGAGGGCGCACTACGAATAAGTTGGCATCCAACTTGAAAGGAAACATGCCTCTTCTCATTGGGACCTACAGTGGTGCTTGAAAGTTTGTGAACCTTTTCAAATTTTCTATATTTCTGCATAAATATGACCTAAAACATCAGATTTTCACACAAGTCCTAAAAGTAGATAAAGAGAACCCAGTTAAACAAATGAGACAAAAATATTATACATGGTCATTTATTTGTTGAGGAAAATGATCACATATCTATGAGTGGCAAAAGTATGTGAACCTTTGCTTGCAGCATCTGGTATGACCCCCTTGTGCAACAATAACTGCAACTAAACATTCCCGTAACTGTTGATCAGTCCTGCACACCAGCTTGGAGGAATTTTAGCCCATTCCTCCGTACAGAACAGCTTCAACTCTAGGATGTTGGTGGGTTTCCTCACAAGAACTGCTCGCTTCAGGTCCTTCCACAACATTTCCATTGGTTTAAGGTCAGGACTTTGACTTGGCCATTCCAAAACATTAACTTTATTCTTCTTTAACCATTCTTTGGTAGAACGACTTGTGTGTTTAAGATCGTCATCTTGCTGCATGACTCACCTTCTTTTGAGATTCAGTTCATGGATAGATGTCCTGATATTTTCCTTTAGAATTCGCTGGTATAATTCAAAATTCATTGTTCCATCAACAATGGCAAGCCGTCCTGGCCCAGATGCAGTAAAACAGGCCCAAACCTTGATACTACCACCACCATGTTTCACAGATGGGATAAGGTTCTTATGCTGGAATGCAGTGTTTTCCTTTCTCCAAACATAACGCTTATCATTTAAACCAAAAAGTTCTATTTTGGTCTCATCCGTCCACAAAACATTTTTCCAACAGTCTTCTGGCTTGTCCACATGATCTTTAGCAAACTGCAGACAAGCAGCAATGTTCTATTTGTAGAGCAGTGGCTTTCTCCTTGCAGCCCTGCCATGCACACCATTGTTGTTCAGTGTTCTTCTGATGGTGGACTCATGAACATTAACATTAGCCAATGTGAGAGAGGCCTTCAGTTGCTTAGAAGTTATCCTGGGTTCCTTTGTGACCTCGCTGACTATTACACGCCTTACTCTTGGAATGATCTTGGTTGGTCGACCACTCCTGGGGAGGGTAACAATGGTCTTGAATTTCCTCCATTCGTATACAATCATTGGTGGAGTCCAAACTCTTTAGAGATGGTTTTGTAACCTTTCCCAGCCTGATGAGCATCAACAACGCTTTTTCTGAGGTCCTCAGAAATCTCCTTTGTTCATGCCATGATACACCTCCACAAACATGTGTTGATAGATCCCTGTTCTTTAAATAAAACAGGGTGCCCACTCACACCTGATTGTCATCCCATTGATTGAAAACACCTGACTCGAATTTCACCTTCAAATGAACTGCTAATCCTAGAGGTTCACATACTTTTGCCACTCACAGATGTGTAATATTGGATCATTTTTCTCAATAAATAAATGACCAAGTATAATATTTTTATCTCATTTGTTTAACTGGGTTCTCTTTATCTACTTTTAGGACTTGTATGAAAATCTGATGATGTTTTAGGTCATATTTATGCAGAAATATAGAAAATTTGAAAAGGTTCACAAACTTTCAAGCACCACTGTACTGTTTAGCACAAGTTTAGTGTCAGGATCTAGTAGGTTCCTGATGTGGGCAAATGTCACACAAAACACAAACAAATAAATAACCCAAATTACTGGCGTCTTCTCAGGCAACATTTTACTGGGGCTTTGTGCTCTGCATTTGTAACTGCAAGATAAACTGGAGTAGCACTTTCATGGATATCACATCTTTATATTTATTTTGTCGATGGTTCACATAAACTGTAGAAATATAAACTTACCCTTTACGAAATGATCTGCCCATACTCGTACATATTTATAGCTGGTCTCTTTTATATCAGATCTGTTCAGATTTGCAAGCCACTGTCTCCGTCGTCTACGGGTTAGAGCTTCTATTTGGGGCCCTTCTCGCCTTTTCACAGCAGGTAAACTGAACAATCTGACTCCAGCCTTAGCAGAATTGTTCGAGCAGCCAACAACTGCGCAAATTTGCGGCATTTCGTCTAAAAGTACTTGTTACTGCACATGTGTTCTTCCACAAAGATGGCAGACACTGCAAAATCAGAGAGGGTCATGGGACACGTGACGCCATGTGCAATCGGTCTGTCCAAAATGAATAAACGGGTGATCGAATGAATTTATTGATCATTTTTGGAAAATACCACATTCCAAGTTTAGTCGTTCAAAACCTTCATTTCTCGCCTTCGTAAAGGAAACTGAACAGGATCTCAAAATCGTCTCTGACTCGAAAAACGAGAAAGCTGCGAAAACTTTTCATTACTGCTCATTATTTAATGTCTTTATTTGAAAACTCCCCCTAGCTCTTGGTTTGTTTGTTTTTTTTGTGTGTGTGTGTGTGTCTATTAATCACTGTATTTGTATTTTGTTGCTGTTATTTTCAAATAAATAAATAAATAAACAACCTGGCATTGTGGTATCCTGAACATCGTCAGCCACACTGCCTGATGCATGCTGACCATGACGTGCAGTTGGAGTCAGTCGCAGATGTTGCGAATGGTTGCAGCATGTATAAACCACTCTATACTGCACGTCATGATCGCATTGTGGACCTCATCGGCAGTGCTGTTGAGCCACTCTTCCCAAGCACGCACAAATATTCACGCTTGACGGCGGAGTGGTTCGGCAGCACTGAGGATGTGTTTGGCAATATCCCCAACACCCCTGACATTGTACTTCAGGACATGGATAGAAAGCAGGCAGTAGTAGTTGAAGTAGGATGTGTTTTTGATACATATATGGACATGGCCTTTTATGACAAAATGGCCAAATATCAGTCCCTACTTGCAGCTATTATAGACTGGTACCAAAATTCAAAAAAGTGCTTATTTCAGGAGTTAAAGGCATTTTTGAGACAAAGTCGGCAAACAGTCTTATTTTGTCAATTTGGGTGTGCCGAATTCAAATCAGCAATATGCTGAGCTCTATTTGACCTCTGTTGACCTCTAGAGGTCATTGAACTTTGGGCCTGTAAACGTCTCAGCTGAACCCAGTTTCTCCGCTTTCTAAGGAATGAAATGTACTAAAATGATTAATGAAGTTAGCAAATGGCCTTGTTTGTTAAATGTTTGGGTGCTGAATTCATTTTTCATTTGTAAAACGACATATGACCTCTGATAACCTCAAGGTCATTCAACTTGGCCTATAGGCCTATGCATTTAACGGCATTTTTAAACTGACTTTACTCCCCCAAAAAGAATATGAACTGACAAAAAACAAATAGAAAGGAACAAATACAACATTAAATGCCAGTCCATATACATGTGACTTACTTTTCACAATGAGAATGCCTAGGCGATCACCTTACATAACATTGCATTACATTTCGCGGTTATTGTTTATACAAAGCTACTGAAAAAAGGACAGATTCAGCAGCATACAAAATGTGGGGGCATACAGGGTATACAGGTTAATCAGGGTTAGTATATATGAGAGTTTTTTTCTTTGTTGTTTGTTTTATGTTTTGTTTTAAACGGGGTAAAGCCTTTACAAAAAACAAACAACAAAGAAAAAAACTCTCATATATACTAACCCTGATTAACCTGTATACCCTGTACGCCCCCACATTTTGTATGCTGCTGAATCTGTCCTTTTTTCAGTAGCTTTGTATAAACAATAACCGCTAAATGTAATGCAATGTTATGTAAGGTGATCGCCTAGGCATTCTCATTGTGAAAAGTAAGTCACATGTACATGGACTGGCATTTAATGTTGTATTTGTTCCTTTCTATTTGTTTTTTGTCTGTTCATATTCTTTTTGGGGGAGTAAAGTCAGTTTAAAAATGCCGTTAAATGCATAGGCCTATAGGCCAAGTTGAATGACCTTGAGGTTATCAGAGGTCATATGTCGTTTTACAAATGAAAAATGAATTCAGCGCCCAAACATTTAACAAACAAGGCCATTTGCTAACTTCATTAATCATTTTAGTACATTTCATTCCTTAGAAAGCGGAGAAACTGGGTTCAGCTGAGACGTTTACAGGCCCAAAGTTCAATGACCTCTAGAGGCCAACAGAGGTCAGATAGAGCTCGGCATATTGCAGATTTGAATTCGGCACACCCAAATTGACAAAATAAGACTGTTTACCGACTTTGTCTCAAAAATGCCTTTGGGTGTCACAATTCTGGATTTTGGTACCAGTCTATTACCAGCCTTGGCTATTCCTGTACACTCATCGTCCTGATATTTGGTAGTCTGGGGCACGTACATAAATTAACAGTGAGTGGGTTAAGACCGGCAGGGCTTTCCAGAGTAAAATCTAAACAATTGGCAAAGTTCTGCTCGATATCAGCTGTAATGGGCAGCCTTGCAGTGTGGCGTAGGCGATGCTTTTTATACCCTTGATGTAAACCTTGATAATATTTGAATCCTGTATATGTTAATTTTTAATCGTGGGTTCAAATAAAAGTATTCAAATGTATTTTGTTGCTGTTATTTTCAAATAAATAAATAACAGAGGTGGAAAAACTGGATTGACAAAGTAAAAGTCCTGCTTTGGTTTTCCTTCTGCCTGTGGGATGTGGTGATTGGGATCAGCTGGTTCATTGAATTGGCTGGAGCAAAAACGTGGCAGGGTTTTTACTTTCTGCACCCGGGTTTTTCCACCTCTGATAAATAAAAACAATTTATACAAATAAGTTCATAAAAGCACTTCCGGTAGAGGATGTATTATTATTATTATTATTATTAATAATAATAGTAATAACAATAATTTAAACAAAGGAAATAGAATTAAAACAATAAGAAAGAAAAACAAAATAATTTTTTTAAAAAAGAAAAGAAAACAAGAGGGCTATTATTTATTGTTTCCGTTTTATTTTCCAAATAAAAACGCACACAACAGGAAAAAAAAACAATTTTACACAAAATTCAGGTGTCAAAACTTTATTTTTAGAGTTCATTCCGTGCCGCGGGTTTTACTTCCTGTGTCACCGATCAACATCCGGTTCGTTCATGCTCAACGCCGAAATCAAAATATTTCCATAGGCAGGGGTTGAACCTCAACCCTCGGACTTGATATCATTTTAAAACTTTTTTTTTTAAATTAACATCACACCCAGGATGGCTGGTTTACCTCCGGGTGACCCTCAGCTGGTCGCTATGATCGTAAATCATTTAAAAACACAGGGACTGTTTGACCAGTTCCGGAGAGACTGCTTGGCGGATGTGGATACGAAGGTAAAGGGCTTGTTTATGCTAAGCTAACCGGTTTATTGCATGTTTGTTTCGGTTCATTTCTGTAAAGCTTCCCACACACGACTGATGTGTGTATGCGGTAGATAGTAAGACATCAATATTAGGTGTCCTTATAAATGTGTGCAATGTTTTTGTATTGACAGTTCTGATGTGATTCATAGGTTGATGAATAAAATAATATTGGCTGGCTTTTTTCATGGTCTGTCAGATATACACTACCGGTCAAAAGTTTGGGGTCACTTTGAAATGTCCTTATTTTTGAAAGAAAAGCACTGTTCTTTTCAACGAAGATCACTTTAAACCAGTGGTTCTCAAACTTTTTTCACCAAGTACCACCTCAGAAAATACTTGGCTCTCCATGTATTTGATTTGATTTGGCAATATAAATATATATGATAAAAACATACATGTACACAAAAAGCATTAAAATACACTTATTTCCATTGTGGTCCTCAAGATGACAAGATGGTTGTGGCAAACTTGGCACGTAAAAATAATAAATTTGACAACGTAAATATTTAAATTATAAACATACTATGATTAAACTAATTTATCACTAGAAACAAAAATTGTATTTAAAAAAAACATAATTAAAATTAACATAGTAAATACTCGTAAAATAATAAGTATTTAACCATTGTAAAAAATAAAAATTACTGTACAATTTTGGCACCTAATACATACATAACTAATAATAACTAAAATCGTTATTTTCTTCATTCATTATTTTGGCCATTAGGTGTTCCTTTACACATTTTTTGAAAGTAAACTTTGAATCTATTTGTACCACCATAATGACCAACATTAAAATACTGTAGCATAGTAGGCCTAAGTATTCATTAAAAGAGCAATTCCAGCGTTATGGACGTGACACTTGAACTCAAAATGGCAACAAATGACCCAGTGCATGTTTTATTGTCCCCCAGTATTTAAACAGGTGTTGCATATTTTAAGGCTGTACCATACTGGAGAAGTGATAGAACAAGAACAATTCCCATAGTACATCTAGGGCATGCCGGAAAATGCCAATAAAAGATGCGTTATGGATGTGACAGAAAAAGTATCACTTTTCTTGGGTGACTGTACATTTTTATCAAACTCTGTGAAATTGTAAACCTAATGTCGAAATGGAGATATCCATTTGATAGAGGGGTCCAAGGTGAATATTAAAAAAAATCTTTGTTTAAAATATTTTGTATTTCATGCAGAGTTTCGGAAGGAAAAGTCAGCGTTATGGATGTGACGAAAAACAAGGCGGAGGTTTTATTTAACAAGTATATTTAATATTGTTGGCCACTGTAACATTACGCACAGTACTTTGAACAGTAACACTGTGTTTAAATATAGGAAAATAAAACACTGTACTTAAATAATGAATTAAATAAAATTAATTGCACATAAGTGAAAAACATTGTACTAAAATAAATATTAAAAGACAGTTCTTAAATATTAAATGAAAATGTACTTAAGTTAAATAACTGTACTGTACTTAAATGTTAAGTAAAAGAAAGTACTGCACTTGATGTACTTGAAAAAAATCCAAACAGGCTATGCATAGCTGCAGTTCTTGCCGTTTCTTAACTCCAGTGACTGCTTTCTGAAACAGAAACACACCAGTGGCGCCACCAGGGGGTGGCCGGGGGGGCTGTGGCCACCCCTACAAATTTACTGGCCACCCCACTGGCCAGTATAGATTGTAGTAGCCTCAGTTATGAGCAATTCCAGCGTTATGGACGTGACACTTGAACTCAAAATGGCAACAAATGACCCAATGCATGTTTTATTGTCTCTCAGTATTTAAACAGGTGTTGCATATTTTAAGGCTGTGCCATACTGGAGAAGTGATAGAACAAGAACAATTCCCATAGTACAGCTAGGGCATGCCGGAAAATGCCAATAAAAGATGCGTTATGGATGTGACAGAAAAAGTATCACTTTTCTTGGGTGACTGTACATTTTTATCAAACTCTGTGAAATTGTAAACCTAATGTCGAAATGGAGATATCCATTTGATAGAGGGGTCCAAGGTGAATATTAAAAAAAATCTTTGTTTAAAATATTTTGTATTTCATGCAGAGTTTCGGAAGGAAAAGTCAGCGTTATGGATGTGACGAAATTCCGTTATGGATGTGACGCGTCTGAAATAGACATGGCATATGTTTAGAAAATCAGCAATTTAACCACCATAACCCTTTGAAAAACTCTCTAAATATCAGCTAAAACTATCAAAGTTCTTAAATAATATTTAGGATGGCTATTGTTTTGCTGTTTTGTGGATTTTAGCATACATTTCTGTGGCTTGTGGCAATATAGAATTGTACATGATCAAAGTTGATTTTAGCTTGGGTTTTACATTATAAGAAAGACTGACGTATTAAGGCGAAGGGAACAATTCTTGTGACAAATTGGTTCAACTTATTCACATCTGTAAAATACAGGCCTAGGTGATATCTCTGGGAGTGGTTTTGATGTATTACATGTTGCTTTATTTTTGCATGGTGAGGTTGACATTTACATGGAATTGCCCTTATGCAGTTCATCCCAAATGCACAGCCAGCCAGGCAAGACGCTCTTGATCTTCGGTGAGTGAGGGAAGATAATCTTCCCTCACTCACAGCAGCCCCTCCGGTTTTGCGCGCTCCTATAGCAACGGCTCAGCATGTGCGCGTGACCGCCGCTTATACCTACACAGGTAAATAATGACCTCAAAAGGAGTTAAGAGAGAAGACGGAGAAGACTACCAGTAAGTAAATAAGTCAAAATATTCTTTAGTAAGGGCGGCACGGTGGTGTAGTGGTTAGCGCTGTCACCTCACAGCAAGAAGGTCCTGGGTTCGAGCCCCGGGGCCGGCGAGGGCCTTTCTGTGTGGAGTTTGCATGTTCTCCCCGTGTCAGCGTGGGTTTCCTCCGGGTGCTCCGGTTTCCCCCACAGTCCAAAGACATGCAGGTTAGGTTAACTGGTGACTCTAAATTGACCGTAGGTGTGAATGTGAGTGTGAATGGTTGTCTGTGTCTATGTGTCAGCCCTGTGATGACCTGGCGACTTGTCCAGGGTGTACCCCGCCTTTCGCCCGTAGTCAGCTGGGATAGGCTCCAGCTTGCCTGTGACCCTGTAGAAGGATAAAGCGGCTAGAGATAATGAGAGGAGATTCTTTAGTAAAAGAAGAGGGTCAAGATGCGTTGTAACGTGCTTTTTAAGTGCTAAATAGTGCTGTTACAGCAGCTTTTTGACGGATTTTTGACATGTATAACTGAGTTACGTAGCTAACGTTAGCTGCTGATTGTATGTTATGTCAGTCATTTTCAGACAATAAAGAGAAAGTCCACAGACATCTCTTCTTATTTTAAGAAAAATATTAGAACAGGAGAGAAAGAGACGGCAGGGGAGCAACAGAGGCTTAGTGAGGAGGAGGAGGAGGAGGAGGACGGAGTAGAGGAAAAGACAGAGCAGGATACACAGCCAGCATCAATAACAGATCATTAGTAACATTAAATATAACACAATAAACCAAAGTATATCAGTAGGCATTTCCTTAAGTCGTTCTGATAGTTTTCTACTTGCCGGTTTACAACAACAGTATAATGATATCCTGAAATTATGGCTTTTAGTTTTGGTCTGCCACCCCAAGATTTTAAGTGTCCCCATCTGGCCACCCCTATGAAATATTTCTGGAGGTGCCACTGAAAAACACACCCACAAACAGAGGAAGAACAATAAGATTAAGAATAAAACAGAAGTGAGGAAAAGCATTAAGCATGATATGTGTCATCTCTTTGGCTAATGGTAAGCACAGCAGTTCCCCGATTGTGTGCGGCTTACCGGCTCTGGCGAGCAGGAGGCTGGCACGATATGAAGCTTCCTGTGCTTTGGCTACGGGTGTACCATAGGACAGAATGGTGGA
Source organism: Neoarius graeffei (assembly GCF_027579695.1). Taxonomy (NCBI): domain Eukaryota; kingdom Metazoa; phylum Chordata; class Actinopteri; order Siluriformes; family Ariidae; genus Neoarius; species Neoarius graeffei. Next base: position 11,939,003 of record NC_083588.1, read on the forward strand.
CTTGGACTGCTTCAGTTCATCACGTTTTCGTAAAAAAAAAAATCCATTGGTTTGTCCTTTAGTGCTGTGTGTTTGGTCGTAAGATGCCGTTTGAGATGCGATGGTTTCATGGACTCATTGCTCAGAACGTCCCCGCATACAACACACTGCGGCCTGGGCAGCTCCTCTGTCCCGCTCCAAATGAATCCCAGTTTTATGTATTTTTCGTCATACTTCCTCTTCACTGGTTTCTGCAGTTTGCTAGCAGTTCTGGGGCTGGTTTTGCCACCGTCGTTAGCATCTGCGCTCGGCTCACACACGTCCTCTTCAGTTCTCCCTCTCTCCTGATCCACGCTCCCATTCGCGGATTTAAGCCACGACAGTAATTTTGTCGTACTCGTCATAATTAGCAAAGCCACCTCCACCTTTTCCCATCACAGCCTAGTCTACCAATGGCGGATAGCTGTCTGTCAGCGGAACTGGCGGGAATGCGTACGTACGCTAAGGCCAAGTTTACATTAGACCGTATCTGTCTCGTTTTCTTCATGGATGCACTGTCCATTTACATTGAAACGCCGGGAAACGGGAATCTGCCAGGGTCCACGTATTCAATCCAGATCGTGTCTGGTCCGGTGCTGTGTAAACATTGAGAATACGCGGATACGCTGTGCTGAGCTCTAGCTGGCGTCGTCATTGGACAACGTCACTGTGACATCCACCTTCCTGATTCGCTGGCGTTGGTCATGTGACGCGACTGCTGAAAAACGGCGCGGACTTCCGCCTTGTATCACCTTTCATTAAAGAGTATAAAAGTATGAAAATACTGCAAATACTGATGCAAATCCTGCCCATTGTGTAGTTATGATTGTCTTTAGGCTTGCCATCCTTCCACTTGCAAGTGGTAAGTGACGCGCATGCCCGACATGCACTGAGATCTCTCACACACAGCGGCTCAGTCCCGAATCACTGCTTTTGCACTTCACCCGCGCGCTGTGTGAGCTGCGCAGGGCCGGAGTGCGCACCCTCCAGAGGGCACTCACTGTTCAGGGCAGAGTGATTTGGAGCGCAGGATGCCTGCGGAGCCGAGCGTATCCGTGTATTGGCGTTGCTGTGTGCACGCTAATCGTTTTAAAAACGTTAATCTGATGATCCGCTGATACGGTCTAATGTAAACCCCACCTAAGTATGGCTACCCAGAAGCACTTGCAAACTTTGTAAAATGATTAACTTAATTTGTATCTCCTTTCATTTTCTTGTCATCGGTTGATGAGATATATTTTCATCCATTCGGATATTATGGATAGTATTTCACGTTTTATTTTATTTTTTAAATTTTATTTATATTTAAGTGATTCTTTGGTGTACCACTAGAATGGAGCCCGCGTACCACAGTTTGAGAATCACTGCTTTAAACTAATCAGAAATCCACTCTATACATTGCTAATGCGGTAAATGACTATTCTAGCTGCAAATGTCTGGTTTTTGGTGCAATATCTCCATAGGTGTATAGAGGCCCATTTCCAGCAACTCTCACTCCAGTGTTCTAATGGTACAATGTGTTTGCTCATTGCCTCAGAAGGCTAATGGATGATTAGAAAACCCTTGTACAATCATGTTAGCACAGCTGAAAACAGTTGAGCTCTTTAGAGAAGCTATAAAACTGACCTTCCTTTGAGCAGATTGAGTTTCTGGAGCATCACATTTGTGGGGTCAATTAAATGCTCAAAATGGCCAGAAAAATGTCTTGACTATATTTTCTATTCATTTTACAACTTATGGTGGTAAATAAAAGTGTGACTTTTCATGGAAAAGGCAAAATTGTCTGGGTGACCCCAAACTTTTGAACGGTAGTGTATTCCATTCATATTGAACGAGTTGAAGACGAGGAGCTGAACGGAATATATCTGATAGACCATGAAAAAAGCCAGCCAATATTATTATGATTATTATTAAGAAGAAGAAGAAACCTTTATTTGTCACATGCACACTTCAAGCACAGTGAGATTCATCCTCTGCATTTAACCCCTCTGAAGCAGCCACACTAGAGCGCCTGCGGAGCAGTTAAGGGTTAGGTGCTTTGCTCAAGGGCACTTCAGCCCAAGGCCGCCCCATGTTAACCTAACTGCATGTCTTTGAACTGTGGAGGAAACCCATGTAGACACGTGGAGAACATGCAAACTCCACACAGAAAGGCCTCTGCCAGCGGCTGGGCTCGAACCCAGAACCTTCTTGCTGTGAGGTGACTGTGCTAACCACTACACCACCGTATTATTATTATTATTATTATTATTATTATTATTATACATACACATTCGATGGAACAATTCCAGATTTTACAAAAAGTGCATATTCTGGACCAAATTCGTTTTTTTTTTTAAATTTATGAAAGTAGGTGGCGTAGTGGTTAGCGCTGTCGCCTCACAGCAAGAAGGTCTGGGTCTGAGCCCTGTGGCCGGCGAGGGCCTTTCTGTGCGGAGTTTGCATGTTCTCCCCGTGTCCGCGCGGGTTTCCTCCGGGTGCTCCGGTTTCCCCCACAGTCCAAAGACATGCAGGTTAGGTTAACTGGTGACTCTAAATTGACCATAGGTGTGAATGTGAGTGTGAATGGTTGTCTGTGTCTATGTGTCAGCCCTGTGATGACCTGGCGACTTGTCAAGGGTGTACCCCGCCTTTCGCCCGTAGTCAGCTGGGATAGGCTCCAGCTTGCCTGCGACCCTATAGAAGGATAAAGCGGCTAGAGATAACGAGATGAGATGAATGAGATTTATGAAAGTATGTCCCTTTACACACTCATCCAGAAGGGTAATTTTGCACAAGGCCATCTGTCTACAGCAGAAAAAAAATAAAACAATAAAACGCGTCTGGAAAAATCCCAAGGGAGTCTGGAGCCAGATTCGTGACGTTACCTGCGGAAGCGCCAGCAGGCTGTGCGAGCTCGCACGGTTTCAGTGCACAGCCTGTGTAGACCAAGTGCTCCCATTTCTCTCTCATTGTCCGGTCTTTTGGGAAACGATGAGTACTAATCCCATCGAGATTGGTGTTGCTACACCCTCCTACGATACATCTGTTAATCATTTTAATAATTACGTGATAACGTTGAAGAAATTTACAGAAAACCACCAGGTCGTTTTCTCAAACAAACCAGTGCTGACTTAGGATTCAGAAGGAGGCATCCCGCAGATGACGTCACGAAAATCAACATTTGCCGGGAAATCCAAATGCTAAGTTTTTTCAGAGGCGGACCAATTCAACTCAAACGGCTTGATTTCAACTGAATTTTTCTGGTATTGCGCAAGGTAAAAAAATTGCGCAAAATGTGACAGATATAAAATAGGAGAATTACATTGATCTTGCTCCTGAATTTACCCGTGATATGCACTTTAAGAACAGGGCGGTAACTTACCAATGCTGATTCTGATCAATTGTGATTCAGTGTTCTGTCAATCCAGTGTACGAAGTCAAAACTCTAACAATCAAAATGGTACAAGGCCAAAAAGCCTGAACAACAATCCAACTTATATCCAAGCTAACAGTTCAAGTTCCAAGTTACTTTTGGTCATAGTTAATTGTTCCGTTGCAGTTGTTCAAAACAAAAGGGCTTTCCTGGGTGAAGTCCATGACTGAAGTCTTCTTGTAAAAGTCTCCGTCACTTTTCCTCACCCCCAAGTAGAACTTTGACAATATTTCCACTTTTGCTCTCTTCCAGTTTTTCAATGTCCGTTGGTATGTTTTTCTCTTGTAAATATGAATGAAGAATATTCAGCGAAGTTGTGGTAGCCTTTCGGGTGTTCAGCGCATCTTTGTCTTTCAGTCTTCCGCTTTTCATGAAGCGGCCATGCTTGTGGACAAATTGTCATTCGTTCACTCCCGCAGCAGTTTTACATCTCCGACGTGTCTCTTTTCCAGTTTTTCGATGTCCGTTGGTATGTTTTTCTCTTGTAAATATGCGTGAAGAATATATTATGCAGTTTTGGTAGCCTTTCAGATGTTCAGTGTGTCTTTAGTTTCAGTTTTGAGTTTATTTATTTAGTGCTTAATCCGAGCGTTGTAATTAACCCCGTCTTCTCTCTTTCCCGGCCGGCAAACAAACGATTGTGCGCGTGCGCAGCAGCAAAGTTTTGTCATTGCATCTTCGCATGAGCTCCAAAGTGTGACGTCGTGTTGTCTTGACAACGTGCAATATTAGAACAATATTGCACGCTCATTCTCCATTGGAGAGAGTGGCGTAAGCGATATGGTAACAGGATTGCATGCCATCAATAAACCCGCTAGAAGGGAATAGAATACATGTTTTTATTCCATGTATCACAGTAGTAAATATTGTTGCTCGTTTTGTGTAGGTTTTGCTGGCTGGATTAATAAATGTACGCGCACACAGTCAAACGTCTTGAAGAAGCCTTTATTTGGTCACATGCACACTCAAGCGCAGTGAAATTCCTCCTCTGCAGTTAACCCGTCTGAAGCACACACAAGTGAGCAGTGAGCGCGCGCACACATACATACCCAGAGCAGTGAGCAGTTATGCTTTTCATTCGTCCCCTCACATTTTTTCCTGCTGATCCCGGGAATCGAACCAGCAACCTTTTGGCCCAAAGCTGCTTCTCGAACCTTCAGGCCCTGGCTGCCCCCATGTTCTTTGAGGCTAAATAACCACTCTTTACAACCGTGGTGAGCAGAAAAGCATCTCGTTACACACGTGTCGAACCTTGACGCAGAGAGCAGAAATGTTACATCGGATTCCACGCTTGTCAGCCGAGAACAAGAATCTGGTGTGGTCTTGTGCTGTTGTAGCTCATCCGCCTTCTCGTGCCTCTGTTTCAGCCTGCGTATCTGCACCTGAGACAGCGAGTGGACAACTTTGTGTCAAATCACCTGTCGAACCACACGTGGAGTCCTCAACTGAACAAGAACCAGCTGAGGAACAGCATCAGGCAACTCGTGCTGCAGTACGTCTCATCTAACCTGGCTCTGATTTTTTATTTATTTATTTATTTAAAAATCAGGCTTTATTGGGAACCGAAAGATCATTCCGAACCTTGGAATGTTTGTTTGTTGGTGTGCTTATTTCTGCAGCCTGGTTACTTCAGTAACCCGAGCACTGTATATTCCAGGTCAGGTTTGTTGGAGCAGGGTGTAGATCGGATTGTAGCGCAGGTCGTGGACCCCAAAGTTCAGCACACCTTCCGGCCACAGGTGGAACGTGTTGTGCGTCAGTTCCTGTCTCCTGGCAACCACGTGGAAGAGGAGGAGCCTCCACATACCCTCCTCCAGATGGTGGAAAACCAGGAAGTTCAGCTGCCATCTCCAGGTGTCAGAGCTTGTGAAGTTCTCAAAACTGTTTTTTCTTTTTTTAATTCTTTCCTGCATTTCCTTTACAAGCACTCTGACTCCACTTCTTTCCCTTTCTCTCTTTTTCTTGAACTGTTATTATTTTCTTGTCGTCTTTTCCTCACTCCTGTCAGTTTCTCTCACTCTTCATTTCCCACTTTCTAGATTTAGTTTCTCACCTTCAAAGTTCTTTGTGCAATTTTTACTCCTCACATTCAGTTGTCCTTACCTTTTTTTCATTCTCTCTCTCTGTGTATGTATGCATGTGTATTTCTTAACCCCCCCAATCATCAGCGGTCTCCTCGGTGCTGGTCTCAGACTCCGCCCCCTCTCAGAGCCACGATCCCGCCATTCTAAATGAACAGGACGGAGGCGAGGAAGACATGAACCTGGTAGAGGAGGACGAGAAGGAAGCGGATTGGACAAAGGCGGAGGAGGAGCAGGAAGAGACGCTCGGAGAGAACGAAGATGAGACGAGTAAAGAGCGAGAGAAGGAGGAGGAGAGACAGAAGGAGACGATGGAGGTGGATCAACAGACAGAGGAGCCTGAGGAGATCAAGAAAGAGGAGGAGGAGGGAGAAGAGCGAGAGGAGGGGAAGGAAAAGAAAGGAGAAGACGCCAAAGATAAGAAAGGGTCGGGGAAGAACAGGGAGGAGAGCAGCACCGATAACAAACTGCACATTCGCCAGAAAGCGAGAGAACGACTGAAAGAAGGTAACGGAGTGAGACAAAACTTATCGTTTGTTTTCGTTTCAAGTTTGATGTTCCAGTGGCTTGTAGGTCCAGTGTGAAAGCTGAACAGTCAGTGCAGAAGATGAGCGAAAAGAGTTCGTTTTTAATTCAGTTCAGTTCAGTCATTTATGGAGCGCATCGAGGGAGAGCCTTCAGTTGTGGTCATTTGTTTCAGTGATGCATTGAAAAAGAACAGACAGTGGAATACGAAATATTTCAGAGCCACAGTGTGCTCAGCTCTGTGTGTGTGTTGTGGCAGAATACTCTCTGGAGGACTCCGATCTGGAGGGTTTGAGCGACATCACGGTGAGTTCAGTCCACACGAGCGACCTTTCGTCTTTTGACGATGACAGCGAAGACGAGGAGCCTCCTTCCGAATCCACCGAGGAAGGAGAGATCACTTCAGAAGGTAAGCCACGAAAAACCCTTTAAATTTAAGACACACTCGACTTGCGTTGAAGGAGTAATTTCGACCAAAGCACTGTCGAGTTCTCAAATCTGGGGGTGGGTTTCCCAAAAGCCTCTGAAGGCCAAGAGTCTTAGGCTACATCCACACGACAACTGCAGCGAGATTTTTTTTTTTTTTTAAATATCGCGTCCACATGGGCAACGGATCAGTAAAATTTCAGGTACATATGGCAACGCAACGCTTGCTGAAAAACGATGCAATACACATGCCACACCTCTACGTGCGCTGTAAGACGGTCCCATCGGAGACACCAGAACAATAGAAGTAGTAGACGCATGTGCATAAACCCCTTCTTCTGTAGCATCAGCCACATAAAGTTTTGATTATTAATCAGTAGCGTAAAACGAAAGACGCGGAAAGAGGAATGAACGGGGGTAGATGGAAGCCGGTACGCCAACATTCTGATATCCTCCAGAATTCTTTAATGGTCCGGAATAAATTGAATGCTACACGTTGATGGATTACTTTGTTCTTCTATGCCCTTTTTGAGGAATATATTGTCGGACTTAAACCAACATCTGAAGAGGTGAGATCGCTCCTTTTTTTTTTTTTTCCGTATTTTTGCTGGTGGGATTGTTTTTGTTTTTGGAAAGCGCACGGGCGGTGCGCGGTTTGGTACGGCTTCCACAGTGTTTGGACTAAAGACTCTGCCCTAAGGGCTATTCTCTCTCTCTCTCTCTCTCTCTCTCTCTCACTTTGCACCATTACACGGTAAATATTCACAGTGAAAATATTTTGTAAGCGCGTTTCATGAACCAAGTTATAGGATTTGTTGACAACTCGCATCGAGTTCGTTACACTTCTACCCGGTGTGAAGCACTGACAGTCATGTGGTTGTGACGTCATCGTAAACAAATCCGTTCTACTCATCCAGACGACTTCGCAACGGTGCCGTTGCCAGGTTTTTCCACTCTGGAACCCGTTCTCAAAAGATTTCGTTTTGGGGCACCCAAAACGCCGGTGCCGTGTGGACGCCAGGCCGAAACGATAAACAATTTTATCAGATTCACCTGAATCCGTTGCCGTGTGGACAGGGCCTTAAATTCCCTCTTAAGATCCATCGTCAAGCTCACGTGGTTTTCCCGAACAACATCGTAGTCCTTTAGTTTGCTTGGAATTTACGACAGACTCGGACCACTCTTTCAAAACAAAGTGACTCGCTCGCCGCCGAATACAGAGCATCTCCGAGGGACTCTCCGAGTCAACGGGGGAAACTTCTGTTGAATCTAACGATGGTGTTGAATTATTTTTCTTGTACATGACAAGTGCATTGAGTTAATTCTGAAATAAATATCCGCAAAACAGTGAATATATTTCAGTACGTTCCGGAATTACGGCTGGATATCGGAATGTCACATTTATATCGCTACATTTTAAGCAAATTTAACTCCAAAAGGTGAGTGAGGCCAAACAAAATATGTGTTTCCTGGGTTTTCAAAATAGGGTAGGTAGGTAGGGAAAAAAATTTGTTTATCCCAAAAGTTTACGACAAATTTTCTAGGGTAGGTTGGGAAAAAGTGAGAAGTTTCCTTTGGAAACTTTTTTTTTTTTTTGCAAAATACTCGTTAAACGTTTGCAACTGATCCCAGAATGTCAGAACTGTGTGATTTGTTGTAGGAAACAATGTTGTAGTTACTCTATAGTTCTTCATTTGGAAATATTTTTAAATACCTAAACCTGATGGTACCTGGCGTTTTACGCAGGATTTACATAAGATTAATGAATTGATCGTCCCTGTTGCACCCATTGTACCTGATGTTTCTCATCATTGCTGTTTTTCCGTTATTGATCTCTGTTCTGCCTTTTTCACGCACAGGGGGAGAGAGTATTCGTGGACACGTTTTTGCCTCAAGGTTTTATTAACTCTCCTGCTGTTTTTTTCAGCCGTAATTCAAATTCATAACGCACTCTGTGACCTCTTCCTCCCTCAGGGCTCTGTGGTCCTGCAGTACGCAGACGATCTTCTGGTATCTGCTGAGTCACCAGTATCTTTCCAGTGTCACCAATATCTTTTGCATTGCAATAGGCTGATTTGACAAGCAAACATTTCTGTCCACTGTGTCGCTTTTTGTTCTGAGGCGAACCTCCATTTTATAGGCACCCGGAAGAATCGATGAGATATACCTCGCATGTGCAAGCAGTCATTTACATCCGACCCTTCGAGCCATGAACACAAGGGTGGCCAGTTTTTCTACTTAAAAATCTAAGATAATCATCATTGTAACACTAGCAAGAATGTGCAGCATTGTTCAGCTATGTATTCGATTGCATCTAACGGTGACCCCTGTCTAGAAATGCCGACGAAATTTGGCTTTGCTGCGACCTTCGGTGTCCGAGTTATAAACGTTTAAAGGTGGGCTGGAGCCATTGATCAAATCAAAACGTAAGTCGCTGAGCAGCGCTTGCACAGTGGCGAATGATTGGCCAAGGCAGCGTCCTACCAGACCGTGCCCATGCTGGTTTGAAAGGGCTGGGGTAGAGGGAGGTGCGTGTTGGTTGTCAATTTACTCCTAACGGGCCTTGTGTCTTTCGGCAAATACCGAGTGGTTTATATGACACGCCCTAGCGGTTCTCGTTTGACTCGCCAGGTGGCTGCCAAGCAGGTAGGGTCGGGCGCGAGAAATAGTTTGTTTGTCGTGGTCATAAACAGTTGAAGGGTCGCAGTGTTTTTACAGGGTCGGTTGAGTAACCGGAAACACATATATATTATTTTGTTTGGCCTGATTAACTAATTTAGTGTCATCAGTGGGACACATTTCTGCATCTCTGACATTGTGTGTGCATGCGTGAGAGAGAGAGAGAGGGGTTTTGATCTATGTGTAGTGTGTACCTCAGGAGGTATATCCTCCTGAGAACAAACCCATAGACTTGTGTCCTCTGTAGTTGACATTTGTTTGACGTGCACACCCTCTTACTCTTTCAAGCTATTCACTCGAATCCTGGTGTCTTGTAAAGAGTACATCCTGGGCTTTCCAATGATGTATCATGTGACTCGGAGGATTGCTGGGAAATTCCTAGTAAGGAAATCACAACAAAAGAGAAATTGAGAGAGACAGTTTTTTTTTTTCTTCGTTCCCAGGAGGTTACATACATATATATAAATAAATAAATAAGGAGGTCAATTCAACCGTCTTAGGTATGCACTATACACAGATCAAAACCTCTCTTTCTCTGCATGTGTGCGTGCACTTAAAAGGGAGAACATTGCCCAGTCTGCACTGTGGATAAGAGTTGAAATAATCCTGACTGCATGATTGGGTTTAACAGTGAAATGAGCGAGCACGAAGAACACATTTACTTAATTATTTAGCTTATGATTTGCTCAGGGGCAGCACGGTGGTGTAGTGGTTAGCGCTATCGCCTCACAGCAAGAAGGTCCGGGTTCGAGGGCCATTCTGTGTGGAGTTTGCATGTTCTCCCCGTGTCCGCGTGGGTTCCCTCCGGGTGCTCCGGTTTCCCCCACAGTCCAAAGACATGCAGGTTAGGTTAACTGGTGACTCTAAATTGACCGTAGGTGTGAATGTGAGTGTGAATGGTTGTCTGTGTCTATGTGTCAGCCCTGTGATGACCTGGCGACTTGTCCAGGGTGTACCCCGCCTTTCGCCCGTAGTCAGCTGGGATAGGCTCCAGCTCGCCTGCGACCCTGTAGAACAGGATAAAGCGGCTAGAAATGATGAGATGAGATATGTGTGTGTTATTTACCAGCAGGGAGGTCCGTATGGTGAAATACCGTGACCGAGGTCTTGAAAGTACTGAGCGAGGCCCTCTGGGCCGAGGTCAGTATTCAAGGCCGAGGTCACGGTATTTCACCATACGGACCGACCTTAAGCTGGTAAATAATATGTTTATCTTTTTCTTTACCAAATTCTAACAGAAAACGAGAGCGCCCGAAAGGGAAAACCGAGCCGAGCCGCCATTTTGAATCCTCATTCACGGCTGTAATGCAAATTGCTTCCTCCTCGGTATACAAGTGCACTTCCATGGCAGGAAAAAAACTACATTTTGTCGCCTATGTAGTCCCCTATTTATACAAAATTGAGTCATTCAGGATTCAGCCATGTTTTTGCTCAGCGTTAGCAACAGTTAGAGGTTTTTAGCTTTCTCCTGAAATGTTTTCTTTTATTTCGTCTTCCTCAGGGTAGTAAAACTCACTTTCGCTGTAAAGACTGTCGTTATCGCGATCCATGCTGTAAAATTAATGCTGTTCTCCTGAGAAATGCGAAAATAAATGTTGACAAAAATGGCTACGATGGTGGTTGTTGTTGTGAACGAGCGAGTCGCCAGAGGTCCGTAACCGGGGTCCGTATCGTAGAATACGGACCCGCTCGCCAGCCAATCAGAGCACAGGATTTGATGGAAACCGGACCGCGAAAATTTTTTTTTTATCTTATTTTGAACACTTAACCAAAATCTAATGAATTTTTTTAAAAAACGAAAGCCATGTGACCTTATCGACTGGATTTAGCAACTACTAATGCCTTCAGCAACGACTGCCTTGAGCAGCTACTAATGCCTATATCGTGGACACACATCGCAAAGACGCTCTTCGTCCTGTTGCTCTTTCGATCCCTTCTTTCGAGTGAGTTCTGGAAAACCACGTCCAGAGACAACATTCGTTGCTTAAGAGAGTCCCTCAACTCTCTCTTTCGCTCTAGAGGGCAACATTATCGGGAAACCCACCCCTGATTGGACTGAAGGTGCTGATTTAGTTTCTGTGACCGTACTTCTGACAGGAAGAGGAGTGAACTAGTTTCGCATGAAAGTGAAACGTAAATATAAATTGAGAGAAAGCATGATGGCAATTTTTGAATCGGGTAAAAAAAAAAACTTTAGTCGAGTTGCGGTCATATTAGACAAATCCCTTAGAGATGTGCTGCGATTGGAAAATAATCAACTTCGGTGTGGTCACTGGAACTCTGCTTCATATCAAGCATCATCACACCAGGCTGTTGTTGATTAGTTTCCAAAAACACCTTACGGCCAGAGTTTTATTCCTTTATTTACAATTTTTCAACGAAACACAGTAGTGGGCGACATTTCTCACTTTTGTCATTTGTCACAATACTGAATTTCATGACTTAATGTAGGTTTTATGATGAAAACAAAACGTTTTGTCTTCTTTTAATATTAGTGAAAGATGAATGAATAATAATTTAAGTTGATCCGCGAAATCAAGTCGTACTTGAGCTGATACACATGAGTTATAAGCCGTGTACGACGAGATGGAATGGAATAACTGTTTTATCCTATCCACATTCACTGGATTTTGAGAAACCGAGCATTTTTATTTAAATTTTTGCAAATTCGACAAATAAAAACTTTATACAAAACATCCGACAAAACGATTTCCGCTTAGAATGTCAACGAACCGGCGAAATGACAGGAGCAATTTGTGAAAAATGTGAAAATCATTCTTGAAAAAAAAAAGATACTTTCATTCCATATTTTGTTGCTTTTTCTTTTGTCTTTTTGGGGTTTTAATAATAATAATAATAATAATAATAATAATACATCTGTTTTGTATAGTGCTTTTCATGGTACTCAAAGACGCTTTACAGGAGGTTCAAACATACACACAAACACACACAGACAACAGATAACAATAATAGACAAAGAAAGAAAAAATAAAAATATAATAAAAAATAAATAAATAAAAATAAAAAGTCCACCAAGTAGGGGTCAGGATGTAATTCCCGTGGTGTAGCAGCCACAGTCCCACCAAAAGGCGCACGAGAACAGGTCCCACATCTCCAGCACCGCCGCCAGCAACATCGCTCGAACACCACGCCATGAATCCACAATGCGAGCAGAGAAGCTCCGCCACGCAGAGCGCTGGTGTGTCCCAAACCGCCTGCACAGCCGCCGTGACACCACCGAGCAACATCACGCCAAGCATTAAAGCACAGAGCGCTGGACAACCACGATGTAAAATGAGCAACGAGCTCACTGCAGTCCACAGCTGGGAGTGCAGGCATCGCTCACGGTAAACCAAGGCCTGGAGGGAACCAACGCCCAAAACTGGGTCCGGAGCTACACCACAACCGGCGGATAAAACACTCAAACATCAAACCACACAAACCCACAGAAAAAAAATAGAAAGAAATAAAATAAAACAAAAAAGCTTTTGTTTTCAAGTAGAGTTTTTATTTCGCCCTCGGTTGGTTCAGCAACACGCTCCGCCATTTTGTTTTTCTCTACTCACGGTATATGAGCCGATAGCTTTGTAGGAGAGGAGCCAATCAGACAATCAGAGCGCGCGATTGGTCATATCCAGCGAATGTGGAAGGAATAACGTGAGACATTCTGATGACAATTCTAACTGTGCTGTAGTTCCTTTTAAATAGAAGTTATTTGATGCATTGAATGGCTGATTTTCAATTCTCTGTGTAGATGAAAAGGTCCACAAGAAGGCTCCCGGAGAGGAATCTGATGAAAATAAGGAGAAAAAACCTCGTGGTTCCCGCCAAGGCTACATTCACAAGCCTTTCCTTTACTCCCGTTACTATAGCGACTCTGATGACGAGGTGACAGTAGAGCAGCGACGTCGTTCTGCTGTGAGTGATCGGGTCGAATCGCTGTTTTAGCTCTGGTCCGTGATCTCTCTGAAATCACGGGTGGTTTTTCGTTTTCATTTTATTTTTAATTTAATCCAGACTGACGTAAATAAACGTAGCTAATTCGACTTGCAGCTTCTTAGTGTTAAACTAAAGGCTGTACATTTCTCTTGCTTGTTGCTTGGGAGATCCAGTGGATAAATCCACAGGAGTGAAAAGGTGAGGGGTTTACAGTATGTTGCCTCTCGAACCTGTGATTTTATTTATTTTTATCCCCCCCCAGGCGAAGGACAAAGAGGAAAGACTGCTGAAGCGGCAACAGAACCGGGAGCGTCTTGAGGAAAAGAGGAGGCAGAAGGCGGCGCAGGCAGAGCTCCTGGGTGAGCTCCAGCACCTTTCTTATCGTCATTAACATCATGTTCATCATGAATTTGGTGTATGTTTCTTTATGTGGACTTGTTTTCCCCTTTTAGCAGAAAAGGAGAAGCAGGAGGTTCAGAGACCGCAAGCAAAAGAAGCACGGAAAGAAAAGAAAGTTCTGGAAAAGAAAGTAGCACTCAGCAGAAAGAGGAAGAGAGACTCGCGGTGCGTGTGCGTTCGTGTTCGTGCGGCCACCTGTTCAACTTTTTTTTTTTTTTTATTCATAGGTTGTTTTTTTTGTTTCTTCATTTATTTGGAATGCAGGAAAGAAGACGACCCTGGCAGCAAGAAGAAGCATGACGGAGATCCTGAACCCGTAAAGAAAGACGTGAGTCTTTTGTCTCTCCCTCTGTCTCACTCTCTGTTTTTCTTTCGTTCTTTCTTTAATTCATTCACGGTTATCCCGCCGCCTTTCCCTGCCACACAATCCTTGTTTCTCATTTGTTCATATTCGTAATGACAATTAGGACTTAAAAATGCCGGATAATACACAGCTGTTCAAAATAAAGCTTGAAATCAAAATAATAGAGGAGGACAAATCACTAATGCCCCTTTTCCACCAAAGCAGTTCCAGGGCTGGTTCGGGGCCAGTGCTTAGTTTGGAACCGGGTTTTCTGTTTCCACTGAACAAAGAACTGGCTCTGGGGCCAGAAAAACCAGTTCCAGTCTAGCACCAACTCTCTGCTGGGCCAGAGGAAAGAACCGCTTACGTCAACGGGGGGGAGTTGTTAAGACCAACAACAATCGCAATACCGCGAAAGGTCGCCATTTTTAAGCGACAAGCAGCAGCTGTACAAACATGAAGTCATCCATTTATTATTGTTGTTGCTGCTGCTTCTCCGTGTTGTTGTTGCTTCAATGTTCGCGCCAAGGTTTATGCAAACGCAGCGACGTAACTGACGTATACAGCGACGTAACTGACGTATACAGCGACGTAATGACGTGGCTCCCCTTAGCACCCCGAGCTATGGAAAAGCAAACTGGTTTTCAGCTGGCTCGCAAGTTGAATGAGTTGTGAACCAGCACTGGCCCCGAACCAGCCCTGGAACTGATTTGGTGGAAAAGGGGTAACAGACTCGTGGTATGTCTTGAATTATTTGTTACCGCTTTTTAAATCCTTTACCCCGATAGACGTTCTATACCATAATACAAACCAAGATTGTGGTGTTTTTTTTTTTTTTTTTTTTTTTTAAATTAAGTACAGTGTCTTGCAAAAGTATTCATCCCCCTTGGTGTTTTTTTTTTAAAGATATTTTTTTGGGCTTTTTACACCTTTATTGGATAGGACAGTGTAGAGACAGGAAATGAGTGGGAGAGAGAGACGGGGAGGTATCGGGAAATGACCTCGGGCCGGAATCGAACCCAGGTCCCCGGATTTATGGTATGGCGCCTTATCCACCTGAGCCACGACGTCCCCCCCCCCCTTGGTGTTTTGTCCTGTTTTGTCGCATTACAAGCTGGAATTAAAATGGATTTTTGGAGGGTTAGCACCATTTGATTTACACATGCTTACCATTTTAAAGGCGCAAATTGTTTTTTTTTTGTTTTGTTTTTTGTCTGACACAAACAATAATTAAGATGGAAAAAAAACCCAGAAATCTGGAGTGTGCATAAGTATTCACCCCCTTTTATTTGAAACCCCTTGGAGCTGGTCCAACCAATTCACTTCATAAGTCGCATAATTAGTTGATTGAGATCCACCTGTGTGCAATTGAAGTGTCACATGACGTCTGCCTAAATCAACCTGTTCTGGAAGGACCCTGATTCTGCAACGCTACTAACCAAGCAGCATTCCAAACAGGGCAGAGGCAAAGTTGTGGAAAAGTATAGATCAGGGTTGGGTTATAAAATAAAAAAAAAAACATCCCAAACTGTGAATTTCCCACAGAGCACCATGAAATCCATGATCGCAAAATGGAAAGAATATGGCACCATGACAAACCTGACAAGAGACTTGCAGCTGTCGTTGCAGCAAAAGGCGGCTCTGCGAAGTATTGACCTTGAGGGTTGAAGACCTATGCACACTCCAGATTTCTGTCTCTTCATCTTAATTATTGTTTGTGTCACAATAAAAAAATTATAATTTGCACCTTTTAAAGTTGTCGGCATGTTGTGTAAATCAAATGGTGCTAACCTCCTAAACATCCATTTTAATTCCAGCTTGTAATGCGACAAAACAGGACAAACACCAAGGGGGACGAATACTTTTGCAAGACACTATCATTTTCCTTCGATCCACAGTCCACGATCTCTCTGAATTTACAGTGCCAGACATCTGTTAGAGTCGCAGGGTCTGTTAGAGTACGTATACGTTGGATATGTACATATATTGTATACATGTGTACTAGGGTGCATCAGTTGCCCCCTAAAAATGAAAAGTTCCTCCGATCACGATGCATTTTTGTTTTTATGTTCCTTTTGGTAAGAAAACACACTGGGTGAAATCCTATTTTGACATAATTCAAAAGTTTAATGGTGCATACCTGCCAACCTGTACGCATCTTGCGTAGCAGCTATGAATTTTTACCTCACTGTATGACTGTACGTTTTCACATTAAAAAGTACGCATATCGTCCGAACTCGCATTTCAGTCAAGTTCTCGCTGAAGTTGATACCGCTGATCTGTGAGAAAACTCAAAGCCAGAATGGAACGCTTTGCCCAATCCCCCCGCCCCTCTTCCAGAGTGTGTGGCTCTGCCCTCTTCACCCCCTCCCCTTCCTCCTTCGCGTCTCTGACTTGAGTGCAGCGGTGCAGCCAGGTGGCTAGAGCGAGTCGGGGATTGAAACGTCGGTTAGAGACGTCGTTTTTATATTTGTAACAGGAACGGTTGTGTTTCACGTGTACTCGAGCTTCCTAGCCGTTATTTTGTGCATTTACAACACCAACAGTACAGGCTAGTTCTTCATTTAACTTCGAAGCCGTCACTCGAGGTTGCATATTCGATGCGGTAACCAACGAAACCTGATTACAATTCCTCTCGCGCTCTCATCGAATCACTATGATAAGTACCACTTTATTGATGTGCTCAACAAAACGTAGCGTGTTGTATATCTTAAGGGCAGTCGGTAACTTCTGTCAATGGTAGCCTAGAATGTTTGCAGATGATGTGAAGTCGAAAATTGGTCATCCCTCTTAGGAAAAAACCTGCGTGGTACTGCAGTATCAAATGCTTTTTTATACAGTATTACTGCAGTAAATGCAATATTTCGAATGCAAATGCAATAGTTTGCACATGAAAAAGGCATACTACAAAATACTGCAGTGTACTGTATAATGCAATATTTTTACTGTATAATGCAGTATACTTCCAACATGTTAAAAAATGCAAAAGTCTAAACCTATTGCATGGGAAATTTGTGCATACCATGTTTTGTGTTGAAAGTGCCTTTTTTACATACTGTATTAATTTAATGTGTTATTTATTTTGAAAGAGTGGCTCTGGTTTAATTTCATTTCATTTGCACATGTATTTAATGTTTGTTGTGCTTTTCAAAACGGAAGGAAGTTCCCAAGAGCCATCAATAACAGTTTCCCAAAGTCTATCAATAGGAATGTTTTACAAAACTGGACTTGTTCCCAAGGTCAATCAATAAAACTGGATTGAAAGTGTGTTTTTGGTCTGCTGGTTGTGGTCTGTGGGGGCGCATGCGCGCCGGGTTGGGGTGAGGTTGATGCGAGGGGGAGGGGGGTACTCATGAAATTGTAAAATTGTACTCATAAAATTTTTTCAAGGTTGGCAGGTATGATGGTGGCACCAGGAGCTCAAAATTATGGAAAAAGCTGCTATTTTATGAGAAAATTTCGATCACTTTTCATGAAACATTATGGCACCTTTATAGAGTATACCAAATATCTTAGATACACATGTTTAGTACATATTCTAAATATATTATCAAGCACAGTTTGAGTTTTAGCTGTTCATTGAATCATTGTTCAACTACTTTTAAACAATACAAATGTATTATGAATCACATTAACGCTTCTCAATCCCTTGCAAAGGTTCTTAACATGATCTCTGGGTCACAGGAAATCAATAAATGGAGTCCAACATTGTGATTCAAACCTTACGCGAAAACATAAAATAAGCCTTTTTTGGCAAAAAATGAACCTCATGGTGCCACCATTAGACTTTTGAATATGGTCAAAAATTTTACAGGATGTCTTTATTGGTGAAAAGGAACACCCAAACAAAAATGCATCAGATTTTATGAAAGTGAGGGCAACTGATGCACCCTAGTGTGTACATAAATGAGTGTTATATTAAACATTGTGCTCTCCGACGAGACTGATCTGAGAACTGTTTGGACACGGCCTCGTCTCCTAATGAGCACACGACAGACAGGTTGAACGTCTGTGAGTCCCAGCCCAGCATGCTAACCAAACAGATCTGAACTGCAACACCCGGAAGAATCAGGATTGTTTGGCCCACATGTACCGAAATATCAGTCCTAAGATTTAGCACTGGCAGATAGATGGACGGGTATTTTTACCACTGTGCTGTGCTTGCTGGTTTCCCTTTATCTCATGGTATGTTCCTCTTGCAAAATTGCTCATCGAGAAATGTACATTTTCAACAGGAACGCTTAGGTTTGATCGAAGCTACGTAGGACATTTGTGATTGGTGCTGATAGATTCTTTGCCTGAAATATGTAGTATATCTAGACATTGCAAAGTCACGACTTGGACTTTTTACTCCATGTTGTGTCACAAGACTATTAACCAAACAGGAAATTTTATGTTAACTATGTAACTATGATCTCTATTACTGTAGCTATCAACTAGTTTTTATTAAGCTAGTGTTCCTCATCCCAAATAAAGCTGCAGTCCTTGTTCCTCATTAACACCCTTTCGGTACACACCGATCAGCCATAAAATTAAAAATATTGACAGGCGAATTGAATGACACTGATTATCTCATTACAATGACACCTGTCAAGGGGTGGGATAGATTCGGCAGCAAGAGAACAGGCAGTTCTTGAAGTTGATGTGTTGGAGACAGGAAAAACGGGGAAGCGTAAGGATCTGGGAGACTTTGACAAGGGCCGAATTGTGATGGCCAGATGACTGGGTCTGAGCATCTCCGAAATGGCACATCGTGTGGGGTGTTCCCAGTATGCAATGGTTTGTACCTACTAAAAGTGCACCAAGGAAGGAGAACCGGTGAACCGGCGACAGAATCATGGGTGTCAAAGGGTGTCGTTGGTTTGCATGGGGCACGAAGGCTAGCCCATCTGGTCCAATCCCACAGAAGAGCTACTGGAGCACAAAGTGCTGAAAAAGTTAATGCCGAGACCTTTCTGTTTTAGCCAGCATGAACTTTTTCGGCAGTTTGTGCTGCAGTAGGTCTTCTCTGGGATTGGACCATGTGGGCTGGCCTTCGTGCCCCACGCGAACCAACGAGCCTTGGCCGCCTGTGACCCTGTCGCCAGTTCACCGGTTGTCCTTCCTTGGCGCACTTTTGGTTGGTATTAACCACTGCGTACCGGGAACATCCCACAAGCTGTGCCATTTTTGAGAAGCTCAGACCCAGTCATCTGGCCATCACGATTTGGCCCTTGTCCAAGTCGCTCAGATCCTTAGGTTTACCCATTTTTCCTGCTTCCAACACATCAACTCAAAGAACTGACTCTTCTCTTACTGCCTAATATATCCCACCCCTTGACAGGTGTCATTGTAATGAGATGATCAGTGTCATTCAGTTCACCTGTTGGTGGTTTTAATTTTATGGCTGATTTGGTGTCAGTACCTCTGTTAAAGTTACGATCCTTAATGTATTGTCCTTGTAGGATACAGTCAAGTCAAAAGCAATCTCTCAGAAGCTTGTGAAGAAGCTGTCTGAGGAGGAGCAGAGGAGGAGGAAGAGCATTTCAGAGGAGTCAAGCGAGCCACGCAAAATCGTTGACAAAAACCGAACACACTCGTTCATCCTGGACCTGGAGCTGGGAACCGAGGAGGCGCTCAGACAGAGAGGTGCTGGGAAGAACGAGCGACATGCTCGCAGAGAGAAAGAGCGAAAAGAGAATGAGCGAGACCGTGGTGTGTCAGACGAGCGAGCCAGGTACAAACAGAAGCCAGAAAGTAAGAAAGGAGGAGAGGCTGTGGCAGAGGAGAAGGAGGGAGGGCTGATGAAAGGTGCAGTTGATGACAAAGTAGAGAAAAAAGGGTCAAAGGTTAAAGGAGAGAAGAAGGGCTCAGTCTCAGCAAGGGAGGGAAGACTTTCTGCGATGGAGGTATCAGCCCCAGAGGAAGGAACGACCAAGGATTTGAAAAAAGAAAAGATGCCCTCAGAGGCTATGAAAGAAAAAATAAAAGGAGAGAAATCACTGGGCAAGATTGACCCGAAACAGCAGCATCGTCTGGATTCCACTGGCTCCACAGAGGAGAGGTCCGAAGGCGAGGCTGCTTCTGACTTCAACCGGAAGAAAGACAAGCAAGCTAAAGACATTTTGAAAAGGTCAAAAAGTCACTCTGATGTTAAATCTCTCGAGAAGGTCAAGGTTAGGCAAGATGGCAAAGATGTAGGAGCCGGGAGTAAAGACAAGAGCTCCGGCTCAGAGGCTCCCAAACATGGCTCAGAAACAAAGGTCAAGAATTCAGAGGCAGGTCTAAAGGTCAAATCTGTGTCAGAAAAAACAAGATCCAAGCCTCGAGACGACTTAAAATCTCAGAGTCCTTTAGGGACAAAGACAGACAAGAAAGCTCAAGGTCAAGAAGCCAAGGCTAAAGCAGGAGCTGGTCCGAGCAAGTTGGAGTACTCCAAAGAGAAGAAAAAGGAGGGAGTGACGAAAGACGACAGGAGGGTCACAGAAGACCGTGTTGAGAAAGGGAAGGATGCAAAGAGCATCAAGAAAACCAGTGAGAAGAAGACAAAAGAGTCAGAGAAGAAGGGAGGAGATGGCGAGAACGAAAGGAGAATCTCGGAAGCGGGTGATCTTTCTTCCGGTTCCTCTGTTCCGACGGCAGTTGCCGAAGAAGTACGGACCGAAGGAGGAACGGCTTCTCAGCCTTCAAACGCTCAAGTGCAACAAGCTTCAGAGTCCCTCACAACTTCTGACTTGACAACTCAAGTCTCAGATTCGCTTGGCGAATCGGATCGCAAAACCCCACAGGTCTCGGAGTCCGTTCCAGAGTCTCGTGTCTCGACCCCACAGGCCTTGGATTCTGCTGCAGAGTCCGATTCCACAGACCAATCCATCTCGGAGTCTCTTCGGAAGTCTGATCTTAGTTCAGATTTACAAGCTATGGATACAGAGTCAAATCTTGCAGCCTTACAATCCATAGATGTGGACTCTAATCTTAGAGCCCCACAAGCCATGGATACAGAGCCTGAACCAACAGCACCACAAGCTATGGATATACAGCCTGATCTTACACCACCACAAGCCAGTGCTGCAAAATCTGAACTCGCATCACCACATGTCTTTGATGCACCTACAGAATCTTCTGAAAAAGAAAAAAGTCAACCTACGGAGTCGGATCTTGAGCTTACACTACCACGGTCCTCGGAATTAATTTCGGTATCTGAGTTTACGGTCCCTCACCCTTCAGATTCGCATGAAAAGTCTGATCTCATGAATCCGAACTCCTCAGAGCCTAATTTCACAGTTCCTGAAACATCAGACTTAAAATCAGATGCAGACCTTGCGCTTCCTCGATCCGCCGACTCAATTCACCCAGACTCCGTCCCAGAGTCTGATCTCACGGTTGCCCAGCCCTCAGACTCGATCCCACCATCTGAATTCACGGTCCCTCAGGGTTCTGACACGCTTCCTAATCCAGTTCCTGCTGACACTAACAGCACCTCTGTCCCTGATGACATGTACGATGCCCTCAGTGACATCACTCCAGATCCTGACGACGAGGAGGAGGCCAGCATGAGGCTGACCGAGAGCCAACCTCAGCCTCGTCCCATCCCAGCAGAGGCAGACGCCCTTCTGTCCTTGATGGATGTCTGTGCTTCTGCAGCTGTAAACAACTCTGCCGGTGTGACCGATGGACAGGAAGCTGAGAGTTCGTTCTGGGATGCGGACATGAAGATGAAGGAAGCGGCGCTCACGTTACTCTCCATGGATCCAGATCAGGCAGTTTCACCAAGTTTTATCGCTGAAGACGCACATGTTGCGGAGCAGCAGATGGAGTCTTTGCCCTCAGACCTGGTTGCTGTGACAAGCGCGATCGAGCCACCTAAAAAAGAGACAAATGAATGTGAAGGCGAATCTTCTGCTCATGACTTGAAGGAAGGCGACAAACATACTGAAGGTAGTGTTCCTTTATTCACTCACCTTTAGGCATGTAACGATGTATTGTGTGACAATAAATCGTGAAACAAATTTAAGATGATTCACATCAAATAATGAACCATTATTATTATGATTAGGTTGTCATCTTAGTTTTTCCTTGCATTGTTTACACAGCACAATACCGTACAATAGTGGGAATGCATGTGACTTCACCTTAGGTGGAAGTAAGACAGCTCAAATGCAGCGAAAACACACAAAATAGATCTAAAATGGAAAGAGTTGTCGTGAGATTGACAAATAGATTCAACGAGAAATCGGGGCTCTCTTTTTACAGACTGCCGAAAGCTAAAGAAAAGTGCAGCAAATGGAGGTAGTTGTTTTCTGTTTAAGCCGATTTCAGCGTTCACAAATCTTCATAAATGGTTATTAAGAAAAGGCCTATTAACTTTTTTTTTTTTTTCATTTTTAAGAAAAGGAATATTTTCCTTCATATATCATATTACAGGGGTTTTCAAAGTGTGGGAGAGTCAGCCCCCCCTCCCTTACAATTTTTGTTGTTGCTATACTTAATGTTCCATTCATATTTAAAAAAAAAATGGTTGTTGTACACATTTTTTTCTTTTACACATTTTAAACATCATCTGTGCTTTTTGAAAACATTTTTTTACACATTTAAAACATCTTTTTTTACACATTTTAAACATCTGTGCTTTTTGAAAACATATTTTTTTTACACATTTTAAACATCTGTGCTTTTTGAAAACATATTTTTTTACACATTTTAAACATCTGCTTTTTTAAAACATTTTTTTACACATTTAAAACATGAGCTTTATTAAAACATCTTTTTTTTTACACATTTTAAACATCTGTGCTTTTTTAAAACCTCTTTTTTTACACATTTTAAACATCTGTGCTTTTTTAAAACATTTTTTTTACACATTTTAAACATCTGTGCTTTTTGAAAACATTTTTTTACACATTTAAAACATATGAGCTTTATTAAAACATCCTTTTTTACACATTTTAAACATCTGTGCTTTTTAAAACCTCTTTTTTTACACATTTTAAATATCTGTGCTTTTTGAAAACATATTTTTTTACACATTTTAAACATCTGTGCTTAAAAACCTCTTTTACACATTTTAAACATCTGTGCTTTTTTTAAAACATCTTTTTTTACACATTTAAAACATGAGCTTTATTAAAACATCTTTTTTTTACACATTTTAAACATCTGTGCTTTTTGAAAACATATTTTTTACACATTTAAAACATATGAGCTTTATTAAAACATCTTTTTTTTTTACACGTTTTAAACATCTGTGCTTTTTTTTTTTTTTTGAAGAAAACATCTTGTTTTACACATTTTAAACATCTCATAGCATCGTTAGCTAGCACCTCTTGGCAGACAACACGCTGTGGCAGTGGAGCATCTTCAGATCCAGTCCATGAAAATCCAAACTTTAAATAATCGTGGTCATACTTCCTTCTTTATTTGCTTGGCCCAGACTCTGTCTCCTCACTCACTGTAGCTTTACGTACTAAATATCGATCCATTTGTCTCTGGCAAAGGCTAGCTGAAGTTCGCTAGATGTCTGCAATAGTAACTTATTCTGGCTTATTTTTCCTGACGTTGCGCCCCCCTGAAAAACTCTGGCACCCCCTAGGGGAGGCGCGCCCCACACTTTGAAAAGCCCTGTCATATTATTATATTTTGCTTCAACCTTTACAAAAAATAATTACTGTTGAAACAAAATGATTATTTTGATCGTGAAATTGTCATTTGATCTTTTTTCTTAAAAATATCATGAGAACTCAAATTGCAAATCCAATATTGTGAATTAGGTGAAATGCTACATGCCTATTTGCCTTTCTTCTAATTAATGCAGTCGCCCTTCTTTTGTTTTAGAAAATGCTCTGAACAGTTTCAACTAGTCCACGTGTTTGAGATAATGCTTGTTACCTTGTTCTGTCATGTCACAGATTATTGGCTAGCTCCTTGTGCGATCGGGATAATGCAGTGGATCATGACATTTCTTTCTTCTAGATTATATAAACTGTGGTCTTGTGTGTTCTGGCGAATGCAGATCATAATATTGCTCCCAACGTGTTCTCGATTTATAGAGATTTTGTCTTTGTCGCATGATTGCTCTAGATAATGCCGCAGCCCATCCTGTGTTCTAGATAATGCAGTAGACGCTGTTTTCTAGATCGTGATGACGCCCGTTTTCTCTTCTCAGTCAAGTCTAAATCGTCACGTTTTCCTTTCTCACTTTTGGATAACGCGGTGGATTATGCCGTTGCTGCTTAGGATTCTGGAGAATGTAGTAGAGCGTTATCTGTGCTCATGTTTTATTCAAGATAACACAGTAGACCGTCACTTTTTCGAGAACGCATGGTATTACAATGTTTTATTTTATTCAAATGGCATTTTTTTCCCTCTTTCTCTCTATCTCCAGCTCTAGCCAGCATAGCCATTGAAAGAAGGGCAGCAGACACCGTGTCGAAAGAGGAAGCAACGTCCGAGGTGAGACGAGCATCATATCCGGGATAGATTTTGTCTCCTGTAGAAGTGGCAATCCTTGCATGTAGCAAGTACCGTATGTTTAGCATGACAGTTACCAAACTGCCTTGACTGTGTCTATGTTCAGATCAACAATGGTGAAACTGAATCAACCGCAAAGTCTGACGACGCTGAAGCAGAAATCTCTGCGAATGATGAACCAGCAGGAGAATCCGGTAAGTCTGGGTGTTTACGACCTGAGGCTAACCAGCGATATTTCTACTTATGATACCTTTGTTCATTGGGCTGCAGTTGTTTTTCCGAGGTAATTGTTGAACATGGACCTAACAAGTTGTTTGTTTTCAGCTGAGATTGATGCCGATCAAGTTGACATACACACTCTGAGTGAAAGTATACACACAGCTGAGGGCACAAAGGTAAGTCTGATACCTGTAGCCCAAATGTTTAACCTTCGTACGTGAGAGTAGGGCTACGTTAGGTATTGTTTTACATCGACTTTGAAATCTGTACACGTGATTTTCACATGACAAGAAATCGGATGCTAGCCAGATCAAGAAGGACGGTTTAACCCAATGAACACGGCCTGTTGGATGTAAAAGCCGGTTAAACTATTAGATTTACACCAAGCTAAGAATACCCCAATCATGCTAACAAAGACACCAAATACTGTATGCTAACTGCTGGACTTTGCACACTAATCAAAAATACGTTAACTAATGGACAATCTACTGTAACTGTCCGAGTAGCACACCGACTGTAAATACACTGAAGGGGTGTTCACACGGCAACTTTTACTCCGGTGTAGCACTGGGGCTGCCCCGGTAGAGCGTTCACATGGTACAAAGTTATACCAGTGTAGCCCCTGAAAGCTGCTTAAACCGGTGCAAATCTAACCCTGCTCGGGAGGTGGTTTAAGAAATTTACTCCGGAGTAAATGCTAGTTTGCGGGGCAGCACTGATATAAAATGGGACGTCTGAACGCTACAGGGGTCGACTCGCTACGCGTGAGGAGAGTTGATTACATACGGGCATTGCATAATTTGCATCCTGGTATTTTGCGCTTCCAAAATGGCGAATATCAACAACAACAGAACTACGTGTCTTCCAATGTTGCCAGATTGGGCAGTTTTAAGTGCATTTTGGCGGATTTGAACATATTTTGGGATGGAAAACATCAGCAGTATCTGGCAACACTGGCGTCTTCATCCACGTTGTTTTCCCGGCGCTTGGTGATGCCATGACAACCGGGAAAAGGAAGTACATTTTCACGCATGCGCATATTTAATTTCCGCATTATTACTATCGCAAATGATAGTAATAATGATAGGAAATGATAGTAATAAAAGGAAATGATATCAAAACTTTTATTACTATCAAAGGAAATGATAGTAATAAAGTTTTTGCTACTATTGCACGGTCGCAGAAACTGCCGTGTGACCGCAAGTGGGGCTGCACCGGTGCTAACACGCTTCTCTCTAGTAAGCAGGGTTGTGACGTGTGAACGCTGCGCAAACTTTACACCGGTGTAAGATATATCGCAACAAAATACATCGGTGCAGCATCGATGCAAATATGTGCCGTGTGAACACCCTATAACAAACAGACCAACTCTTGTCAGTGCTCGAGTAGCACGTGCAGCGTAAATCCAGTAACCAACAGTGGAACTGTTGCAGTTGCCATAAATACATCAACAAATAAATAAATACCTTAAATAGTGGACAATGGTAAACCTACTACAAATGGGGGGGAAACAATCCTGTCCCTGCTGGAGTATCCTGTCTTCCTTAACTGTTGCACGTCTGCCAGAAACACATGGAAAATAGACAGACTCCTGGAGTCACAGTTGTTGCATGTATAGACTGTTGGAGCTCCTCAGTTACGGTGGTGCTTGAAAGTTTGTGAAGCCTGTCGAAAGGTTGATGTTTCTGCATAAATATGACCTCAGATTTCATCAGATTTTCACACAAGTCCTAAATGTCGAACCCGATGAAATAAATATTATACTTGGTCGTTTACTTGTTTATGAAGGAAAATGATGCAATATTACATATCAGTGAGTGGCAAAAGTATGCGACCCTTTGCTTTCAGTATCTGGTGTGACCACTGTAGCATGCCTCCTCTCAATGCACTAAAAATGGGTCAACTAACGTAATTACTGAAGCAGCATGTTTGCCTTAGAAGTATATGAGCAAACTAAAGCAACTGCTTGAGGAGCAGTTGTAATTTTTATTTATTTACTTACTTACTTACTTACTGTCTGTGCACAGGAGTCCCAGGCACAGGAGTCCCAGGCGGTTCGAACGCAGGAAGCAAGCGCACAGGAGCAAGAGGCCCAGAAGCAGGAGCTCCAAGCCCAGGACGTCCAGATGCAAGAAGCAGAGGAGCACGAGGCGCAGAACCAAGATGTGCAGAGACAAGACGCAGAGGAGCAGGAGGCGCAGACACAAGAGGGAGAGGAGCAGGAGGTGCAGACCCAGAACATGCAGACGCAAGAGGCGGAGGAGCAGGAGGTGCAGACGCAAGAGGCGGAGGAGCAGGAGGTGCAGACGCAAGAGGCGGAGGAGCAGGAGGTGCAGATGCAAGAGGCAGAGGAGAAGGAGGCGCAGACGCAAGAGGCAGAGGAGAAGGAGGCGCAAACCCATGATTTGCAGACGCAAGAGGCAGAGGAGAAAGAGGCGCAGATGCAAGAGGCAGAGGAGAAGGAGGCGCAAACCCATGATTTGCAGACACAAGAGGCAGAGGAGAAGGAGGCGCAGATGCAAGAGGCAGAGGAGAAAGAGGCGCAGATGCAAGAGGCAGAGGAGAAGGAGGCGCAAACCCATGATTTGCAGACACAAGAGGCAGAGGAGAAGGAGGTGCAGATGCAAGAGGCAGAGGAGAAGGAGGCACAAACCCATGATTTGCAGATGCAAGAGGCAGAGGAGAAGGAGGTGCAGATGCAAGAGGCAGAGGAGAAGGAGGCGCAAACCCATGATTTGCAGACACAAGAGGCAGAGGAGAAGGAGGCGCAGATGCAAGAGGCACAGGAGAAGGAGGCGCAAACCCATGATTTGCAGACACAAGAGGCAGAGGAGAAGGAGGCGCAGATGCAAGAGGCAGAGGAGAATGCGGCACAGATGCAAGAGGCAGAGGAGAAGGAGGCACAAACCCATGATTTGCAGACGCAAGAGGCAGAGGAGAAGGAGGTGCAGATGCAAGAGGCAGAGGAGAAGGAGGCGCAAACCCATGATTTGCAGACGCAAGAGGCAGAGGAGAAGGAGGCGCAGATGCAAGAGGCAGAGGAGAAGGAGGCGCAGATGCAAGAGGCAGAGGAGAAGGAGGCGCAGATGCAAGAGGCAGAGGAGAAGGAGGCGCAGATGCAAGAGGCAGAGGAGAAGGAGGCGCAGATGCAAGAGGCAGAGGAGAAGGAGGCGCAGATGCAAGAGGCAGAGGAGAAGGAGGCGCAAACCCATGATTTGCAGACGCAAGAGGCAGATGAGACGGAGGCGCAGATGCAAGAGGCAGAGGAGACGGAGGCGCAGATGCAAGAGGCAGAGGAGACGGAGGCAAAGATGCAAGAGGCAGAGGAGAAGGAAGCGCAAACCCATGATTTGCAGACGCAAGAGGCAGAGGAGAAGGAGGCGCAGACCCAGGATGTGCAGACGCAAGACACGGAACAGAAGGTGCAGACCCAGGATGTGCAGGCGCAAGAGGCAGAGGAGGAAGTGCAGACGCAAGAAGCAGAGGAGCAGAAGGCACAGATGCAAGAAGCAGAGGAGCAGAAGGCACAGATGCAAGAGGCAGAGGAGCAGAAGGCACAGATGCAAGAGGCAGAGGAGCAGGAGGCGCAGAGGCAAGAGGCAGAGCATGAAGCACAGACCCAGGAGGCACAGATGCAAGAGGCAGAGGAGCAAGAGGCAGTGGAGAAAGAGGCGCAGATGCAAGAGGCAGTGGAGAAAGAGGCGCAGATGCAAGAGGCAGTGGAGAAAGAGGCGCAGATGCAAGAGGCAGTGGAGAAAGAGGCGCAGATGCAAGAGGCAGTGGAGAAAGAGGCGCAGATGCAAGAGGCAGTGGAGAAAGAGGCGCAGATGCAAGAGGCAGTGGAGAAAGAGGCGCAGATGCAAGAGGCAGTGGAGAAAGAGGCGCAGATGCAAGAGGCAGTGGAGAAAGAGGCGCAGATGCAAGAGGCAGTGGAGAAAGAGGCGCAGATGCAAGAGGCAGTGGAGAAAGAGGCGCAGATGCAAGAGGCAGTGGAGAAAGAGGCGCAGATGCAAGAGGCAGTGGAGAAAGAGGCGCAGATGCAAGAGGCAGTGGAGAAAGAGGCGCAGATGCAAGAGGCAGTGGAGAAAGAGGCGCAGATGCAAGAGGCGCAGACGCAAGGGGCCGAGGAGAAAGAGGCGCAGACGCAAGGGGCCGAGGAGAAAGAGGCGCAGACGCAAGGGGCCGAGGAGAAAGAGGCGCAGACGCAAGAGGCAGACGAGAAAGAGGCGCAGACGCAAGACATGCAGTTGCAAGAGGTGGAGGAGCAGGAGGCGCAGAGGCAAGAGGCGGAGGAACAGGAGGCGCAGACACAGGATGTGCAGACGCAAGATGCAGAGGAGCAGGAGGCGCAGACGCAAGATGCAGAGGAGCAGGAGGCGCAGACACAAGAGGCAAAGAAGCAGGAAGCACAGACACAGGAGACTCAGATGCATGACGCAAAAGTGCAGGAAATGCAGGAGTCCCGAGAGCAGGGGACATGTGTGCAGGAGGCAAAGACACAAGAGACACAAGTGCAGGAAGCGAAAGCCCCAGAGGCCCAGGTGCAGGAGGAAAAAACCCAGGAGGTGCAAATCCAGGAGGCACAGACACAGCCGGCACGGAGAGGGCGACGTCCTAAATTAGTTAAACAAGCCAGTATGTGAAACTTTTGTGTGTTTTCAAATTGTACATTGTTTGTATCGTGCCTTATAAGAATAAATACGACAGAAATTTGTTTGTTCCCACACTGAAAATTGTATTTGTCTAAGTGGAACCTGTTCTGTGGTCTTCTTTCAGGTAGTGCATCTAAATCAGATGGACAAGAAGAGGACAAATCTGATGTGTCAGAAGTGGTAAATATATGAGACGACCAATTTTGCTCTTCTCGCCACCAATGGCTGTGGCAAACACACTTCTGTTCATAAGCTGTTACGACTCCAGGTGACATGTGGACACCGGAATCAGAACAGAGTAAGATTAAGAAATCTTTTTGCATGTTTGTGTGTTTTTTTTTTTTTTCTTTGAGGATGAGCGTCTAGAAGGCAGAGTGACCCGTAAAGGACGATGGTCCAGTCAGAGAGCAGCGCCAGCCAAGGAAACGGGTGTGTATCCGGTGTTGTGCCTGCGAGTGTCATGTCACTCTGAGATCAGAGTAATTAGAAACACTCATCAGTGTGTTTTTTGTGTTTCAGCAACCAAAGCTCAAACCAGTCAGGAGGCCAAAGACACAGGGACGAACAAGCCATCGCATAAAAATGTGAGGAAAGAATGCCTTTGTGTGTGTGTGTGTGTGTTTTTTTGTTTTTTACTGATATGACGTGTGTGCGTTTGACAGAGTGAGGATGAGGAGGTTGAAGAAGGAAGCAGAACTACACAGAAAAGATTGTCTAAGGACCCAGATGCGTCACAGAAAAAAGATTGTGAGTGTACACACACACACACACACACACACACACACACACACACACACACACACAATCTGTGAGAGTATTAGCGTTGACTTGAAATCCTTTTTGGGGATACTTTCACAAAATGAACCACACTTAATCAGTTGCAGATAGAGTTACATTTACACATATGAGTATGTCTGGGATGCAATACAAACGAGCAAATGTATACACATGTGTGTGTGTGTGTGTGAGAGAATATATTTATTTATATTTATTCTGTCCACATTCACTAGATATGAACAATTGCGTGCTCTGATAGCCTAGTAGTTGAGTAGCCAATCAGCTCATATACTGTGAGTAGAGAAAAACAAAATGGCGGATTGCATCAAGTCAGATATATCACTTTGTTTTCAAGTATTTAAGAGAAACAGAAATAACTAAACGAAAATAGTTTTTCCCCCCCCTCAATATCTCCTGTTCCACACTCCAGCCCAGTCGGTGGCAGTAATGCATGTTTAAGTTGGCTTGCCAACCGCCAAAAAACCCTAAAGTAGAAGAAGAAGAAAATGGCAGAGCGTGTTGCTGAACCGGCTGAGTATGAAATAAAAATTACTCGAAAACAAACCCCCAGAAAATACAAAAAAAAAAGCAGCAAAATATGGAATAAAAGTATTTGACGGGAAGAACGTATAATTTTTTATTTTTCAATAATTATTATTGTAGCGTTTTTCACAAATTTGTTTACATTCTGAGCGGAAATTACTTTGTCGGACGTTTTGTATAAAGGTTTTTTTTTTTTTTAAAGGGGTACCAAATATAATATATACAGTCGCTGATGTGACAAAGTAACGTATTCTATCAAATTTATATATTAGAAAACAACGAAATATCTTGGTAATTGTAAATATAATAGTCGGTACGCTAAACGGCACAAGAGTCGCCATTTTTAAAAGACCGTGACGTCAGCGCTACCCACTGCACTAGGAGAGAAGCGTGTAATCATGGCGTCGGGCGCATCAAGTGAAAGCGACAGCTCTGTCGAATCATACGAAGAGATCCCGCAAAAGACACGTCTGGAGGATCGTTATGCTTTCCATCGGTCCTGTTATTACACCCGAAAGCAACACGCTGTGGCATTGTGTAGCCGATCACTTACAATTCATCCTACTTTGCGATTCACACGTGCTATTCCCAACCTCAATGAGCCAACACAACTGGGCACATACATACGTCATGAGCGTTACGCAGAGAAAATGAACGTGCATTCTGATCGGATAAAATTAATATCATGGCGGGCTGTTCAAACTGTGGAAATAGTTTGCTCGAGCTACTTTCAAAACACTATAACTTTCCAACCTTAGAACAAAAAACTTGTGTGTTTTATTGTTATATTTACTCTATATATTGCCCTCTGTTCCCCTTTAATTTATCGAATTTGCAAAAAAATGAAATAAATAAAAATGCTCTGTTTCTCAAAATCCAGGTGTGAAAGCGGTGAGCCGTCCGACTCACCCTTTCACGACAGGGTGGTCGCCTAACAAATAAAGAAGCGCAACTAGGGCGTACGGTGCAAATAAGGAGGTGCGATTTTATTTACAATGCTCAAACCAAAAAGTGCAATAACAAAGAAACATTTCAAAATACAAACAAAAATCAACACGAGAGTTGAAAACCAATAACTAAAGATACAACGAGCAGAATAGTAAATATTAACGCAAGCACAATTTCTCATCAACACCTCCATCAACCTTTCTCCTGAACTCCCACACCTAGACTGAGAAAACTGGTGTTTAAATACAAACAGCCTGATCGGTAAATTGAATGATCGAATCATTAGATAACAGGGAAGTTGGTTGAGACCATTACAACATGCAAAAGGTGAGATAAGAACATTACACTACTCCTTACATCCATATCAAAATACATACATACAATGTTAAAGGAACAGTCCACCGTACTTCCATAATGAAATATGCTCTTATCTGAATTGAGACGAGCTGCTCCGTACCTGTCCGAGCTTTGCGCGACCCATACCTGCAAACTTGTCGCTTTTTGGCGACAGTCACCTTTTTCATTGTCATTTGGGTCATTCACGTGAATCGTGTAGAACCGGAGAGTTTTTTGGGGGGGGGGGGGCAGCATCTGGGCCGATCGTAATCTCAGCTGAGCTCGCGCCTGTCAAGAGAGGGGGGGTGGGCTTGCTGCCATGTTATAGGCCATTATTGGACAATTCTTATAATTGACATTTTTTCTGGACCAATCGGAATCTCAGCCTTTGCCTCAGGATCTTGAAACACACTGCCATCTATGTTCGCGCTTGTTAAGAGACCCCTGAACCTAATGTGGAAACTCTGATGGTAATTGAAGGTAAGTCAGCCTTTTTGGAGCTAAAACAACAGATATTTGTTTGCTAAAGCATGTTTCACAATTGGATCACGATCAGAAGCGACCAAACATTCGTGCGACCGATACTTTTTCATATTGATCGTTAACTGTTGCCGAAATAATCGCATATGAAAAAGGAGGCATGCCAGAAGGAGGCATGCGGCCAAACAACGAAAGCGAGCTTGTGAAACCCTTGTCCAGGCTAAGAAGAAAAAAAAAAGAATGTTTTTCAAGTAAAACATATTCATTCATTTTCATTATTCATGCAAAACATACTGAAAAATAGTGTTTTTCAGTTTCCCTCCATGGTGTTTGCGTGCGTAAGAGTGTTTGTGAAGCCCTTGTCCAGGCTAGAGAAGGAAAAAATAAATGTTTTTCAGTATAATATAATTTGTGTTTTGGTTCTTTTATTGTTTTCTTATTTCTTAACACTTACTTGAGTTCAGTGTCGGCGTCGGCGTCACCATTATCCGCACCCCCCGGACACTGTCACATTTTTTTCTCTGACGAGTTTGCAGGTATGGCGACCTCCCAGTCAGTCAGACGCAGTCAGACGCGCTGTCACTCCTGTTAGCAATGTAGCTAGGCTCAGCATGGCCAACGGTATTTTTTGGGGCTGTAGTTAGATGCGACCAAACTCTTCCGTGTTTTTCCTGTTTACATAGATTTATATGACCAGTGATATGAAACAAGTTCAGTTACACAAATTGAAACGTAGCGATTTTCTATGCTATGGAAAGTCCGCACTATAATGACAGGCGTACTAACACCTTCTGCGTGCTTCGGCAGCGCATTGATACGGAGCTCAGATATCAACGCGCTGCCGAAGCGCGCAGAAGGTGTTAGTACGCCTGTCATTATAGTGCGCACTTTCCATAGCATAGAAAATCGCTACGTTTCAATTTGTGTAACTGAACTTGTTTCATATCACTGGTCATATAAACCTATGTAAACAGGAAAAACACGGAAGAGTTTGGTCGCATCTAACTACAGCCCCAAAAAATACCATTGGCCATGCTGAGCCTAGCTACATTGCTAACAGGAGTGACAGCGCGTCTGACTGCGTCTGACTGACTGAGAGGTCGCGCAAAGCTTGGACAGGTACGGAGCAGCTCGTCTCAATTCAGATAAGAGCATATTTCATTATGGAAGTACGGTGGACTGTTCCTTTAACATTTCAACATACATAATTCGTACACGGACTAAAAAACATTTCTTACTAAACCATCAAAATACCATATCTAACCCCACACATTATATTTTAACCCCCCCAGTTAATCAATGTCTCTGATTGGCTGAATGAGAAATAAAGTCTTTGGCTTGCCATAGCTCGTGTTTCCCGGGGAACACAAAATTTGGGAACCAAAAAGTGTATGCAAATGTTTGTGTATGCGTGTGCAACATGTGAACAAACGGAGCAGTGTGGATTATGGAGCGATATCGGCGGGTACCTCACCAAACGCTGCGCTGGCTGGTCACTCAGGTGAGTACGGAAAGTTTTTGAAATGTTGACGTGACAAAGGACTCCAAACGCGGTTGCTGACTCCGCGAGTGAAAGTCCAATCCTCGCGTGTGCACGTGTGTGTATGCGTGTGCGCCTGTCAGAAAACGGTATCCGCTGAAGGGGGGAGAAGATCTAACACATCTGTGAAAAGGGAGGGCTGCCTTTTCACACCAGGGAACGTGGAAAGAATAAAACAGTTATTCCACTCAATCTCGTCATACATGGCTGAGAGCCAGCTTGGTGCTACGTGCCTCATCGGCTGTCGGCTCATGTACGACTTGATTTTGTGGAATAACTGTTTATTAGATACCGACAGAGAGAAAAATAGAACAACATAAGCTTCAGATGTGTTTTTTTTTTTTTACCCCCCCATATATATCTATATATACTAGTGCATCTCAAAAAACTCGAATACCATGAAAAAGTTCCTTTTTTTCATAATTTAATTAAAAAAGGTAAATTTTCATATATTCTATATTCATTACATGTAAAGTGAAATATTTAAAGCCTTTTTTGTTTTAATTTTCATGATTATGGCTTATAGCTCATGAAAATCAGAAATCCAGTATCTCGAATTATTAGAATATTCCCTAAGATCAACCAAAAAAAAGGATTTACAATACAGAAATGTCCAACTTCTGAAAAGTATATTCATTTATACACTCAGTACTTGGTTGGGACTCCTTTACCATGAATTACTGTATCAGTGCGGTGTGGCATGGAGGTGATCAGTCTGTGGCACTGCTGAGGTGTTAATGAAGCCCAGGTTGCTTTGATAGTGGCCTTCAGCGTATCTGTATTTTTCGGTCGGGTGTTTCTCATCTTCCTCTTGACAATACCCCATAGATTCTCTGTGGGGTTCAGGTCAGGCAAGTTGGCTGGCCAATCAAACACAGTAATATCATGATCAGCAAACCATTTGGTAGTAGTTTTGGCACTGTGGGTAGGTGCTAAGTCCTGCTGGAAAAGGAAATCAGCATCTCCAAAAAGCTCGTCAGCAGATAGAAGCATGAAGTGCTCTAAAATCTCCTGGTAGATGGCTGTGTTGACTTTGGACTTGATACAATACAGTGGACCAACACCAGCAGATGACATGGCACCCCAAATCATCACAGACTGTGGAAACTTCACACTGGGCTTCAAACACCTTGGATTCTGTGCCTCTCCACTCTTCCTCCAGACTCTAGAACCATGATTTCCAAATTAAATGCAAAATGTACTTTCATCTGAAAAGAGGACTTTGGACCACTGAGCAACAGTCCATTTCTTTCTCTCCTTAGCCCAGATAAGACACTTCTGACATTGTCTCTGGCTCAGGAGTAGCTTGATATTAGGAATGCGAAAGTTGTATCCCCTTTCTTGAAGATGTCTGTTCGTGATGGGTCTTGATACACCGACACCAGCCTCAGTCCACTCCTTGTGAAGCTCTCCCAAGTTCTTGAATCAACTTTTCTTGACAATCCTCTCAAGACTGCGGCCATCCCTGTTGCTTGTGCACCTTTTCCAGCCACCCTTTTCAGCAATGACCTTTTGTGGCTTACCGTCCTTGTGGAGGGTATCAGTGATCATCTTCTGGACAACAGTCAAGTCAGCAGTCTTCCCCATGATTGTGGTTGTGTGTACTGAACTAGACCGAGAGATACACTGTGTTCATACTGTTTTACTCAAACTCGAAATGAAATATTCTAATATTTTGAGATGTTTTTTTTTTTAATGTTGTACTGTATGCCATACTGATTAAAATTTAAAATAGAAAAATGCTTGAAACATTTTAGTTTATGTGTAATGAGTCTATAATATATAACATTTTCACTTTCTTAAATAACTGATGGAAAATATTGAACTTTTTCACAATATTCTAATTTTTTGAGATGCACTAGTAGTTGGATCTCACGTCTTGGTGATAGCATATGTTCATGTTTTTTCTCGTCGCCCATGATATGTGAAAGGTTTTGAATATTCGTTATCTAAATGAAGGGATTTTTTCCCCCCCTAATGCCTAGCATCAAAGCCTGAAGAAGCAGAGCCAACAGGAGATGAAGTGGAGCAAAAAGAGGTGAAGGGATATGGGTGTTTGTTTGTTTTGGTTTAAATTAATACATGTACAACTTGTCATGATTTATAATACCGAGTCTGAGTTCTGATTGTGTGCGCGCGCAGGTGCGTCGGGGAAGGCGTTCTGGAGTTCAGACAGCCGCTGCGGGTAAGCGAAGTAACACCATCAGTGAATTAGTCTTAAGGATAAACCAAACTGAATGATTGTATTTACATTTCTCAGTGATTTATCACAGGATAGTGTTGCTGTTACCTATGTTGAATAATTCCTTCACAGTACTCGTATTAAAAGTGCGTAAAGTGTTTCAAATATTCCACATCAGTCTGGTCCTGACCCGGAATGTCAGATATAAAAAGTGTGATAATCTGGAAATGAAAATTCTCCATCAAAGCACAGCACCTCACACACACACACACACACACACACACACACACACACGGGTATGTCTGTGACCCACTGTGATTTACTCGACAGCTAAACCAGCCTTGAGGAGAAAGAGGTCTGACCAAGCTGAGGATCCTGAGAAAGTGGGAAAAGTGAGTCAAATGGTGTGTGTGTGTGGTTTACATGAGTGCTTTGACCGAAAGAAAGATAGAGAGAGTAAGCTGTTCACTGTGTTTGAAGGAACTTGCAGCTGAGGAGAAGGAAGAGGAGCCTGTGAAGAGAGCGCGACAAGACAGCGGTAAACACACACACACACTCGATATGTGAAAAGTTTTCACGCATCATGGTTTTTATTTGTCCTCCGCTTCGTTCTGTCTGCCTCCTTTTCTCTCAGAGAGTGTGACTGAGGAAGAAGACGAGAAAAAAGAGGAGGACCACGAACAGAAGGCTGTGAGTTGATCTCTCACGCTCTTGTCTCATCACTCACACACGCAACCATCAGAGGCATA
Source organism: Neoarius graeffei (assembly GCF_027579695.1). NCBI lineage: Eukaryota > Metazoa > Chordata > Actinopteri > Siluriformes > Ariidae > Neoarius > Neoarius graeffei. Next base: position 11,975,700 of record NC_083588.1, read on the forward strand.
TCATTCACACACGCCGTCACACGTCACATATTTTGTGCAACGTTAATCATTCGGTACTTAATAACTCCATCTAACCCCAAGTCCCCTTTATTCTCAAGCCTGCTGAATACCACCTTTTCTTTTAGGAGGAAGAGGAACCAGTGAGAAAGACTCCACGCCGAGGCAGATCCTCAAAAAACACTTCTAACCTCGACGACTCGGGTGCGACAGGACCGTGTGTCTGCGTGTTGCGTTGTCAGGTTGTTTCACTCTACTTGATTCTCGATAGCGACGCTGTGTTTTTACTCCGCAGCCTCCGAGAAGAGAGAGGGAGAGACGGAGACCGGAGAAGAGGACGAAAAACAGGAAGAGGAGGAAACGAAAATGCGAGCCACAACACGTTCCGCGTCTCGGCTGGAGGCTGAGAAGTATTACGACCCATTTTATTCTATGTTTATAACCTCTTAATCAAAATGTTCTGAGGTCATTTAATCGCCAAAGTGTTTTTGGACCTCATTTTTGAAAATGCTCCAGCCGCACCTTCAAACTGATTGAGTGAAACGTGCAAATTCAGTACGGCCCCTGTTCTTCATTCTGTAATTTTATTTTGTGCAGAAATAAGCCAAGTAAGCCATCAACCAGAGCAGTGAGCAAACTGAGTGGGAAAGATGAGAGCTCTCCAACTACACGGTGTGTATCCAAAATAATAAGAATTGGTTATAGGGCTGTGCGATATGGGGAAAAAATGAATATCCCGATACGTTTTCTCCATTTCACGATATACGATATATATCTCGATATATTTAAATCTCCTCTAAAGGACCCCATGAAATCTAACTTTTACTCTTTACTGTTTTCACTACAATCCCTGCAGATTAAATAACATTCTTGGTTAACTTTTACAGGTGGTTTTCAACAACACATTTTAAATTGTCATGTTAGTGATTAATCACAATTGAGTTGAAATAAGACTATTTTTATTCAACAAAGATGTCGCAAAAACAATCTTGAAAATTACAACAAAGGGCAACACAATACAGAGCTGCTCAGAGCTCAAACCAATAAAGTGCAAGCTCAACACTGAGAAAGACATTTAGCCTAAATAAGAAAAGTGCTCATTCATTAAATTATTTTAAAAAATAGATCTCCAAGCTATTAACCTGACTACTGAGAACCACTGGAACATTCACAATAGAGAGAGAGAAAGAGAGATTGAGGGAGAGAAGAGAGAGATCTCCAAAACATAATTTTCCTCTTTGCACACTTTTGAACTGAGTGTTTTCTGGCGCTGCCTCTCAGATGTGTATAATTCCAGTATTGCCTTCTCTGTAAAATGTCTGCGACCAGGCAACTCATATTTTGGATCGAGTGTGTTTAGTAATTTTTGGAAGCCACTATACTAACTGGGATCATGTCTTTGGCAACGACGTCAGTGATTGCATCTGTTATAGCTCTCCATCTCTGACTCGTTTTCTCATATTGGGGGGGGGCTTTGGAGAACGAGGCCGCTATGGTCATTTGTTTAGCTCGTGGGCAAGTAGTTCGGAGTTTAGGAGACTCTTCATACTGTACCAGGTGAGTTTTCAGGTGATGAAACGTATTTGTAGTGCTGCTGCCTTTCGTGATGACAGGTTTTTTTGCACACTTTACAAACTGGCATTTGCTGTTCCACGCCCTCCTCGCGATATCCAAAAAAATGCCAGATGACTGACCCCTTACTAGTTCTTTTAGGAACCAGTTCGTCTGCTTCCATTTTTAATTTGTCGCTGAAATTGACAGAGCTTACACGGTAGCCTATACAACACCAGCGATTGCACGAACTGAGTCAGCGCTGTAAACCGGAACTAGGAAATCTTCCCGCCGGCAGTGTTGCCAGATACTGCTGACGGTTTCCAGTCCAAAATATGTTCAAAACCCGCCAAAACGCACTTAAAACCGCCCAATCTGGCAACACAACCGAAACTAGAAAATCTTCCCGGAAGTTCCTTTCAGCACCGAGATGTCGCCCGGGGTTGGTTGGCGAGTGCGTGACATTATTATTATTTTTTTACCCTTAGGCAGCCTCTCATGTTACTGCCTGAGGGACAGGGAGAAAACCACCGGAAAAGGTTTTAAACAAACGCAAGTCGGAAGATGACCATAAAATACAGTAAATCCTCTAATACTGGCCTGTATTCCATTACTAGCCGGGACTCTAATATTGGCCGGTCTCGCTGTCGGAGGAGGTAAATAATGGCCGGACTCTAATACAGGTCAGGGCTATAACCAACGATGTTTCTGAGATCATAGTGGCCTTACACAATCGTTCCGATCTGAAAGACAATTGTGATCAGTGGCGCCGCCAGGCGTATGGCCATACGCACTAGGCGTACCTTGGGGAGAGAGATATTTTTTTTTTTAATTATAATTGTTACCTGAATGCTTTGGCAATGCAACATAATTTGAGAAAGAGAGAGAGAGAGAGAGAGAGAGACGTGTGTGTGCCGGCGCATTTGTGTGCTTCAGGAGTGGGCGGGGTGTGCGTGACCAAGAAAGCTCATTGGTCAATGCAGATATACTTTTCTTGCACCACTGAGATTCTCTCCAGTTTTGAGAAACGGAGACAGACAATCGTCAGTAGTCAGAGCTTGTGCGAGAGTTTATTGAGAAGCGAGTCAAAAATGAGTAAACGAACCCTGAAACAAACGAGCTTGTTTCAGACTTTTACGAAAAAGTCAGTCCAAAAGCAGTGATCCAGGGGTGTCATCTGCTTGCCAGTCCTCTCCAGTATCAGCTAGTAACACGGCACCGGCAGCTTCCACTCCTCCGCAACCTAGCAGCAGTACGCTGCAGCTGGATGCTAGCTCAGTTCCTTTGAGGGAATTGCCTTCATCTACCTCTGAGTTTGAAACTAGCCATACATCCAGTGAATTTCATATAAGAACACCTACATCTCCCCATGTCCCTTACGATCAGAAGTAGATGGTTGCTCCACCTTGCTGACAAATGAGCCATCAGATAGCTTTACTAATGAGCCACGAGTCAGCCCGCTATCACTGACATCAGATTTATCAGACATAGGTAAACTTCAACCAGATGCCTTAAAATGTGCACCGGACTCTGTAAAGCTCAATGTCCTACAGAACCGCTTCAAACCAGACAGAGGGTGGGTGGCTCCTTCTACTCTGATTTTCGGTAAACTCAGAAAAATACCCGAGGAGTTTTTCAACGAGTCTATGTACCCCACGTTGCGCTACAGTGTGTGTCAGAGTCGTGCGTGCGGTAGTGCTGAGCAAGTTCACTAGATTCTAATCGAGGCTATAAAGAGTTTGTTTATTGTCGTGTGTCCCCGGCCTATATTAGAGGATTTACGGTAGTTCACATATGTTGTTCAAATATCAGCCTGTGTTCATGGAAGGCTAATAAATGAACCTATTTTATAGGTTCAAATAGACACAAAATCTCGTTTTTATTCATTCCACTGGTAGTCTGTTTTGCTCAAATAGAAATAGAGGCCTGCCTCTAATTCTGGCCTCCTTCCAATAATGGCCTGGACCAAGATGCACTTGAGTGAAATAAAGGCCCCGGCCTATATTAGAGGATTTACGGTACTCGATAGTTACGATATAATAATTTTATGTATCTCACACAGAATTTTCAGAGATATATCGAGTATATTCGATATATCGCACAGCCCTAATTGGTTAAATATGGATAATTCATAGTTATTCCACAAAATCACGTCAAACATGAGCCGATAGCTGTAAGCCATGTACGACAAGGTTGAGTGGAATAACTGTTTTATTTTATCCACGTTCACTGGATTTTAAGAAACTGAGCCTTTTTATATATATTAGGGGTGGGACTAGATTAAAAAAATAATCTAATTAATTACAGGCTTTGTAATTAATTAATCTCAATTAATCGCACTACCGTATTTGCCCCAAAAGCAACATTTACTTTATGTAACTAAATATGTGAAGAGTTCAAATAATACACAGACATGATTTTTAGATTCAAGCTCATTTAATGGCTGTAAACAATAAATTGCATTTCATTTCAAAATAGTAAACAAAGGTATGGTCCCTGTTCAAAATTGAAGAGACTAAAGTTTCAGTGCCATTTTACTAACCATTTTAGTTGTTACCTTCTGGATCACACGCCGCAATCTGCAATACATCTCGTAGACCCTTGTCTTCTACCACCGATAGCGGTCTGCAGTCCAGGGCGATCCACTTGGCCAGCGTGTTCGTTAAATTTTCCGACGTTGCCCTGCTCATTTTCTTCTGGAATCCAGCCATTTCTTCGAGTTTGCACTGCTGACCAGAACTGCTACCTTGAGCTGCAGCTGTTTCAGTAATCGCGGTGACATGCTTGGCATTTAAATGGTACCGTAAAGTTGACGAGCTTCTGTGATAATCAAACTCCTTTTTGCACGGTTTGCAATAAACTGTGGTTTTATCAACAGTTCCATCGGGTCGTTTTTTGAATATAAATTTACCGTCCAGCAGACCCGGCGCGCTTTCAAGCTCCATTGCTGTAACTGGAACTGTGTAGCCTGGGCCCGCCCATCCTAAGTGTGATGCAATACAGGGGCCTGTTGCGAACTTAGTCTGGCAAGGCAAGCTATCTCCAGCTCTTCCAAGCTCCCGAAAAATCGGGAGCCAATCAGCTTTGAGCATCTCCAACGGCCCTGGGTAGAGGCGTGTTCAAGGCAGTGACGTAGTAGAACTGCGACCGGAAGCCATAGATTGTTTACAGAATCTATGCTGGAAGCGCTTCATTCACTAGAAACATTACGAACATGGAGCAGCGGCAAGCCTTTGACACAGTGGTAGATGCTGTATTGAAAGCATTCAACAGGAAGTTTCTCTCCATTTCTGCTCGTGTTATTATCGTCCTCTTCCTCTTCAGCTCCTCCTTCTTCTTCTTCTTCCTGTTACTCAAGCAGTTTCCATCGCGTCACATGCGTCAGAGGAAAGAGTGATGTGATTGGTTTAAGCTTCGTCACAGCCTTTTCTGGCTTCGACCAGTAGCAAACTGAGGCATTTCAGGGAGGCGGGTCAACCACGCGCTTTGGGAAACGGTTGGGCTTAATATCTATGCCAGACCAATGCTCGCAGAGCTTTGAAGTTGCGTTAGCCAGACTAGGAACTGTGTGCGTCAGTATATTTGTCGCACCATAACACGGTGCACTAACAACGGTTCCGGGTTGTTTGGCATGCAAACTGCGATAAAATGCGTTAATATTTTTAACGAATTAATTTGTTTGAAATTAATTAATCTTAATTAACACATTAATGTCCCACCCCATATATATATATATATATATATATATATATATATATATATATATATATATATATATTAGTGCTGTCAAAAATGTCGCGTTATTAACGCGTTAACTTGACTCAATTTTAACGGCGATAATTTTTTTTTATCGCGAGATTAACGCTCTGTGACATGATGCCACGCCCCGCACAGCCAGAGTCCTCTGCCCTCCCCCGAAGAGCCACGGTGCTCGGCTTAAGGTTTCGTTTTCCCATCGGCAGCTCCAGCCCCACTTTGCAGTGGCTGTGACAAGACGTGTTATGCTCTGCAATAAAAAAAAAAATTGGTACAACCAGTGTTCGAACTATGCCGATATTTTCGGGGGGTCCCTTTTTTCCCTTGGGGGGGGGGTGCTTGCGCTTGTCTCAGAGCGCGGATCTCCATCGTGCGCTCACTTCGGATATGCAAATGCTTCCCGTTACACACGATTGCTATGTCAGTAAACATCATTTTGCCGATATTTTAGAGACCCCCCAACATTTCCCAAATCATGTTTTCAAGGGATCTCATGTCTGTTTCAGGGGATCTCGGATCCCCCGAGTACCCCCGTAGTTCGAACGGTGAGCAAGCCCATTCACTTTTTTATGCTGATAAGAGAATTACAATGGCTTTTCATGTGACAAAAATGTGCGATTAAATTGCAATTAATCGCGAGTTAACTATGACAGTCGCGACATTAATCGTGATTAAATATTTTAATCGCTTGACAGCACTAATAAAATATATAAAATATATATATATTTTTTGGCAAATTTGATAAATAAAAACTTCATATAAAATGTCTGACAGTCATTTCCGCTTACAAGATAAACAAACCGGCAAAATGACAGTCACGATTTGTGAAAAATGCTCAAATAATAATTGGTAAAAAATGAAAGATACATTCTTCCCATCAAATACTTTTTTATTCCATATTCTGTTGCTTTTTTTTTCGGGTTTTGTTTTCGAGTCAAGTTTTTATTTCGTCCTCGGTTGGTTACACGCTCAGCCATTTTGCTTTTCTCTACTCATTGTATACGGGCTGATATCCTAGTCCAGGGGTGTCAAACCTGATCCATAAAGGGCCGTGTGGCTGCAGGTTTTCATTCCAGCCATGCAGCAGCACCCTGATTTGGCTTATTCAATCAACTGACACACCCACCCTTTAATCAAGGGTGGGTGTGGCTGCAAGTATTTGACTGTGTGAAGACAGTTCAGTTGATTGAATGAGCCAAGTCAGGTGTGCTGCTGCATGGCTGGAATGAAAACCTGCAGCCACAAGGCCCTTTATGGATCAGGTTTGACACCCCTGTCCTAGTCGTAGAGTAGCCAATCAGAATGCACGATTGCTCATATCCAGTGAATGTGGATAGAATAATTGTAGATAGTCCTCGTTAAAATTACAGCTTCTGGATAACTAAAAGTCAAGTGCTTAGAGACATCTTGCGGATAAGGGTGTCGAAGGACAAGAAGAAGCCTTTATTTGTCACATGCATTGTGAAATTCTTTTCTTCGCATATCCCAGCTTGTTAGGAAGTTCAGGTCAGAGCGCAGGGTCAGCCATGATACAGCACCCCTGGAGCAGAGAGGGTTCAGGGCCTTGCTCAAGGGCCCAACAGTGGCACCTTGTTGGTGCTGGCGTGCGAATCCCTGACCTTCACATCAGTAACCGGAGCCTTAACTGTTGAGCCACCACTGCCCACCGGGCTGCGTGGGTGAGAGTGTGAATTCAGGAGTGGTTGTGGAGTCAGATCAGCGTGGTGTTGAAAGATTGCGTCTAGAAGTAGGTGTGTGTAGGAGACGGTCTGTTGTAAGAGTGCGTATATGTTTGTTAGAGTGGTTGGAGGTTTAGATGTAGAAGTAGGCATGGGTGTGGCTCTGTGTTAGGGTGTGGGTCTGGGATTGGGATGAACGGTACGAATCAAAAGTTTGGACACAGCTTCGAATTCAGTGTTTTTTCTTTATTTTTATTCATTAAAGGCACTTCACGTCTTAAAGGAATGATGGATGTCGTTTCTCTTGACTTAATTGAGCGGTTCTTGACATTATACGAATTAATGCAGTTGTGTAATAGGGCTATTTACCGTGATCCCAAACACCATTAAATTAAGAAGGCAAGAAATTCCATTCATTAACTTTGAACGAGGCACACCTGTTAATTGAAAAGCATTCCAGGTGACTACCTCGTGAAGCTGGTTAGAGGAGAACTGAAGGCAAATTTTTTTATGATAAATTCTATTCCTCATTTTATTAAATATCGGAATGCATTTTTGATCGCTATTTTGTCACTGCTATAGCAAGTTATGAGCGTTTGAAATACGCTATGTAATATATCAGTCAATATGGCTGTAAACGAGATTCATCAAGACCTGTGCGAGACATCGTAGGACGGAAGTAAAACGTACAGCGGAAATCAAAGTGACCGACATCTGCCAACGTTGTCAAAAGACGCGCGCGCCCTCTTTTTTTTTCGAATGCTGACGTGATCAAGCCGGAAGTTTTGTTTGTTTTGAAAGCAATCGGGAAAGTTTGAAAAAAGTCGGCGGGAATCGTCATTTAAACTCGTTTTTGTGCAATATTACGTTTGGAAAGCAAACAGTTTTCAAAATGGCGGCGCTGACACTTCACGTTTCAAGGTCTCGCACAAGTCTCGTGAAGATCGCGCGGATAAGCGACGCCTGCCGTGGACCAAACGAACTAAATCGAACTAAATCGGCTAAAAACCGAATAGGCTGATAAGTTTGACGTTTAATTGCCAATACGAGTCACGATATAAGGTTACTAAAACCGAAAACGTAATTGAATAGCACGTTAATTAAGAAGTAAAGCAAGTTTCAAAATGACTTCAGTTCTCCTTTCAGAGAATGCCAGTCGTGTGCAAAGTCAAGGCAAACGGTGACTACTTTGAAGAATCTAAAATATGAAACCTTTTTATTTTGTTTGTCGCATAATTCCATTTTTGTCCCATATACGCTACCGTTCAAAAGTTTGGGGTCACCCACACAATTTTGTGTTTTCCATGAAAAGTCACACTTTTATTTACCACCATAAGTTGTAAAATGAATAGAAAATATAGTCAAGACATTTTTCTGGCCATTTTGAGCATTTAATCGACCCCACAAATGTGATGCTCCAGAAACTCAATCTGCTCAAAGGAAGGTCAGTTTTATAGCTTCTCTAAAGAGCTAAACTGTTTTCAGCTGTGCTAACATGATTGTACAAGGGTTTTCTAATCATCCATTAGCCTTCTGAGGCAATGAGCAAACACATTGTACCATTAGAACACTGGAGTGAGAGTTGCTGGAAATGGGCCTCTATACACCTATGGAGATATTGCACCAAAAACCAGACATTTGCAGCTAGAATAGTCATTTACCACATTAGCAATGTATAGAGTGGATTTCTGATTAGTTTAAAGCAGTGATTCTCAAACTGTGGTACGTGGGCTCCGTTCTAGTGGTACACCAAAGAATCACTTAATTAAATATAAATAAAATTTAAAAAATAAAATAAAACGTGAAATACTATCCATAATATTCGAATGGATGAAAATATCTTATCAACCGATGACAAGAAAATGAAAGGAGATACAAATTAAGTTAATAATTTTACAAAGTTTGCAAGTGCTTCTGGGTAGCCATACTTGGCGTACGTACGCATTCCCGTCGGTTTCGCTGACAGACGGTTATCCGCCATTGGTAGACTAGGCTGTGACGGGAAAAGGTGGAGGTGGCTTTGCTAATTATGACGAGTACGACCAGGGGCGCCGCTAGGGGGGGAAAGTTAGGACGATTCTAAGGGCCTGGCACTGACGGGGGAAATGGGCCTCTATACACCTATGGAGATATTGCACCAAAAACCAGACATTTGCAGCTAGAATAGTCATTTACCACATTAGCAATGTATAGAGTGGATTTCTGATTAGTTTAAAGTGATCTTCATTGAAAAGAACAGTGCTTTTCTTTCAAAAATAAGGACATTTCAAAGTGACCCCAAACTTTTGAACGGTAGTGTATTATTTCTTAGTTTTGATGTTTTCAGTATTGTTCTACATTGGAGAAAGTAGTCCAAATAAAGACTATAAATGAATGGGGTGTACGAACTTTTGACTGCTACTGTAGGAGTAGGGGTGGGTGTAGGAGTGGAAGATCTTCACGCTGCCGTTTTAACTGAGAAATAATACATCTGTCTTCCTCTCTCTTTTTCTTTCTCTCAGTTCGTCTCGTTCTCACAGTGCCGCTGCAGGAAAGGGCCGTAAGGGCGAGTCGAGTCCTCCAACACCTCGGACCCGCGCCGGCCACAAAACCGAAGAACCACCTTCCAAGAGAACCAAACGATGATGTGAATTTCTGTATATTCTGTAGCCTAGTCAGCTTTATGTTAATACGTATTCCTTGTTTGGTGCAAACAGAGTGGCTCTGTGTGGCTCTTTCACTGGAATGACATCATCGTCATCTTCATTTACCACGATCACTCCCAGCTGCAGATGTCACACAGAGACGTGTTTTCACCTCAGTGACACACTCCTCCCTTTTCAGCAGGATTGTGGGCAAGCAGTAAGTCGTTGTAACCAGCTAACATTGGCGTTTCTGAGCAGTACTGAATCGTTTTTAACGGCGTCATGTTTGTCTATTTACTTCTTGTGTACAGTTTATCTCAACGTTCTGCAATATTTTGAGCTCAAGACATATATATATTTGCAGAAAGTTGTGGAAGAACAACATTCTGCTTCCTTAAAGTACAAACCCAATGTTCTGGAATGCATTTTCAGAAAGTTCTAGAAGTCGGACCGGCCTTTTTTCTGTACAGGACGCAATGTATTTTGTATTTTATTTTATCCCCCCCAAAGATAAACGCTCGAAACAGGAGATGCCATTATTGCCGAGGTCAAATATGCTGTGCTTTTTGCTACAGAATTCCAAAAACTATCACAGTTTCTGCTTTTCCTGTTGGACAACATGCCCTAAAATGTGTTTGTGTTTTTTTTTTTTTTTTCATTAATGCGTAGAACCAGAAGGCACTTTGCTTTTGTTGCAGGACACAATCTGTTGTGCTAGATTGCTAAAATCAGAGCATGCTCTTATTACTCTCTGTTGGAGTCTGGAGTGTTCTGTAATCCATTTTCAGAACGTTCGAGAACCATCATCACATGATCTGAGGTCAAACCTTTAGGTTCTGGATCCAGAAAGCTCTAGAGTTCCAAGAACACAAAGACACTTTGCTTTCCCAGTTGGAAAACATGAAGAGCATGTTCCAAAGCTCTCTAAAATGAGCTCTTCAATATATTTCTGAAAGAACCACCCAGGGGTTTCACCTTGTGAAATAGTGGAAGTAGAAATGGATAAACGAAGAAAATGATGTGGGGAAATGTGCTCCAGCCATTGGTTCTTTTTCAGAACAGGTATCCGTTGTGGACGTGTTTTAAAATGGTGTTAAATTTTCACGCTGAAAGGAACTCTGCGATTAGACGTGTCAATAATCAGCGACACAATATTCAGATAGAACATTTGGGAACGTTGGATTCCCCCTCCGAAATCTAGCAAGGTACATAACACTTTGGTCATATCATAATCCTTGGGGGGGGGGGAAACATTGGTGAACCTTGGGAAATGATTGTGATAGGAACAAATAGCTCAAACATTCAATACAGGTTCTATCTAGATAACACGTAGATGGTGTAATCAACATGTTGCTTGTTGCACACAGTGAAAAAATGTTTAGTTTTATGATGTATCGTTTTATTGTGTATTTCCTGAGCCTGCTCGTGTGTTCAGTTGTATGTGTGCTGATCTGTTGGCGTGTTCAACATGAAGACACTCATTCTGTGAATGTAAAGAACTGCGCTATTTCTTTTATACATTTTAGCTTTTATTATAAAGGCCACTGGGACCATGAATGTGTACTGTGTGGTTTTTAATTTCTGGTTCTTGAAGCTTACCTACTCTCCAGGTTTTCTTTTGTTCAACACCTTGGTTCTCCTGATCTGTTTGTCAGAGCCTTTCTGGACCCAAAAGTTTTTAGTCCTTGTTTTTTATTATACAAGGGGGAAGTGGGGGTATCCTTTTTTTTTTTAAACCTCTGTCCATCCATATCTCCATATTTCCGTCCATCCGAAACACCCTTTTTCTCAGCAACCACAAATCATAGCTACTTGGGACCAAACTTCAGCTTGGGGTTCTATACCGTGTATACCGTTTTCGGGTCTGTCCCACATCGACTTCCTGTTTACCGACCGAATGTATTTACGAGGGCGGCATGGTGGTGTAGTGGTTAGCGCTGTCGCCTCACAGCAAGAAGGTCCGGGTTTGAGCCCCATGGCCGGCGAGGGCCTTTCTGTGCGGAGTTTGCATGTTCTCCCCGTGTCCGCATGGGTTTCCTCCGGGTGCTCCGGTTTCCCCCACAGTCCAAAGACATGCAGGTTAGGTTAACTGGTGACTCTAAATTGACCGTAGGTGTGAATGGTTGTCTGTGTCAGCCCTGTGATGACCTGGCGACTTGTCCAGGGTGTACCCCGCCTTTCGCCCGTAGTCAGCTGGGATAGGCTCCAGCTTGCCTGCGACCCTGTAGAAGGATAAAGCGGCTACAGATAATGAGATGAGATGTATTTACGAAACATATCAGGTGGATTTTGATGCTATTTCACGAAGCAAAATGCTATTTCAAAATGGCAGCTTACCAGGATGCTATTTGAAATCCCTGGGGAGAGACATTGCTCTTGACTTCTTTGTTTCAGGGTGAATTATTTATTGAAGTCAACATTCATAAAAAATGTCCTATTCCTTCGATTGCTTGCATTCTGATACAAGCGAGAATGGGGGGGGATACGTAAGTGAGTAGTAGGCTCACAGTTAATCTTGCCTTACATTACGTCTGCATTATTAGCTTTCCTAGTCTGAGTCTTTAGCTAACTAAGGTTTCTGATTCAAAATTTTCCAACATTGAGCCAAGTTCTTAAACTTTGAATCTGTAAGTTTTTCTTGACTTCACTGGGCTTTCGGTCTACCTATCTTCTCTGGTGGCTTCTTAAATGATCCTACTTTCCCTCAGGTCCAGGTTTTCTAGTTCTCATAGATTCCATAGTCCCCTTTTCTCTTGTTCCCCCCAGTAGGCAAATTTGTAAAGTTCCCTGAGTTTTCCTGGTTGTTTGAGCTCCGAGTTTTGCAAGTCTCTGGATTCACCAGTTTTGAGTTTTATTTGTCTTTAGATTCCTTGGTCCCCTTAGGTTCCATAGTTCTCTTTCCCCGCTTCTAACTGCTAGAGGTGGTCGAAAAGACCTGAATAACCCCTTCAACAGTCAAACAACATAGCCATGGTGTACTATTTGAACATGGTATCGTGCTATTACCTTTCGCTACTTTACACCGAGTGGCAAGGGTTGTCAGGAATGCCCAGCTCTACATTTTCATCCTTCCACACCAGCATTGACTTGGCAGGCCCCAGCTCTGTGGCACATGTTCTGCCTGATCCTTGGACATATCCATGCTGTTGATGCTTGTGCTGCAAGATGGCTATTCTGGTCTAAAACTAAAGCAATCACTCAAATCTACAGTTGTTGACCTCTCTATAAGGCAGCTAATTAATACCCCATTCCAGGCAATGAGAAATCTGGGTCAGGAAATGGGGTGCCATATTGGCTTCGACTTCACATCAGGTGTGGCTGTTGTATTCCACTCTGCTGGAATTTGTGTGCCTGGGTCTTTCCTTTGGGCCTGCGACCAAAGAAGCCATGGACAGGGCTATCAGTGTGGTACCTTTAGGATTCCACACATTGGTCCCACCTTCCAACCTTTACAGGGGGGCTGCCTGCCTAAAATTGCTTGCGGCAGCCAGGGCCACATCCTCAGTCTTCTAGGAAATATTTACGTACCAAACATCTACCTCAAAGGCAAGGCCCCAGATAGCACCCCTTGAGCACCTACCTGAAGGAAATGATCTGGCCATTTTCAAGTTGGCGAAATGTGTCGCCAAGCCGCAGGTTGATACACCTCTTTTTGCCTCAGTAGAGGGAAGCTCAAACATTTGCCTGCAGGCAATGTGGAATATTTCTCACAAAAGGTGTCCAGTTGGACATTGTTCCCCACCTGAAAGAGAGAAAAGCACCACCGGTAGCGATTTTGGTGCCACAGGGGTACTGGTTGTGATGGGTACAGGGTTATGTATTCATAGATTCACAGTTGCATACGTAACTTCCATTCACTGGGTTTTGTTGTAATTTCTCCAGTTTTCTGGGTTCCCTTGGGTGTTAGTGTTTCTGTATTTCTTTCTGCGGAGTGGTTTTCTTGGTCTATAGGAGCAAAGCAGAGCAAGACAAAGAGAATAGACTTATTCATCACTTCACAGGTTCGCTCAGTTATTTCCACGAGCTGCAGTCCAACCCTTGAAATACTACACCAGCCTCCCTCTTTCCAGTGAGTGTCTACAGGGGGCAGTCTTAAACTCTAATTTTGAGACATGGTATTACAGGACTGGCAATGTACGATGGTTATTATGGGATAATCATGTAGTCATTATTGAGGAATTGTTTCTGTGTTCCTTCTCTCTTGAGATTTCTGTCATTCTAGTATAAGACGAGCGCTTTCTTCAAGGGCCTGAAACCTCTACGGTTTCAGAGGCAGCATCATTCGGTAGAGATTATCTCGTATGC